>NC_080422.1:107824735-108524887 GCF_029873635.1 Malania oleifera | reverse complement strand
TAGTGTGGTAAAAATGATTTTTGTGATTTTTCCCTAACTTCAAATAACACAAATAAAATTAGTTGAAAATCAAATGTGAAAATATTTTTGGGATTTTGGAAAATTTTGTGATTTTTTTGTGAATTTTTTGGATATAATAATATTAACCACGAACGGGGAAAAAACCGGGGTGAACCGTCCAAATGTTGACTGGGTTTTGGGGAAAACTCTTTAAGTGTCTTGGTCGAGACCATTGATTTTCAAGGTTTTCCCAATGCTCTTCCGAATACCAACAGAAATTTGAGGCACAACCATTAAGTGCAAATTTTATTGGTAAAAGATATGACTTTAAAACGTAATTTTGAAATTATTGAAAGTAAGGAAACAAATCTAACCTTTGCAAAACACGTTGGAAACTTTCTTGGATTTTCTTTAAAAATTTTCAAATGTAAACAAGTTTCAAAGCCTTAAAAAAAATTTTGAATTTTTTGAGAATTTTTTTGAATTTTTGTGTCTTTTATGAAAAAAAATTTCATGTTTTTTTTTATGAATTAAAAGGAAGTTATAAAAACCGAAATAAAATCAAATAAACCGACAGAAGTCGGTTCGAGAAGGGGGCGGAGACGTAACATAGGAAAAGGAAGTCCATTAGTTTTATCTCTCGTCTTCCTCTTCTCCGGTTTTCCTTTTCTGTCTGTGAATCTGCAAGGGTTAGTCTATAGCGTATTCCTGAGGGTGGTTCATAAGTTCAAACTCGAGGCACTACGGAGCGCTTTCTTCAGGTAAGGTGACCCGACTCGGTAAGAAACAGAATCAGTTGTCCGCTTGATCTTCTAAGAGAATGAAACATAACCTCACTCCTTCTCCACAAAGAGAAAAAACAAAACTTCACAAACTTATGATATAAGACTTCAACATTCGAAATCTTCTCCTACCATCAAGAAAAACTTCTTCCTTTGTGCTTGGAATGAGAAGACTATTTATAAACTTAGCTTGGGGCAAGCATGGGAAAGAAGACATAGGGAAGTGATGATGGGGGGAACAAAGTATGGGGTGAAAAATGATGAAGGGAATATAGTATAGGAAAAATGATAAAGGGAGGAACAAAGCATGTGGTGAGTGATGATAGGGGGAACAAAGTATGAGGTGAAGAATGATGAAGAGAATATAGCATGAGATGAATGAAAAAAAAAAAAAAAAATTTAAAAAAAAAAAAAAAAAGAAAGGAAACAAACTGTGTGAGTGATGATGGGGGGAACTAAGTAATGGGATGAAGATGATGACGGGAATATAGCATGGAAAGAATGATAAAGGGAGGAACATGACATTTGGTGAGTTGAATGATGGGGGTAACAAATTATTGCGATAAGATAATGAAGAAATATAGCACGGCAGAAAGAATGATAAAGTGGAACCTACATATGGTGAGTGATGATGGTGGCACAAGTATGTGATGAAGATGATGAAGGGAATATAGCTAGAAAAATGATAAAGGGAGGAACATGACATGTGGTGAGTGATGATGAGAGGAACAAAGCATGCTTGCATTTGACAAATTAGATAAATAATAATCAATAATAATAATATAAGGGTCCTAGAAGTTGTGTGGAGCCCAAAGGAGATGTGTGGGGCCCACGCACCATGTGGGGTCCACAAGCCGTTTAAGGGTTATAGAAACCCGAGCTAGCAGACACAAGCATGCCAAAGGAGGTAACGTGCATTCGGATGTAGAAATCCTAACTAACGTACCAAAAGATGTGGGGCCCACAAGCCATATGGGATCCATAAGCCATTTAAGGGTTATAGGAACCCGAGCCAGCAGGCATAAGCATGCCAAAGGAGGTAACGTGCATTGGATGTAGGAATCCGAGCTAGCGTACCAAAAGGGGTATCATGCACCGGATGTGGGAATCCGAGCTAGCGTACCAAATAGGGTAACGTGCACCGGATATAGGAATCCGAGCTAGCGTACCAAGAGGGGTAACTTGCACCGAATGTAAGAATCCGAGCTAGCGTACTAGGAGATATGGGGCCTACAAACCATGTGGCCCAATGGAGATATGTGGGGCCCACAAGCCATGTGGGGTCCATATGCCATTTGAGGGTTATAGGAACCCGAACCAGCAAACACAAGCATGCCAAAGGAGGTAACATGAATCGGATGTAGGAATCCAAGCTAGTGTACCAGAGGGGGTAACGTGCACCGGATGTAAGAATCTGAACTAACGTACCAAAAAATATGGGCCCACAAACCATGTGGGGTCCATAAGCCATTTGAGGGTTATAGGAACTCGAACTAGCAAGCACAAGCATGTCAAAGGAGACAACGTGCACTGGATGCAGGAATCCGAGCTAGCGTACCAAAAGGGATAACGTGCACCGGATGTGGGAATCCAAGCAGCGTACCAAAGGGGGTAACGTGCACCGAATATAGGAATCCGAACTAGCGTACCAGGAGGGGTAACATGCACCGGATGTAAGAATCCAAGCTAGCGTACCAACAGATATGGGGCTTACAAACCATGTGGGGCCCAATGGAGATATGCGGGGCCCACAAGCCATGTAGGGTCCATAAGTAGCATGTGACCTACAAAGATGTGTGCGATCCACAAACAGCATGGGACCTTCAAAGATGTGTGGGGGTCCACAAATAGTGTGGGACCTACAAATATGTGTGGGGGTCCACAAACAGTGTGGGAAGATTTGACATAAGGTCTCCTCGGAAAGGCCTGGTTAAAATTCGGGTGTCTACAGCTGCCCCTCTTTATAGGTCTTGTTGCTTTTAGGTAGCAGTAGGAATTCTCCTATGTTATCTATAGCAACAGGCCTATAAAGATAAAAGACACCTATTTTAGTCAGGCCATACAACTGACCACGTGTCGTCTTCTGAGTAAGGTTATGTGCCGACCAGAAAAAGGGGAGATGGAGGGTGACCCGGATGGAAGACGTGGCATGATCTGGTCTGTCCTGAGAAACATAGATCGAATGGCTCACAAGAGACTACGTAGCATATGACCGTGTGTAGGAGGACGTGCCATGTGTCAGTCGCCGAGTGGCTGGTCAAATGTGGCCACGTGTCAGTGACCGAGTGGCTGGTCAAAGGGGAGATGGAGGGTGACCCGGATCGAAGACGTGGTATGATCTGGTCCGTCCTGAGAAACATAGATCGAATGGCTCACAAGAGACTACGTAGCATATGACCGTGTGTAGAAGGGCGTGCCACGTATCAGTGGCCGAGTGGCTAGTCAAATGTGACCCGAATCTAGGCGTGACACAATCCTGACCGTCCTCGGAGAACACAAAGTCAACGGTGATTAGGGTGGCCATGCAGGACTCTTCGTGTGTTGCGGAAAATGAGCCACGTGTCGGTGGTCCGATTGGTGGGTGTGTGCGGGTGCGGATTGATGACGTGGCTCAATCCAAGCCGTTCTTGGAAAAGCGGGATTCCATGGTGGAGGTGAGGCACGCTCGGATCGCTAACATGGAGAGATCCTCACCGTCCCAAGAAAAGACACATCGGACGGTGAGCAGCAAGTGGTACTCAGATTGCCAATGTGGAGCGATCCTCACCGTCCCAAGAAAAGACACATCGGATGGTGAGCAGCAAGTGGTGCTCAGATTGCCAGTGTGGAGCGATCCAAGCCATCCCCAGAAGACACAAATTGTGCGGTTGAGGAGGGGGCGCAAATTTCTGATGCTGACTTGGAGTGATCAGTACCGTTGGTGCTCTGTAAGTATCCATATGGATTTGATCCGCACAGATCTCCTATCGTGGCATGATCTGATCCATCCAATGGAGGGATGACCCAATGGCTTGTGGAGATGGCTCACGGGCTTCTATGTGCATTAATGATGAGGGCCACGTACTTGCCATGTGTCACATGGCGAGTGGAGAATCGTGCCGACACTCATGATGGCTTCCTCTTTGAATGAGACGATCCTGACCGTTGCTGATCCGCGAGGATCAGACGACTATCCAGAGTACTAACACGATGAGATCAAGGCCGTTGATAGGGAATAGAAACGGACAGATGCAAGGAAGCCACGTGTTTTCTTCGATCGAACGGATGATGGAATGCCACGTGGTTGAATCTTGTGGCTCCGGGGCTTTAGATACTTCAACCTAATTTTTTCGTTCTGTTCATTTTCCCATGTTTCATTCTCTCAAATGCCCTCTCCCTCTCTCTTCTCTCACCCTCTCTATTCTTCTCTTTCAGTCTCTCTTCTCTCACCCTCTCTGTTCTTCTCTTCTTTCCCCTTCTCTGCTCTTATTCGCTGTGAACCTGAAACCATAGCCCCTCTATAATTCCTTTCCCACTCTCGCCTACCTCCAAAGTCTCTCTCTCTCTCTCTGCCTTTCTTCACCAGTTCAGCATTTGGTGCCTAACTCTCAATTGTCCCTATCTTTGATCTTATTTCAGGAGCCTAGACCTTTCTTCAGAAACCTTAGATCCTTGCAAACCTAAAATCCTAAACATCACACAATTCTTTAGAGGTGACCCAGCTCCGACCGATCTCCTGTTCTGTCTTCGTGGCCAGATCTGGAGAGATCTGGCAAAGCCCAAACGAACGATAATCACTGGGAGTGCCTCAGTAGGGAAGATCACCATAGAGGCACAGGGAGTTCTTTCGCACTTCCAAAGAAGATAAGCTTTTTTTTTTTTTTGGTTTATATATATATATTTTTAATTTTGTGTATGCTTGATTGCTGGTTGTTATTTGCGTGGCAATTTAGGGCTTGAGGTATTAAGGTTTCTGGTTTAGAAGTTAGGGTTAAGGTTTCGAACATTAGGGTTTCAGGTTGGTTGGTGAGGTTGAGGATGAGTCAACTTGTCTTCGACTTGAGTGAGTTGAGTGAATTCAGAGAATCACGAGCAAGCCACATGGGCTCTATCACGTGTCTAGGTCAAGTGTGGGCTTTGGGACTCATGAGAACAGGCTTGAGTGAATCGGGCCTGAGTTTGTTTTCGAAAAATGGGCTTTGATTGAGTTTTAAAACGTGTCGGCCCGCTTCAGAAAAAATAGGGCCTAGGTCATTTTTAAAATGGGTCGGCCCACTTTCCCTTTTTAAAAAAATAAGGCTTGGGTTTATTTAAATGGTTGGGCTTGGATTGAGTTTTAAAACGGGTCAGCCCGCTTTAGAAAAAATAGGGCTCAGGTCATTTTTAAAACGGGTCGGCCCAATTCAGAAAAAAATAAGGCCCAGGTCATTTTTAAAACAAGCCGGCCCACTTTCCCTTAAAAAAAACTAAGGCTCGGGTTTATTTAAATGGTTGGACTTTGTGCAAAACAATTGGCTTCGGGTTCTTTTAAAACGGGCCCTAGGAATAAATGCACCCCCCTTTTTTATTCTTTTTTTCTCGGGTTTAGATATTATAACAGCTCAATGCCTTTCAAAATCTGTCTCAGAATTTTTTTTCGCCACCTCGTGAACATAATCCTCCACTAATAGCTGAGGGGACTTCCCGACTCCCGCAGCTTATCCTTGCTCACAGTCCTTGAGGGCTTCTCGATGCACATCGACTCTCTCTTCCTCCTGTCAGACACACACTTTAAGACATATACAGTAGAGCAATCCTTTTTGTTCTATTTAAACACACTTCCTCTCACGCTTAAACACTACAGACAAACTCCACGTGTGACTGCAACCCATTTTTGGCCACAATCTTTTACGGAAACCGCACCTTAACTATCTCAAATCTTTCAAAACTCTGAACCGTTTCTCATGGCAGGGGCTTTATCTTCCAAGCAGGTTCCTGATTTGAATATGACACCAGAGGTGCCATCCTGTTCTCGTGTTCTCGGCTCTTTCCAGCTCTCTCCTCAGTACCATCCAATATGATACATAAACACATAACATCACGGCTCTTCATGCCTCTCTACTTCCCTTTTCAGGCTGAGGAACGAGAAGTCTGGCCTTTTCCATGCACTATGGTTTTGAACCGTTTATGCTCCCGCTGGACGTCCTCCTGACTTTTCTCCAACTCAGCTATTTTAGGCCCAAGGTCATTGGAGTAAACAGCCACCATTCTTCTCAAATCCTCGACCTCCCGTTTTAGCATCTTATTTTCTTACATTAAGTCCCTCATTTTCTGCTGTTCCTCTTGGTATTTCGTTCATAAGAGGTAAGTTTCATTCCCGAGGAGGGTCACGGTTTCATTCTGTTTCTGCAAAAGAAGGGCTAGGTGAGATGTCGAGGATATTGCCTGGGCACTGTGATAGAGTGTCTGGTTGACTATGTCGGCATCGGACATCGTAGCCAATACTGTCTCATTCCTCAGCATTTCATTTTGGAACTGAGGAGAGAGCTGGAAGGAGCCGAGAACACTAGAACAAGATGGCACCTCTGGTGCCACATTCAAATCAAGAACCTGCTTGAAAGATAAAGCCCCCACCATAAGAAACGGTTCAGAGTTTTGAGAGATTTGAGATAGTTAAGGTGCGGTTTCCATAACAAAAAGCCCCCGCTATGAGAAACGATTCAGAGTTTTAAGAGATTTGAGATAGTTAAGGTGCGGTTTCCATAACAAATGGTGGCCAAAAATGGGTTGCAGTCATACGTGGAGTTTGCCTGTAGTGTTTAAGCGTGAGAGGAAGTGTGTTTAAATAGAACAAAAAGAATTGCCCTGCTGTATATGTCTTAAAATGTGTGTCTAACAGGAGAAAGAGAAAGTCGATGTGCATTAAGAAGCCCCCAAAGACTGTGAGCAAGGATAAGCTGTGGGAGTCGTGAAGTCCCCTCGGTTGTTAGTGGAGGATTATGTTCACGAGGCGGCAAAAAAAAATCCTGAGACAGATTTTGAAAGGCATTGAGCTGTCGTAATATCTAAACCCAAGAAAAAAAAGAAAAAAAATGGGGGGGGGGGGGGCATTTATTCCTGGGGCCCACTTTAAAAGAACCCGAAGCCAATTGTTTTGCACAAAACCTAACCACTTAAATAAACCCGGGCCTTATTTTTTTTTTTTTCAAGGGAAAGAGGGCCGGCCTGTTTTAAAAATGACCTAGGCCATATTTTTTTCTGAATTAGGCCGGCCCGTTTTAAAAATGACCTGGGCGCTATTTTTTCCGAAGCGGGCCGACCCGTTTTAAAACTCAATCCAAGCCCAACCATTTAAATAAACCCGGGCCTTATTTTTTTTAAAAGGGAAAGTGGGCCGGCCCGTTTTAAAAATGACCTGGGCCCTATTTTTTCTGAAGCGGGCCGACTCGTTTTAAAACTCAATCAAAGCCCATTTTTTGAAAACAAACTTAGGCCCAATTCACTCAAACCCGTTCTTATGAGTCCCAAAACTCACACGTGACCTAGACACGTGATAAAGCTCATGTGGCTCGCTCGTGATCCTCTGAATTCACTCAACCCACCCGAGTCGAAGACGAGTTGACTCATCCTCAACCTCACCAACCAACCTGAAACCCTAACGTTCGAAACCCTAACCCTAACTTCTAAACCAGAAACCTTAATACGTCAAACCCTAAATTGCCACGCAAATAACGACCAGCAATCAAACATACACAAAATTGAAAATATATATAAACAAAAAAAAAAAAGAGTTTATCTTCTTTGGAAGTGCGAAAGAACTCCCCGTGCATCTATGCTGATCTTCCATACTGAGGCACTCCCAATGATCATCGTTCGTTTGGGTTTCGCCAGATCTCTCCAGATCTGGCCGCGAAGACAGAACAGGAGATCGGTCGGAGTTGCGTCACCTCTAAAGAATTGTGTGATGTTTAGGATTTTAGGTTTGCAAGGATCTAAGGTTTGTAAAGAAAGGTCTAGGCTCCTGAAATAAGATCAAAGATAGGGATAGTTGAGAGTTAGGCACCAAATGCTGAAATGGTGAAGAAAGGCAGAGAGAGAGAGTGAGAGAGAGAGTTTGGAGGTAGGCGAGAGTGGGAAAGGAATTACAGAGGGGTCAGGGTTTCAGGTTCGCAACGAATAAGAGCGGGGAAGGGGAAAGAAGAGAAGAATAGAGAGGGTGAAAGAAGAGAGAAGAGAGAGAGAGGGCATTCGAGAGAATGAAAAATGGAAAAATGAACAGAACGAAAAAATTAAGTTTAAGTATCTAAAGCCCCGGAGCCACAAGATTCAACCATGTGGCATTCCATTATCAGTTAAAGGCTTATCAAGTTTATTTCAGGGATAATTTTTTATTAATCTAGTACCGTTCGTATGAACGGGCGCGTAGGGGGTGCTAATACCTTCCCCTTGCGTAATCGTACTCTTGAGCCCGACTCTGGTGATGCGGACCGATTCTACCCCTAACGAGGTAGCAATCAAGTGTTCTAACCACACTTCAAAAGGTTAGTGGCGAAACCTTCACACATGTTTTCCACGGAAAATCATTTTTCAAAATACACATTCATTTTTCCCAGTTCGCAAGCCGAACCCATTTTTAACCAGAGATTGGTTCTCTGGGCCAGGTCCGGGACGTCGTGACAGCTTGGCGACTCCGCTGGGGATCGATTGAGAGTTGAGCCAGTGATTAATTGAGAATTATCCCGATCTCAAATCTAAATAAGCCTTTTTTACTCCCTTTCATTTTTGTACAAATTTGGTTGCATATACATGAATAATTGTAAATGCCTTGCTTGCTTTGATACGTGAATAAGCATGTATTCAGTTCTGCTTGTTTTTGTTAAGCATGTGATTAGCAGTACCTTGGATAAGCATGATGTTTTGTTTTCCTTGCTATTTTATTAAGCATGTGTTCTGAATAATGGATGGATGTGGGGTAGGGGGTGTAAGTTCAAATGGTTAAACTCACACACTCTCACAGCTCCATACCCAGCCTTTTTCAGCTAGGATTACAAAGGAGTGTAATAGTGCCAGTTCTCATGGGGCATGGCCTATCAGGACCCGCGAACCACTCTACTCAGTGCGAGCTTTTTTCGGACCTCTGTGAGGGAGGATGAAGTTTCAATCTAGGGACGTTTTTCAATAGGGGTTAGAGCTTAACCACGAATGATTGTCCATAATCTCTTGCCTAGGGTAGAGCCTCAGACGAACTTATGTACATACTTACCCCGGGGTTGGGACAGAGGCTCCATCCTTCTCATTGTGACCTTATATGATTATAACTTGAGATTTAAAATATGTTGCATGATTACTAACATCCTGCATTTCATACTACGCATTCCCATCTGCTTGGCCAAGGTTCCATTTAAAATCTGACTCACTCATGGAGAGCACAGTAGACAATCATGAAACCGAACCAGTGGTGCAAGTGTACTCCGAAAGTCAGCAAAAGAAGAGGGGTGATAGCACGAGTAAGGAATCGGTGCTTGAGATACCAGACAGGGTTGACATCAACCCTCGATCCAATTCCCTAAAGGAGGTGAGAGACATTTGGAAGGGGTGGACGCCTTAGAGACAATTGACATTTTCTCTGACGTACGGACACATCGGCTTTCTGTTGCATGTTTCCGTAGACTCCCACATAATTGAAGCATTAGTGGAATTCTGGATTCCGTCGTATTGCGGCTTTACTCTGGATAGGGTAGACCTGGCTCCCACCATAGAGGAATACATTTCACTATTGCATCTGGCCAAACTGCCAACGCCCTAAAGAATGTATGCGCCCGCTCGAACATCTATCATCAAAGATTTGTTCAGGGCCTCCGAGGTTAAGGTCTAGAATCTGGGAAACTAGAAGGTCACTTGGGAACACCTGAAAGAGTTGATGAAGAAGGAGGGAAAGAAAGATGCCCAGCTGCATCTGCTGGCATTAGCCATCTACGGCTTGCTTATCTTCCCGAAGGAACTGGGAATCATCGATCATGCCACCATGGCGTTCGTAGCACAAGTAAGGGAAGGGGTGAATCCAGTCTACGGTATTCTGGACGAGACGTTCTAATCTCTTAACGAATGCCGGAACAAGAGACATGCTCGATTGACCTGCTGTGTGCCATTGCTTTATGTGTGGATGATGAGCCATTTGCCATGCATCCAGGGATTCTTTCGAGCCTCTTTCTCAGCGATCAGAATACCTATAGCAGAGTTTGAGGAAGCTCGTTGGGAAGAACACGCCAGCAGGACCGAATGGAAAGACAGACTACAGAATCTAGTCAGCAACAGGATTGTAAGGCAGGCACAGTGGATCCACCAGCCCAAAGTGATATACATATGCTGAAACCTTCCTTGGGTCCCACTGCTAGGACCCTGGGCTGGAATATCCTACGCACCGCTTATGTTCCTAAGGCAGGTAGGCGCAATATAGTTCGTACCCATGACCCATGGACTGGCAGACGCTCGGTTCACATATGAGGATGATGATAGCCAAAGGAAGATCCAAGAGTTTGTTGTATCATGGAGGCATATGCACATAGTCGAAGCAACCGGTCAAAACTCGGGAGTCGATGAGAGTTATGATCTATGGAAACGTGACGGGGTGAACCCTCGGGTCCTGTGCGAGGGAAAAACTCTGACAGACAAGAAACGGCCGAGAGAAACCATGTTTCCGTCTCAAAGAAAGACCTCCAAAGAACAGTTGCCAAAACGAGGTCAGGTAGATCGTCAACCCGAGCCAAGTAAGCGACGAAAGATTCAAAGCTCGCCGTCAAAGAAAGCATTGGCAATTTTGAGAAAGGAGAAACAGAGACTTCAAAAGGTGCTTGATCAAAATGTCCAACAGCTGAAAGAGTCAAAAGAAGAAATTGAAGAAAAATCTCAGTACATACAGGACCTGGAAGAGCGGTATGACAAACCGAGATACCAATTCAACAAAGTGCTTGAAAAACTGGAGCCTTGTGTAAACAAGGCCAACTACTGGGAAGTCCGGTACAAAGCACTGAAACAGAAAGTGGACAGTGCGGCACTCACAAAGTCAGAGCCAACCCCAGAAGATTCAAGATGCCTCGTCGGGAGTAGACCAGGAAATCAGAATCTGACATCTGTGTAGACTAGTTGGAAATTTTCTGTGTTTCTCACTAAAAATTGTATGAAAATTTGAAATGAAATGATAAGGATTTTTCTTTAAAACCTTGGCTAAAGCACATAGGACTGCATGACTGTACCTTTTTCATACATACTCATAAACATCCATTACATGCATTTGTTCTGAAGGATGCGGGTTTTCATGAACAGGGAGGTGGAAACAAGCCGGACGTGACTAAGATCCAGCAAGATTGAGGCAAATACGCACCCGTACAACACCCACCGAAAAGCTAAGGCCATGGCAGAACAGTTAAAGAGTCATGTTCAGGGGATCAAGCAGGGACAGGAAGAGCTGAGCAATCAGATGAAGAGGATATTGGACCTGCTGCTAAACAAAGGGAAGACAGTCCAAGATTAGGATCATGAAGAAGAAAATGATCCTATTCTTCGGTTGGCGACCGTGAGGCAATATCAATGTTCGTAGGGACGTTAAAAGATCCCTACCGTTCACACCTGGTAGGGTTCACCCCCCATAACTTCATGGACATTGTGGCAGCAGGGGCCAGAGTGGAAGCCGACGTCAAAGTTGGATGGATAAAGGCTAGCAATACCGATAGTAGCCCAAGTAAGAAGTGGGTCAAAGGTAAAAAGGAAGAAGAGACCCAAATGATACAGGGGTCTATCAAGAGCCTAAGGCAAAAAAGCCGAAGTCAACAACCTAGGGGAAATTTCTACATGGAACCAATAGTAAACCAGACACTACATATGGGCCCGAGGCCCCAGTTCGCAACCCCCCGACTAAGACCACCATCGACAAATAATCAAGTTCGACAAAGGAATGCTAGAAGGATCGTCCCGATCCCAATGCCCTACACTGACTTGTTTCCTTGACTGTGTGAGAGAGGAATGGTGACGACCATACCAGCCATTCCCGTCACCAATCCCCAACCACAATGGCTTAATCCCAATGGCCACCGTGCATACCACGGAAACTCTTCGGGCCACTCCACTGACCAATGCTGGGCTTTCAAATATAAAGTTCAGTCATTGAAGGATGCAGGGCGGCTGGCCTTTGATGACAAGTCGGCGGGCATTCAGGGAAACCCTTTACCCAATCATGAGAGAGACCAAAACGGTATGGTCGAAGTAGAACTCAGAAAGGCACAAGAAGCCAACCTAGATCATTTGGCTTTGGATTGGGTATATCAAGAGCTCAGGAAGGCGGGCCTAATAGAATCACAAGCCACCTGTCCCAAAGGAACACAGTGCGAATGTCAAAATTCTTTGAGAAAGACTGTTCAGGGCTGCAAAACCTTTAGGAGGATCCTACGCAAAATGTTGGATGACAAGTCCATAAAAGTCGGCTCGATTCAAAAGAATGGGAAAGTTTCAACTCTGGGAGGTAAAGAACAATAACATCCCCTATGCCCACACCAACCTTTCATACCCTTGGCAAAAAAGTCCAGCTATGTCTACAAAACCCCAACCCGTTTGGTTATCTCGGTACCTCGACCGTTCCGGAATCAGAATGACAAGGCGGTGCCATGGAAGTACGATTGCCAAGCCCGGGGCGTGGAAGATATAGGCAATATCGCAGGTGTAACCCGTAGTGGCAGAGTATATGCACCTGCACAGTCTGGGAAGCCGGATACAGAACAAATTGGTGAGTCAAGCAAAAGCATTAAAAGGCCAGTTCAACCGCAAGAGGCTAAAGAATTTCTGAAGTTTATCAAACAGAGCGAATATAGTGTGGTCGACCAATTAAAAAAGATGCCAGCACATATATCCGTTTTGTCTCTGCTTTTAAAGGTTCACAGAGAAGCATTGCTGAAACTGCTTAATCAAGCGTATATACCTCAAGACATAAGTGTAGAAAAATTCAGCCATGTAATCGGAGGCTTGTCCGCGACCAACTACATTACCTTCAGTGATGAAGAAATCCCATCAAAAGGAAGAGGGCATAACCAAGCATTCCACATATCGGTCAAATGCAATGACCATATGATAACTCAGGTGTTAGTCGAGAACGGGTCGTCCCTCACGTTTTGCCAATGACCACTCTTCAGAAATTGCCGGTTGACCCTTTGTATATCAAGCAGAATAATCTGGTAGTCAGAGCTTTCAATGGAACCCGTAGGGAGTCCGTAGGGGCAATTGAGATTCCTATGCTGATTGGACCCGTCATCTTCAACATCACATTCTAGGTAATGGACATTACACCTTCTTACAGCTGCTTGTTGGGAAGGCCATGGATCCATAACACTAGAGTAGTCGCATCTTCACTACATCAGAGGTTGAAATTTGTAGAAGGGAACCAGCTGATCTGTGTGTATGGAGAAACCAACGTTATGGTAACGAAGCCCACTTCCACTCCTTATGTGGAAGCCGCGGAAGAGGCATTGGAGGACTCATTCCGAGCCTTCGAGATCGTAAATGTCACAACTATAGCAGAAGGATCTCCAATCCCACGCCCTCAGATCTCCGCCGCAGTGCATATGATGGCGTCTGAAATAATCGGGCAGGGGTACCATCCCGAAAAAGGGCTCGAAAAATACCTACAGGGGATCCAAAAGCCATTAATGCTTAAGGAAGCAAAAGATAGATATGGCCATGGCTACATACCTACAGCAGCGGACCGGAGGAAGAAAGCTGAAGAGAAGAAGATGCGGAGGGTGGAAAGACTCACCAGTGAAACAAGCTCCAAGGAAGGACTTTTTGTCCCATCCATCAGCCAGACCTTCGTGAAAAGCAGTCAATCCAATCTGGAGGCAGAATTGCGGCAACTAAGCATATCAGTGTTGAATGCTGAAGTCCCCTCAAGCACTTCTGCAGAGTGGATCCGTCATCTCCAACCAGGAGTACAGCTTCAGAACTGGAACTCTTTTGGTTTACCAGATATCATCATGTAATGATATTTATTCAGAATTTGTTTAGTTTTGTTTTTCTTTTGTATTCCCCCGGCCACTGAATAATCGAGGAAGCTCCTTAATGAAAATGAATTATGCATTCCTTGTCATTTATGTGCATCTTGGAAATCAACTGTCAAAATTTGTTTGCTAATTTCATGCAGGAATAAAGAAAATAACAACACCAGAATCCCTCGCCAATTAATTGACATTAACTTTGAAAATCTAATCCATGAAACCGAAGTTGAAGATCAAGAAATAAACTTATCCCCTGAAATGGAAAAAGAATGTTAAAATCCGATGAAAAACCAACCTTGACCAGTAGCGATTCCACCGTTGTAATTAATCTTGGAACCGAGGAAGAACCCAAGCAGGTGAAAATCAGGGCACTACTAAAGGGTGAAGAAAAGGACAAAATGATTGAATTACTAAGGGAATACCGGGACGTGTTTGCTTGGTCGTACCAAGACATGCCAGGTTTAGACACAGATTTAATAACCCACAAAATCCCACTTCACCCGGATTCAAAGCCAGTAAAGCAGAAACTAAGGAGAATGCGGCCGGAGATGTTACTCAAGATAAAGGAGGAGGTAAAGAAACAGCTTGAGGCAGGATTCTTGGAGGTATCCCAGTACCCTGAATGGATGGCCAACGTTGTCCCAATAATCAAGAAGAATGGTAAAGTACGAGTTTGTGTCGACTACGACGGCGTCGGAGATCTAGTGGTTGTGAAAGGGAGAGACGAATTCGCCGTTCCCGTCGCGACGACGACGGCGTCGGAGCTTTGCTGGTTGTGAAAGGGAGAATCGGGACGTACTGAGTGGAGTGAGGACTTCGGCGAGGAGAGTTTCTGTGAAATCCTATCGCCGGTGTGACGAGAGACGACAAGAGCGAGAGCAAGGACTTAGGCGAGGGGAGTCACTGGTTGCGTTGCCGTTGCGGCTGTCCGTCGCCCTAGATGGCGCTGGGAGGTTGTGTTTTGGCATCCGTCGCGTCGAAGAACTCGTCTCCAGTGCGCCATCTAGCAATGGCCGCGTTGCTCGTCGGGGAGCAGTAGCGTTTTTCGCCTCCGGCGTTGGCAGCAATCGGCTCCGGCGTTGCTGCGAGGAGGGTTGGGGAAAAGACGAAGTGGTGGTAGCGTTGCTCGTCCGGGAGGAGCAACGTTTTAGCCTTCGACGTTGGCAGCGATCAGCTCTGGCGTTGCTGCGAGGAGGGTTGGGGAAAAGACGAAGTGGTGACGGCGAATCTGCGTGAGCGACATACGGTGACGGCAGACATAATTCTACGGGATTGCAGGTTTAGTGTTTTATTTTTTATTTATTATTTTTATTTGCTTTTTGGTGGTCAATATGGAAAACAGGTAATTTTTTTACACATGACTGAGCCATCTTCGGTAGCTGTTATCGGAGGGTTGAGGGGAGGTGTCGATGCTAGTATACGGGAGACAGGGAGTGGTTCGGGGGATGTTAAGGTTGAAAAGGGGGAAGGTTTCGCTAGGGGAAAATCGTTTGCGGAAGCCTTGAAGAGGCCAGTTCCATCTTCAAAATTCAAAATCCCATTGAGAAAACCGGAACTAATTAATGGAAAATTAGGTTTTGTTTTCTCGGATGTGGAGCTGGAAAAGGCTACGGAGGATCTGAAGTTTGCATTGGTGCTTAAATTTCTTTCTGCAAGGTCGTCAATCGATGTCCTTCAGAGGCATCTTATCCAATCCTGGGGCCTCTCTAAAGTTGCCATGATAAGTTTTATGGATAACTACCATGTTCTGTTGCATTTGGTAAACAAAAAGGACTACATTCATGCATGGGCACGAGAAGGAAGATGGGTGGCAGGGTGCCAATTTTGGCTTTTTAACTAGTCCATGAATTTTGATGTCAACAAGGAGCCATTAATCGCACCTCAGTGGATTTTCTTACCAGGTCTGCCTTTACATTTATATAGAATGTACTGTTTACAGAGTTTGGCCACTAGATTTGGCAGATTATTGGGAACGGATAATGCCACGTTATATAGAACACGAGCCACGGGTGCGAGATTATGTGCTGAAGTTGATTTGCAGAAGGATCCTGTGCAGGGTTTTCCGTTAGTGGTAGGACAAAAACAGAATTGGCAAAGAGTAATATATGAGGAGGGGTTTCTATTGTAACAAATGTTGTAGGCAAGGTCACATTGAAGTAGTATGCCTGTTTGGAGTTAAGCCTAAGGATAAAAGGAAGGTAAACATACCTCATATAAACCGTACCCATCTTCTTCAATTTATACAAACCATTGCTAGCTCTAGGGAGTTTACTATTTGTAAACAAACTATTCCTTCCTATAGCACCTTGTCGAGTCAAGGAATCTGCCACTTTGTTCCCTTCTCTATACCAATGATTTATCAAAAAATCTATTCCCTCCAATAAACCAATAAGCTGCTCCCAAAAATTCCACAAATACCACAAGGAGCACTTCCTGGCTCTTATCCAATTAACTACAATAATCGAATCACATTCAATATCGATACAGGCATGGTCCAAATGTTTGCAAATCTTTATTCCCTCCAACATAGCTCTCAATTCAGCTTCATTATTTGAACAAGAACCAAAATATTTTGAAAAACCAATCACAAAAGTACCTGTATAGTCTCTAAGGATGCCACCACCACCCGTCGGCCCTGGGTTCCCCAGCTGCTCCCATCCAAATTTAGTTTCAACCTCCCTTGTCTCGGTTTTAGCCATCTCAAACTTTACATAGTTTTAATTCTTTTATTCACAATTTGCACTTCCAGATTCTGCAATACCCAAAAATCAGCATCCTTTACTGAACCATTTCTGTCATGTTCCTACTCAAAACCCCCACCCAATACTTAATGGAGAGCCACACATCAGTATTACTCTCTAATTTTCCTCCCATTCTAGCCACACATCTCCTTCTCCATAGCCTCCAAACTACTAAACAAGGAATCAAACCCATCAATGAACCCAATTGAGAGAACCTCGAAGCCCTATTAAACCATATTTGGACTCTTTATTTCTAACTTTGTTGCCTAAGGAAAGGAACACCTACCTCTACCGAAACCTTCCTCCAAACCTCAGAAGCAAGGTCTCCCTTATTTAACACATGCTCCAAATCTTCTGATTGCCTCATCTCACAACAATTACACGCCGAAACAAGTGAAACCCCCACCCTTCTCACCTTTTCATCAACACTTAGGCACTCAAAAGCAGCTTTCCACATACAGGTAGAAATTTTCTTCGGTAACCATTTGTTCCAAACCCACTTAGCTCAATCAAATTTTGGGGCTCTAACTCTGATAACATCCCATGCAGATTTTGTATTAAAGCAATCATCCTTTTCCAGGAGCTATAACAGAATGTCCGAAGAATTTCTAAAATTTCCCACCTTTTCCATCCCTTCATCCGCTTTACTAAACCCCAGAATCCTTTGAAAATTTTCCACATCCCACGCATTATTGATAACCAAATCTTTTAATTTGATATGAGATTGTGCACCATTTGGACAATCTACAAACAAAGGTCCCAAATCTAGAAACTTATCATACCACAATTTTACATCTCCTTCTCTAACCTTCCACTTAAATTTACTTAACAGTTCAGGCATACCATGCAGAACTTTCCTCCAAAAGGAAGAATCCGATCCATACGATCTGCAAAGAGCAATATGTCCTCCTTTCACATATTTAGCTTTAAAAAATCTAGCCCATAAAGAATTTTGCGTTAATAAATGCCAACCAAACTTCATGAACAAAGACCGTTGCACTTCCGAAATGTCCCTTACTCCTATGCCCCCCTCCTCCATAGGAACACACAATTTCTTCCAAGCCCTCCATTTCATTTTTTCTTTTCCATCCTTAAATCCCCAGAAAAAAGAAACAAACATACCTTGTATCTTTTTAATCACCAGTTTCGGTACATTTAGAACAGCTAACAGATGCAATGACATACTTGAAAGCACATGTCTCAACAAAACAAGACAACCTCCTTGAGACAACAATCTACTTTTCCAGCCCTCAATTCTCTTACTGATTTTTTGGATTAAAGGGTCAAAATGACAGCCTTTCAATTTACCATCCACTATCGGCACACCCAAATACGTAAAAAGAAATTTACCCTCAATAAAACCAGTCTCTTGAAGAATTTCTCCTTTCCTCTGAACACCCAACTTGTTTAAGAAAAAAATAGCTGATTTATCTTTATTCACCCTTTGGCCAGTCCAGTTTTCATACTCCTTAATCACCTCCATTAACTGACTAACAGATTTTTTTCCAACAATAGCAAAAATGACAATATCATCCGCGTACATTAAATGCGATATAATAGGTGCACCACACGAGTGTGCAAATGGTAAAATCCGCTTCTCAAACAACTTTTTTTGAATTAATTTAGAAAGAATTTCTTCCATGATGATGAAAATATACTACGACAACAGATCTCCTTGCCTCAAGCCCCTTTTTGACTTGAAGAAACCTCTATAAGTGCCATGCATCATGACAAAAAACCATGGAGTGGAAATACAATTCTGAATCAACTTACAAAACCAATCTAGAAAACCATGAGCCCGAAAAATCTGATCTACCACCTGCCACTCCACTCGATTATACGCTTAGCTCGTATCAAGCTTTAGCATTATATTACCTCCTCTCACCCGCCTATGTAATAATTTTATCATCTCTTGAGTAAGCGTTATATTTTCAAAAATACTCCTCCCTTTCACAAAAGCACCTTATTCTAAAGATATTAAATCACCCATAACCAACGAAAGCTTACTAGCAAGGATTTGGAGAAAATTTTATAGATTATGTTACAAAGGCTTATCGGCCGAAATTTATTAAAAGACTGAGGATCCTTTACCTTAAGAATAAGCACTATGTAAGAGGAACAAAAATACCGAGGCAACATATCACCTCTAAAGAATTCTCTTATCGCATCCATCACATCATTTTTAATAATCTTCCAACAGGTAATATAGAAAGAAGACCCAAACCCATCCGGTCCCAGGCTACTATTCACAGAAATAGACGAAATAGCTTCATATACCTCCTTCTCAGCCAAATCTTCCCTCAGCTGACCTATAGACTCCTCAGAAACTATCGAATGGATGATATCTTCCAAGTTTGACCTTTGCACTGAACTATTTTGCCCCAAGAATTGCTCAAAATACTTCACAGCCTCATCATGGACCATCTGCATATTTTCCAACACCGAACCATCAGGAAGCGTCATTGAATTTACACAAGAATTTCGCCTTTTTTGCGTAATCACAGCATGGAAAAACTTTGATTCTGATCCCCATCTATCAATCATTTCATCTTTGCTTGTTGTGCCAATCTAGCCTCTTCCCTTCTATACCAAACCTCTAATTCAACCTTAGAAACAAAGAACTCTTCTTCAACTGATTCCGAGTATTCTGTCTGCAGTAAATTCTCATATTTTTCCACCCTTTCCTCCAAATCTCGAATAAAACTACCAACACGACCGAAAGTCTGTTTATTCCACACCCTAAGCCTTTGTTTTAGCATTTTTAATTTACCCGCCAATTTACACAATCCTGAATCCGCCACAATGTGTTCTCTCCAAGATGATTCAACCATTTCCAAAAAATCCCCATGTGACGTCCACATGTTCTGAAACCTAAAAGGCGCTGGCCCATACCTCTCCATACTCGCACATAGCTGTAAAAAGATAGGAGAATGATCTGAAATATTTCTTTTCAACAAAGAAGTCTTAGCTTCACCGTATTTTATAGAAAAAACATTATTAATCAGCACCCTGTCCAGTTTCGCCCAACTTCTTCTTAAACCTTGTTGGTCGTTACACCATGAAAATTGACTTCCTTCGAAATTGAGGTCCAATAACCCACAACTATTACTACAACCATTGAATTCAGCCATAGACGAACCCAAGCGAGGTCTACCTCCCACCCTTTCCTCATCTGACCGAATTACATTAAAATCTCCCATAACAACCCAAGTCACATCAACACTCAACATCCCCTGAAACTGTTCCCATAAATCTCTTCTCTCAATATGATAACATTTAGCATATACAAAAGAAAGAAGCAGGGAGCCTCTATCCTCCGTTAACAAAACTGTCACACATTGATTTAACGTACCCACCCAATCCACTTGAACATCATCTTTCCAGAACAACCAAATTTTCCCACCTTCCTCTACATTAGAGCAAAAGTTAGTAAATCGCAAATACATCGCCCACCTTCGTATCTTTTCTATATCTTGAAAACATTCCGAGACTGCCAAAATCGAAACTTTCTGATCCTTCACAATGTGTTTCAATCTTCTCTTCAATGTGCCAAACCCTATTATATTCTAAAACATAATTTTGTCAATCATAGGTTCAACTTCTGAGGTACTGCCTTAGACCTCTTAGACTTTCTCACTTGTCCATCATCTTTATTTCTTCCTTCCGATTCACCCACTGTCAAGTTACCTGGATCCGAATAATATTCTTTTTGAGTATCAATGCAAACCTCCAAATCTCCCTTAGATAACACATCATAACTATCCCTCCACACTCCACCCTCCACTTCCCCCTCTCTCTCATCCACCTCCTCCACTAAAATCAACACTTCATCCTTATCCTTTTCAATTTTTCCCCTCCCCCCTTCATAAACAACTCCGATTTCCTGAGCAGATCTAGAACAACTCCCAGTTTTACCTGCACCCCTACCACCCTTGACTTCTGGTCTTTACAACGATCGGCTTTCTCTCCACTATTCTTTTTTACCAAATTAACTTCCTCCACTGTTTTAGTACCCACATTATTAACCTCATTCACAATTTCTTTATTTTTCTCAATCACCTTCAACGGACCATTCACGTTTCCATCCATCTTCTCCTCCACTCGTTGTTCCTGACTTTTCAAAACAAGACCTTCCTCTTCAACTATCATATTCTCTTCTCTACCCACTTCTTTCAAAACCATCCCATCTACCTCCTTCCTCATACTTACCTTCCTTTTATCCTTAGGCTTAACTCCAAACCGACATACTACTTCAGTGTGACCTTGCCTACAACATTTGTTACAATAGAAACCCCTCTTCTCATATATTATTACCCTTTGCCAATTCTGTTTTTGTCCTACCACTAACGGAAAACCCTCCACAGGATCCTTCTGCAAATCCATTTCAACACATAATCTCGTACCCATGGCTCATGTTCTATATAACGTGGCATTATCCGTTCCCAAGAATCTGCCAAATTTAGTGGTCAAACTCTATAAACAGTCCATTCTATATAAATGTAAAGGCAGACCTGGTAAGAAAATCCACTAAGGTGCGATTGATGGCTCCTTGTTGACATCAAAATTCATGGACCAGTTAAAAAGCCGAAATTGACACCCTGCCACCCATCTTCCTTCTCGTGCCCATGCATGAATGTAGTCCTTTTCGTTTACCAAATGCAACAGAACATGGTAGTTATCCATAAAACTTATCATGGGAACTTTAGAGAGGCCCCAGGATTGAATAATATGCCTCCGAAGGGCATCGATGAACGGCCTTGCAGAAAGAAATTTAAGCACCAATGCAAACTTCAGATCCTCCGCTGCCTTTTCCATCTCCACGTTCGAGATAACAAAACCTAATTCCCCATTAATTAGTTCCGGTTTTCTCAATGGGATTTTGAATTTTGAAGATGGAATTGGCCTTTTCAAGGCTTCCGCAAACGATTTTCCCCCAGCAAAACCTTCCCCCTATTCAACTTTAACATCCCCCGAACCACTCCCTGTCCCCCGTATACTAGCATCGATACCTCCCCTCAACCCTCCAGTAATAGCTACCGAAGATGGCTCAATCATTTGTAAAAAAATTACCTGTTTTCCATATTGACCACCAAAAAGCAAAAAAAAGTAATACATAAAAAATAAAAAACCAAACCTGCAGTCCCGTAGACCTACGTCTACCGTCACCGTATGTTGCTCACGCAGATTCGCTGTAACCACTTCATCTTTTCCCCAACCCTCCTCGCAGCAACGCCGGAGCCGATCGCTGCCAACGCCGAAGGCGAAAACGCTGCTCCTCCCTGACGAGCAACGCTACCACCTCGTCTTTTCCCCAACTCTCTTCGCAGCAACGCCGGAGCCGATCGCTGCCAACGTCGGAGGCAAAAAACGCTGCTGCTCCCCAACGAGCAACGCTGCCACTGCTAGATGGCGCACTAGAGACGAGTTCTTCGACGCGACGGATGCCAAAACACAACCTCCTAGCGCCGTCTAGGGCAACAGACAGCAGCAACGGCAACACAACCAGTGACTCCCCTTGCCTAAGTCATCGCCCTCGCTCTCGTCGTCTCTTGTCACGCCGGTGATAGGGTTTCACAGAAACTCTCCTCACCGAAGTCCTCATTCCACCCAGTACGTCCTGATTCTCCCTTTCACAACCAGCAGAACTCCGACGCTGTCGTCGTTGTCTCTCGTCACGACGGGGACGGCGAATCCGTCTCTCCCTTTCACAACCACTAGATCTCCGACGCCGTCGTAGTCGACACAAACTCGTACTTTACCATTCTTCTTGATTATTGGGACAACGTTGGCCATCCATTCAGGGTACTAGGCTACCTCCAAGAATCCTGCCTCAAGCTGTTTCTTTACCTCCTCCTTTATCTTGAGTAACATCTCCGGCCGCATTCTCCTCAGTTTCTGCTTTAATAGCTTTGAATCCGAGTGAAGTGGGATTTTGTGGGTTATTAAATCTATGTCTAAACCTGGCATGTCTTGGTACGACCAGGCAAACACGTCCCGGTATTCCCTTAGTAATTTAATCATTTTGTCCTTTTCTTCACCCTTTAGTAGTGCCCTGATTTTCACCTGCTTGGGTTCTTCCTCGGTTCCAAGATTAATCACAACGGTGGGATCGCTACTGGTCAAGGTTGGTTTTTCATCGGATTTTAACATTCTTTCCATTTCAGGGGGTAAGTTTATTTCTTGATCTTCAACTTCGGTTTCATGGATTAGATTTTCAAAGTTAATGTCAATTACTTGGCGAGAGATTCTGGTGTTGTTATTTTCTTTATTCCTGCATGAAATTAACAAACAAATTTGACAGTTAATTTCCAAGATGCACATAAATGACAAAGAATGCATAATTCATTTTCATTAAGGAGCTTCCCCGATTTTTCAGTGGCTGGGGGAATACAAAAGAAAAACAGAACTAAACAAATTCTGAATAAATATCATTACATGATGATATCTGGTAAACCAAAAGAGCTCCAGTTCTGAAGCTGTACTCCTGGTTGGAGATGACGGATCCACTCTGCAGAAGTGCTTAAGGGGACTTCAGCATCCAACACTGATATGCTCAGTTGCCGCAATTCTGCCTCCAGGTTGGATTGACTGCTTTTCACGAAGGTCTGGCCGATGGACGGGACAAAAAGTCTTTCCTTGGAGCTTGTTTCACCGGTGAGTCTTTCCACCCTCCGCATCTTCTTCTCTTCAGCTTTCTTCCTCCGATACGCTGCTGAAGGTATGTAGCCAAGGCCAAATCTGTCTTTCGCTTCCTTAAGCATTAATGGCTTTCGGATCCCCTGTAGGTATTTTCCAAGCCCTTTTTCCGAATGGTACCCCTGCCTGATCATTTCAGACCCCATCATATGCACTGCGGCGGAGATCTGAGGGGGTGGGATTGGAGATCTTTCTGCTATAGTTGCGACATTTACGATCTCGAATGTTTGGAATGAGTCCTCCAATGCCTCTTCCGCGGCTTCCACATAAGGAGTGGAAGTAGGCTTCGTTATCATAACGTTGGTTTCTCCATATACATAGATCAGCTGGTTCCCTACTACAAATTTCAACCTCTGGTGTAGTGAAGATGCGACTGCCCCAGTGTTATGGATCCATGGCCTTCCCAACAAGCAGCTGTAAGAAGGTGTAATGTCCATTACCTGGAATGTGATGTTGAAGATAATGGGTCCAATCAGCATGGGAATCTCAATTGCCCCAACGGACTCCCTACGGGTTCCATCGAAAGCCCTGACTAACAGATTATTTTGCTTGATATACGAAGGGTCAACCCGCAATTTCTGAAGAGTGGTCATTGGCAAAACGTTGAGGGACGACCCATTATCAACTAACACCCGAGCTATCATATGGTCCTTGCATTTGACCGATATGTGGAATGCTTGGTTATGCCCTCTTCCTTCCGATGGGATTTCTTCATCACTCAAGGTAATGTAGTTGGTCGCGGACAAGCCTCCGATTACATGGATGAATTTTTCTACACTGATGTCTTGAGATATATACGCCTCATTAAGCAGTTTCAACAGTGCTTCTTTGTGAACCTCTGAGTTTAAAAGCAGAGACAAAATGGATATATGTGTTGGCATCTTTTTTAATTGGTCGACCACACTATATTCGCTGTTTTTGATAAACTTCAGAAATTCTTCAGCCTCCTGCGGTTGAACTGACCTTTTAGTGCTTTAGCTTGACTCACCAATTTGTTCTGTATCCGGCTTCCCAGACTGTGCCGGTGCATATACTCTGCCACTACGGGTTACACCCGCGATATTGCCTGTATCTTCCACGCCCCGGGCTTGGCAATCGTACTTCCATGGCACCGCCTTGTCATTCTGATACGGGAACGGTCGAGGTACCAAGATAACCAAACGGGTTGGGGTCTTGTGGACATAGCTGGACTTTTTTGCCAAGGGTATGAAAGGTATGGCATGGGGGATGTTCTTGTTCTTTATCTCCCAGAGTTGAAACTTTCCTATCCTTTTGAATCGAGCCGACTTCTATGGACTTGTCATCCAACATTTTGCGTAGGATCCTCCTAAAGATTTTTCAGCCCTGAATAGTCTTTCTCAAGAACTTTGACATTCGCACCGTGCTCCTTTGGGACAGGTGGCCTCTGATTCTATTAGGCCCGCCTTCCTAAACTCCTGGTATACCCAATCCAAAGCCAAACGATCTAGGTTGGCTTCTTGTGCCTTTCTGAGTTCTACCCCGACCATACCGATCTGGTCTCCCTCATGATTGGGTAAAGGGTTTCCCTGAATGCCCGCCGGCTTGTAATCAAAGGCCAGCCACCCCGCATCTTTCAATGACTGAACTTTATATTTGAAAGCCCAGCATTGGTCAATGGAGTGGCCCGGAGAGTTTGCGTGGTATGCACAGTGGGCATTGGGATCAAACCATCGTGGTGGGGGATTGGTGATGGGAATGGCTGGTATGGTCATCACCATTCCTCTCTCACACAGTTGAGGAAACAAGTCGGCGTAGGGCATTGGGATCGGGTCGATCCTTCTAGCATTCCTTGGTGCATCCTTTTCTCGAACTTGATTATTTGTCAGTGCTGGTCTTAGTCGGGGGATTGTGAACTGGGGCCTCGGGCCCATATGTAGTGTCTGGTTTACTACTGGTTCCATGTAGAAATTTCCCCCAGGTTGTTGACTTCGGCTTCTCTGCCTTAGGCTCTTGATAGACTCCTGTATCATTTGGGTCTCTTCTTCCTTTTTACCTTTGACCCACTTCTTACTTGGGTCGCTATCGGTATTGCTAGCCTTTATCCATCCAGCTTTGACGTCGGCTTCCACTCTGGCCCCTGCCGCCACAATGTTCATGAAGTTATGGGGGGTGGACCCTACCAGGTGTGAACGGTAGGGATCTTTTAACATCCCTACGAACATCGATATTGCCTCACGGTCGCCAATTGGAGGATCCACTTGAGTGGCCACGTCTCTCCAACGGTGTGCATACTCCCTGAAAGTCTCTGTTGGCTTTTTCTCCATTTCAGAAAGAGACATCCTGTCCGGAGCCATTTCCAAGATATGGCGATATTTCACTTCGAAGGCATCGGCCAAGTCACCCCACGTACGGATCTGGGCCTTGTTCTGCTGGACATACCATCTAGCCGCTGTCCCGATAAGACTGCTTCGGAAGCAGTGCATCATCAACTTCTCATTATCGGCATAGGCGGCCATCGACTGACAATACATCCGGAGGTGGGTCCGAGGGCATGTGGTCCCGTCAAACTTCTCGAAATCTGGCATCTTAAACTTTGGAGGAAGGACTACATTAGGCACCAGGCAGTAATCTGAGGGTCTGGCGGCCCAAGTCCCCTCTATGGCCTTTAGCCGCTCTTCCAGCTAGTCACAACGGTATTCCGTCGCGATTTTGTTGTCCCTAAGCCCGCAATTGCTGATGAGGGCATCCCCATTCCTATCACTGCCGGGATAAAAGGCGGCTGCGGTGGTTTCTCCGAGGTGAACGGCAGCGGACCGAAACATTGCCCATGAATCGGCGTAAAACCGGGCAGGTGGATAGGATCATTTTCTTCTTCATGATCCTGATCTTGGACTGTCTTCCCTTTGTTTAGCAGCAGGTCCAATATCCTCTTCATCTGATTGCTCAGCTCTTCCTGCCCCTGCTCGATCCCCAGAACACGGCTCTCTAACTGTTTTGCCATGGCCTTAGCTTTTCCGCGGGTGTTATACGGGTGCATATTTGCCTCAATTTTGCTGGATCTTAGTCACGTCCGGCTTGTTTCCACCTCCCTATTCATGAAAACCCGCATCCTTCAGAACAAATGCATGTAATGGATGTTTATGAGTATGTATGAAAAAGGTACAATCATGCAGTCGTATGTGCTTTAGCCAAGGTTCTAAAGAAAAATCTTTATCATTTCATTTCAAATTTTCATACAATTTTTAGTGAGAAACATAGAAAATTTCCAACTAGTCTACACAAATGTCAGATTCTGATTTCCTGGTTAGCTCCCGACGAGGCAGCTTGAATCTTCTGGGTTGGCTCTGACTTTGTGAATGCCGCACTATCCACCTTCTGTTTCAGTGCTTTGTACCGAGCTTCCCAGTAGTTGGCCTTGTTTACACAAGGCTCCAGTTTTTCAAGCACTTTGTTGAACTGGTATCTCGGTTTGTCATACCGCTCTTCCAGGTCCTGTATGTATTGAGATTTTTCTTCAATTTCTGCTTTTGACTCTCTTAGCTGTTAAACCTTTTGATCAAGTGCCTTTTGAAGTCTCTATTTCTCCTTTCTCAGAACTGCCGATGCTTTCTTTGACCGCGAGCTCTGAATCTTCGGTCACTTGCTTGGCTCGGGTTTAGGATCTACCGGACGTTTTGGCAACTGTTCTCTGGAGGTCTTTCTTTCAGACGGAAACTTGGTTTCTCGCGGCCGTTTCTTGTTTGTCGGAGTTTTTCCCTCGCATAAGACCCGAGGGTTCACCCTGTCACGTTTCCATAGCTCATAACTCTCCTGGACTCCCGAGTTCTAACCGGTTGCTTCGACTGCGTGCACATGCCTCCATGATACAACAAACTCTCGGATCTTCCCTTGGCTATCATCATCCTCATATGTGAACTGAGCGTCTGCCAGTTCATGGGTCATGGGTACTAACTGTATTGCGCCTACTTGCCTTCAGAACATAAACGGTGCGTAGGATATTCCACCCCAGGGACCTAGCAGTGGGACCCAAGGAAGGTTTCCGCATTTGTATATCACTTTGTGTTGGTCGATCCACGGTGCCTGCCATACAATCCCATTACTAACTAGATTCTGTAGTCTGTCTTTCCATTCAATCCTGTTGGCGTGTTCCTCCCAACGAGCTACTTCAAACTCTGCTAAAGGTATTCTGATCGTTGAGAAAGAAGCGCAAAAGAATCCCCGGATGCATGGAAAATGGCTTATCATCCACACATAAAGCAATGGCACACAGCAGGTAAATCGAGCATGTCTCCTGTTCCGGCATCCGTTAAGAGATCAGAACGTCTCGGCCAAAATGTCGTAGACTGGATTCACCCCTTCCCTTACTTGTGCTACGAAGGCAATGGTGGTATGATCGATGATTCCTAGTTCCTTCGGGAAGATAAGCTGACCGTAGATGGCTAATGCCAACAGATGCAGCTGGGCATCTTTCTTTCCCTCCTTCTTCATCAACTCTTTCAGGTGTTCCCAAGTGACCTTCGAGTCTCCCAGATTCTGGACCTTAACCTCGGAGGCCCTGAACAAATCCTTGATGACGGATGTTCGAGCGGGCACATACATTCTGTAGGGCGTCGGCAGTTTGGCCAGATGCAATAGTGAAATGTATTCCTCTATGGTGGGAGCCAGGTCTACCCCATCCAGAGTAAAGCACCAATACGACGGATTCCAGAATTCCACTAATGCTTCAATCATGTGGGAGTCTACGGAAACATGCAACAGAAAGCCGATGTGTCCGTACGTCTAAGAAAATGTCAATCGTCTCTGAGGCGTCCACCCCTTCCAAATGTCTCTCACCTCCTTTAGCGAATTGGATCGAGTGTTGATGTCAACCCTGTCTGGTATCTCAAGCACCAATTCCTTACTCGTGCTGTCACCCCTCTTCTTTTGCTGACTTTCGGAGTATAGTTGCACCACTGGTTCGGTTTCATGATTATCTACTGTGCTCTCCATGAGTGAGTCGGATTTTAAACGGAACCTTGGCTAAGCAGATGGGAATGCGTAGTATGAAATGCAGGATGTTAGTAATCATGCAACATATTTTAAATCTCAAGTTATAATCATATAAGGTTGAGAGGAGAAGGATGGAGCCTCTGTCCCAAACCCGGGGTAAGTATGTACATAAGGTCCTCTGAGGCTCTACCCTAGGCAAGAGATTATGGACAATCATGCGTGGTTAAGCTCTAACCCCAATTGAAAAACGTCCCCAGATTGAAACTTCATCCTCCCTCACAGAGGTCCGGAAAAAGCTCGCACTGAGCGGAGTGGTTCGCGGGTCTCCATAGGCCATGCCACATGGGAACTGACACTATTACACTCCTTTCTAATCCTAGCTGGGAAAGCCCGGGTATAGAGCTGTGAGAGCGTGAGAGTTTAACCATTTCAACCTACATCCCCTACCCCACATTCATCCATTATTCAGAACACATGCTTAATAAAATAGCAAAGGAAGCAAAACATCATACTTATCCAAGGTACTGCTAATCACATGCTTAGCAAAAACAAGCAGAACTAAACATATGCTTATTCACGTATCAAAGCAAGCAAGGCATTCACAATTATTCATGTATATGCAACCAAATTTGTACAAAAATTAAAGGGAGTAAAAAAGGTTTATTTAGATTTGAGATCGGGATAATTCTCAATTAATCACTGGCTCAACTCTCAATCGATCCCCAGCGGAGTCGCCAAGCTGTCGCGACGTCCCGGACTCGGCCCAGAGAACCAATATCTGGTTAAAAATGGGTTCGGCTTGCGAATTGGAAAAAATGAATATGTATTTTGAAAATGTGATTTTCCATGGAAAACATGTGTGAAGGAGTCGCCATTAACCTTTTAAAGTGTGGTTAAAACACTTAATTGCCACCCCGTTAGGGGTAGAATTGGTTTGCGTCACCAGAGTCTGGCTCGGGAGTACGGTTACGCGAGAGGAAGGTATTAGCACCCCCTACACGCCCGTTCTTATGAACGGTACCAGATTAATAAAAAATTATCCCTGAAATAAACTTGATAAGCCTTTCAAAAACTACTCCCTTTTAAAAATCAAAAGAATTAAATACCTCATTGATATTCCCTCAGAACCGGGGCAATCCAATACTCCAAAGAGTCAATGCCCTTAGTTGCAATCATCGGGAAGGAAAATCGAAAATAGGATACAAAATACGTTCTCAGAGGTTTTGAAATCTATAGGTTTTTCTAAGTAGGAAAAATACTATTCCAGGAGGTTTTTGAAATT
The DNA here is from genome assembly GCF_029873635.1 of Malania oleifera. Taxonomy (NCBI): domain Eukaryota; kingdom Viridiplantae; phylum Streptophyta; class Magnoliopsida; order Santalales; family Ximeniaceae; genus Malania; species Malania oleifera. The sequence continues at coordinate 108,495,441 of NC_080422.1, read as the reverse complement.
TGTTCAAGATTGAAATGATTTTTAGTGCCTAAAAAGATATTTTTGTGATTTTTCCTAAATGTGAAAATGATTTTTGTGATTTTTCCCGAACTTTCAAAATAATACAAATAAAATCAGTTGAAATCAAAATGTGAAAATATTTTTGGGATTTTGGAAAATTTTGTGATTTTTGTGAATTTTCTGGGATATAATAATAGTATACAAGCGAAAGGGGAGAAAAATTGGGGTGAACCGGTCCGGGAATGGTGAACCGGTCAAACGTTAACCGGTTTTGGGGGAAAACCAATTTAAGGACTTGGTCAAGACCATTGATTTTTCAGGGTTTTCCAATGTTCTTCCGAATACAACATAATTTAAGGCAATAACCATGAAAGTCATAGTTTTAAAGATATGACTTTAAAAAGTATTTTTGAAATTTTTGAATGTAAGGAAACAAATCTAACCTTTGCAAAACACGTTGGAAACTTTCTTGAATTTTCTTCAAAAATTTTCAAATGTAAACAAGTTTCAAAGCCTTAAAAAAAATTTGAATTTTTTTGAGAATTTTTCTAAATTTTTGTGTCTTTTATGAAAAAAAATTTTATGTTTTTTTTTATGGATTAAAAGGAAGTTATAAAAATCGAAATAAAATCAAATAAACCTACAAAAGCCGATTCGGAAAGGGGGCGGAGATGTAACATAGGAAAAGGAAGTCCATTAGTTTTACCTCTCATCTTCCTCTCCTCCGGTTTTCCTTTCCTGTCTGTGAATCTGTAGGGGTTAGTCTACAACGTCTTCCCGAGGGTGATTCATGAGTTCAAACTCAAGGCACTACGGAGCGCTTTCTTCAGATAGGGTGACCCGACCCGATAGGAAACAAGATCGATTGTCCGCTTGATCTTCTAAGAGAATGAAACATAACCTCACTCCTTATCCACAAAGAGAAAAAACAAAACTTCACAAACTCATGACATAAGACTTCAATATTCGAAATTTTCTCCTACCATCAAGAAAAACCTCATCCTTTGTGCTTGGAATGATAAGGCTATTTATAGACTTAGCTTGGGGCAAGCATGGGAAAGAAGACACAGGGGAGTGATGATGAGGAGAACAAAGTATGGGGTGAAAAATGATGAAGGGAATATAGCATGAGAATAAATAAAGGAACAAAGCATGTGGTGAGTGATGATGGGGGGAACAAAGTATGGGATGAAGAATGATGAAAGGAATATAGCATGGGAAGAATGATAAAGGGAGGAAACATGACATGTGAGTAATGATGAGGGGAACAAAGTATGGAATGAAAAATGACGAAGGGAATATAGCATGGGAAGAATGATAAAGGGAGGAAACATGACATGTGATGAGTGATGATGTGGGGAACAAAGCATGCTTGCATTTGACAAATTAGATAAACAATAATAATAATAATAATAATATGAGGGTCCTAGAAGCTGTGCGGAGCCCAACGGAGATGCGTGCGTCCCACGCACCATATGGGGTCCACGAGCCATTTTGGGGTTATAGGAACCCGAGCCAGCAGACACAAGCATGCCAAAGGAGGTAACGTGCATGCGAATGTAGGAATCCGAACTAGCGTACCAAAAGGGGTAACATGCACCGGATTTGAAAATCCGAGTTCGCTTACCAAAGGGGGCAACGTGCACCGGATATAGGAATTCGAGCTAGCGTACCAAGAGGGGTAACGTGCGCCAAATGTAGGAATCCGAACTAGCGTACCAGAAGATATGGGGCCTACAAACCATGTGAGGTCCAATGGAGATATGTGGGGTCCATAAGCCATTTGAGGGTTATAGGAACCTGAGCCAGCAGACACAAGCATGCCATAGGAGATAACGTGCATCGGATGTAAGAATCTGAGCTAGCATACCAGAGGAGGTAACATGCACCGAATGTAGGAATCCGAACCAGCGTACCAAAAGATGTGAGGCCCACAAACCATGTGGGGCCCAATGGAGATATGTGGGGCCCACAAGCCATATGGGGTTCATAAGCTATTTGAGGGTTATAGGAACCCGAACCAATAGGCACAAGCATGCCAAAGGAAGTAAAGTGCATCGGATGTAAGAATTCGAGCTAGCGTACCAAAAGGGGTAACGTGCACCGGATGTAGGAATCCGAGCTAGCGTACCAAAGTGGGTAACGTGCACCGGATATAGGAATCGGAACTAATGTACCAGGAGGGGTAACGTGCACCAAATGTAGGAATCCGAGCTAACGTACTAGGAGATATGGGGCCTACAAACCATATGGGGCCCAATAGAGATATGTGGGGCCCACAAGCCATATGGGGTCCACAAGCAGCGTGGGACCTACAAAGATGTGTGAGGATCCACAAACAGTGTGGGACCTACAAAGATGTGTGCGAGTCCACAAACAGTGTGAGAAGGTTTGACATGAGGTCTCCTCGAAAAGGCCTGGTTAAAATTAAGGTGTCTACAGGATGAAAATATGCTAAGCTAACATTATTAAAAAGTTTGCTAATGCCAAAAAAAAAATTATAAATATAATACAATATAAAATATATAATGTTCATATTTCAAAGCGAAAACATAAAGGAATAGCAGTAGAACATGTCTTTGTTCAAAATAGGTGTAAGAAAAATACGAGAATAAAATTGAAGGGACTCACAATATCATGTTCTTTTAACGAGATGCTAGTTATTAAATAACTGCAAACTAAACATTAAAATAAATATACTTAAAATGAAAATGTGTATAGATATATTAATATATATATATGTATAAAATAAAAGTTACCAGTTAAAATAAACCACCTTTAAATTTAGTTCTTAAGCTTTAATATGGGAAATTAGTGGAAAAAATTTGCAAAGAAGGGACTTAAAAATCATTTCAGTCATTCAGGGCCAGTCTAATAATATTGCCGCTTGTAGCAGCCCATTGCAGTGCGTATTTCATACACCCTTTAATGGTCTCGTAAGCCACAGATACCATCACGCTGTGGCTGATATAATCGCTAGAAACTGGTTTTTAAAACTATGGTTCACAGCAGTCAAAACTAAGCAATCACATTGAAAATATGACAAGGAAAATAAATGACTAACCATTACACAATTTCATCAATTTTTTTAAATGCCATGACATTTCCTAATCATTAACAATCATTTTTATTACCAAATTTATTTGCTCAAGATCAACACCACGATGCCTCATTCTCTCCCGACGCTTCAAAGCAATCATTTCTTTGCGATGCTTCTTTTTCGCACCTAAGTTAGCATGTCAAAAGTATCCATAATATAAGTGACAAGCAGAAGTGAAGTTCTCACAAAACATAGCACACAGAATGCACATTGTTCAAAATAAAAGTATATGATAGTCACAGACTTCAGAGGCAGCATCTAATTACAGGACAATTTGCATTCAGGTCAATTTAAAATTGAAATAATTAATTAATTAAAAAGACAAATTTTCTTTAATGCATCAACAGATTTGCCTGCATCAATCTTTTCAAAAAAATTTCCATTAGAAACAGAATGGAAAGTCTTAATTTCAACAATGACCTGTTTTCCTTCAGTTACTCTCAAGCATTTTGGCATTCACTTGTTTAAATATTTCATACATCTATAATATAGATATACAAGTATGAATAGTGAAAACCAAGTTGCAGACAAAAGTATTCCTGCTTGCAAAACTTTGCTTAAAGAATTAAGTTTAACCCAAATTAGATGAAATTGCATTTATAGAATTTATTTTAGATAGATTAAGGTTGGACATGAAAAATTGTGTGCATGACGTCATTGATTTGCTTTCTGCACCAGTTGACAAGGGCTTTGTTTATTGTAAAGCATTAATTACTTTTTCACATGCATAGTTTTAGTAATTTATTACAAATCTTTGAACTTCAACAAATATCTATTGTCATTGTTTCTTATCACTATCAATCAAAATGTTAATCATGCCAAAAAAAAAAGTGTCCACTGGGTTGGGAAAAAAAAACAAAAACAAAAAAACAAAAGAAAACAGTATCATAAATTCTAATTAGTAGGAACAAATTGATAATTAAGAAAAAAAAATGTCATATTTTTTTATCACCATCATGGAAAAATGTAGAATAGGTAAACCACTCTAGCATCTTTTAAAACTATTGTAACATGGTCTAGTATCATTCACATGAAAAGTGGACTTAACTTCCAAAAGAGAAAATATTAAGAATAAAGTCATTGACCTAGAAGAGACCTCTAATAACAAGGGTTGAATTTGTTTTAAAATTAGTAGAAACAAATTGAAAGTTAAGTGAACAAAAAACAGACCGCTATAAAGCAAAATTTTCAATTAACAAGACACATTTTGAATAAATGTCCTTTCTTTTGGATAAGAAAATTTTATTAAAAGAGAAAAGACAAGAGTACAATGAATGGAGGACAACATGTTCTAGGCCAAAACAATTGCAGTAATGCAGTGCTCGAATCCCTTTGAAGGGCAGACATCCCCCAAAAAAACCCAAACAAATAAGCCCAAAGAGAAGCCAAAAGAAACTACTGTCTGACAACAAATGAGGAACAATTTGCATACATGTTAAATTACAAAATTAAACAATCGAATTCAATTCCCATCGAACCATCATTTTGTCTTTAAAATTTAAATTTTTAAGGACAATGAGACCTATTACTGAACACATTATAAACACCAAATCAAAAAATTAGTATAATTCAACAACACATAATCAACTTGTTTAAAATGTACACACTATAGCCAAATATTTATCATACACGTTAAGAAGAAGAAGAAGTTAATTTAATCATACAATGAACTTAATTGATCTTTCTAAGATTATAACTTTAAAAATTTCGAGTTTTAGGTTATATTTTACATGTTATAAGTTTCGCATTTTTAGTTATCGCACAGAAAATATAAAATATTTATTTAAATTCTCATAAATAATTTTGAGCTTTTGCACTTTAATTTATAAACTTTATTATGACTATATTATAAATTTGTTTTAGGAAAACATCTAAACAACATTAGAAATTATTTTAATATGGCTTATATTTCTTAATCTAAAAAGGTGAATAGTTTAAATATATTTACCCAAGATTATTCACTTGCAATCACGTGCAAAATTTACTAGTTTGTTAAAATACATGCTTGCCCATCCATGTGAAACAATCAGCACTTATAAAAACAAAAATAAATTCCTATGGAACCTATGGATGCATGTCAACCAAGATAATCAAATGCATGCAAATTTTACCTGGAAATTTCCTGAAATTTTTACTCTTCTGAGCCTCATAGGGCCAAGACTGAGGAAACTGAGCAACAAGCTTTTTTTTGGAAGAAAAAATTCTTGGGTCCTTTACAAGAGCAAGATCATCCATAGCCATCGCCCAATCACTTGTCGAAGCTCTAGCTTTACAGGACTTAGCAAAGTATTTCTTCCTTGATTCTGGCTTCTTCATACCATATTCCCTAGATGCCTCCTGCAGGGCCATCCCACCCAGCTTCTTTGTAGTCTCATCAAAGCTACTGCTAGAAGAGTCATCTTTGTCGTCATCATCATCTTCAGAAGAGACATCCAAAACTCTACCCACCAACCATTTGGCATCTAAAACTTCATTGCTCCCGCCAATTCCTTCTAAGTAGTCTTCTGCAACCTCTTCATCGATGTCTGAATCACTACATGCAATGTCTTCAGAGTTATCACTTCCATCATCAGGGGACGTCCCATCATCCTCCTGATCACTTTCCTCATCAGAAATATCTTCAGTGTATAATTTCATGCCTCCAATTGATAAGAACCCAGAATTTCTCTCGTGCACATGCATTTCCTTATCCCTGGGTGTAAAATCAAAAGAAGGCACTTCACGCCCATCCATTTTCTTTGATGATGATCCAGCACAACTGAGGGTTGCTTTTAGTTCATCATTAAACCCCAATCCTCCGTGAGTGCTATAATCTTTGTCACAAAATCCCAAACCTTTGTACGAGATATTATCTTCATCACAAAATCCCAATCCTTTGTGAGAACTGTCATCTAACCCCAAATTCGAACGGTAATCATAAGCAATGTCCACATTAATAGGTTCTTTAGATGCTAATGCATCTACAAAAGCAACAATTGGGTTTTGTTTGGAATCAACTAAAACAATGGGATGTAACTCATCCAACTCAGCATCTTTGCTCTTGCTGTCACCGCAATATTCTGAATGCAAATTCTCCTGGAAATAAATCAAAAATTAATCACATAGCACAAATTTATTCACACAAATCAAATGATATAACTAGAACAACTTGTTTGATCTTAAATATAGCTACATCCCTTACTAGAGAAATAGAAAGAATTGTGGGTAGAAATACTTCTAGTTTGACAGTTGTTGTATCAACTACAAACTCCTCCAGGGACTCACACAGCAAATTCCCCTGGAGCTCCAAAGGCCAATGCAATACACGAGCTCAAAATTCGTTCACTCCTAGCTTTTTCAGTTGGAACAAGCTGAGCTTTATTAAATGAGATGATAAATTAAAAAAGGGCGCTGGGCACCAAAATCATTTCTATTGCGGAAGCAAACAAACTGGGGAAGAAACATTAATTTTTACAAATTAATCAAACCGAGCAAATCCTTAATGGCGTCCAACTGAGTACTTTAAGCAAGAACAAAATAAATAGATGAAAATTTATCCATAAAGGAAATCATTCTCATAATGGGTCCAAATCAACCGCAACAAATTTGAAAAAAGAAAAACCACACATTTAACCAGGCGAATCCAAAACCAACACTAAACTGCATATTTGAGCTTAATCTAACAAACTATGCATCCACAAAGAATAATACTACATAATTGAAATGGAGTTGGGTCCAAAACGACGCAGTACCTGAGGATCAACGGAGGAATAGTCGTATCTGAAGGCATTCCGAGTAGGCTTTCGACATCCGATCTTCGAAGCAGAAGGTTTCGCTCGATCAGAATTCCCCGATCCCGAGGCAGCCGCAGCAGACCCAAAAGGGCTTCTTCCTGCAATTCCAACATCAGATAAAAGGAAAAGGAGAGGAAAAACGTAGGAATAGAAATGGGGAGACCTGGACGAGAATTGGGCAGAGGAGAATTGAAGAGTAGAGAAGAAGACAACGAGTCCTTCCCTGTCGGTTTCCTTTTTGCCTTGACAGGCCTTTTCTTTCTTCCTCCTCCAGCCATTGCTCCCGGAACCTGAGACGTCGTCGACGATGGCTGATCAGAGAGACAGAAAGAAATTTGAGACGGTAGATGTGCGTGCGTAGAAAGAAAACGGCAGCAAAAGAAGAGGTGAGCGGTGAAGGGCCAAGGAAGGACCCAAACGGGGAAGGGTACCCTACAGTTTTATTTTTAATAATATTTAATATAGAAAAAATATAATAATTTTTTTTTTCGTAATTTTATTTTATTTTCTCTAGTGAATTCTTTCACCTCAATAAACCCAAAGCAAATAAAAATAAAAATAAAAATAAAAATGTAATATTTTGCCCTGAAAAAAAAAAGGCTATACATAAAATAAATAAGGATAATTATTTTAAAATTTTATTGGGAATGTCTCTCATATTATTCTTAAAAATAGATATTTTACAAAGATAAATTATTTTACTAGTGTTCCAAAGGAAACATTGGGTTATGGTCATCCCTTAACCAAAAGAAAAAAAAAATTACTTAGGTGTCATGAGTACTACGACCCTATCATTAGAATTATAAGTCTACTAAAGTTAAACTATTTACGCAATACAATTTTAATTGAGGAGACTCAGTGCCCCTGTTGTATCAAGTCCTTCTCCCTCATAACATAAAGGATGTACAAGATTAAATCTTTGTATTTGTTTAAACAATATATGCTAGAGGGATTAAAGGTGGATTTGTAGTTAAATTGTCCCTTTGACCACTTAAGGAAAGGTTAGACTCCTAAGAACTTGAATCTAGTCATTGGGCCTAGTGGCTCAATTCCTTCCGAGTGAGGATTTTTCCTGAACTTTAAAAAGGGGCAAGTTGGGGGTTTTAGAGTAAGAGCGGGGGGTTGGGGAATAGGGGGTGTAGTTTGCTATGGTTGCCCCTATGGGGCTATGTAGGATGTCATAGCCGTCCAAAAAATAGGACTTAATCTAATAAAAACATTATTTTTACTTCATTTTTTATGTGGAGTCCATGCCTAACATGTTTATAGATTTCAAATAAAATTATTAAATTATAAGATTATTTTTTAGAAAAATGACACTGTGTGTTAAAATCAAAAATTTTGATTGCATAACTGGGCATAGATTACTAAAATTTTTCACAAAATTTGTCTATATTTTGAACATTTTGATCATTCCATTTAGTTTGTACTTTGTTCAAACCTATTAGGTAAGGATAGGGGATATTTTGGGGACTTATTGTTGATAGGAATACAGCTTGAACCACACATACTTGACTCCTATTTCCTCTCATAGGATAAAGCCTTAGAAAACTTGTAGTCAATGGATTCACTTGGGGTTAGGATAGAAGTTTCATCCTTCTTCACATAACTTAGTCCATTTTTTTGTTGTATATTTTTTTTGAGTTCCCTTGTATTGTACATATTGTTTACCATATTCTGCATTCATTTTAGGCATACGTAGTGCTTTGCCAAAATTATGGATTAACCCTAAACTATCCCATAGACGACTCAATAGTGGTGTACAATGAAGAAGAAACAAAAGTTTAGCAGTACTGAGGAGTCTGGCAAAGTCATCAGGAAAGTACTTGGATTGAAAGAATTGATGTGATTGAAGGAGTTAATGGGCAAACTAGACCGTCAATTAAATTAATCCTCACAGATTTCTAGTCATTGTGTCCTTAGGTAGTTTCCACTCTTCAGATAGGGCCTTCGGTTGCGAGGATCTTGCCTCAATTTCAGATAGAATGGAAGTTCAAAGAAACAATATAACTACAGGAAAATATAGTGCTACAAGAAAGATTTCACTTTAGTGCAGAAAGATCCATCAAGAGCTGAATTGAATGCTTAGCAGATGAAGTGTATGGGATAATTCTTAGGTGCCAACAAACGTAAGAAGTGTATCTACAAGTTGAGGAGGACAATTTGATTCTCAAACTATGAGGATTATACATGATGTACACCAAGAGTTGGAACATGTGATTGTTTTTTATTGTTTATTGTTGTAAAGAAATTAGTAAAAAAAAAAGGAAAAATAAAGAAAATAAAAAAGTTAGATTTCTTTTTGAATTTATCTTTGTACTTTTCTCATACCTGATGTGTGGAGCGTTGAGGTTTTTCTAAGAATCCTGGTTAAGTGGTAGTTTTAGGTTGCATTGTATAAGCATTCATGCATTTCATGCATGGTAATGCATGCATAAGCATTACCAGTGGGAGCTTGCTCATAATATACAATTGCTTGCAGAGAGAGTCAGTAGATCAAAGTTATAGTGACAGGAAGACCACTGACATAGCTTGGATTTTGGGATTCAACATTAAGTGGAACAAGACAAATTCCTTTAATCCTTATAATACTAAATGGAAGGCTATAATTATGGGGTTACATTCGGAAAACTATATGTTGGGACTTGAACAAAGCCATAAGGAAGTTAGTTAGGACGTCCGAGAAATAAAGGACCAAATAAATAAGCTAATGAAGGTGCTCACTACTATGAGTAAAGGGAAGGTTGTGCAACCTTTAGAACCCATGGTAGATGTGATCCTTTGTTTCCACCAGGGTTCACATTAGTTAGTGGACATCCTTCCTCACGACCAGTTAATGTACAACTGGCTTGGGACCAAGCTCATATCCATTTGTTCCAATGACATCAGTCTCAGGGTTCAGACTAATTGGGAATGAAAATACACAAACACTACTGATCATGATTCCTAATACTGAAGAAAGACGAATAGCTAGGGAAACAGTTAAAGATATATGTCCCTAGTCTGGAGGTGAATCGTAGATAAGAAGTATTGCAGGAGTGTTTGCGTGCTATGGAGGGTACAAACATGTTTGGATCGATAGATGCATTTGATTTATGTTTAATGCCCAATGTAGTTTTACCCCTAAAGTTCAAAGTTCTAGATTTTGAGAAGTTCAGTGGGTCCAAGTTATGTATTGTCAAAAAATGGCTAACTATTCCGATAATGATAAGTTTCTAATTCATTATTTTTAGGACAATTTAACTGGAGCGGCCATGAGATGGTATATCCAGCTGAATCGTACAAAGATTGACACCTAGAAAGATCTAGCTCATACCTTTATTTCTCAGTATGGGCATGTGATTGAGATAGTGCTTGACAAGTTGACTTTACAGAATATGAAAAATAAGGTGAGTGAGTCATTTAAAGAATATATTTATTGATGGACGGAAATGGGAGCACAGGTACATCCTCCCGTTATGGACAAAGAAGTGATATCTTTATTTTTCAACACCCTCAAAGAGTAGTATTTTAGTCATCTTATTGGGAGCACTCCCCAAAATTTTTGTTCTTTCTTTTTACTAAAAGTAATTCATCAAACAATTTAGTACAAGTTATTTCTAATTCATCATATGTGGGAGTGTAATCATCGTCATTGAAACTTACCTCATCTTGCTTGTTAGCTATGAGACAATAAAGTTCCGCTTCCTCCTCTGTTTCATTGTTGGTGGAAAGTCCATCAAGTTTGTCCCAAGTTGTAGCATTTACATCACCGTTCTTCTTAACTTCGTATGTGTCTTTGAGCTTGTCCCATATTTTTTTTTTGGCAGTTTCACATCTACAAATGCAATTGTACTCCTCATCGCTCAAGCTACAATAAAGACAATGTTTTGTTTTGAAGTTAAGTTGTACTAATATCTTTTCAACGTTTGTTAGCTACATCCTTGAGTTTAGAACATCTTCATTTTTCTGATTGAAGGAGAAGTCTCCATTTAAGATGATCTCCCACATATCCAGATTGCATGATTGAATGAATATGATCATTCGATTTTTCCACGATGGGTAGTTGGTGCTAGAGAACTTCGGTGGTCTGTTCATGGATTGTCTTTGAGAAACTGAAGTGTCCACTATATACATCATTAATCTTTCTACTCTAGAAGTTACTTTGAAAAATTAAGCGTCTTACTCTAATACTAAATGTTGGCCCTAAAGTAAAGTCTAGAGGGGGGATGAATAAACTATTTTTCGTATTTTCACTTTTCTCTACAAAATATAAAATCTTTGCAAGATGCAAATGATTATATCACAATATATAGAATATAAATCATGCTCAAGATATAAATTAAAGAGAAGAGAAGAAAAGCTTCAATACCAATGCTAATATGGTTCAGCCCCTTGCCTACGTCCATGCCTTGAGTCACACCCAAGGTTTCCACAATCCACTAACACAACTCTTTCACCAGCAGAGAAGCCTTTACACCACGGAACAAATCCCTTTTGCTCACCAAGAGCCTTCCAACAAGGTTCTCCAAGATCCCTTACAATTCGGTTCACCAAGAACCCTTACACTTTGGTTCACTAAGAACCTTTGAACTAGGTTCACCAAGAACCCTTATACAACAAGATGATGAATATGATTTACAAAAACAAATGCTCCTTGAAATAGCTGATATTTGATACAATGAAATACTCACACAACCCTCTCAAAGTAATATATCACACTAAGATCGAAAAGCAAGAGAGAAGTTGAGCACAAAGATGATGAACTAATTGAAGTGTGCTTGCAAACAATATATGTAGCGACCCGAATAATAATGGAATTTAAATAATAAAAAGAGAAGGAAATAGAAACAGAAACAAGGAGCGTTCGTCGACGACATTGCATTTCGGAAGGAAAAACAAAAAGGGGAGTTTTAGGGCTTTGTCGACGAATCCCTTGTATTCGTCGACGAAGGCTTCAGAAAATTCGTCGACGAAGACTGAATTTCATCAATGAAGAAATATCGAGAGGGGTTATGAAGCCGACTGAATTTCGTCGACAAAGACTGGATTTCATCGACGAAATTTGTGAAGAACTCGTCGACGAAGGTCGGGCTCGTCGACGAATTCTATTGTCTATATATATGTAAAAATCCGATTTTATTCACTTTTCATGCTCCTCTCTCTCCCCTTCAGCTCTCTCACTCTCTCTCTTCGATTCTGGCCCGCCAGTCGCCAGATCGAAGATTTGAGGCTATCACGATGCTCCTGGCGAAGTTCTCCACAAGTTTGTCGAAGCGGATCGCTGGGGAAACGAAGTTGGAAATCATCCCTGGGTTAAGGTAAGGTTTTTTAAGCCAAATTAGACTTTGTGATAGTTATAGGAAGTGATGTACGCATGAAAATACTGATGTTTAATACTGGAAATTTTCAGTTTCAGGATATTTTCAGGAAATCCTACGGGGGGGTTAGGCTAGGATATTTTAGGGGCTATCTTAGTAGCCAGGTAAGGGAATAAACTAAAGCAGTCATTTTCCATACAAATTATTATTGATTATGAGTAAATTTATTTTCAGAAAAGCATATGTTATAATGTGTGTTATGAATGAAATGTACGATTGGGAAAATACTGTTATGATGATTAAAATATATATGTATGTATGAGATGCTCGAAAATCATGATTTTAGTATGACTTTTAAAAAGCATGTGTGGCATGAATATTATTTTACGTGTAACGAGATATGATATGAATGCTTTTACGAGTAAAACACATTTTCAGGTATTTTGGAAGAATGGGTTATGTTATATTGAGTTGACGAATATATGATAAATGAGTTATTTTCAAAATGTAAATACCTGAAACGTATCTGGCGCGAGGCCATATTTATGTTATCGACACGAGGCTGTATTTATATGATTTTGGCACGAGGCCATGTATTTATGCTACCGACATGAGGCCGTAATTATGTTATTGGCGCGAGGCCATATTTATTATGATTTTGGCACCAGGCCATATGTATGATTTCGACGAGAGGCCATATCTATGTTTTGGCACAAGGCCGTGATGATATTATGTATGTTCATGTATTATATGTTATTATAACCAGGATGTTAGTTTAGTTTAGTTCAGGGATCGGTACCATAGCTATATGTGTAGATCAGATATCTACGTCAGAGAAGTATTAACCATCCCACGAGGGGATGGGAGATGGATAGTCGATGTGGCTTTCAATAGAGTATGGACGTCCACCTAGCAGTCCGAACCAGGGTGTGGCGGGCTCATCGTACTTACAGACATATTTGATTCGGCAGTGGTCGGCCAGCCATTGTTAGGTCCTGCCTTCGGGCTGCACAACCTGTCATGGGGGGTAATACATGACACCAGCTAGCTATTCATCCTGAGTATATTTTCAGTATTACGAGTTATAACAGATGTTTATGTATGTTATGATTTATTAACGAATATGAAAGTACATGAGTATCCAGTATGATATTATGATTATTTCCAGAGTTATGAAATGTACTGTATATGTATAAGCACTTTAAATATTCATGTTGTCACATAGCTATATTTAGTTTATTTTCCCTTACTGAGAAGTGTCTCACCCCCAACATTAATATATTTTTCAGGAAACCCAGAGAAACTGGCGGGTCAAGGCCACCGTTGAGTAAGTGGAGCTTCCCTACTAAAAGGGTAAGCATTGATCTAGGACTAGGAGGTTTTTGTTATATAATCCTAGTATCATTTTGACTTTTTGGGGATTGTACATATAAACAGTATACTGATGTTATAGAAAGTTCTGGTATTATGTTTTATGATTGGACGTTTAAGATTTTATGTTTACTGCTGCTAGGTTTTTCGCTGTGTTTGACAGGTGTCCCCGTTACCCACGGGTTCGGGTTAACCATTTTTATCTATTATGTGACATTTTATATTTAGAAATTGAGGGACGTTACAATATATGATTACTAAAATCAATTATTAAACAAGCCTTTAGACTTGTATTTATAAGCAATTTGAGCTACTAGTGGTTTTATGGTTGTTAAGCTAATAAATTAATTGTTTACTTTGAAAACTAGTCGTTTATAGCCATTGGGTGTAGAATCCCGATGCAAACCGTCGACGGATTCCCCCAAACCGTGGACAGTTTCCTTCAGGGCCAAAATTCAATTAACTCTCTACCTGAAACCGTCAATGCACCTAGGCCAAACCATCGATGGTTTACCCTATTTCTTCATTAACTTGATTTTAAGGTGCATGAATGAGGTTTTAACCCAACCAGGACCAAGTCTATTTAAAGTTTATAATACTAAGATTGTTTAAAACTTGTCCCTTATGAAAATGTAATAAGCATAGGATATTTATGTAAAACTATTTGTTTTGTTATTTGAAAACTCATAAGTGTAGAACTTATGTTTTGGTGATATCATAAATACTTTATATCCTAATATGAAATGCATTTGCTCAACTTTTGTTCAATGATCTTACGTGAAACAAAACCGCAAGAGTTACAATAGTTCCTACCTCAAACACTCCCTATTATATTATGACTTTGTTTGGATGTGGAATTCTTTCGAGTGAGTATCCACTTTGATCTTTTCTACTCAAATGTCCACTCGATCTTTGCATTTGATCCAGTACCTTCATGTCTTTGTCACTAGTACTTGTACTAACTTGATCTAAAAAGATAGGTTAACTTGGAACTACAAATTAGGTTGATATAATCAAAATACATCAATTATGATTATGTAGCCACTAAGGCTAATAGATGGAGTTAGAAGACAAAGTTTGGTTCTTTAAATTCCATTTAGTTCTATTTCAATTTCTTGGATAATTAAAATTGTTGAATTTTAAGTTCAAAATTTTGTAATTTGAATGTGAGCAGAATTTTAAAGCATAATTCAACTTGATCTTAAAGGAAAAAAACCTAAGAATTTTCCCAGAATTCACCAAACATATTTGGATATTTAACCCAAATCCGAAAGCCTGAACCAAATTTGGATCTGCCAGACCTGAATACCATAACCTGGGTCAACTTGATCCAAGTCTAAGACGGGTGACTCAAATAGCCAGCTTGGATCGGGATCGTACCCATGAGCCAGCTCAACTTTGACCTAGATCTATTAACCTTTTGACTACCAAAATCCATTAGATTTTGGACCCTAACCCAAATTCATTTGAACCTACGACATACTATTAGGCCCAAACTAGTTTGAAGCCCAAAGTCACAACTTAACTAGACCAGACCCATTTATTAAACTAATCAAATCTTATTGGGCTTAGCCCAATTGACTAAGCCCCATTTGAATTTAAGCTCGAATTGATTTAGCCCAACCAACTTAAAATGCCCAAGGCTCCTCCAAACTCAATTGGGCCTAACTTTAAATCTACCTAAACCAAAACCACTTGGCCCAATTTTAAATCTAACCCAAGATCTGAGCCTAACCCAACCCCAATCTTGGTTAACCTTACCCTAGTTCAGACTAGCCTTGGTTCCCCTTGTTTGTTTCCTTATAAAATGGGAAAAAAATGAAATAAAATAAAATAAAAGTCAGAGGAAAAGAAAAGAAAAGAAGAAAAAAAGGGTTTTTGATTCTTAAATAATAATAATAATAATAATAATAATAATAATTAGTAGGACACGTGTCACCATACGGGGCACAGCTAGGACCATGCATTTAAGGAGTGACGTGGCGCAATCCTAGCTGTCTAATTTGTGTTTTCTCTGAACGGCTGAATTATTGCCACACCAGTGATCTGTGTCACAAGCCTCAGGACCATCACATCCAACCACGTGGAGGGTGACGTCACCCTACTGCAATAAATTCAAAAAAATAATAAAAATAATATTGTGTTGCGTGTCGTCACTGTTAGTTGACACATAACAACCTTCTTCTCCAACCAGGTTAGTCCAGTCTGGCTTGGGTCAACTTAAGTTGACTCGTTGACTCGGTTCAGATCATTGGAAACGCTTTAACTTATACTGAATTGCTGATTTATTTCTAAATTTAAAAATTAATTTTTAATTCAACTTTAATTTTTAAAAAGTGGGGGAAATAGTAAAAATCAGGATAAATTATTTAAAAAATCAGGAAAAAAATAAAATTATTTGAGTCATTTTTTACTTAGATAACAAAAAATGAAAAAATAAAAATACCAAAAAAATAAATAAAATGAAGGAAACATTCTTTAAAAATTCTATAAAATTGTAGGAAAGTACTAAAAATTGAGAAAAAAATTTCTTGAAAATTTTGGAAAATTTTGAGAATGTTTTAAAGACTTTTTGCTTCATTTTTTAAAATTATTTCATGTTTAAATATATGTATAATTTCATTTTTCATGTGTGTGTCCCAATGATTAAACAAAGGATAAATAAGTGTTTTTGACCTTACCTAAATTAATTCTGAGGGGGTTTATCTAAAAATATCTCCTGTTTTGGAAGTCTTATTAGACATTCCTAACTTGCACCTTATTTTTTTTTTCTTTTTGAAAATTTCTTAAAAAGTTAATTAAAGACTGTTAGATTCAATTTAGCGATAATTCATAATTAATTAGGTATCGTTTGTAGAACAAATATGTAAGGGGTGCTAATACTTTCCCCTCACATAACTGAACTTTCGATCTCAATTTTGGTAAATGCAGACTAAGACTACTAGTTCTTTAGCCCTAAGATTAGTTTAGATACCAATTAACAAGTAGTAATTAGGTGAACTAACCGCACCTAAAAAAATAACAGGTTAGTGGCGATTTCATCGAACTATCATAATTATCATCCCTTGCCATTCCAAACTCTCTCTAGGGCGTAGCGACAGGGAAGATAGAGAAAAACCCAAAGCTCCAAAAGAAAAATTAAGAAACAAATTCTAGAAATTGTAAAAGTTCAAAAAGGTTTATAAAACATGCAAAAAAAAAAAAAAAAGCTGAAAAACTAAAATCTAAAATCTAAAAAATTAAATAATTTAGGTTATCTTGGAAGTATTGAAAAAAGTGATAGATCCATACCCAAATTAATGCAAAAATTAAGGTGGAAACTATTCAGGTGTTGTAGTTTCTCTTTTGTTACTTGCCTGTGGGTGGTTCTCCACAAAATGAGAAGATAATTCAAATGTGATTGTGGAAATATTCAAATATGATTGTGGGAGTTTTTTTAAGTAGTTAATACTCCTTGGTGTATAAATAGGTGTGTGTGTGTGTTGTGAATGTAAAAACATCATATTATAACAGACTTGTGGGAAGTAAGTGGGAAGGCAGAGAGAGCTATGGGAGTTGAGAGAGAGTTTTTGAGTGAGAATTTGTCTCTTCCTCCTTCTCTGTATTTTTCAAAAAATACTAGCTATCTCTCTCGTGGACGTAGGCTGAATTTAGCCGAACCATGTATATCTCGGTGTTCTTTTGTGTGTGTTTTTATCTCTGTTTTTGTTCAAGTTTCCCAACAAAAAGTTTCAAGAATTTCACTCGCAATGGAAAGACCCAAATGCGATGGGGCTGAAACACGAAAAATTAATGTAGTATATAAGAAATAATACTTAAAGAATAATGCACAAAAAAATAGAATTAATCAAATTAATTGGATTACTTTAGAGCGTCAAAATGGTCCAAAATTTTAACTACACTGATATATCTTGGAAAATATTGGGAGGGTCCAATTATGTTAATTAGTGAACAATTATCCTAGATGCATTTAGTTTGGTGGTTAAGATTTATAGGATTGAATTCAACTAAATTGAATTGAATTGGTTATGATTATTTTCCTTTTTCATGTTTAGATGGTAATACCAATAAAAATAAACTAATCAATGAAGAGGCTTGTCGCGGCGTCCCGGGAGCTCGTGTGCCCCGAGCGGCGAAATTAGAAATCATTTTAATATTTTTAGGAAAAATATGGTGTAGGAGTCGCCACTAACCTTTAGTGCGGTTAGAACACATGATTACTACCCCGTTAGGGGTAGAATCGGTCTACATTACCAGAGTTGGGGCCGGGAGTTCGGTTACGCGAGGGGAAGGTACGAGCACCCCCTACACGCCCGTTCTTACGAACGGTACCTAACTAATTTGAAATTGTCCCTAAGTTAATCTAATAATTCTTTAAATTACTCCCTTTTATGAATTTATAAATACATGTAAAATAAATAAATAAATAAATATATACATATATATATATTCCCTCAGAGCTTAGGGTACGTGATGCCCGAAGGCTCATACCCCCGCAATAAAATCATAGGGATAATAATTAAGAAAATACACTCCCAAAATTTTGAAATTATATATAAAATTTTTATAGGAAAATACTAGTATGGGAGGTTTTAATATATATTAATGAGATAATACACTAAGAAATTAAACTACATATACTTATCAATAAAACACCATATACTATATATATGAAGATACTAAAGTTACTAAAATGATACCATATATATTAGAATACTAAAAAAAAAATACACTAATAAATAATAATAATAATAATAATAATAATAATAATAATATAGAATAAAATACTAAACTTAATATAATACTAAAATATGCCAATATTCTTAATATGAACGTGTGACCTACGAATACTAAATATAACAATATACTTAATATAACATTATACTCATATATATATACCATATAACAATATAACAATATACACTATAGAAATATTCGCTACAACAATAACAATAAAACAACACGACAATAATATAACAATATAACAATATATATAAATATATACAATATGGAAATAATTAAAGAAACAAATCAACCCTACAATTAAGATGTAGGCTATACAATATGATAATAATATATCTTAACAAATACATGCATAAATCTTAACTATAAATAATCAAAACTTTGACATAATACTAACAAAACCTTAGTATTAACAATAAAGGAAACGTGACAATAATTCAAACCCTAGAAATTAAATATAAACAACATAGAAACAAATAAGACAAAATTATGGCAACAATTCAAATTATAATCTATTATGCCAATATACATGGGTACGATATGGAAACATGTGATAATTAGGAAATATACCAAAACCTAACATGGAAATATGAAAATAAATGTGTAATCAAATATACAATAGAATGCGCAATGAATATGCAAATAACTATATGAGGCAATCACACTAATAATAGTAGAAATATGCTAGCTATACAATAAAATGTACGTTCGATGATAATATAAATATGCAAATAAACATATATGGCAATAACAATAATAAGTGTACATGCAAATTAAGTATACAATTAAAATATGCAATCAATAATAACATGAATATAAATATATAAGGCACTAATAAGAACCACATAAATATGCAGAAATTTAATACAATAAATATGCCAACAATGTCAATACACAATAATAATAAAAGCTTTATTACGATAGTTATATAAACACTTTAATAATAATACAAAACTAATACATAACAAAAATAATAATAATAATAATGATAATAATAATCCAACAATAATAATATTATTTAATATGTACAATAAATTTACACGTAAATGAAACCCTTAAATATACCACCTGCAAAAACACATAGATGATAAACATACAGTAAACCTACAAAAATTAATACCATAAGACAATAACAAACATATATCGATGATAAAATATGTACCTAATAAAGGAAACACATAGAATATATCAATATAACATAATGAAAATAGAAAACCAAGCCACTGCATATGTACAAAATAATAGCCTAGAATCATGATAAAAAAAAAAAAAAGCTTAACAAAGTAATAATAAACAACAATACATACAGAAAAATAAAATAACATAAAAACCTAAACCTTATATACTGAAAACAGAACAAACCAGTATATATATTTGTGTGTGTATATGTATATCTACATATACAATACCTAAAGATACCACCTTTGTACCAATATACATATATACAAGCCAATATATACCTAGTCGGCCACTTGAGAAGCAGGTCACCGGAGGACGGAGGGCGGCCGGAGTTGTTGACTGTGCTCGCGGCAGCTGGAATGCTGGCTTGCTGGTTGTGTGACAGCAAGGTGGTTGTGAGTCTCCCTAGGGTGGTGCTTTGCTGAAGACGGTGGCTAGCCCGAGATCTGCAGAGCTGTCAGACGTGCCGGCGATGACAAGGGCAGAGGAGGCCAGAGAAGAGGGCTCGGGTCTGGCCGTGGAGTATGGATCGGCTGCTGCGTGAGGGATGGCACTGATCTGTCCGTGCTGGCGCGAGAGTGGTTGCAGGGGCGGCCGGAAGGAGGTGGTTTTGCTTGCAGGTTCGTCGGAGATGGTGGCTGGGTGCGGTGGTGGTTGCTAGAAGTAAGGTGACCGGGGATAAGGGGCTGCCGTAGTCTATGGCAAAGCGGATGAGCAGTGGTGGCTCGAGGGCTGGAACGGGGCTCGGAAAAGAAGAAGAAGAAGAAGAAGTAGGGGATTTTATTTCTGGCTCCGGCTGTGGCTGTCCCTGTGCACTCTGGCTCCCCCCTTTTATTAAATCTCAACCCTAAAAATTCCTTCTTCTCCTTTCCTTTTTCATTTTTATTCCATTCATATTTTATGGTAATAATATATATAATAGTAATGACAAAAATAACTAATAATAATAATAATAATACAGAAAATAATAATAATAATAATAATAACAAGATAAATAAATAATAGTAATAATAATAATGATAATAAAGATACTAAAAATAATAGTGACAACAAAATAATAACAATAATAATAATAATAATAATAATAATAACCGAAATAAATAATAATAATAATAATAGTAATAACAAAGATAAATAAATAAATAAAATAATAATAATAATAGTAATAATAAAGGTAAACATACTAATAATAATAATAATTGAAAATAAAGTCAATAATAATGAAAATAATAAATAATAATAATAATAATAATAAACAATATAAATAGAAATAAAAATAAAAGTAATAATAATAATACTAATGAAAAATAATAATAATAAATAAGATAATAGTAATAATAGTAATAAATATACTAATGATAATAAAAATAATAATGAAAACAATAAATAATAATAATAATAATAAAGTACTATTAATAATACTAATGAAAAATAATAATAATAATAATACAGAAAATAATAATAATAATAATAATAATAATAAAAATAACAAGATTAGTGAAGATTAATAATAATAATAATAATAATAATAATAATAATAATAATAATAAAATAATAATAATAATAGTAATACATATATTGGGCCTGGGTAAAAATGGGGTGTCTACAAGGCTAAAATACCCTTTCATAAAAATATATAACATTGGTTGAAACTCGAGAGAATTTATCTATTATCCAAAATATTAAGAGAGGGAGAAGTGATCATGCAATAGCATTCCATGAATTCATGAATTCAAAATATATCTGTGTGAATCATTCAATAAATAAATAATGGATTGAGAATCGACGATGATTTTTTCATTGTTCTTGTCGGTGTCGAAGTTGAGGCCCAAGAAATTAGGCGATCTTGCCTTAAACCTACTCCAATTCAATCTTTTTAAAAATGATAATGATTCCAAAGCTTTGTTGGACGTATCCGCTGGAGCTACTCTACTTTGAAACTTCGTTAGAGATGCTACAATTTAGTTTCTTCTACTTCGTTGGAAGATTCCCTAATCTAACTAAAAATTTGGACTTAGAAGATAAAAAAAGATAGGAGCTTGGAGGCCACCATGAAAAACCTAGCATAGGGAAAATAGTATAGGAGAGTTATGTCCACCTATATGTGCTTAAGATGGTTAATGTAGCTAGCGGAGGAGAATAGGGCACAAAATGCGATGATGATGGGAGTAAGGCTATAGAGAGGTTAAGGAGAGAGGGGAAAGCACATGAGAGAGGGAGGTTGTGTGTTGAATGGGGGAGAAATTATCTAATTTGGACAAATGATGCTCTAGTCGAAAGTGGCCCATTGGGGGGAGGGGAAACTAGCCAACTCTATCCCACATAAATGGGCCAAGATCCCCATTCTTGATCAGTCATATTCTACTCATACATTACTCCAATCATGGGCTAAAGGTTCTTAGTGTAGTCTAACCTAACCTAGACAGCAAGCAAAACACACCCCTAAAGCATAAAGTGACTTTTGGAGCACCAAGGAGACTATGATGCTCAATTTTTTTTTTTTTTGGTTTACTAATTTTATATACAATCGAGACAAAAAAGTTAAGTCTCACAAACTTAATACCAAGAGCATCTGTCCAAATAAGTGGCCAAGGCCTGGAGGAGGAAAGTATTAGGTTAGTGAGGAAGCTTCCTTGTTGGTTCCTAATTTAGCTAGTTACCTTCGTGAGACACATAATTGTTAGCAATGGGGCAGTCCATGGTCGAGATTGCTATACATGGGTGAGTACCAACTAGACCCAAAATTTTAAACTTATTGGATCTTGGGCCTAATCATGTATGTAAGCACCCATCCTTCACTTTATTTTTTCAATGTGGATCAAACCTACAAGAGGATTTTAACAATCTCCCTTACTTGTGAATTCCATCCACTTCTACCTTAAGCGGAAGGTATTACTTTTCCTATAACCAACTAGGAGCCATTACTCAAACATGAGAAAAGGACCCATGGGAGAATACTCGTCATCGCTCCTATTCCACATATCTACATCCACATGCAGAAACACATGCATGAATAGTCAAGCCCAATCTGAACTATCCCCCTTAAATAAAAATCATTTCTCTCATGGGAGCAAGCTCAATTCTCCAATAGTTTCTCAAATGACCTTACCCTTGCGAATTACATGCCTTAGATTATATTCCACGTGCCATCAAACCAATCCTACTTCAAATCCATCTACTTGACCTAGATAATTCATATTAGCCTTGATCACATACTTAGTCTTCCAACTATTAGTACGTTAAGATACTTAGTTTCACATCTCGAATTTATGATGTCAGTTGCCTGTAGTTATAGATCATTGACTTTGATACCACTTGTTAGCATTGGGGGTGTTCATGAGTGGGCTTGATATAAATGGGTGAGCACCAATTTGACCCAAAAGTTTAAGCCTATTGGATATTAGGTTCAACCATATATATAAGCATCAATCCTTCACTTTATTTTTTTCAACGTGAGACAAACTCACAAGTGGAATTCTTAACAATAATGAAGGAGACAATTCCAATCTCGATGAATAACGGACCTCATATATAAGATCAAAGCCCAATGAGGATGACAAATTTATCCACCCTCAGTATGATATGATGAACTTCTTAAGGATTTGTTGCCAAAATAACTATGCAAAAAACTTGTACTCCAAGCTACTACAAGCCTCCTATGGTCATGAATAAGAACCTTTGCTCCAACCTCGGATTACCAAAGGAGCTCCATTGGTATTAATGTTAACAAAGCATTCATCTAAATTAGTCCAATTGACTAGCGAAGGCATATCCTTATATGACCATGCATGTCCATTATTTAAGCTTCTTGCTAATGTTTTTGAAGACTTGTGAAGGAGTGGAGTTGGTGGCAGATACTAAAACAAATCCCTATAATTGTTTTTGGGTTTATGGATGTCAATATAGGGTGAATTTGAATCCCCTTTTTGCCTCAACTTATCCTTTTTAAAAATAAAAGTTAAGTCAAATGTATTTGATAAACAACTCTTCCAACTTTTAAACCAATTTTTAGCTTTTTTGATGAGTTTTTAAAAGTTATAGATTTGAAACTTTTAAAAGCTAAAAACTATTTTTTTTCAACAAATTATTCAATTCCATTGTTGTCCTTAATTTTTTTTTTCCAAATATTACAAAACTATCAAACACATTAATTATATTTATTAAAAATGCATATGTATTTGTCATTTTAAATACTTTAAAACACATTACAACTTTTTTTAAAATTTATTTATCAAACACTCAAAATCAAATTTTTTCTTTCTAATAATTCCTTTTTAACACTATTGGAAGTTCTCCTTTATTGACAATGGGATAAGATGACACTATGCTTAGCACATCCAATTCAAACAAGCGGAGTCCTTTACTTGATATTCTATTAGTAAAGTTCACTCACTCTAATGACATACCTTTAACATGATGGGTCAATAAGGAATTGGGAATAGTGACTTATGGGAGGAGGGGACAAACATTTTTAAAATAATATTATAAAACTCCTTTTTATTAGCCCCTTTTAAAAGCTTCATTTAAAAAGCCACAAAGAGGACAAACTAAGCCAAAATCCAAGCTTATAAACACAAAAAAATAATTGCCAAATTTATTTTTGGGCAAAGATTTGAGATTTTGCATGATCACTTAATCAAATCCTTGTCAAAAAAAAAAACCCTATGAGCTGATTAGCTACAGTAACGTTGTACCAAAGAACATTAACCCTTAAACAATTCTAAATAGCATAACTAGTTGTTTCAACATCATGTGTGCATGTTAGATTTCATTTGGCATGAGGTTTATTAGTGAGAAGCCTTTGCCTAGGCATCATCTAGAGAAAGAATTTTAGTTTATGAGGCACATGAAGTTTCCATAGCTAGCCAAATCCAAGAAAGACTCTCATTACTCGTGTTAGCTAACATAGAAACGAAAGGATTATCATCCAAGATGTATAAACCCCATAATTTTATCTTGATGGTGGTAAAAATTAAGACTCACGATAGTAGCAAAGTTTTTGCTATAGCAGAGGATTCGAAATTCTAACAAGATTTAGCATTAATACCAAACATTATACATATATTGTTTTTTAGTATTTCTCATTTATTTTTTTAATTGTTTAACAAGGCTTAACTATTCACACTTCCATGCATGTATTTAGTCATTTTACTATTTATAAGACAACTTAAAAAATAAAACCAATTATTTTTATATAGCTCGAATGTTAGGCAACTAAAAAACAACGTATTTGGAAAGTAATGTTGCATAAATGAAATATGTTAAAGAAGATGGATGGATAACTTTAAAAATACATTAAGAACTGAGTATGTGTGTGACGAGTTAGCAATACTATTTGTAGAACATGTGAAATAAAAAGGGTTGTTGACTTTTTGAATCCAATTTCTGTTTTAATGCTGACAAATTACCAATATCTTATGTGTGTACTTAGTATGTGAACAGGTTTAAAATTCAGCAAACGTAAGATAAAAGGGACTTGGAAGCCACGAAGCGCAAAAAGCTCGTATCACACACTTGGCGTATTCCATGGATTAGAAGAGCAAGAAACAAGATATATATTTTATCTTGTAAAAGCATTTAGTTTTATATTTTGGTCTGTAATAATATGCATGGCATGCATGATATAGATGATAAGCTCAAGATGGCCATAGACTGACCTTAGGGACCCCATGAACATAAATGCAAAATCCCTCAAGGCTAAAATGTCACGTTTATGCAAATAGGGATAAAACTTAGGGTAAAAATTATGTTTTTGAATGGGCGCGCTCGACCGAACCATTCTGGTAATAACCAGCTTGGTCGATCGAACACTTTGTTGGCTGAGAAGACTAAGTCTCGGTCGATTGAAACCCTAGCAATGTAAAAGCCATGATCGACCGAACCAGTCAGAAGTCAACAAGTTGACTTCTCACGGTCGACCATTCTAAAATGAACGTATCGCCCTTGGTCGACCGAACCAAAACGTGTCAGAACCCCCAACTGTTCAGCCGACCATTTATGTAATTCAAATTGGCCATGGTCGACCGAACCACTTGAATGCCGAGCCTCAGTCATGGTCGACCGAACCTATGAAGGGTTCAAAATCGCCTTGAGACGGTCGACCATATCTTCAGTTCAAAATTGTCACGGTCGACCAAACCTATTAATATGGTCGACCGAACCTTGATATGGTCGATCGAACCTCTTGGGTTGGTCAATTTTTTACTTCAAGTAATAGGGGTTATTTTTAACTAAACATGTTTAATCTTTTTGCAAAATACTCAGCGTGTCCCCAACAGTTATATTTTTGCCCAACTCTATATATACCCCAGCATTACTCATAATTAGCAACTTGATTAGCCCAAAAACTCTTTCAAATTTTATCCTTAATCTTTCACTCTTTTTATTATTCATTTGATATATCTTACAAGAGAACATTGTTTTAAACATTCTTTGGGCATTTGTTTTATAAATCAAATATCTTTCACTCTCATATATTATTCATTTTCATATCTTATTTTGAGAGTATTATTTTAGTTTCTCCCACTCATTTCATTTGAAAAATACTCATAGGAGTTAATATTATTTGCTTGTGAATCTTGCACATCCATTGCAAGATTCAAAGGCTCACTTGCTTGTACTTGCAAAAATATTTTTGAGCCATAAACCCTAATATCTATTATGCTTGATATTCGAAAAATCTTATTGAGATATTTGCTCAGGATTGTAGAATATCTTTGAGTATTCATATTGTGATCATACCATTTTGATTCAAAGATCTCACTCACTCACACATATACATATAGTTGTACACATTATTGTGAGTTGATATATTGTTTCAACCAAATCTCATATTGAGTTTAAATTCATATCATACGTGAGTGTATTTGTGCATATTGCATACACATTTGCTTAGTATAGAAGCATTCATTGTTGTACGAGAAATATTTTATTTGAATATTGGTGTATTCCCGATGTGTGGTCGGAAGAGGGAGACTAGCCCTACGAATAGTCCCGGACTTGCTCAGACTCGATTAGGAAAGCACCGGACTGGTTCAGACCTGGTTAGGAGAACTAGGTACACCATCCTGGTAAGGTGTTGTAAATGGTGTCACTCCACCCGTGAAGTGAGCAACTAGTGGAATGCTTGAGCTGTGGCTTAAGGCGGGGACGTAGGCAGTATTGGCCGAACTCCGATAACATATCGTGTGTCGTTCTCTTCCCTTGCACTATTTATTTTCTTGCACTTTTAATTTTTCAAATGTATATTACTATTTATTGTCTTGATTATTTTACATACATGCTTGAATGATTGAGAAATACTGAGACTGCTATATTGTTCAAATATTTGCTCAGCCAAATATTTGTGTGATTGGGTTTGCATAGAAAGACCCTAGGTTGTGAAATACTATTTATGGATTTGAACTTGACTTAGGATAAATTTTTTAAATACCCAATTCACCCCCCTCTTGGGAATACACCGATTCCAACAAGGGTAGATAAGATGATTTAGACATATATGCTAAATAATGGAATAGTGAAAAAAAAAGTAGAGATGAACTAATAATAATTTGAATTTAGATAGTGAGTAAGAAGTTGACACTGTTTTGACTTTTATACGACTCTGTCTTAGTGTGTATTTTTTTGACTTATATACCTGATGGATTGCATAAACAAGGAAGAAGACATAATTAAAAATCACATGTGCTAAAGAGCAGTAGGAAACAGTCGACTATTTGACTCTAGAATTCAGACAATTTACATTTTGTCTGAAACAGTCGATAGTTTGGCCCAATCATTCGACGGTTTGGCTCAGGATGCCTAATGCAAATTTCAAATTTTGAATAAATGAAAGTTAATACGGTTGGGTTTCCGGGGGGTGGGGGGAAAACCTCTGAGGAGGCTTTTATATACATAAAATACGTTGTATATAGTAAGCCAAGTGTATTGGTTGATAATCATTGAGATAATTAAGAGGGTTATTTTATTTTTCTTGTAATTTACACAAGAAAATAGTGAATCCTTGCCGTTTGCTCTCGTGGATGTAGGCATTGCCGAACCACGTAATTCTCTGTGTCTTTGTAATTGTTATTGCTTTAATTTACTTGTTGTGGTTGTAGATTGTTCTGTATTTTCACCATTTAGATTGCTGCATTGTGTGTTTGATCTTTTACACAAATATATATATTTTGCTATGCATATTTGGGGGATTTTTTTACACAACAATTAGTATCAAAGCATTGTTGTAATGGCCTTTGGATTTTCATTTGCGTAATTTGACGTTGTCAAGTTTGATGGAACCGAGAATTTTGGTTAGTGGCAGAGAAGGGTGAAGGATCTTTTGGTGCAGTAAGGGATAGTGAAGACATTGTATGAAATTCAACCGGAAAGTATGGATGAAGCAAGTTGGAATGAATTGGGGGCAACGACAGTATCAACCATTCGACTTTGTTTGACTAATGCCGTGTTGTATCACGTCATGGATGAGGATTCTCCGACATCAGTTTGGCGAAAACTGAAAAGTCAATATATGTCTAAGGGTTCATCAAAATCTACAAATGTAGTGGAGGAAGATTCATAATGCAATGATAGGAATATGATATGTGTTTCATCGGGTTCGAAGTGTTTTACGGATCATTCTTGGATCCTAGATACCGGATGCTCTTATCACATGATAGCAAATAGAAAATGGAATTCGACACCTATATGTTAATTAATACTGGTTGTGTTTTGATAGGAAATGATATTTCATGTAAAATATTTTGTATTGGAAATGTCAAAATCAAAATGTATGATGGTGTTGTGAGAACAGTATGTGATGTAAGGTATGCACCGGCTCTAAGGAAGAATGTTATTTCATTGGGCATTTTAGATTGTAATGGATACAATTACAAGTCTGGAGGTGGGGAAATGAAAGTGTGTTAAGGAAACTCGATAGTGATGAAAGGAGAAAAGGTAGCGAAAATATCTATGCACTGTAGGGAGTTATGCTTGTAGGTGGAGCTACAACTATAGAAACTGAGTCAAATAATTTGTGGCATATGCAGTTAAGGCATATGAGCGACTACATGTATTCAGATGTTTGAAGACCGGTGAGGATAGCATCACAGGGCAGACATATATTTTTCATGGGTGTATCACAAAAGGTCTTGGTTTATCTCATGTGGCACAAACCTGATATTGATGTGTTTACCAAGTTAAACTTGTGATTGAGGTGGAGTACTAGATCGGGAGAGAGATCCTCTAGTCAAATATGAGGACCGAGTACGTTGCTTTTGCTCAAGAAATTTTGTAAGAAGGACAAGTTATATGCAGGACTTGCAGGGTACTTCTTGGTGAAGTTAGTGAGTATGACGCATTTCTCGTGTAACCGATCGCCAAAGGTATCACTAGATGGGAGAGTTGCAGGTGAATTGTGGGCAGGTTTTGCAGTAGATTACTCGGTTGTGAGTGGATGTCCACAGGTGCACTATTCTAGTGATAGAGGATCTAGGCTTGGTGTTATTTTCGAACAGTACATCTTTCTGGGGTATAAGAAAGGTGGGTGCAAGCTGGGTGATCCAGTGGTAAACAAAGGGGTGATCGAGGACATGACTCTTGGTGATGAAGCCATGGGGCAGTGTAGTCAGGTAAAGGAAAAGAAACAAATGTTAGAAAACTATAGCAGCAGCAAACACGTAATTCACGTGGAGTTAGATACTAAGGGCAGAAATGCAAGGAATTCTATCTGTAACGACCCGAATAAAATGGAATTTGACTAATTAAGAGGGAGAGAAATCGAAACAGAAATAGAAGGAGGCTGCGGACTTCGTCGACAAACGCTACGCGTTCGTTGACGAATGCTGCGCGTTCGTTGATGACATTGCATTTGGGGGATAAAAATAATTTTAAAAGATTGCCTGAATTCGTCGACGAACACAGGGTTTCATCGATGAAGGCTTTAAGAATTTCGTTAACGAACACAGGGCTTCGTCAACGAAGAAATACCGAGAGGGGTTTTGGTGCCGACTGAATTTTGTTGACGAAATTAATAAGAATTCGTCGACGAAGGACGGGCTCGTTGACGAAATCTCCAGTCTATATGTATGAAAAATCCGATTTTTAAACGTCATTTTGAAGCTTTCTCTCCACTCTCTCTCTCCCTTTCGGCTTTCTTTCTCTCTCTCTTCGATTTTGGGCTAGTTTTACGCCGGATCGAAGATCTGAGGCTACCATGACGCTCCTGGCGAAGTTCTCTACAAGTTTACGGGAGCGGATCGTTGGGGAAACGAAGTTGGAAATCATCCCTGGGTTGACGTAAGGCTTTTTAAGCCAAATTAGACTTTATGGTAGTTATAAAAATTGATGTACGCATGAAAATACTGATGTTTAATACTGGGAGTTTTGAGTTTCAGGGTATTGAGTAGGAAATCCTACGGGGGTTAGGCTAGGATATTTTAAGGACTTTCTCAGTAGTCAGGTAAGGGAATAAACTAAAACAGTTATTTTCCATGCAATTTATTATTAATTATGAGTAAATTTATTTTCAGAAAAGCAAATGTTATACTTGTATATTATAGATGAAATGTACGTTTAGGAAATACTGCTATTATGATGAAACATATAAGTATGTATGAGATGCAAGAGAATTACGATTTTAGAATAAGAAGTATGATTTTATACAGTGCACGTGTGGCATGAATATTATTTTATGTGAACATATTATGATATGAAAGATTTTATGAACAAAGTATGATTTCAGGTATTATGAAAAGATATGTTATGTTACGATCATTTTGACGAATGTAAGATAAATGAATTATTTTCAGAATGTATATACCTGAAACGATTTTGGCACGAGGCCAAGTATTTATGTTATCAGCACGAGACCGTATTTATGTTATCGGCACGAGGCCGCATTTATATTATCGGCACGAGGCCGTATTTATGATATTGGCGTGAGGCCGTATTTATGTATGATTTCGGCACGAGGCCGTAAGTACTATATTTTTGGCACGAGGCCGTAATGATGTTATATATATGATCATGTATTATATGTTATCACAACCAGGATGTTAGTTTAGTTCAGTTCAGGGGCTCGGTACCGTAGCTATACGTAGATCAGATATCTACGCTCAGATTAGTGCTAACCATTCCACGAGGGTATCGGAGATGGATAGTCGATGTGGCTTTCAGTAGAGTGTGGACGTCCACCTAGTAGTCCGGACCAAGGTGTGGCAGACCCATCGTACTTACATACATATTTGATTCGGCAGTGGTCGGCCAGCCATTGTCGGGTCCTGCCTTCAGGCTGTACAACCCGTCATGGGGGGTAATACATGACACCAGCTAGCTATTCATCTTGGGTTTGTTTACAGTACTACAGTTATAACAGATGTTTTTATGTATGTTATGATTTATTAACATATGTGAAAATACATGCTTGTCCAGTACGATATGATGGATGTTTACAGAATTATGAAATGTACTGTATATGTATATGTACCTTAAATATTCATATTGCCACACGGCTGTATTTAGTTTATTTTCCCTTACTGAGAAGTGTCTCACCCCCAACATTAATATTTTTTTCAGGAAACCTAGAGAAACCGGCGGGTCAAGGCTGCCGTTGAGTGGAGCTTCCCTACTTAAAGGGTAAGCGTTGAACTAGGACTAGGAGATTTTTTTTATTGTATGGTCCTAGTGTTGTTTTTGACTTTTTGGAGATTGTGCATATAAACAGTATATTGATGATGTAGTAAACTCTGGTATTATGTTTTATGATTGGATGTTGAGATTTTATGTTTACTGCTGCTAGGTTTTCCGCTGTGTTTGACAAATATCCCCGCTACCCACGGGTTCAGGTTGACCATTTTACTTATTATGCTACAGTATACATTAAGAAATAGAGGAATGTTACACTATCTCTGGTCAACAGTATCATATTATGAAAGAGCATGTGATTCAGGTGGAGCTATAAACTCAGGTCTGAGATGGCATTGTTCATATTGCAAGGAGTTTCAGCTCAGGAGACTAGTAGGATTACGGTGGGCCCATGTACACTATCAGACCACCACTTAGGTATAAATTTGGTATTATGGAGTTTTGTGCATTCATTACCACCAGCAGCAAGGTTTTTACTATTTTTTAAGTTGTTGTGCACAACAAAGGAAAAAATAGAAGGATAAGTGTTATGGTGGAGTAAATGGAGGTATTGCATCTGTACCAGGTGTGTGAGTTAGTGAGGCTTCTAGTGTGAAAGAGGGTGATAGGATGCAGTAGAGTGATGTATTTGTTTTGTGTGAATGACATGTTATTGACTGGGAAGGCATTAACTGAGGCTTATTAGTTGAGAACTTTGTTGAAAGTTTTTGACATGAATGTGTTGGGTACAATCAAGAAGGGTCTTGGTTTGATGATTCGCATGGATAGAGTTGCAGGGAGATTAGTGTTATCTCAAGGTGGCTTTGTGGACAGAACTGTAGGGAGATTAATGTTATCTCAGGATGACTTTGTGGACGGAACCGTAGGGAGACTTCGTTTGTCGTCTTAGGGAGGTTATATAGAGAATTGATATGGAATGTTTACTGCTCGGTACCCAAGGATAGGCTATGATGTCTGGGATATGTCAAAGGTCCCTCATGATGGTGTAATGAGATGTTTTGGCAGGCAACAGAGTGGACCGTCAGTTGTAAGATTTGTTGAAGACTATGCAAGGGATTTTAGTAATAGAAGGCTTGTAGCAGTGTTTGTGTTTACTGTTGTGGGAAGACCTTGTTGGAAGCCTAGGGCACATTCTTATGGTATTGCATCTACAATTGTATCGGGATTGATGGTTGAAGCTGAAGCTGCCATTGGCAAGTTCAAGTGGTGTTGCTTGGACTTTGTGTTTGTCTTTAGTTGCTAGACGAGAGAACTAGAGACAATCCCAACCTAACATCCCAAGTTCAAGGTGGAGCAGCGGGTTCATGTTTTTGGTTTCGCCTAAGGGGTGTATACTCACCAAGGTAGAGATTATTGTATTTTTGTGGCTCATATACTTGATGGATTGCATAAACAAGGAAGAAGACATAGTGAAAAATCACATGTGTTGAGTAGTAGAAGGGAAACTGTTAGAATTGGTGTATTCCTAAGAGTGGGGGAGGGGATGAATTGGAATTTTAAAATTTGTCTCCTAGGTTAAACGAGATAGCCATATAAAACAACCTAGGGTTTGTCTAAGCAATTCCAAATGCGCCGATAAATATAATATGCGAAAATTTAAATCATGCGCAGCATTCACACAATAACATACACGTGTGGTAAATATAAAGTGTGGAAATATAAACAGACACAAGATATGTTATCGGGGTTCAACCAACTGTACCTACGTCCCCGCCTCTAGCTCGCAAGCTCGAGGATTCCACTAAAGGCTCACTTAAAGGGTGGAGCGGTACCATTTACAACCAAGTCAATTAGCACAGGGCTGACCTCAACCTTTACAATCAGATCAATTAGCGGGGCTGACCTCAAACAGGATGGTACACCTAACTTTTCTAACTGAGTCTAAGCCAATCCGGGACTATTCCATAGAGCTAGTCTCCCTCTTCAGGCTCGTGCTTGAAAATACAACAGTATTTTTATCATTCAAATGGTACAGTGATTATGCTTTCATGTAAAGCAGATTTGTACCCAGTTACATGCAACCACATACACTACCAATATGATATGATAAGTAAGCTCAGTGTGGTCTAATATTTCAACTCTCAAATATATCTGCTATCAGTGTAATGAGTGCGTGGGAGTGTCAACTAGCAATCTTTGTATCTTAAGATATTCAATCAATCGGGTTCACACAAAAATATCAAGCAAGTCTCAAGTATATCCATGGTCTTAAATTTCCACGAAATTGTTGAAATTTTCGTCGAAATTTCCGATTTCCGTCACCCTCGAAATTGAAATGGCAGTCGATTTCCGTCTTACATAATTTCCATCGAAATCTCAACGAATCATCCAAAATTTATCGAAACCTCGAAATTTTAGCGAAATTTGTCGAAATTTTAACTATGCAATGAAATTTTGTCGAAATTCAAACAAGAGATTCAAGAGTGAAGTGAAATTTCTCTTTTAATTTATTTTATTGAAACAAAAGGTTATCACAAGTGCTTTTGAAATTATATGAAAAAATAAACTTATATTAATATTTTATTTAACCATTCATATCTAAATTATCAATATTTGTATAATAAATAATTTTTAAATGATTTATGAATTTCATTTGCATTAACTGAATATGTCTAATGTACATTATCTTACAAGCATGTTTGATACACATACTATTTTACGACTTTTCCACTTCATACAAAACATAGATGTATTTAATTTGTAATATATTAATCTTAAAACTTATATTATTATGTTTGTTAACCATTTCTAAAGTTTCACAAATAATTTCATGCTTTACAACTAGTTTTTGTTATTTTTTCAAATCGAAATCGAAATTGACATCGAAATCGAAATTTTCATCAAAATTTCTTTACTTTTGGAGCTTTGAAATTTGAGTCGAAATCGAAATTTAAGACCTTGAGTATATCAATCAGTAGGATATCTCAATCACGTGAAGATTAGATAATGTATATGCTTGGTTTGCAAAAGATATTTAATCTTTGTATTCAGCAAATGATATGTAAGTGAATAAATATTGCAACAAAGATTAATATCACAAACACAAATATCTTTTCAAAAAATATTTCGATATAAATCACACAAGATATTTGAGAATATTCTTAAAAACGTTTTTGCAACCCAAAAACAAATACAAGTTTCCTAAGATATTACAACACAAATGCAATACTCAAAAGCTAAATACTAGTCTTCTTAGGATAGACTTATTAGCAAAGTCCCCTAAGAACACTTAGGTTTAGCTCTCGTTAAAATCGATTCAATCAAACACGAATGGGAGAGCAAACCTATGAAAAAAAAAAAACACTCAATCAACTTACAGAGGATTTAAGAACTTGAAGAGAGTAAGTATGAGTGATTGAGGCTTAGAAATGAGTATTATAAATTTTGGGAATTTCAGAGAATCTCTTATAGTCAAAATAGCTAATCCCCCTTTAATCTTTGCAAACGATGGGCTATTTATAGAAGTTGGAAAAATTATAGCCATTAGGACATGTCGGGTATTATTAATTTTGTTTTAAATCATTTTAACCCTAATTAACCTTGTTTAAAAGTAGTTAATCGTGGTAAAAATTCGTAGCAACCTGAGAGTACCGGTCGACCAGAAGACTTTCGATCGACCGGGCCAATTTTGAACTTCAGGGTCGATCGACCAAAAATGACAATTTTTCAAAATAGCTCGGTTTGGTCGACCAGGGTGAAAATGAACTAATTGGTTGGTCGACCAAACTGTTGGATCCCACACGTGAGAACTCGATTGACCAGGTTGGTGCAGTACAAAATTCGCTCGATTGACTAGGAAGTCAAACTGTTGACTTCAAGGGGTTTCGGTCGACCGGGGTCAAATGAGCTTCAGAAGCTCGTCGATCGGACAGTGGTCAACTTGTTGACCTAGACCGAGTTCGGTCGACTGGGGACAGAATGAACTGCATGAGTCGGTCGACTGAAAGTGCATAATTTGTGTATTTCGATCCTGTTTCAATACACAATCACCCCATTCAAGTGCCTAAAACATACAAGTGCAATGGTGAGTGTCCTAGGGTCATTTTTAGGTCCTTTTGAAGACACCGAAAAAATCCAGTATCGGTCGACTGAAGGGCAATCCCTAAGGTCTTTCTAAGGTCATTTTCATTTTGAACTTACCTATTAAATCATGCAGGTGATGCATGCAATTAATCCATAGAACCTAATTACTATTACAAACCCTTT
The DNA here is from genome assembly GCF_029873635.1 of Malania oleifera. Taxonomy (NCBI): domain Eukaryota; kingdom Viridiplantae; phylum Streptophyta; class Magnoliopsida; order Santalales; family Ximeniaceae; genus Malania; species Malania oleifera. The sequence goes on along the minus strand of NC_080422.1, from coordinate 108,460,147 downwards.
CCTACTTTAAATATTATAGACCCAAATTGAATGATAATATAAATTACAATATCAACAACTCTTCAGGGTCTTCAGGCTTCAAGCTTTCATGTGCCAGCAATGAATCTGCTAATATAAACCTGCACATGAACTAGATAACCTTTAAACTTGAGTATTTGTCATGATCGAAACAGGGTATGACCCATGGGGTCAATAGAAAAAGTCGACTATTTGGCTACATAATTAAGATAATTTATATTTTGTCTGAAACAATCGATGGTTTGGCCCAATTAGTCGACAGTTTGGCCCAATCAATCGACAGTTTGGTTCGAGACGCTCAGCGCAGATTTCAAATTTTGAATAAATGAATGTTAATATGGTTGGGTTTCAAGGGGAAACCTCTGAGGAGGCTTATATATACACAGAATACGTTGTATATAGTAAGTCAAGTGTGTTGGTTGATGATCATTGAGAGAATCAAGAGGGTTTTTGTATTTCTCTTGTAATTTACACAAGAAAATAGTGAATCTTTACTGTTTGCTCCCGTGGATGCAGGCATTGTAGAACCATGTAATTCTCTATGTCTTTGTGATTTTTATTGCTTTAATTTACTTGCCATAGTTGTAGACTATTCTATATTTTCACTATTTAGATTGTTGCATTGTGTGTTTGATCTTTTACACAAATATATATATATATATATATATATATATATATATATATATATATATATTCCGTTGGGCATATTTGGGGTTTTTTTACACAACACTTAGATTTCATGGATTGATGATAAAACAAAATTCATCACGATACTCAAAAGCTTATAGAAGAATAATTTGAATTGAGATAGTGAAGAAAAATTTAATATTATTATGACTTGTGCAAGACATTGTCCTATATCACACAACATGGTGAAACAAAATTTATTGTGAGAATTAAAAGTTTAGGTATTGTTTGATATCATTTTATATTTTTTGTTTTTATTGCTACACAGTGAAAGCATGTTGTTACAATATGTTTCTTTATAGTTTTTTTTTTCATGTTAAATTTTACTAGAAAAAAAAAAACCTGATCTTTTAATGTAGTCTAGGCATAAGGACAAAGGATTGAAAAATATTTATGTTTCAATTCCATTTGAAAATGTCCTTGGATTAGTCGATATGGCTGGTTGTGGCAAGTGTGCAATTCTCTCTCTCTCTCTCTCTCTCTCTATATATAACCTATAAGAAAGTTAACACTAAAGCTCAGCATTAACTCAGGAAAGACCAAAAAATTAAAAGACATTAAGGGATTAATAGAAAGGAGGGAACATCCATTAATTAAAACAAGGAGTTAGAACAGTAAACTTTACTCTTGCAAACCATCAATAGGAAAATTAATAGGGAGGAATCTTGAATGTCTATAAAAAAGGAGCTCCTCAAGAGAGTAAGACATCTTATCTCATTTTTACTTATTTACTGTTGCAATCATATAATCCTTCCAAATTTCTTACCATAGACATTAGAGTGATCCCTCTGATTACACCCTTATAGATCCTCCAAGCCATTTTTCTCTCATTCTTGATAGACGATTGAAATAGTGATTGATCCAAATTCACTTGAACAAATTTTAGCAGCAACAATGTATACTGAAAATTTAACGCTCCGACCCTCTACTCGGGCCCAGAGTGCTACTAAAACATTACTTACACATATCTCTGATACCATAAATAAATACAACCCGCCCTAACAAGGGAAAACGGGTGTTCCATCATGATCATCATATACATACACAGCGAAAAAATTTCTAACACATCAAACACTTAACAGAGTTTCTAACTGCTCCCAACTACATACTAAATCCATATCATAATATTACAAATGCCAAAAGCATAAAAACTGTTATCTATGTCTCACCAGCTCTGAAAATATTTAACAAATGTCTATCACTAGCCCGGTGGTACGCTAGATTCGATTTCTTAAAGGACCTGAAACATTATTTGTATGATAGGGTGAGACACCTCTCAGTAGGACGGATCATATTATTATTAGTGTATGGCTAGCATGAGATTTCATGCAAATATATTACTGATAACATTTAAATACATTTAATTGGCATTTTAAAACTGTATTGAACTATATATTTGAAAATACATAATTTCTGAGTAATATACTGCGGGCTCAATATAGCCCATTCTATAGTAAATATGTCCATATATGCCTAGAAGATACAACTTGGACTGCTAAATTAGCGTCGTCACACTGTCACATACTACTACGATATGCTTCCCCCCATGACGGGTTGTGCGGCCCGTAGGCTGGACCTAATATATAGCCAGTTGACTATAGCTAAGTCAAACTAAGTAGTAAGTACGATTGTGCCTACCCTGTACCAGATATTCTTTATTGGGAGGGTCACTAGGAATTCTGCATCGGATGGGGCCCCGAAATTCTACATCGGAGAGTACTACCCAGGGCTCCAATCGACTATCCAATACTAACACTCTCTCTAAGACGTGTGATTGCACTATCTCCCAATAACATATAGTTACGGTACCATGCTCATAACATAACATCATATTCACAGGGTTCTAAAATCATATACAACAATTTACATCATAAAACTAAAATCATTATTCATTTTCATAAAATTGTATAAAACATAAACTATTTGTAATTCTATGAAATATATGTCATATACTGTTTACTAACATCGCCCCTCGGCCGTCAATCATAACCCTGCCTCGATCGTCATATCTAATCTCGGCTCATAGTTGTTGCAATTCAGTATTACACAAAACTTGATCATTTATGCCAATTAAAACTATACTCATGCCACACAATTTTTCACCTGGCAAATCATAAATAAAATAACTGCTTGAGAAAATAGACACTGTGTTGAAAATAGGGGTATGAGTATCTCCAAGTTGTTATTTTACCAAAATATAGATATGTAGTTAAGTATAGGAAAAATGGAGATAATCAATCCTACCGCCTTTGGTTCGTATTAAAGCACACCTATAGTTTGAAACCCCAAATTTTCAATTGGTGAAAACGTTCAGAAAGTCGAGTACTTTAATCCAAAAATATAATATTCGAATTTAATCAATTGGTTTCTAAAATAAAGTCTTTTAACTGAACCCTAAGCTCGAAAACCTAGGAAAAGCCGTAACTATATATATATAAACATATCTAGTATTTCAATCAGTTAAAACTTGTAAAAGTAACTGACATAATATAATCTCCTTACCTGATTCCCGAAAAACGATCTGGAACTCCCAAAAAACGAAACCCTAACTTTTGGAGCGAGGCCTAAAAACGAGATCCCATGAGCCGGGAGGAGGGAGAGAGAATTGAGGAACACTCGTGAGTGATCCGGGGGACCTAAAGAGAGAGTGAGACGTGAGAGAGAGAGAGAGAGAGAGAGAGAGAGAGAGAGAGAGAGAGAGAGAATAAATGAAAGTTATATAATAAAAGCATAACTTAACCCTTAAATAACTTAAAATATCTCTTTCAAGATATTTATATATATAAATATCTAAAAATATCTCATCCAAAATATTTATTATTATATTTATTTATTATTTTATTTTATTTTATTTTTGGGTTACTACAATAAAGATATATATATATTTTATTTAATTATGTATGCATGTATCTTTATGTTTCTAAAAATATTGAACAGTGGATTTTGCTTCTAGATTGACCATGGGAAATTTTGTATTAAAATGCTTGTCCTTTTCAAGGAAGGCTTTAGAATTATTAATAGCACAATAGGCTGCCAAAGTGAAAATGACAAAGCCCATTCTAGTTGCCAAATCTAAATTGCTCTCTTCCATTTCTTCAACGTGGAATTGCAATTTTCTTCACCGATACTCTCGAGGAGGCTACATAGTACCTGCCCAAATATTTAAAATTATTATTTTCAATCTCAAATGATAAATGTGCTATAATTCAAATCTTATTGAAACCCTTTTTAAAAATTAATAACTCCTAACTTACCCAATGAAAAAAGAATTTGCTACCCAATTGGGCACAAATACAATTCACCAACCATGCTCGAACAACTAAAAGTATTGTCCCGTGATCCATATGAACTAATTTTAATTATTTTAAGGGAGCGTTTGGTTTGAATTATCTCTTAGTTATATATTCACAAGTTTAAAATTTTATATTGAATTTGAATTTGATTTTTTGTATGAGTTTGGATAAAATATAATGCAAAATTATATTCAGTTTTGCTCAAATTTATAGTTTTGAGATTGAAACTTAAAATATTATCATAAAAACCATTTTTTTCAAAACATCTCATGTCCAAGAATAAAATTATTACTTCAAAAATATTTTCTTTTAGTTTGCTTAACAAAATATTTGAGAATATTAGTTTATGTTGTTTGATAAAACATAAATATTCCAATATTATTTAAATTTAACGATTATCTTAAATATTAGGGGTGTGCAAATGGTCGGTTTAGTCAAATTCGGTTAATTAATCGAATTAATCAAAATTTTTGGTTAATAATAATCTTTAACCTAACCGATTGAATTAGGTGTTGTAACAGAATCGTACTCGGTCGAACCAACTTTTCGGGTAATTTGGTTAATCAAATTTAACCGAAATAATTTACAATTAATTATAAAAATAAAATATGATTTCAAATTTTAAAATTAATTATAAAATTAATTTTTACTCTTTCTTTTAATTGTAAGGGCTGAATTAGGAGAATGACATTGATTTTAATAATATAATATATCAGTTATATTTAATATTACTAATTTATATTTAATTTTTAATTAATTAGTAATTCGGTAATTCGGTTAATCAAATTAAAATTCCCCATACTTGAACTGAAAATCAAATACCCGAAATTACCAAATTTGTAATCGAACCTCACCGAACCTCTATATTAACCGAGTCGAACCAACCGAACTCGATCGGTTAATTCGGTTAAACCCGAATTACACTCACCCTTATTAAATATATTTTTGTAATTAATTAATTAATTAGAAGCTCACACTAAGAGTGAACCACACAAAGAGAGATAACCCATTTTCCTTCTCATGCTCCTTTTTACTCCTTTCGGTATTCGAAGCTAAGATCTCTAATATGAAAGTCACAATCTTTAAACACCAAGATGCCGAGACAATGCTAAATAGATTCTTATGATGTACATAATTGTATAATAGTTGTAATTAGAATTAGAATATTTAATTAATAATAATGAACGATCCAAACAAGTTATTAATTTGACTAGGGAGAGAGAATTCTTCTTGAGCTTTATCTTCCACATGATCATATGACCAACCACAAGAAACTCTTTATGAGAGTTTTCGTAGGAAATCCACCCATCAAATTAGTCAAATTTTTTTTCCTCTTTTGGCAATCAATGAGTTTCTTGCTGGCATTTCTTACCCTATGCAGTATACATTTTCTTTCTTGCCTTGTGCCTCTCCAACCATTTTCCTATCAAATTTCTATACTTTAAACTACCAAACAAGATCTTTTAAGTGTCTCTCATTATTTCCTATTATTATCTACATTTTCATGCCTATATTTATTATTTTATAAGGCAGCTAGAAAGTAATAATTAAAATATTAATTATCTCACATGGGGTATGATATTAGACAACTAAAAGATGACAAATTTAGAAAGTAAAATTTGAATAAATGAAATTAGGGGTGGCAAAATGAGTCAAAACTCGATGGGTGACCCGTTACCCATTCGTTTAAATTAGGTTTGGGTTCAATACAAGTTGATCCGTTTATAAACGGGTCAACTCATACCTGACCCGTTTATTAAACGGGTTAGGTAGGTTCAAGTCGGATCACTTGCTGAGTGACCCGCTTATGACCCATTTAAAAATAAAATGGAAGAGTGTTTTTTTTTATTATTTTTAAATATGCCAAGTTATATGAAATGTTTAAAATTTTTAAAAATAAATAAATTATATTTTTTAAACGAGTAACCTGTTTATTAAACGGGTGGGTTGGGGTTTAAAGAAAAATTATTTTACTTATTTATTATATTTTCAAAACTCACTTTACAATAACAATCTTATTCTACATGACAATTGAAAGATAATAACAATATTTTTTTAATTGACTATTATTAATATTATTATTATTATTATTATTTGAAATTTATGGATATTTTTATTTTAATTTTATTTAAAAAGTGAGTTCAAAATGAATGATTTAATTCAAAAAAAAAAAATTTAAGATATCAAAATTTTCAATCAAATGGTCAAACAACTAAAACTCATATAATTTGATTTTCAATTTTTTTTTTCTTACAAACAACTGAAAAATCAACAACTTAAACGGAAAATTAACAAAATAAACAAACAAGATTTTATTGCCAAGTTGTCTCTTTCCTGCCCTCGGATTTAGCAGTAGTTCGAAAGGTATGAGTACTCTCTACTGGAAAAATCAAATTATATATTTCTTTACTGTATAAAGACAAGAACAAAAAACATTAAAAATGAAAAAAAAAGATACCAAACATACCCTTGGGTGTTGATGGATCCAACACCTTAGAGTCATTAAGGGTTTTTTTTTTTTTTTATGCGTAATTCAAAGTCTAATTAAGCAATTCTGTAATTTACTATATATTAAGTAGAGCTCACATACAAAAAATGTGTATATTTTTTTTTGGATTATGCATCGGGTATTTACGTGTCCGTTTTACGGTTCACGTGACTAATCCTGTGCCTCTTGAAATTGACCTCACAACTTTAAAGGAATGATAAATTCAGATGTCCAGAGACGAAAATGAGTCCAGGAGGATTTGAAAACTTGATCTCGTGAGAGGCACTCTTGCAGCCTGCACTATCACCTGAACCACACCTTGAAATTAAAAAAAAAAAAAAATTTATATTTTGTTTTTCCTTACTAAGAAGACCATGAAAAATTTTGTATTGTCCCTTTCAAAAAATGCCTCGAGATACTAGTAAGACTATAGATTGCCAAATAAAAATGGTATAGGTCTAGGTTGTCAATTCTAAGCCGCCCCCACCCATTGACCTAAAGCTCCCATAATGGCCGGAATTATTTTTACGGATATCTTATATTCAAAAATATAATTATTACATTTTGTTCTTGATTCTCTTATTAATTTTTTTTTAAACTCTATGTTTGAAAATTTTTTAACTCTATATATGAGAAAAACCTTAAATTTGTATTTGTATAAATTTGAATCAAATATAATATAAATTTATATTAAATTTTATTCAAATTTATATAAATCTATATTTAAAATTTAAAATCAAGGCGATCTTATCTTAAAACTATTCAAGTTCTTCTATTTAGTGTCATCTTTTAAATATTCAAAAATAATCTTATATAAAATATATTTTGATTTATTTAAAGAATAAACACTTAAGGGTACAACCATAAAACAAACATTACAATTCATGTTTAACTAATTAAAAAATAGGGAAGTAGTTTTTTTCCTCTTTAACATTTTTGTCAGTTTCCAAAATGTCCTTATATTATTTAATTTTTATATTTTTTATAATTTTTTTTAACAAAAAACCATGAATCATGCACACGGTGCGGGCTCATGATTGGTATATTTTTAATTTCTTTAATTAATTTTCGAAGATCAAACTCTAGGTGTCTAATGGAGAAGATTCGAACACTAAACTTAACGGTGAAGTGACACCTGTCCCACGCACGAGGTGGGTCCCAGGAGACACGGCATCTACGAGGTCCAGCGCCCCAAAAGTGGCAATGCCGCAGCTGGCGCTAACCCGTCTCTGTATTTGACCTATTTATTCTAGCCCCAACCTCTCCCTCTCTCTCTCATCCCATGAGCTCTGAATCATAATTGAGAGCGAGAGAAGGCGAGGATGGCCTCGGGAGCTGCAGACGGCCTGCTCAGGTGTGTATTCGAGGGCTGCATCTCCGGCGTCGACACCGCCGTCGACCGCCGCCCCTACCACCGCAACTGCGGTTGCGCCCTCCACAAGTCCCGCCGCGGCGCCAAATGCCCGCACTCGCTTTCCCGCTCCCCCAACGTATCCTACCCGATCCGACGGGCCTGGAGCGAGGGTTGCCTCGCCCTCGCCGCTTCCGCCCACTCCTCGCCCTCTTCCTCCCCCGCCGCGCCGTTCGAGCTGCGTAAATCTAATTATCCGGCGACTTTGGCTGACGACGATGAGGAACCGGATCGATCCTGCGTTTCATGAGGTTTAATTTTATGTTTTTTTCTACGATCGGTATCTAAGTCAATGAGGTTGCAGTGATTTTTTTTCAAATTTTAAATTATGATGTTGATTGAATGCTTTCCTGTTGAATGATGCATTCTCAGTTTGGTCCAATTGATCAAAAAAACGGCTGTGGCTGGTCAAACTGGTTGTTGATTTACATAAGATGATGTAAAATTTAAGAAGGATAGGCAGATCTGTTTTTGACTTTTGTACATTTTTTTTCTTTGTTTGATCTGTGATTCTGATCTCGTACACATCTTTTTGTTTTTTTTTTTGTTTTTTTTCTTCCTTTTCCTCCTCTCCTAATTCGTAAAATATAGTAAGAATTTGGAATTTAAGAGGTTGATAATTTTAGTCATTTTTGTCTTTGAATTTTAACAGAGTGGAATTCAAGGTTCTCTTGTTTCAAATTTCTCTTGGATTAGATCTGATGAACGAGCCCTAAAAACATGTAAACATTAAACATGTTAACATTTAACTTTTGCATCTTTTATGGATTCTCTTTTTAACTAGCTACTAATTAATTCATAATTACTTAAAAGTAAATTAAGACTATGCATTACGTTGATCCAATCACTAATTAATTCAATAAATTAGTATTATCAAGATTCAAATTCGAGGCATAATCTGAAAAGTTCGAATTTGAAACCTCCAGCAGTGTTCTTAGTGTTTTTAAGATTCAAATTTGAGACATCTAATATGGTCCTTCAATTTAAAAATTTCAAATTTCAGATTTTATAAAGAGTAGATTTCAAAAATACTTCTGATATTTGAGAAAGATCTTATCCTTGGATTTGTATAAATTTTTAAAAATATAATATAAAATTATATCAAATTTTACCTAAACTCATATAAATTTAAATTCAAGATATAAGATCCATATCATCAAACATAACATGAATGATCTAACCATGCAACATGTTTTTAATAACTATGAATATATTTTTACGATTATAATTTTATTGAAAAACAATTCTTCTCTACTTAATGTTTCCATCTTACCAATCATTTGAGTTTTATTTTCTTTTTACTAATTATCAAAAGTCAATGTTATATTAAGAATACTTAGGAGGTGTCTTGTTTTAATCATTGAAATATGTTACAAGCATTAAGGAATTGACTTTTTGTTATATTTTGTGAGCAGTGACATTTTAAAAATAGTATATAGTAAAATAAAACAAATAGAAAGAGAACATGTGCGCAAGTAAGGATCTGTTAGGTATTGTTGTTGTTGTTTTTTTTTTTCTTTCTATTTCTTTATAGTAAAAAAATAGATTATAAAAATATATTTATTTAATGTTATTAGTTTTCTATTTCTATTATTTGTTTTCAGTTTACCAAAAAAATTTAATATCAGATTTTATGGTTTCCAGTTGTTTTGAAAATCTATTATTAGAAATTTTAATATCTAGAAATAGTTTTTTTGAATTAAATTATTCATTTTATACACTTTAAAATTAAAATTAAAATTAAAATTAAATAATTATATAAATTTAAATATAATTAAAATAAAAATATACATAAATTTTAAAAAATAATAATAAAGCTAATTACAAAATACTTTCACGATTTTTCAATTGTCATGTCTAATAAAATTTTTATTGTAAGTAAAATTTTATAGTAGAACAATTAAGTAAAATAATTATAATAAATTTTATTTTTATTATAGTAATTTTTTCAATGTATATTATTTGTAATTTTATTATTTTAATCATATTTTATAATATTATTTGATTTAAAGATAAAAATGAGTCTTTTAATTAATTTTTTAAATTTGTATTAATTTTATAAATATTAATAAAAAAAAATTAGTTTGTTGTTTTTAGTTTGCCTTTTTGATTTTTGATTTTTGATTTTGATTTTAATTTTTCTAATTTTTGACAATGATGCCAAATGGTCCCTAAGCTTATCATTCCGTTCCTTGATGCGGACACAACTTTGTCACCTTTTCTTTTTTTTGATTATTGTTCATAATCATGATAATACATATTAATTTCAATTCTTTATTTTATATATGAATTTTACGCCGTCACGAATTTTTTATCGTTAGAATATTTGCAAAAGCTTAAGGGGGTCTTTATCTAATTATTATTGTGGTTATTATCTGAAAAATATAAAAATAAAAATTAAATTAAATTAAATTAAAAAGCTAAACAAGTCAACACTAAAAAAGGAAAAAAGAAGAAGTAAGTTTTAGAATAAAGGGGGAACAAGAATGAAATATAAGAAAACCAAAAAACCAAAATCCAAAAAAAAAAAAAACGAGAGAAAAATAAAATAGCATAGAAATTCAAAAAAGAAATAAAAAAAAAAAAGAAAGACCCAAAAGTTCAAAAAATACGAAAAACAAGATGAAAAAGAAAGAGAAAAAAAAAAATCAAATACCCAAAAAGAGTGAAAACTTAAAAAAAGAAAAAAGAAAAAAAAATCAAAATAAAAACATAAAAATAAAAAAAATTCAAAACAAAATAATGGACAAAAGACACAAACATTCATTGAGATTTGGCAAAAACACAATAACCTCTTTTGCATTTCAAAAATTTTAAGGACCTCTCTTGAGGTTGTAAGAATTTTAGGGACTTCTTTTAAGGTTTATCAAAAAGATACAAAATCCCTTTTATATTTTACAAAAAAACAAGTGTTTCTACGGGAGGTTTGTACCTTTTCCCAAACCTCAGGAAATGTTTTTGGTATTTTTGAAACTTTAGGAGAAGTTTGTTGCATTTTTGAAAATTTAGGAAAGGTCTCTGTCTTTTTGTCAAATCTCATAAGAGGTGAATGTCTATTGTTCTAAAATAAAATAAGGACAATAAAAAATAAATAAATAGAAAATTAAAAAATTAAAATAATAATACACTTGAAAACCTAACAAATTAGACAAACCAAACAATAATAAAAAATTAGAAAAGTCAAGAAATTAGAAAAACTAAAATATGGAAAATGAAAAATATATCCATAAATAAAAGTTTAGGAAATCAGACAAAAAACTAGGAAAACATATAAAAGTTTTGACAAATTTACAAAAAATATTATAAAAAATTGCCAAAAGAATTCAGAATTTCGTTAGCTAGTTTCAAATTGTTCCAAAAATAATTAAAGTAGAAATGTGTTTGGTTAGAGGTTGTCCAAGTGACAATTTATTAATAATAATAATTATGATTAATATTAATACTATCATTATTATCGTTAAAAAATGATTACATTAGTCCTCTATGTGTCTCATTTAAGACCCGTTAGTGAAATATTCGTCTAATGCTACACTTAAGTAAAACACGTTCCATTTTTTTTTTTTTTCTTCTCGTGCAAGCCTTAATGGATCTTCTTAAGAAGGAAATGAATATTGACACTTGGGAATAATGAAGATTTTCTAGAGAGAGAATGTCTTATAAATGAAGTAATTGTGTGAGCATTCTCATTCACAAGGATATTAAAGTTGACATTGATATCAATTGGAGTCATGGATTTTCAGTTAATGGGGTAGTATGGGATCCGTAGTAGAGGAGAAAACCACCTGTTTGATTGAATATGCTACCAATAAATTTTTACCCTTTATTATATAGTGCTTGCGGGGCCACGTATGCATGTTACTTCTTCTACTTGCTTTAAGATAGATAAAGAAAATTGGAGAATGGTAAAAAAATTAAATCCTTGTAAGTTTCCAAATTCTGCAAGGTGCTTTTTTAGGTATCACACATTATAGTTGAGGAAATTATACATGATAGGGAATTTATCCTTTCACTGTTGGAATTAACTTTATGCGCAACAGTGGTCGACATTACACTTCTGAAAATCTTTTTTGCGCATAAAGTTGTCAAATTTTCTGTACCATTGCTTGGGATCTTGTTTGAGACCATACAAGCTCTTCTTCAATATGCACACAAGATCCTCTTTACCTTTTACCGAGAATCCTTCTGGTTGGTGCATGTAAATCTCCTCATCAAGATCATCATGAAGAAATGTCATCTTCACATCCAATTGCTCGGGATGTAGGCCCTCCGAGGCAACAATGCTCAAGACTGATCTGATGGTTGTTAACTTCACAACTGGTACAAAGATGTCAGTGTAGTCAATTCCTTCATTCTGCTCAAAGCCTTTGACTACTAATCGGGCTTTGTACCTCCTAGATCCGTCATGCTCTTTTTTGATCCTATATACACCCACTTGTTGTGAAGAGTCTTCTTACCTTTGGGCAACTTAACTAGTTCCCATGTTTTGTTGGAGTTGAGGGACTTCATCTTGTCCTTCATTATAAGCTCTCACTTGCTTGAATCTTCCACCTGCTTCATTATAGCATGTGGGTTCTCCTCCATCTGTAAGAGGTAAATAATTCATATCTTATTTGGTACATGCTGCCGAGAAGATCTCCCAAGCTCCGGAGTTGGAGTAGGAGGCAGTGGTGCAACAATCTACTCCACAGGTTCCTCTACTTGAGGAATCTTGGCATTTTGCTGTTGTGGCTCAACTGCCTGAGGATTCTCAGCATTTCTCTGTTGTGTCTTGACACCTTCTAGGACATCATCCAAGTCTACATAGGTTGTTTCATTTTGAACTAGTTTTGCGGGTTCTGTTGGTTCTGTTGTGTGTCTGTCTTTGTACATCACCTTTTCATTAAAGATCACATCTTTGCCTCTGATCACCTTCTTGTTTTCATCATCCCAAATGTGATACCCATACTCATCTTCACCGTAATCGATGAAGGTGCATTTTCGGGAGTTTGGATCAAGCTCGCTTTTGACATGATCATTATTATGCACATATGTTACACAACCAAAAACTTTCAAATATAAAAGTCTCACTTCTTTTTTGCTCCATACCTCTTCTGGTAGATTATTGTCCAATGGTACTGATGGACTCTTGTTAATCAAGTATGCTGCTGTATTGACTGTTTCTGTCCATAACTACTTTGGTAAGCCTAACTACATATGCATGCTTGTGGCTCTTTCAGTCAATGTTTGGTTCATCCGCTCGGCTATGACGTTGTGCCGAGGCGTACCTGACACAATTCTTTCCATCCTAATACCATGCTTATAGCATAATTTCTTGAACTCGACGTCATCATACTCACCACCGTTATCGGTTCTCAACTTTTTGATTTTCAAACTACTTTTATTTTCAACCATTGCTTTCCAAATCTTAAAAGCGTCAAAGACATTAGATTTGTATTTCAGGAAGTAAACTCATACCTTCTGAGAATGATCGTCAATAAACATCATGAAGTAATTCCTTCCGCCTGGGGATGAGACGGTTGTTGGTCCCCATACATCTGAGTGGACTAGTTCAAGTCTCTCATTCTTTAGGGTACCTGTGTATATCGAGAAATTGACTCTCTTATGTTTCCCAAGTATGCAATCCTTGCACATATCAATCTTTACTGACCCTAGATGTAACGACCTGAATTTTTAAATGGAATTTAAATAATAAAGAGAGAGGGAAATAGAAATAGAAACAGAAGGAGTCGACAACATTGCATTTCAGAATGGAAACAAAAATAAAGAAGGAAGCTGCCAAGCTTCGTCGACGAACACAGGGTTTCGTCAACGAAGGCTTTAAAGATTTCTTCGAAGAACACAGGGCTTCGTCGACGAAAAAATGCCGAGAGGGGTTTCGAAGCTGACTAAATTTCGTTGACAAATAAAGGGTCTCGTCGATGAAATTTGTGAAGAACTCATCGACGAAGGTTGGGCTCGTCGACGAATTCTGCTGTCTATATATATGAAAAATCTGATTTTTATTTCATATGAAGCTTCCTCTCCCTCACTCTCTCTCTCCTCTTCAGCCCTCTCACTCTCTCTCTTCGATTTTGAGCTGGTTTTACGTCGAATCGAAGATTTGAGGCTACCACGATGCTCCTGGCGAAGTTCCCTACAAGTTTGCCGGAGCGGATCGTCGGGAAAACGAAATTTGAAATCATCCTTGGGTTGAAGTAAGGTTTTTTAAGCCAAATTAGATTTTATGGTAGTTATAGAAATTGATGTACGCATGAAAATACGGATGTTTAATACTGGGAATTTTTTGAGTTTCAGGGTGTTGATCAGGAAGTCATACGGGGGTTAGCCTAGGATATTTTGGAGGCTTTCTCAGTAACCAGGTAAGGGAATAAACAAAAGCAGAAATTTTTCATACATATTATTATTAATTATGAGTACATTTATTTTCAGAAAAGCCTATGCTATCTTTGTATATTACATATGAAATGTATGATTGGAAAATACTGCTATTGTGATGCAAATGTATATGTATGTATAAGATGCCAGAAATGATGATTTTAAAATATGAAGTAAGACTTAACAGGACATGTGTGGCATGAACATTATTTTTATGTGGAGCGAATCATGATATGAATGATTTTACGAGCAAAGCATATTTTTAGGTATTTTGAAAAGACGAATTATGCTATATTGAGTTTGATGAATATTATTTTACGTAAAATGAGATATGATATGAATTTTTATGAGTAAAATACATTTTCAGGTATTTTGGAAAGATGAATTATGTTATATTGAGTTGATGAATATACGATAAATGAGTTATTTTCAAAATGTAAATACCTGAAACATATCTGACGCGAGGCCATATTTATATTGTTGGCACGAGGCCATATTTATATGATTTTGGCATGAGGCCATGTATTTATGCTATCGGTACGAGGCCATATTTATGTTATTGGCGCGAGACCATATTTACTATGATTTTGGCACGAGGCCATATGTATGATTTTGGCACGAGGCCGTATCTATGTTTTTGGCACGAGGTCGTGATGATGTTATGTATGTTCATGTATTATATGTTATCACAACCAGGATGTTAGTTTAGTTCAGGTCAGGGCTCCGTACCGTAGCTATATGTGTAGATCAGATATCTACTTCAGATTAGTGCTAACCGTCCCATGAGGGGATGAGAGATGGATAGTCGATGTGGCTTTCAGTAGAGTGTGGACATTCACCTGACAATCCGGACCAGGGTGTGGCGGGCTCATCGTACTTACAAACATATTTGATTCGGCAGTGATCGACCAGCCATTGTCGGGTCTCGCCTTCGGGCTACACAACCCGTCATAGGGGGTAATATATGACATTAGCTAGCTATTCATCCTAGGTATATTCTTAGTACTACAGTTACCACAGATGTTTTTTTTATGTATGTTATTCTGAGTTATAACAGATGTTTATGTATGTTATGATTTATTAACAAATATGAAAGTACATGATCATCCAGTATGACATTATGATTATTTCCAGAGTTATGAAATGTACTGTATATGTATAAGTACTTTAAATGTTCATGTTGCCACACAACTGTATTTAGTTTATTTTCCCTTACTGAGAAGTGTCTCACCCCCAACATTAATATATTTTTCAAGAAACCCAGAGAAACCGGCGGGTCGAGGCCGCCGTTGAATGAGTGGAGCTTCCTTATTAGAAGGGTAAGCGTTGAGCTAGCACTAGGAGATTTTGTTGCATAGTCCTAGAGTTATTTTGACTTTTTGGAAATTGTATATATAAATAGTATATTGATGTTAATAGAAAGCTCTGGTATTATGTTTTATGATTGGATGTTTGAGATTTTTATGTTTACTGCTGCTAGGTTTTCTGCTGTGTTTGACAAGTGTCCCTGCTACCCACGGGTTCGGGTTGACCATTTTCATTTATTATGTTATATTTTATACTAGGAAATTGAGGGATGTTAATTACTCAACTTTCCCTTTGAGTGCATCACCCTAAGTTCTTTCTCATTGATGTGACCAAGTCGATGATGCCAAATGTTGCTATCGACACTTCCTATAGCAACTAAAATAGACATACATGCATTAGAAGTCACATAAAGCATTCCACTTTTCTTACCTCGTGCAATCGACAGTGCACCGTTTGAAATCTTTCATTCATCGCTAACGAATATTGTGATGTATCCCTCATATGTCAGTTGACCAATTGAGATCAAGTTCTTTCTCAGGTTTGGAATATATTTGACATCCTTCAGCTTCCATATTGACACATTTATCTTGATCTTCACAATTCCCTTGCTAGTTATGTTGCAAGGTTGATCATTGCCAAGGTATACCATACCGAAGTCACCTGGTATATACTCCTCTAGGCAATCTTTACTGCAAGTGGCATGAAATGAGGCTCCAGAGTCGAAGACTCACGACTCCTTCTTGCTCTCCAAAGAGCATATCAACATATCACCTTCTTCTGAAGCAACATTTGCTTCTGTATTCGCCTTTCTTTCTTGGACCTTTGAACTGATTTCTGAAATGATTGAACTTTCCATAGTTCTAGCACTCAATGTTCTTGGTGCACCGATTTCTGAAATGATTGAACTTTCCATAGTTCTAGCACTCAATGTTCTTGGTGCCTTGGGAACCTTTGGGATGCCTGCTTCCTTTCCATGAATCTCTCCCTCAATTTTCCATATTCAATGTTGAAATTGAAGTGGAAGCAGTGTTTGACATCCTGATCTCTTCCGTCAAAATCATGTTGACGATTTCATCAAAATTCAGCTTTGATTTTCCTGTTGAACTACTGATCGCAGTAATAATACCTTTCCAACTCTCAGGAAACTGACTAAGAATCAGTAGGGCACTAATCTCACTATCAAACTTGATTTCAACTAAGGTAAGTTGATCCGACAGCTTGTTGAAATTATTTAGATGTTTACTAAAACTTTCAACTATGGACATGTTCATGGTAAATAATTTCTTCATTAAGTGTACCTTATTGGTGGCTGGTGGCTGCTTATACATATTGGAGAGTGCATCCATAAGAGACTTGGTGGTTGTCATGTCATGCCCCAAACCTGGAAATGGGCCCCAGAGTGTGATTTAGTAACCTAACTTGTCCCTGTATCATACTACCATCTATGATATTACACAATATAAGGGTCTGACCCTGTAGGGTTCACGTATACCCTATACACAATCACATACACAACATACGCAGGGAAAATATTCAACCTATTACATTCATTCCACACCATACCATCATACCATACCAGAGTCTATAAAAAACCAGGATCTAGTCCCATAATACAAAACATACCCCCGGGTGCCTACATAATCCAAAAATGACAATCCGACCAAAGATCAGTACTTACACAAGTACTTAGACAATGCAAACTAACCACCACGCTCCTGGAATGCTAGGACGCTAGTGTCAGCTACTCGAAAGACCTGAAAAACATTTGTATGTTAGGGTTGAGACATTTCTTAGTAAGGGAGAATCAAATTATATCAGTGTGTAGCATATGAGTGTTATTTCAACAGTAAAACATAAACATTTCACAATTCCAGTATTTTCACAATATAGTTCCAGTATATCTCACAAAACACGATCAATCTATCCAGTGTCATCACACTCTTCGGCCTAAGCAGGCCGCATTACACGGTGCCCCTGGTAACTTGGCATAGCATAAGCTCCCACGACGATGTACCAACGCTAACCTGGTGAACCCACACCCTTCGGTGATCAAATGGTATAGAAAGTGATATTTCACACTCTCCGCCTACGATATTGTTCTGACCCGCCTCCACACCTCAACCTTTGGGGATAAGCCGGCGCGCTTCGATTATCCTCGGCTTTCAGGCTAATTTCGACTCAGCATTTTCACAAAACCTAGAAAAATTTGGAACTCCCGTTCCTATATCTCATTTCAACAACTTATAGCCTATGGTAGTTAACCGACACACTTTTTCACAAAACACATTATTCAATAAAACATTTCATTCCTCACTTATTTGGGTATATAAATAATCTTATAACAGATAATTCGAAAATAAAGTTTAACATAATCAAAGGTACAATCATCTCTATATTACCATTTAACCAAATATATGATTTTCCAACAGAAACGGAGACGATACCCGAAACCCCCAATTTTCCAAAAACTTGTAATCCGAAAATCTTGTAATTCCACCCAATAGATTTTATCAAATAAGTAACCAAAACATTCGTATAATCGTAAACCACTATTTTACCAATTCAGATGACAAAATAACTGATATAAAGAAAAACCCCTTACCTTATCCCGAAAATTGAAACACAAACTTAATCAATCCAAAACAACAACACAGGATCCCCAAAACCTAAAAATCGAAGAACAATACTTCAATATAATCCTAACCACTACAGATCTACCAAACCGAAAATGAATTCAAACCCTTACCTCGATTTTGGAACAAAATCCGAAAATCATCAAAACGAAGATCTAATCCGCTATAACTGTAGAGATTTTCCTTTTGATCCATGTAGCAACATCGAATCGTTGATTTGGGTAACAAACGACCTGAAATGTTAGAGAGAGAGAGAGAGAGAGAGAGAGAGAGAGAGAGGATTTTTGATTTCTTAGAAACTAAGCAAGTGAATAGGATATTTATAAACCTTTGATTCGGCCAGGCTCGTCGATGAAGTGGAGCGCTCATCGACAAGTAGAAGAAGGGCATTCGTCGGCGACGGGGTGGCCTTATTGACGAGCCTAAGATTTTTGAATTCTCAAAATCTCTTGGTATTCACTCGTCAACGAACCTCTGAATTTCGTCGCCAAGCTATAGAAGGGACTTCGTCGACAAGAGAAAGAGCCTTGTCGACGAGCCCTGCTGTTTTCACCTTTTAAATTCCTTCCCCTTTTCTTATTTATTTAATCCAAAATTCTCGAGTCGGATTCTTATAACCTCCCCTAAAAAAACTTTCGTCCTCAAAATTTGCAATCTCTCACTCGTTAACTCACCAATATACCAAAATGCATACCCGACTTTAGGAAGAGCTGGCGGCCACCCACATAGCGGCCCCATCCCAAATATATTACATACCCTCACTTATGGGGGAGGAATACCGTGGTTACATACACAGTGTCTAGGGAGCTCACAATATCACAAAACTCTCCCAAAGACTAACCACACATCACTCTAAATAATAGATACATCACATACTTACCCAAACTGTTCCTGTAAACATCACCCCTCAGAATATTCTAGATATTTTCGGCGTATTTTTGTCTTTAATTCCCAAGAAACTTCCTCAACCGCGTGATTCCACCACAACACTTTCACTAACAGTATCTCCTTGGTACGCAGCTTCTGAACTTTCTAGTCCAGAATCTGAACAGGTATCTCCTCATATGCCAAAGTGTCTCCAATCTCTAAAAATTCATAACTAATCACATGTGACGGATCTGACACGTACCTCCTTAACATGGATACGTGGAATACATCGTGGATCCGAGAGAGTGCTGGGGGTAGTGCAATCCTATAGGCTATCAGACCCACTCGTTCAAGTACATAGAATGGTCCAATATACCTCGGGCTCAGCTTGCCCTTCTTCTCGAATCTTATCACTCCTTTCATCGGAGCGATTCTCAGGAATATCTTACCCCCCACCTCGAATTCCAACTCACGATGGCGCACATCTGCGTAACTCTTCTGCCGATTCTAAGCTGATTTAATTCTATCCCCGATCAATCTGACCTTCTCAGAAGCCTGCTGTACAAGCTTGAGACCCAATACCTGCTGTTCATCGACCTCATCCCAGTACAGAGGAGACCGACACCGCTGACCATGCAATGCCTCGAACGGTGCCATCCCGATACTAGCTTGGAAGCTATTATTATAGGTGAACTCCACTAACGGTAGAAATTAAATCCAACTACCGCCGAAGTCTAACACATATGCCCGTAACATATCTTCCAAGATCTGGATCGTCCTCTCTGACTTTCCGTCATTTTGGGGGTGGAACGTTGTACTGAAAGTAAACTTCGCCCCCTGTGCTTCTTGTAAGCTCTTCCAAAATCAAGAAGTGAATCTTGGGTCTCGATCTGAAACAACGGAAACCGATACCCCGTGCATTCTAACTATATCTTGCATATATAGGCTTGCTAGCCTACTCAAAGACTAGCTAACCTTCATCGGTACAAAGTGAGCATATTTAGTTAATTTGTCCATGATCACCCAGATTGTGTTCTACCCGTGAACTGTTGGTGGCAATTCAGTGACAAAGTCCATGGAGATATGCTCCTATTTCCACTCCGGGATACTCAAGGGCTGCAACGGCCCTGCTGGCCTCTGGTTGAGCTGTAACGACCTGCCTAATCTGCTACATAATCAACCATATTAATTATCATTAACTTAAAACATAATAAAGTCAACCCGAACCTGTGGGTACAGCGGAAACCTAAGCAGCAGCAAACATAAATTCCATTCATCCTACCATATAACACAACATACCAGAGTTGCCTATATTTTCACCATGTACTGTAAATGTATATATACAACCCTAAAAAACACCAAAATATAAGACTAGGATCTTACATCAAACCTTCTGACCCTAGTTCACAAGACTTACCCTCCTAGCGGGGTTGTACAGCCGTCTCAACGGAGCGGGGTTCGGTCCACCTATCTTTCTGGGTTCCCTAAAATGGTTTAAGCTGGGGTGAGACACCTCTCAGTAAGGGAAATAAACTAAATACAATTGTGTGGTAACATGAATATTTGCGTGCTATAATAAATATACGATACATGTCACATGCTTGAAAACACTGATAATATCATAACTGAGTAAACATACAATTTCATAGTGTTACTAAAACATATTGTATTTCACTGTTCATAAAATCATATGATATAACTAGTAATTCTAAAATTTACCCAGGATGAATAGCTAGTTGATGTCATGTATTACCCCCCTATGACGGGTTGTGCAGCCCAAAGGCGGGACCCGACAATGGCTGGCCGACCACTGCTGAGTCAAAAATATCTGTAAGTATGATGGACCTGCAACATCCTGGTCCAGACTGCCAAGTGGATGTCTACAATTCTACACTAAAAACTACATCGACTATCCATCTCCCACCCCCTCTACTGGTAGGAGCGGTTAGCACAAGTCTGAACTGAACTGAATTGTATAGTTGCGATACCGAATTTCTGATAACTAATATAAACTATCATCTGAGTTCTAATAACATATAGTACATGATAATATACTATTTTAACATAAATAGATTGATAGCATTTTTTAATTCTGTAATAACACAAATAATTATGGCCTTACACAGAATATAATCATAAATGCGGCCTTGCGCTGAAAACATATATAACTACGGCCTTGCGCTGATTATATCATACATACTGATCTGAATATATGTATTGTTTATCATATATTCTGAAATCATAGTTTACTGTATTATCATGTTATTCCTGAAAATAATTGAAAAATGTTTTTTCTGTAAAATTGGCTTAACATAATACAATATGTGTAAAATAATATTTATGCCACACAATACTGAATAAAATCATGAATTCTATTTTGAAATCACATTTCCTGACATTTCATACTTAAAAATATATATTCCTATGTAACAGTAATATTTTCCCAAATATATATTTTCACAAATATACTCATATATAATACATACTTTCTGAAAATTAATCTGCTATTAAATAATAATGATTTTCACGAAAAATTACTGTTTTAGTTTACTCCCTTGCCTGACTACTGAAAAACCCCTACAATGACTAGTCCTACACCCACAAGGTTCCCCGTTCAATACCCTGAAAACAATATCTCCCTAAACAAAATTTCAGTATTTCTTCGAGTACTATATTTTCTACAACTGTAGGAAAGCCAAATACTAAATAAAAAGTCTTACCCTGAATTTGGGATGGAGTCCAAGTTAGTCCCATCAACGATCCACTCCAGCAGATTTAGAGAGAAACTTCTCAGGAGTGTCGTGGCGGCCTCAGATCGTTGAATCGGCAAGAGACCAGCCCAAAATCTTAAAGAGAAGGGAGAGGGGACAAATAGAAGAGAGAGAGAGAGAGAGAGAGAGAGAGAGAGAGAGAGAGAGAGAGAGAGAGAGAGAGAGAGAGAGAGGTTCTTCGAATGATTTCTGCTAAAAAATCAAGTTTAAGCTATTTATACACCTGCACTTGTTGACGAGCCACGTCACTTCGTCGACGAGGCCACGAAGGAAATTCGTCGATGAATGCTTATTCCTTGTCGATGAAATTCAAAGCTGAAAATAGCCTCTCGGTAAATTCTCGTCTATGAGACACATGTTCCTGTCGACGATCCCATCAAGCGTGTTCGTCGACGAACGTGCTGTATTCGTTGACGAGACCCCTATTATAATTTCCAAATTACAATTTATCTTTCTCTCTCTTTTTTCTTATTATTTAATTATTATAATTTCTTTGAGTCTCTATATTTCAACCTTTACCTGCTGACACGTCAGACATTACTCCAAAAATTGAGCAACCTCCCTTTTCATGCCACTCCACTAGAAAGATTCGCGCAGATCTCGGTACATCTTCGTGCTACACGGATGTACCGTATACAAAGAACGATGCGCCTCCTCCAGAATTGTCCTCCTTATCCCCTCATCATTTGGAACGCATAGTCGAGTTCCAAACCGCAGCTCACCTCCCTCAGAGATGTTAAAATCTACAGCCAACCCCTACCGCACTTTATCTACAACATCGACTAACTCCTAATCATTAGCTTGCGCGACTTTAATCCTCTCTAATAATGTCGGCTGCATCACCAAGCTAGCAATGAAAGCTTGATGATTACCATCCACCATTTCCATGCCAAGACTCTCTAGATCCTGTCTGATATGATGCTGACCTATTGCTGCAAATATTGACACGTGCTTTGACTTCTGACTCAACTCATTAGCTACCTCGTTAGCTTTCCCCGGATGATAGCTAATGGTGCAGTCATAGTCCTTGATCAGTTCCAGTCACCTTCTCTGCCTTATGTTCAACTCCTTCTGCGTGAAAAAGTATTTGAGGCTCTTATGGTCCGTGAAGACCTCACACTGTTCACTGTACAAGTAGTGTCTCTAGATATTTGTAAGAGAGTCCAAAGATTATGCTAGTACCTCTTTTGGTCCATACACCAACACCTATTGTGCTTTGTGTAAGAAGAAGGGTCATACCAAGTTTGATTGTGCGCTTAAGAGAAAGGGAGTTAAAATGAGACAAATTTGGAGAGTCAAATCTGATCCCATTTCTTCTTGACCTGTAGGTGTTCTCTTGCATCCATAGAAATGTTTAGGAGTCCTCTTAAAGCCCCAAGTCTTATTGATAGGGCTCTTAGCTTGGGAAAACTGGTCAAAATAAAAGAAGTTGACCAAGCTTGGGCGACCGAACCATGCAGTGCTTCTGCACTTCGGGTGACCAATCTTGGAAGTATGATCGGGGTGTTGACAACTCTTCAGGTGACTAAATTTCTCTGTTCAAATTCATTCGGGCTACTGGATTTGGTTTGGGTAACCGAATTTATTTTTGGGTAACCGAATGAGGATTTCGAGTGACCAATCGATGCAGTTCATTTTAAGTTCAGGCAGCCAATCCTCGGTTTTGCAAAATGGTGCCTAAAATTTAGTCGACCAAACCATTGCTCGGTCAACCGAGCAAACTTAGTAAGGCTCTACAATTATAGCAGTTCAGGCGACTGAACTTCTTCTTAGGTGCCCAAACCGTGCTGCTATATAAGAAAATCCACATAAAAACAGTTCATTTTACTTCCACTCTTAAGAGTTCCCTTGCATTTTCCCATTTTTCAGCCTAGTACCCTTTAGGAAAACTTCCTCTCATTAAGGCTAGGGACCATAGACTTGCTGCGGCAGGCATTCCTCTTGAGCAGTTTTTCCCTACACCCGAGAGACGGATTAAATATGATAGAGTTTTTCGTTTTAAAGATCCCATCCTCAGAAAAATCCTGGACATAGAATTTTTGCAAGATCATTTCAATAATGTCTTGGACATGTTTCAGTGCCAGGGTTGGTACGAGTTCATTGCCTTCCAGCCTAGGGGGATGTATCCTATGCTCGTTCGACTATTCTACGCCAATCTTGCATAGGATGGACAGAGCTATTACTTTAGGGTACTCGAGACTGACATCCGCTTTGATGATGCATACCTAGCGGAGACGTTTCACATCCAGCATGGCAACTTTGTCTGCCCTGATTCATCCTCCTCCTAGATTAGTGAGTAGGATTTTATGGTGAGCACCTTTCTTAATCTTGTTATGACGAATCCTTTAGCTGATCTGACACACACACCCAGCTACAGATCTCTGACTTTGGAGGCAAAGGTGGTACACCACTTGATTTCATACAATATACTGCCAAAGTTAGGATCTAGGGATCACGTATCTTATTTAGATTGCTTTGTGATATGGTGCCTATTCATGAGAAAGAAGTTAGATCTCCCTAGGTTGATCCTACGATGGATGTTTCTTAAGACCATTGGAAAGAGGATCATACTGCCCTACAGTGGTATCCTGTCTAGATTATTTATTAGGGAGAGGGTTACCAAGACTATATTTGCTACTATCAAGAAAATTAGGTCCTCTCACATCTTTAACTCCACCACCCTGAAATTAATGGGATACGAGCTCACTGGCAACATGTGGTTGCCCACTGTTCCTGAAAGAGGCCCAGGAGCTCAGGAGATCCCACAGGAGCTGCCCCATGTGCTATCCAATGCCAAAATCATGGCGGCCATCACCAATCTCACTGCATCATTTCAAGAGTTCAGGACCTCCATGATAGAGCAGGTATAACGACCTGCTATTCATTTAACACATTTTTTTTCCTGTATATCATAAATATCATCTGTCTGCTACTAAAAATACCTCAGGCTCAAAGGAGTACTGGGGAAATCCTGTATGTCATACACACCTAAGCAACGGTAACAAGAAACTGTAAACTGTCATATATACAATACTAGAAAACTATAATATTCTAAAGTATATTTACAACACAAAATGCCCAGTGACAATATCAAAACCCCGGCATCTATCCCAAATCACTGGCACCAAAAATATACACCAACCATTTCAGTAAGGGCAGCACAAGACAACCTCTACCCACGAGCCTGATTTGTTCGCCTAGCCGGATCTCCTGAAAAATAGTAAGTCAGTGGGATGAGACGACGCTCAGTAAGAGGAAATATGCTATTACTAGCGTGTGGTGGCTGAGTTACACATTTAAAATACTGAAATAATACTGATAATGTAATCAAAGAAAGCTGATAAACTGTACAAAATATATATGTAATGTAATTTAAAGTACAACTGTATTTCTGAGTTTGCTATCTGTATATACTACTAATAAGATATATAAACTGCTGCTGTGTGATATATTTGTACATAGGAACTTTTCCTGTACCCTGGGATCTGTATGTCATGATATAAATCCCTCATGACAGGGTTGTGCGGCCCATAGGCCGGACTTACTCTGGTTGGCCTACTAGACAAGTCAATCTATATCTGTAACATCCGCCAATCTGGCCCACTACAATCTCTCTGGGCAATCTCTAACTCTAACATCGTCTAACCGGCCACCTCAACCCAGCTCGCTAAGGAGACTGCAATCTCTCCTGACATGGTAAGACGGAATCCACATACTATCTGAGTAATGTGGTTGCACTCTATTCTGTAAATAGCAACGGTACCGTGCTTTACTGTACATTCTCTGTCTGTAATTTTCACAAGGATTTGATATCGTGTAGTACTGTATACCCATATATATTTATATATATATATTTATATATTTATCTTGTTGCTTTTAACATGATTTCAAAACAACCATAACACTATAAATCTGAAATATCTGTAATGTCTGTCTGTAATATCTATAATTTATGTCTATAATATCTGTAATGTCTATTTGTAATATCTGTAATTTATATATATATATATATATATTTATCTTGCTGCTTTTAACATGATTTCAAAACAACCATAACACTATAAATCTGAAATATCTGTAATGTCTATCTGTAATATCTGTAATGTCTATCTGTAATATTTATAATTTATGTCTGTAATATCTGTAATGTCTATTTGTAATATCTGTATTTTTTATCTGTAATGTCTGTACTATCTGTAATATCTGTCTGTAATATCTGTAATGTCTGTCTGCGTGTTATGGTTTAGAAATCATGTTACTCTGAGAAATACTATATGTCTCATTTTGTGCTAATGAACTGAATATTTGGATAGCTGTAAAATCGTATAATCAACATGCTATACTGTATTAAACTCATGTCACACATTTGATTAATCAAAATCTCATGCTAAATTTATGTAATTTCTGCTATAATTCTAATAATGGTAATATTTTGAAAAAATAAACTGATCAATATGCTTGCAAATTTATATACATAATTTGCTGATAAACATTCTATAAATACCCTAGCATAGCATATTTTTCTTACCTAGATTTTGAAAAGTCCTGACTGTATCTTAACTTTATACCTGCAGGGTTCCCCGTTCAACACCCTAAAAACAACATCCCTCAGAACCAAATATTAGTATTTCTTTGCATACTACTTTTCTTATAACTGTGGGAAAGGCTAATACTAGATAAAATGCTTTACCCTGAGATTGAGATGAAATTCAAATCACTTCCACCAACGATTAGTTTCAGCAGAGTTGTAGAGAACTTTACTAGGAGCGTCGTGGTGGCCTTAGATCTTCGATCCAGTGAGAAACGGAGCTAGGATCAAAGAGAGAAAGGGAGGGGAACGTTTTAGAGAGAGAAGAAACTTTCCTGCACCAAAATTCTTCCAAAAATCTGCGTTTTAACTATTTATAGCCCCAGATTCGTCGACGAGACACGTCATCTCGTCGACGAGTCCTATAGAAAGTTTGTCGACGAACTTGCACCCTCGTCAACGAGTTTCAAACTGCCACAAACCCTCTCTCGATATCTTCTCGTCGACTAGACGTGCCCTCGTCGACGAGATCCTCATGAATCTTCGTCGACGAAATCCATATGTTCGTCGATGAAGCCCTGATTAATTTCTTGGGTTATTACATTCTCCACTCCTCATAAAATTTCGTCCTCGAAATTTACTATCTGTGTTGAACACCATCCATACAATCTATCATCCCATAGAGGCGAACAATTTACTTATTTTATTGCTTACCCTCACTTATGGTGGAGGAATACCATGATTACATTCTAAGTTCTGGGAGATTACACTTATACAACTAAAAGACTACCTACTAACTAAATTCATACATGTACGTACAAAAGAAACTTTACCTAACTACTTATACTTTACCTGATTACCACTAAACCTCTTTAAACATCTGTGGATATTTTTGTCTCATTTGCTCCTCGAGCTCTCAAGAAGCTTCCTCTATAGCATGATTCCTCCACAAAACCTTTACTAACTGAATTTCTTTGGTGCACAATTCTTATGTCTTTTTGTCCAAGATCTATACTAGTACTTCTTCATAAGCTAATGAATCTTTAAGCTCTATTTCTGCATAACTGACTATGTGGAAGGGATCTGGGACATATTTCCTTAGCATAGCTACATAGAATATGTCGTGTATTCTAGATAAAGCTAGCGGCAAAGTTAGCCTATAGGCAACTGACCCTACTCTTTCTAGTATCTCAAAAGGGCCAATATACCTAGGGCTCAACTTGCCCTTCTTTCCAAACCTCATAACTCCTCTCAAAGGAGCTACCTTCAAGAATACTCGGTCTCCCACATCAAACTCTAACTCCTGGAGGCGAGTATCTGCGTAGCTTTTCTGCTGACTCTGTGCGGTACTGATTCTTTCTTTAATTAGTCGGACTTTTTCATATGCCTGCTGAACAATCTTTGGACCCAAAACTTGCCTCTCACCTACTTCATCCCAAAAGAGGGGAGAACGACATCTCCTAGCATATAATGTATTGTATGGTGCCATACCGATGCTAGCCTAATAGCTGTTATTGTAAGAAAATTCAACCAACGACATAAACTAAGTCCAGCTGCCCCCAAAATCTAGCACGCATGCGCGAAGCATATCTTCTAATGTCTGAATCGTCCTCTCAGTCTGACCATCTGTCTGGGGGTGGAAAGCTGTGTTCCTCCTGGAAACTTTTTCAAAATCGCGAAGTAAACTGAGGATCTCGGTCTGAGACTATGGATACTAGTACACCATGGACGCGAACAATCTCCCGAACATATATTTCTGCCAGTCTGTCCATGAAATAGCTGACTTTAATAGGGATGAAATAGGCGGTCTTCATCAGACGATCAACAATTACCCAAATTGCATTCAATCCCTGTCGCACTAGTGGTAATCCCGTAACAAAATCCATGGAACGTGATCCCACTTCCACTCCAAAATGAAGAGTGGCTGCAATTGTCCTGTTGGTCTCCGGTGCTTAGCCTTAATTTGCTGGCATGTCAAACGCTGCTATACAAATTCGGCAATTTCTGTTTTCATTCCACTCCACCAAAAGTACTCTCGCAGATCCATATACATTTTAGTACTATTAGGATGGACTGTGTATAATGATCCGTGAGCTTCCTCCAAAATCGTTCTTCTAATATCTTTATTTGCCAGCATACACAATTTGGTGCGAAATCTCAGAACTCCGTCATCAGTGATACTGAACTCCTCTCCTACCATCCCGCACTCTAGCCATTACCTCAGCCAATTCTGCGTTATCATCCTGAGCAGCCTTTATCTTCTCATATAGTGTAGGCTGTACAACCAGGCTGGCAACAAACACCTGAAGACTATCTTCTACTAATTCTATGCTAAGTCTCTCCAAATCCATTAGGATTGGGTGCTGAATCTCCATGGCTGCTAGTGCTGGTCCCACTGATTTCCTGTTCAGAGCATCTGCTACCACATTGGCTTTCCCTGGGTGGTAACTATTAGTGGAATCATAGTCTTTAATAAGTTCTAGCCACCTTCTTTGCCTCATGTTCAGTTCTTTTTGGGTAAAGAAATATTTCAAGCTCGTGTGATCCGTGAAGATTTCGCACTTTCCACCATACAAATAATGCCTCCAGATTTTAAGAGTGTACACCACTGCGGCTAACTCCAAATCATGCATAGGATAATTCTTTTCATATTCTTTAAGCTATCTAGAAGCATATGCAATGACTCTGTTGTGCTGCATCAATATGCACCTAAGACCTTTTAGGGATGCATCACTGTATATCACAAACTCGTCCTCCCCTGATGGGATAGCCAACACTGGGGCAGTAACCAACCTCTATTTCAATTCCTGAAAGCTCTGCTCACAGTCATTAGTTCAATCGAATTTCACATTTTTCCTCGTGAGTCATGTCAGTGGACCTGATAAACTGGAGAAACCCTTAACAAAGTGCCGATAATAACCTGCTAAACCTAGAAAGCTTCTAACCTCTTAAACATTTCCAGGCCTTACCCAATTCACTATTGCCTCTATTTTACTCGGGTCAACAGATACAACTGCCTCAGAGATTACATGGCCAAGAAAAGAAACCTGCCTTAGCTAAAATTCACATTTCTTGAACTTCGCATATAAATTTCTCTCTCTCAATGTTTGCAATACCAGCCTCAAATAACGCTCGTGCTCCTCAAAACTCCTCGAGTATATCAGTATATCAACAATAAATACAACCACAAACTGGTCCAAATACTAATGGAACACTTGATTCATTAGATCTATGAATACCGCTGGTGCGTTAGTCAACCCAAATGGCATCACTAAGAACACGTAATGCCCATATCTCGTTTAAAACGCCGCTTTCGAGACATCTTCTACCCTTACTCTCACCTGATGATAACCTGATCGCAGATCGATTTTAGAATAGACCTGGGTCCCCTGGAGCTAATCAAACAAGTCATCGATCCTGGGAAGAGGATATTTAATCTTAATTGTCAATTTATTTATCTTCCTATAATCTATACACATCCTCATGATCCCATCTTTCTTCTTCACAAATAAAACTGGTGCACCCAAGGGCGATATGCTGGGTCTGATAAATCCCTTATCCAACAATTCTTGCAATTTATCTTTTAATTTCTTTAACTCGACTGGGGCCATTCGGTAAAGAATTTTAGATACTGGTGGAAAACTAGGTAATTCTTCTAGAAATATGTCTAAAAATTCTCTGACCACAAGGATATCAACTTGTTTTAGTTCTTCTTTTGGCAATTCTTTTACATAGGCGACAAATCCCTGACAGCCTTCTTGAATCAATTTCCTCACTGGAATAGCTGACGCAAGCTGTGGCAAAGAATGAACCCATGAACCAAGAAATCTGTATTCTTATTCACCCAGAGGTTTGAAAATCACTTCTTTTAAATGACAGTCAATACTAGCATGATTAACTGTCAACCAATCCATACCCAGAATTATATCAAACCCCTGTATATCTAATATCACCAAATCAGCTGGTAATATCTTCCCCTGAATAGTAACTGGAAAGTGCCTGAGTACCCTCGTACATCTCACCACTATTCCAGTCGGCGTAGCTATAGCCAACCCAATATCCAACAACCGTGCCTCATACCCCGTTAATTTAGCATACACCAATGAAATAAAAGAGTGGGTGACACCTGTATCAAATGAAACAACAGTTGTATATGAGAAAGTAGTAAAGGTACCTGTAATTACATCTCTAGCTGCATCAGCGTCATCCGGCGTCAACGCACACACTCTCGCCGATGCAGTGTTCCTCTACTGGCCTCCACGAGGGGCCTAATAACCACCCCGATATGGTCTGGGAGTTGGTTCCGAAGTTGGCAATCCCTGACATGACTAAGATCTATGCTTGGATCTCTCGCATTGGTAGCAGACGTCCTCTCCCATCCTACATTCACCTAAATGTCTACGGCCACATCTAGGACATGTAGGAACATCCCATCCACTCTGAGGACCACCGCGGCCCATCATCCGTCCCTAACTACCTCCATATTGATCTCCTCTTCATGGCCCTCGGCTGGAACTCGCTTGTAGATCCTGAGTCGTGGACCTCTTCCTCTAACTCTAAGCTGCAACACCTCTCTGCATACCATTCTCAATAATAGTAGCTCTATCCACTACCTCCGCGAACGTATGAGCCCGGAAGCTAATGACTTGCTCAAATAAATTTTGCCTCAAGCCCTCTTCAAACTTCCTTACTTTCTTTTCTTCATCTGGTGCTAAGTGTGGGGCAAAACGGGACAACTCAATAAATCGTGCAGCATACTGAGACACTGTCATTTGCCCTTGAGCCAAATGCAGGAATTCTGCTGCTTTTGCGCTCCAAATGATAGCAGGGAAATATTGCTCGAAGAATAACTCCATGAATCGACTCCATGATACTGACATTGAATCCAACCTCTTACCTCAATCAAACGTGCTGATCTCCACCAGCGCTTTGCCTTTCCTATCAATTTAAACGATGCAAATGCCACTTTCTGCTTGTTTGTACATGCCAGCACTGCTAAAATCTCCTCAACATCCTGAACCCAATTCTCAACTATAATCGGGTCAGGTCCTCCAGCAAAAGAAGGAGACTTCGTCTGCATAAATTGCTCGATTATGCAGCCACGCTTTCCTTAGCTCCTAGTCATCTCAGTCATCACTTGCTGAGTGACACTGTGTAATACAGAATCTGTGTCTCCACCTCTTATACTATAGGTCTTGGTCTGTCACCTCCTACATTTGTACCATTGCTCCCTGGATCCATCTTGAAAATACACAGAACATCGTTTCAAAATCCTATTCTCGCACAGATCTAATCTATTTATTCAACTGAAACTCCATTTTCTCTATTAACAACTCCCCTATTTTTACCCCAAAATCCAATCCTGCAACCCAAACACATGAATCGTCAATAGTTTACTATGGTTTTCCTGAAATCGTTACCCAAGGAAAAACACAAAAACCACCACGAAAATCTTGTATTCAGACCACAGAACAAAACCTCAAATTCTTTTCCTATATTCTAGTATTGTTCCCGCTACATTCTAAAGCCTACAAAACCTAGCAACTTAGGCTTTGATACCAAACTGTAACCACCTGCTATTCGTTTAACACATTTTTTTTCCTGTGTACTATAAATATCATCTGTCTGAAATACTACTGAAAATACCTTAGGCTCAAAGGAGCACTGGGGAAATCCTGTATGTCATACACACCGAAGTAGTGGTAACAAGAAACTGTAAACTGTCATATATACAATACCAGAAAACTATAATATTCTAAAGTATATTTACAACACAAAATACCCAGTGACAATATCAAAACCCTGGGATCTATCCCAAATCACTGGCACAAAAAATATACACCTACCTTTCCAGTAAGGGCAGCACAAGACAACCTCTACCCGCGAGCCTGATCTGCTCGCCTAACCGGATCTCCTGAAAAATAGTAAGTCACTAGGATGAGACGACGTTCAGTAAAAGGAAATATGCTATTACTAGCGTGTGGTTGCTGAGTTACACATTTAAAATACTGAAATAATACTGATACTGTAATCTGAGAAAGATGATAAACTATACAATATATATATATATGTAATGTAATTTAAAGTACGACTGTATTTCTGAGTTTGCTATCTGTACATACTGCTAATAAGATAAGATAAACTGCTGCTGTGTGATATATCTGTACATAGGAACTTCTTGTAACGCTCCGAACCCTTAAACCTGGGTTCGATGCGTTATACCTGATAAAATCCTGATAATCTATAATCCATAATATACGCAGCGAAAAACATAAACATAATCTTCATAAAACATATTACTATAATACCAGAGTTTCCTAGTTTTAACCATAAACCATCATTTCCATCCATCACCTGTATTTCCATAAATACACACATCTCCAAAACATACCAGTATTTTCACAATCCCTTTCTCTACAGACTTAAAACATAAAACATAAAATATAAATATTTACATCCCAAAATATTATCAAAATTATACCATTTTCCTCAAAAGTGCTATCACAGCTCGAGCTCTCTAAGCTCAATCTCGTGGAGGTCCTGAAAAAGATTAGTTCATATTCGGGTGAGACACATCTTAGTAAGGGAAGAACAATATATTAAAACAGTGTGTGGCCAACATGAGTTTATAATTAACATAAAATTTAACATTTGCAGACCCTTAACATAATTTCTGAAATCATTTTCTAGACCTAATCAATCACATGTAAAAGATTTAACCCACGAGATTACCCAATGATAGGGGTGATTACCCGCCCATACAAGTAGCACCCCTCTGCTCTGATACATTTGGCAACTCGAAGGTCACAACTGAAGTATATTAGGGCACTCATCTTACTCAGTAAGCCCTCAAGTATTAAATTGATCTCGTACTCACACAGTTCATACAAAAGTTTACCGGCGAAGGCTCCCAAGAATAGGGAAATCTACCCGCCTATACAAATATTTTCCTTCTGCCCTAGTACGTTATGCAACCTACTGCTACACCTGATACAACTAGGGCACTCGCCTTTCTCAACAAGCCCTCGGGCAAAGAGTTTGCCTCGCTCAAACGTAACATGTGCTAGAAGCAAATATACTGATAATACCATAATACATTATTTTGTTTACCATTATTTTGTAATTCACAACTATTCGTGTTTCCATCTTTTACTTTTCTTTTCATTTCACTTTACATGGCTCTTTCCCATTTTACATGGTTTACATTTCACATTTCATTTCCATTTCATTCATTTTCATTTTCATTTCATTTCATTTCATACCCAGCATCTTTCAACTGTTTTACCCGGCATTTTTCATCTATCATACATTTACCCAGCATATTTCAACTGTCATACATTTACCTAACATCTTTCAGCTGTTTTACCCAACATCTTTCAGCTGTTTACATGGTTGCATTAACACTCATATGCATCATATTTCATTTAACATTTTCATACTCAATTCATTTCCTGTATATCATGCATCTCATACATAACATATTTCCACACAGCATTCCTATTTACTCATACCACACAATTTAGCAGTAAAATTCATACATTGCCTGAAAATAAGCCAACCCACATTTAACATTCATATACTAGAAAAAAAAATACCTTTAATTTCTTGTATAATTATTCTGAAAAATATTTCACTTTCATCAGTTCAATTTCACATATACATATCTAATAAACAGTCCTAAACTCAGAAAAACATAATTTAAATGGTTGGCATTTTAATAATTCACACCAAAACATACATATAATATAACGTAAATTATTAGCTTTAATTTCATAAAATCTGATTTAATATATAATTTCCCCTTACCTGATTTCTTGAACTACGCCGGCAGGATCCCGAAAAATGCTTGCGACACTCACCCGAACCGTAAAATAAAAAATTCTAGCTCTGTTAAATTAACCCTAAATAAAATAATATTTTAATATTTCCTAGGGTCCTAAATCCCAAATAAATGGTTATACCCTCAAATATAACCAATTTGTCAAAATTTTCAAATCCCACTTTCGCTTTGAAGTGGGGCTTAGAAAACCCCAATTGGAAATTTACCTACGCCAAAATGGCGACAATCGCGACTAGGACCACGTGGTGGTACTTGATCATCAATTTAACAGTATATTTAAAGCAAAATTGAGAAAGTAGGAAAAAATTGTCTTACCCTAGGAATAGAGCCTAAGCCGCTTCCACGACAAATTTGCTCTAATAGAAATGTCGGCAGCGGAACCAGGAATCTAACGACTTCTTTTGTTTCCCGATTTGCCGCAAATCCATCGAGAAATTGAGAGAGAGAGACGGAGACAGAGGGAGGCTGCACAGGAGAATTCTAGGAGGGGGACCTTTCTCTACTCTAAAGAAATTCAATTGATCCTGAAGCTTCCAGCTTCAGGATCCTTAACATATATATATATATATATATATATATATATATATATATATGTTATAATAAAATATTATATTATATTATTTAATTAATAATAATAATTAATTATTTAATTTAATTTTAAATTTAAATTTTATTTATTTATATTATTTATATTATTTTTTTTATATTTTATTTTTTTGAATCACTACACTTCTGTTGTACCCTGGGATCTGTATGTCATGATATAAACCTCTCATGACATGGTTGTGTGGCCTCTAGGTTGGACTTACTCTGGTTGGCTTACTAGGCAAGTCAATCTATATCTGTAACATCCGCCAATCTGGCCCACTGCAATCTCTCCGAGCAATCTCCAACTCTAACATCCTCTAACCGGCCACCTCAACTCAGCTCGCTAGGGAGACTGCAATCTCTCCTGGCACGGTTAGACGGAATCCACATACTATCTGAGTAATGTGGTTGCACTCTATTCTGTAAATAGCAACGATACCGTGCTCTGCTGTATATTCTCTGTCTATAATTTCCACAAGGATCTAATATCGTGTAATACTGTATACATATATAAATATATATGTTTATATATATTTATCTTGTTGCTTTTAACATAATTTCAAAACAACCATAACACTATAAATCTAAAATATCTGTAATGTCTGTCTATAATATCTATAATGTCTATTTGTAATATCTGTAATTTCTGTCTGTAATATCTGTAATGTCTATCTGTAATATCTGTAATTTCTGTCTGTAATGTCTGTACTATCTGTAATATCTGTCTGTAATATTTGTAATGTCTGTTATGGTTTAGAAATCATGTTATTCTGAAAAATACTACAAGTCTCATTTTCTGCTAATGAACTGAATATATGGATAGCTGTAAAATCGTGTAATCAACATGCTATACGATATTAAACTCATGCCACACATTTGATTAATCAAAAGATCATGCTAAATTTTTGTAATTTCTGCTGTAATTCTAATAATGGTAATATTCTGGAAAAATAAACTGATCAATATGCTTGTAAATTTATATACATAATTTGCTGATAAACATTCAATAAATACCTTAGCATAGCATATTTCTCTTACCTAAATTTTGAAAAGTCCCTACTATATCCTGGCTTTATACCTGCAGGGTTCTCCGCTCAACATCCTGAAAACAACATCTCCCAAAACCAAACATCAGTATTTCTTTGCATACTACATTTCTTATAACTGTCGGAAAGGCTAATACTAGATAAAATGTCTTACTCTAAGATTGGGATGAAATTCAAATCACTTCCACCAATGATCAGCTCCGGTAGACCTGCAGAGAACTTCACCAGGAGCATCATGGTGGCCTCAGATCTTCGATTCGGCGAGAAATGAAGCCGGGATCGAAGAGAGAAGGGGAGAGGAACGTTTTAGAGAGAGAAGAAACTTTCTTGCGCCAAAATTTTGCCAAAAATCCGAGTTTTAACTACTTATAGCCCCAGATTCATTGACGAGAGACATCATATCGTTGACGAGTCCTATAGAAAGTTCATCGATGAACTTGCACCCCTCGTCGATGAGTTTCAGACTGCCACAAACCCTTTCTCTGTATCTTCTCGTCGACGAGACATGCCCTCGTCGACGAGATCCTCATGAACCTTCGTTGACGAAACCCCTGTGTTCGTCGACGAAGCCTTGATTAATTTCTTGGGTTATTACAGCAGGCATCCTCCTCTCATGCTAAACTTGACTCTTTCTATAGCGAGTTCTCCGAGTTCCAGTCCGATGTGTGGGCTAACTTTCTTTGCATATATTCATATTTATATCTGATGTTATTTAGGCTTGCATGATTTTTTATACTTACATGATTGTACTACTAAAAGCATGCTTGCGTTGAAAGCCTCCTACATGGCGGATGCAGTGATTGAGAATTGCCTGCTGGTAGATTTAGGTTCTCACATGTGTTAAACTCTTGATATACTGTTTGTTTGAGGATCTCTTTTGTGCAGGTTAATTTTGGGAAATGTCTAGCTTACAGTCGACATGTTGTCGAATTTTCTGTAAACATTTGCCCAAAAGGTTGAAATGTCCTTTAAAATTGAAAACTGTGTGTGGATAAGAAATTTGATCTTGGATTTTAAATACTCACGCTTAGCTCATTTTCTTTAAAATTTTGAATTCTCTGAAGCTGGTTGTGTATACATATTTAAAATGCTTTAAAATTGGCAGGTTATTGTAGATAGATCACATTTTCAAACAAAATGTTGCCAAAATTTTTCAAAATTATTGCATAACTCTGTATCGTCTCTAAGTGCTAAACTTCTTAAAACTTGAGTAGTGCTTTTAAAATAATATTTGAATTATGCTCAAGTTGATGTATAAAGAAAGTGTATATTTTTAGGGGGAGTCACTTAACCTTAAAATCATTTGGCTCTGAGAAAATAAAAATGCATTTTGCATTCATTTTTATATCCTTTGGAAATATATTAATAAAGTGGTATCAATGTGCACATTTCGGTAAATCTTTGCTTGACATCATGTTCATTTCAAAACAACATTTTTTGTTTGTATCATAACTAGTGGTATTTTAACAGTTAGTATCTTCTCTACCATGTAGTTATAACAATTGGTATCAGGCCCACATATTTTCACTATCTTACACCTTGTGGGAATGCATATTTGCTTTGGCAACCAAAAAATGATTATGATATATTCAAGTCTATAATCTTTTTGAAAGGATGAGTGAAAACTCAAATAGAAAATTAATCTTGCTTCAGCACCAACACTCAAACAACTTTAATTCTCATTTCCAGTTCTCAAATATCTAACACTGACATAACTTTTCTCTTTCTTAACAGATAATACATTCTGAATCCTTCTTTAAAAATGGCACGTACAAAATTCAGTAACCAAATTACAATAGAGTTAGGATCCCTAGTAAATAGAACATTAAGATTGTTAATGAGTTGCATGATATTTTTACTCCTTTGATGCACATACTGTTTGAGTTGATTGATTGAAATGTGCTATATATTGTTTATTGAAACTCAAAATAGGTCACTTAGGTACAAGGTTATATTGGGAATGCTTCATTTTCAAATGACATGCTGCCAATTTTTTTTATCCTCCAAATATATCCTTTGTATCTAAATGATGTCTTGACCTTCATGTGTTATCCCTTAGCCCTTTTTACTATTGCCAAAAGGGGGAGAAGAGGAAAAAATGGGTACTTCACTAAATCACTGAATTCTAAATTTAATTACCCATTGATAAATCATTTAAATTAATCTTTAATTGTCTTTATGCATAAAGTCAGGGAGAGCCCTTTCTTGGCTATACCTACATTTGCATAAAGTATTTATCGTCATCAAAAAGGGGGAGATTGTTGACCTGATAGGTTACGCCCAGTTTTGATCATGACAAATACTCTTGGTACTGATGATTGTACTAAGGCTTGCATGGAGGTTTATTGTGCACGTGTATTCGGACTGAAAGACATACCATGATGGCGTGCAGTGTTCGTGCCAAAGAATAAAGAATTTTGTGTTGTATTTGTATTTATTATTTCAATTCTTCATTCTAGATGTAATATTGTTATGGACTGTGCACTCTACGACTTGTAATAATTTGCATCATGCATGGTAGGTAGGTATGCTCGTATAAACTATAGTTGGACCTTAGGTACCGAATTTTAGTACACGAAGTCCCCAATAACACTTTCATATTAGGGGAATTAAATTTTGGCTAAAAATGAACTTAATTGAAAAATGTTGAGAGGGTTCGGGCGGGCAGCCGAACCCAAGCTGTGTAAAACGGCTCGGGCGACCGAACAAGTCAATATGTTGACTTTGTGTTTGGGCACCCGAACCTGCTTTGAGTGTATCTCCCTCGGGCACCCGAACTTGTGTCAAGTTCCTTTTCAACTACTTAGGCGCCCGAACAATCACGTTCAAAATGGGCTCGGGCGACCGAATTGGTTGGTTTGGTTAACCAAACTTGGAACTGGGCACCCGAATTTA
Source organism: Malania oleifera (assembly GCF_029873635.1). Lineage (NCBI taxonomy): Eukaryota > Viridiplantae > Streptophyta > Magnoliopsida > Santalales > Ximeniaceae > Malania > Malania oleifera. The sequence goes on along the minus strand of NC_080422.1, from coordinate 108,421,399 downwards.
CAAACAAATTGCTACTGACTTTTGTTTAGTCAATCGTCCCTTACTTCGAGCACTCGAACCATTAAAAATCGATTTTCTGAATGAGTTTGTTTGGGAACCCGAACCTCAGGCCAGGCACCCGAACCTCGCGGGTTAAAATATTTTTTACTGATTTTTAAATGAGGTAAATTGGGTTAATTTTCTTAATGACTTTTAAAATAAATTTAATTATCACCATTGGGTTCCCAACGGTCAAAAATTTCTCTTTACCTATAAATACCTGTTCATTTGTCATAATTAGCAGGGATTAACAAACTTGATTAGGGAAAAATTCTCTCAACATCCGAAACCCTATATTAGTCAATATTACTTCCAAACACTCATATACTCCACTCTCTTTGATTTTTTTAAGTATGGTGAGTATCTCCAAGGCTATTGTGCTTAATCTACCTAACTAGAACTCTCACTTGCATTATTACTTGATTGATTTTCTTTGAGAGTTTAGCATTAAAGTTATTCCACTGATTTCATTTGATAAATCGTGTATGGAAAGACTTTGAGGGTTGTGGTTCTTGCATTGTCATTGCAAGATACCTAAGCCTATATTTTTGTGTGCAAAATCCTTTTCAAAAGGTAGTTTTCAAACACTTTATTGTGCTTTGTATATTGAAATATCTTGTTAAGTTTGTTTGAATCAACTTGCTTAGCATATTTGAAACCCTGATTTGATGTTGTGTTATTCACATATTTTGTTTCAAATCTTACTTTAATATATACTCTAGATCTAGACTGATAATCTGTACTTGATTGAGTGTTTAGCACACATTAGAGCACTGAGCATATTTACATATCATACGTGCGTGTATTATTGCTTGAGCTGTACTGGTGCACATACATGCTTGTGTAAGAGGCATATTTTCGTGTACAAATTTTATACATATTGATTGTATTCCAAGCACGGGCTTGAAGATGGAGACTATGTGATACCCTATAGATGAAAGACTTAAAAGATTAGATGTTACCACTCATATCAACAAGATGCACCTTTCTTTTCGGGAGCTTTCCCATTAGAACTCCACAGTTAAGCGTGCTTGGCTTGGAGCAATATTGGGATGGGTGACCTCCTGGGAAGTTTTCTCAGGAAGTGTGTGAGTGAGGAAAAAACACACTGAAAAGGACACGTGTTGATCTATGGGGCCAGTCATTAGTTCGATAAGGCCCGCCCCCTGTTGTTTGGTCCAGGTGGAGGAGGAGAGACGCAGTGCTCCCTGGTAGACCTAGGTTAGGGCGTTACAAGATGGTATCGGAGTCAACACCCAGTCGGAAGTGTGATGAGATTCACATTGCTTGGGTTTGGAAATGTGGGTTGGCAACGAGGACGTTGCGTTCTATAAGTGGGGGAGAATGTGATACCCCATGGATGAAAGATTTAAAAAATTAGATGTTACCACCTATATCAACAAGGTGCACCTTTCTTTTCAAGAGCTTTCCCATAAGAACTCCACGATTAAGCGTGCTTGGCTTGGAGAAATATTGGGATGGGTGACCTCTTGGGAAGTTTTCTCAGGAAGTGTGTGAGTGAGGACAAAACACATTGAAAAGGACACGTGTTGATCTATGGGGCCAATCATTAGTCCGATAAGGCCCGCCTCCTGTAGTCTGGTCCAGGTGGAGGAGGAGAGACGCAGTGCTCCCTGGCAGACCTAGGTTGGGGTGTTACAGATTAGCCCTGTTGAATAGTCCTAGACTGGCTTAGACCCGATTAGGAAAGTTAGGTGCGCCATTTTGGTAAGGCGTGTTGGTTGAGGTCAGTCCCTTGAATTGATCTGGTTGTAATCGGTGCCGCTCCACCTGTTAAGTGAGCAGTAGTGGAATCCTTGTGCTGGTGTAGCCAAGGTGGGGACGTAGGCAATTTGGCCGAACCCCGATAACATATCGCGTGTATTGTTTACTTTTTTGCAGCTTACTTTTCTGTACGTGTATGCTTAATTTCTAAATTGCATAGATTGACCCTAGGCCGTGTTATACTGTTGTTAAAACCAGTAGACCTAGGCGATAAATTTTAAATACCCAATTCACCCCCCCTCTTGGGGTTGCACCAAAACTAAAAACATATTATAATTTAATCGGTTAAATTTCAGAAAATACCTTACATAATCTATTCCCCTTACCTAATTCCTGGAGTGATGCCTTGGTTCCCAAAACTACGAATCCACCTTGGTTAATCAGCTAAGAATTGCAACCAGGACTTCGAAATGGTGTTTATTTATCAATCTGACTAAGTTTTGAGGTAAAATTTGAAGAGAGAGAATGAGAGTTTCGCAGCCCTTAGAGAGAGAGGAGAGATGAAATTTTATATAAAAAAAAACCTTAAGTGCCTTTTATAGGTTGTTGACCTAGGGAAAATTGTCAACGGTTTTCTTGAAAGCGTCGATGGTTTGGTTTTTAACCAAACATTTTCTTACTGTTTTACCCTTACAGAGTCTCAGTAACTCAAAACCGTCGACGGTTTTCCTAAGACTCCTCAAACCATCAACGGTTTGGTCCTGTACCAAACCAAATTTTCCTTTTTCCTTACTATTTTATTATTATTATTTTCTGGGTCTCTACATAATGCCTCACCCCAAAATGATATAGGTAGTTTTGCTTCTAAAAGCAAACATCTGACTCTCTTTTCTAGTGTTTTGTTCATCATTTCTGCCAAACCATTCAACTGAGGAGTCTTAGGAGGGGTCTTCTGATGTCGAATGCCCTGTTGTCTTTAATACCTCAAATGGACCACAATACTCACCACCATTATCAGTGCAAATACATTTTATTTTCTTTCCCGTTTCTCTCTCAACTAAAGCTTGAAAATCTTTAAACATATCAAGCACATGATCTTTGGATTTCAAAACATAAACCCAGATTTTTCTTGAATGATCATCAATAAAAGTAACAAAATAAAGTGCACCACAAAGTGTCCTTACCTTCATTGGGCCACAAACATCTAAATGAATCAAATCAAGTAACTCTGTTTTTTTGGAGGGAGGATGACTCTTAAATGAAACCCTTTTCTACTTCCCGGCCATACAGTGAACACATCTTTTTAGTTTTGCATCGTTTAAGCCTGACAACAAATTCTTCTTGGCCAAGCAATCGAGTCCTTTCTCACTTATATGCGCTTGTGCCATAACTCTGATGTGATATCGCTATCAATTGCATTCACAGAATACAAGCAAATAGAAAAATTCATAAAATATAAATTAGAAAATTTGTTACCTAGGGCTACAATTCTGTTCCATTGTTAGTCTTTAAGCAAATTGTTCTAATACCTACTATTGGTACCACAACATCGTTTCCCATCTTCAAAACTCCAAAGTCACTAGAAGTATATGAACTGAAGAAATCATTCATTGATGTCACATGAAAAGAGGCACCGCTGTCAACCACCCAACTAATTTCATTACAGGCAACACTAATTACATTATCATCATAAGCAAGAACCAAATCATCTCCAATAGTCGTGGCAACACGATCATTATTATCCCGATTCTTCTTTTCTTGCTTGTCACTGTTACTTTTATTTTCTTTCTTACACTTGTAACAATACTTCTTGATATGACCATTTTTTCCATAATAATGACACTCAAGATTTTTAAATCTTGACCTTGACTTGCTTCTACTTTTACTCATACCCCTTTTATTTTTGTATCGGTTTCTCCCCCTATCTTCTATAACAAGTACCTGGGTATTACCTGTACCCATTTCTTTCCTTCTAGTCTCTTCATTAAACAAGCTATCTTTAACAAACGACAAGGTCAACACACCGTTTGGGGCTGAGTTGCTAAGTACTACAAGAGTCTCCCAACTATCTGGTAAAGAACTTAATAGCAATGAAGCTTGTATTTCATCATCTAGAATTATCTTCATGTTGGTTAACTGGTTTACCAAATTCTGAAAATCGCTCAAATGCTCAGTAACATATTTTCCTTCTCTAAGCTTCAAATTTACAGACTTTCTAATTGAAAAAGCTTTGTTGTGAGTAGTCTTTCTCTCATAAATACTCTCCAGCTTCTTCCAAAGTATTTGGGCATCTGTCTCTTAAGCCACATGATGAAAAACACTATTATCCACCCACTGTTTGATTTTGCCAACTGCTTTTCTATGCATTTTCTTCCAGTCAGTTTCAATTTTTTTTTCCGGCTTATCACTAACCAACTCAATTGGATCAAATAAATCCTTATAATAAAGAACATCCTCCATCATTGGTTTCCAAATTGAATAATTTGAAGCTGTAAGCTTGCACATAGTACCTACGTTGTCTTCCATATTTTATATGAACCAAGCTCTGATACCACTTGTTGGGAAAGTAACAAGACAACTAGCACAGTGGATAAATATTTCCCAAAAATTAAATTTGTGACGAGCAAAATTAACCAACCAACAATATTAATAAATCACACTCACAAAAGGAACACCGCGATTTTTAACGTGGAAAACCCCTTCAATGTGAAGGGTAAAAACCACGGGGCCTATGAGATCCAATAAAATTTCCACTATAATAGAGGCAAAAATTATAGCAGTACAATCACCAAAAATTCTTACAAACTTAGAGCAAAAAAGGATTCTCAAAAGAATCGCGATAAAATAAGAATGAGTGGAAAGAAGTCACCCGAACGCAGTTACTGTCAGTGTTACAAAATCAAGTCCTCCAAAGCTCTAAAACATATCTTCACCATCCAAATCGAAGGTCGACAAATCTCGAACGTACTCTCCAAATTTCAACAAAATCGGATCACTAAAAGACCTTTCGATCATCAAGTTGATGAAAACTGCACAACACCCACTACTGCCTGACACACCGCCACATACTGTTTCACGCTCACTGTTGCGGTGCTGAACTCTCTCACCCTTTTGCAACACTCCACTCAGCCGCACCTTTAATTGCCTTAATGGGCTTTTTGCACATGGGCACCTTTTTTTTTTTTTTTTTAATTCATGTGGGTTGGACCCAACAAAACAAACATCATGAAAGCAAAACAATACACATAAAACAACAGCGATATCTTAAGATGTTAACAAAATCGATCTCTATATTTAAAGGAAAATCATGATATATAGTTTCAACCACACTCTAATACCACTTGTAAGAATTTTTTTTCTAATTTAATCTGCTGAAAATAGGAATCTTTAACTATCATGATCATCACATATATCACCTTTATGTGGAAAAAATTAAAGTTTCATAAACACCATACCAGAATCAGCCATAATGCAAATCAATCTTGAAGAAAAACTCATAAGAATCGTTTCTCTTACTTAATCCTCTTTCTATACTTCACCAGAACGTATGGGTAATGTGATGAAAAGAAGAGATGGCAGCAAGAGGACAATTTTCAACATATATATATATATATATAACCATTATCCTACTCCACATAAAAGCAGACCTTTATTGGAAAAACTCTTCAACTTTCCTATTAATTCTCACTAAATTTTAAAAGCCATAACCTCCTTAATCTTTTAATTCAAAAATATTTCTTATTGCACTCATTTATGTGGGACATTATTTGCATCTAAAGTTTTGTTCTCATTCTTTTCTTCTTTGTTAAGCACTTGTGGAAAGCTAAACTTACTCCAAAGGTTAAAATTTTTTTGTGGTGGGCTGTCTTAATAGAGTATAATATAAACACTTTGTTTCAAATAAAAAACCCAACCTTAGTTGGCTTTAATCTCTGGTTTTTATATTGATGGTGAGGATTAAGCTCTTCTTTTTTCTTCATTTTTTTCCTCTATGGTTTGGTGTCTATAGAACAAGCTCTTTGGCTCGTTTAAGAAGTTTTGTGTAGACCTTAATGCTTTGAAAACTCTTTCGTTGATCAATTTTAGAGCTCTCAGGAGGAATAAGGACGCAATGACTATATGGTAGTCTGCAAAATTTTCTTGTTTGTGGGTAATTTGGCTTGAAACAGATGTTTGTGTTTTCAAAGATTGCAATTCATCTATTGATTTGCTGCTTATGCAGAATTGTTTTCTTCAGTTTACTATGGGTTCTCCTGTTAGGTAGTTTTGGCTATGGGGTCAACCCTAGGCATGTCTGCCGTCGTCCAGGCAAATACCCCTTCCATAAAGAAAAATTAGCCATGTTGATTCAGTTTTGGACTAAACAAAAAGAGAAGAGATTTTTACTAATTTTCTAACCAAATCAACTTTTTCTTTTTAGTTGATTCGAACTCATTCATGTCGATAGTCATTTTTTGACCAAATAGATATTAATTCAATTAAAAAAAATTAAATTTCAAGACAAAAATAAATAGAAATAAAAATTTTTACAGGGTGGGCGACCGGCCATGTATGAGCCGTCTATTGGGCCTCCTTCCTACACTTTTCTTTTGCGCACACGCAAACAGGTTGACACTAGCCTGATGGGTGGTCGACCAATCAAAAGTGATCAATCGGTTCGGTTATTTTTTGAAGTTTGAATTATTTCTTTTGATTGACGAGTTGTCTTGGATGTGCCACATGCCGGGTGACAAAATTGATTTTGATGGGTTCGGATCATAGATGGGTGGGACTTCAATGGGTTGGATTCTGTTTGACTCATTTATAAATGGGTAAGTAAATCATAAACCTGAATCCATGTAATTAAAAACGGGTTATAGATGGTATATGTTAAGAAATATGTAATATATTTATTTTAAGTTAATTTTTTTTTAAAAAAAAATCATAAAAAAGTGTGTTTTTTTTTTTTTCATTTAAAAAAAACAACATTCATTTATTATTTTCTCATTAATATCTTAATATATGTGAGTTAATAGAACTTATTTATTATTTAATTTATTTTTTAAAAATAATTTGAAATTTAAAAAATAGCATCTACAACCTACTTATGTTTTTTTTCTTCTAAATAGTTCAAAAAATATGATTGTATAATTTTTATTTTATCTATATTCTTTTAATAAATACATGACACATTACATATGTATCAAATATCATAATTTATAAATATATATAGAATTCAATAGTTTTTTTAATAAAAATTAAATGGTTGGCCTGGCGACTACCAGACCTAAACCTGACAAACTTGTGTTAGAACTTAAAGAGTATTTCTTTAATTGATAAGAACCATCATCATGCCAGAATCAATCATGTCAAATCATCAAGAATATTAAACTGAATGTGGAAGCGTACTTGTAGAGATCCAGAAAATTTATTTATGGAAAATAATAAAGGAATGAAGAAAGGGGGGGGGGGGGGGGAAGAAACAGTAGGCTTCGTTTACGAATCCCTTTCTTTCGTCGACGAAGTTCAGGCATCGTCGACGAAGAGATCCCGAACGACAAAAATTTCAGGATTAGGGTTCGTCGACAAAGTCCTTCTTTCGTTAACGAACGATCTTCTGCAACTCGTCAACGAAGACTTCACTTCGTCGACGAGGTTGGTCGAGTCAACAACTTATAAATTGAATTTCTCATTTCTTACTCATTAAGAAACCTAAATTCCTCACTTTCTCTCTCTCAAAACGACGCCTCTCACCTTCTCTCTTTGATATCTCACAGTTCGTTGCCTGATTCGACAATTGGAAGCCGCAACGAGGATCTGAGAGAAATTCTGTACAAGTTTAGTGGAGTGAATTCTTGAACAGGGTCATTCCAAGCTTTACCCCAAAGTTGAGGTAAGGGTAGAAATGAGCCGTTTGTCTAGTATATGATTATTTAAAAGGGGTGTATGTGCATGGAGATGTTTAATAATTGTTGATCTAGGGTTTGAGTTGATAAACTAGGGTTATTGAATTAGGGTTCAGGTGAGCGCCGTAGACATCGTTTCGGGATCCCTACAGGCGTAGTTCAGGAAATCGGGTAAGGGGAATAAATTAAACCAGTAAATTTGTAAATTTCACTATTTATAATGGAAATTATTTGTATATTTATATGATTATCATACGAGTATTGAAAGCTAACCATTTAAACTGAGATTTTTGAGTCTAGGGTTGTGCTATAGTTATTATTTACGAAAATGGAATGCTTAAAGTAATAAATTTTTTGGAAATTGTGGAGATAATTTAATGTGTATTTTCAGTAAAATAGATTATGAATATGAGTTGACTTATTATTTTAGATGATATAATTATGTGTATTATTTAAAATGTGTGACATAAGTAAAATGAATATACTGAGTTGAGTTGTGATATGTGTATGACATGTTGGAAATAATTAAATGTATTGGGTTTATACTACAACATGTGAAATTCAATGACTTTTGTATGCCTTACAAGACTTGGATCTCAATCATTCCCAATCAGTTTTGTTATATATTAACAGTAAATCAGCAATGTCCATAGCCACAAATCCTGTTCAACATGAGAGAACGAAGCATATCCAGATTGATTGCCATCTTATTAGAGAAAAATTGCAACAACATGTTATTAAACTTTTCCAAATTCCATCAAGGTTACAGCTAGCAGACATATTTACAAAGCCCCTCGGATCTTTATCTTTTCATCATAATCTTCGCAAGATGAACATTCTTAACATCCATGTTCATCTTGGGGGGGGGGGGGTGTCGGAGTATTCCATCTTATATTGAGAATATGGAATTAAAAAGGAAAGAAGAAAGAATTAAAACAGAAAGAAAGAAAGAAGAGAAGAGTTAGTTAGCAGAGACTTATTATTAGAGGAATTGGTTATTAGTTTACCTTGTTATTTTGTTGCATTATAAATAGATCTTAAGTCTGATGTAAATTCAATTTTAATTCAATCACAATTCGGCATTGTTGTTTGCCATCTCTGTTTCTATTTTCTCCACTAAATTCAGGTTCTCAATAGACATACCCACGAATACATTTTAAATACAATAAGTATTCTTAGAACAAGTACTATAAGATGCTAACACTCTTTTCTTACTTAAAAAATTAATGGGTTACCTTCCTCATTTATAAAGGTACTCCAAAGCTCAGTTTTTTTTTTTTAAAAAAAATTTCTTAAAAAAAAAAAAAAACAAAGAGATAATTTCTATAACAGAAAAAAAATTAAAAAATGAGTTAGGAGACCAATGTGTTGAGCTTTTATACTTGCATCATTTTCAAAATAATCATCGAACTTGTTAGATTATAAATACGTAAATAGGGTGTTAATAGTGCATATTGAGTCTATCTACACAAATAGTGGTGGGTTCAAGAAATTTACTTAGTTAGGACACTTACACATGATGCATAATCTAATTTGGTAGTCATGGATGCTCACAAGTTTGCAATGCTTGGTCTCCCTCTCCCTTAATAACTATACAAATTATGCATACGCTCTCAAATTTCAGTTAATTCTTGTATTTATTTTGTTCAAAAACACAAATAAATTTTTCATTTAGATTTCGGCCTAGTCCTGCATAAATAAATGTAAACCAAAAGTAGTGGGTAAGATAAAGTGTGATGCTTGGTAGATAAATATAACATTACTATTTTGATTATTTGAGTAAAAATTATAACCTTTAGCCCCGTTTGGAACTCAAAAATATTAGGAAAAGGTAAGAAAAATATCAAAGGATCCATGTATCTATGTTTGGTTATCAAGGAAAGTAAGAACAAAAATGAAAAAAAAAAATCAAATTCATGAACAATATTTTGATTTTATAAATGATTAGTATTTAGTTTTCTCAATTTTTAATCATATAAAAACAAATTATAAGTTTTAATATAATTCAAAGTCTGTTTCGATCAAAGATTTTGCTTGGAAAAAGAAAAAGAAAGGAAAATAAGGAGGAAACTCATTTTCCCTTACATTTTCCTTCTCTATTAAATAAACTAAATATTAATAATGAGTAAAATGAAAATTTTGTCTATGGTTTTGGTATTTTATATATATATATATATATATATATATATATATACTCACTTTACTCAAAACATGAAAATATAGAAAAAAAATACAATAAAAAATAAGTTTTTCCTTATTTTACTTTTCTTATTCTTTTCTTTTCCTCACTAAAATCCTTAACCTAAATGGACTTAGAGTTCCCAAATTCACATAAGTGATCACAGAGGACTCCCTCTTCCCGCCATTACTGATCAAGGAATGAGATAAGGAAAGACTTAAATAAGTTCGAGTTTTGAGTTAAAGATTTTGCATTCCAGTCACAAAAACTATTTGTATGTATATGCGCACGTGGGATTTTCATAAATCCGAGCATCAAGACATAACAAAGCTAGACCCGAATTTTATCTATATGGATACACAAAAAGAATGGAAGCTCAATGTCAAACTTTAATTATTAAAATACCTCTTAAACAGACATACCAAAAACAAATTAAACGCGTCTTTTTACTTTCTAGCATTCCAAATCTGTCCACCCTCCTAAATGAAGAATTAATTCAGACAAAAACTACAGAGGAGAAATCAGCAGAACAAACGAAGGTGAAATCTCCAAAATGACCTTGGATAAACTCTTTTATCCCATGGTCCCATTAAACCTCTCTGTGCAACGGCAGCCCCTCGTCTGGGTGACGGCAGGGGCAGGGGCACAGCCAATAATGAACTCCTAGTAGGGGACCATCCTACGTACCGACGCGTGTCAGTCCCGCGGGAAGAAGCAGATGCTAGTGGGTCCCGCTGGGCAGGCTATTCCATTGGGGACCACTGCCCGCGCTTTCGGCTTCTGCTGGTGGGACCCACCGACTACCGCGTGAACGTCTCTGCGCTCCACCTTCTACTCCTACCCCCGGCGGAGCCACCGGACCGCCACCTCTGGCTCTTCGATTTTTTTTTTTTTGGATTATGCATCGGGTATCCACGTGTCCGTTTTACGGTCCATGTGACTAATCCTGCGCTCCTTGAAGTTGACCCCACAACTCCAAAGGGAAAGTAAATTCAAGAGTTCAGGGACGGAAATGAGTCCAGGAGGGTTTGAACACTTAACCTCATGAGAGGCACTCCCACAGCCCACACTACCACCTGAACCACACCCTGGGGGTTCTCTCGCTCTTCGATTGTTCGGAAAATTACTACACCTCCACGTGTCTAACTTTTCTGAAATTATCCCAATTTAATTGTAAAACTTATAGGAATAAAATGCCAAACTTCGAATTATGAAAAAAAAAAAAATGTAGTGTCCGTAAATACGTAATTTAATTTTTTGTAATGTGATTAAAAAAAAAAATTCAAGGGCCACTTTATTTGTAAAAATATTTTTTTATTATGTTTCTGAAAAATTTATTTAAAAAGCTAATTAATTTTTAATTTCATAATATTTGTATAAAATAAATAAATAATAAAAAAAAAATTGACACTATTTGTCAGTTGTTGTAATATTTTGAAGTATAGAAATAAAAAAGAAAAAAAATTATTTTGCAAGAATCTCTATTTTTTATTCTTTTAATATTAATATTACACAACTTAAAAATAAGCTGAAATATTTCTAATTCTTTGCAAAATTAAAAATAAATAAAAAATAGAAAATATTTTCTATCACTAAATGGACCCTTAATTTTTTTTTTTTTTTAAGCAACATTTTTTTTCCTTTTATAATCTCTTCAATTCTCGAATGATTCTACTTACACTTCACATTTTTCACATGTTCGACAAAAATTTTATGTTTTCAAGTATGACGTACTGGCATGGTCCACACAGCATTGAGTTTACACGTATTCTTTGAAGAATTTAAGCAATTGTTAGACTATCATCGCGTGATATACATTGCACGCAACATTACAATCTTTCTTATTTATGAGATGACTTTCTTTCTCTTACATTGTGCTTAAATATTATATTATCAAATTAAATGTATTGGCCAATCAAAATTTAACATGTGTAATTTATTATCTTAATTTTTTTTAAAAAAATTTGGGCACAAATATATTAATGGTCTTATAAATATATGGGTTGGATGGCTAACACTTTAATTTATGATTCGCCTTTGCTTAATCATTTAAAGTGTATTCTCCTCCCTCAATCTTTTTTTTTTTTTAAAGAGGGACTAGAAGACAAACAAGGGCCATTACCAAGTCAATGTGAACAGCTCTTTTGATTTCATTTCCATTTTTGTTTTTAATGCCTGTGAGGTCCACCTAAACATTTCTCCCCAAAAGTTATCCCAACACATCAACTTATTAGAAAGAAAGACTTCTAAATGTTTTGGCTTCATTTGAGTTAAATTCAAAATGGGGAAGAGCATGGAACAATCTCATTTATTCAACATTCATTTTTCAAAGGGTGAGTAAGGAGAAGGAACAAAAAATTACAATTTATAAAAAAATTATTTAATAATTGATGTTAGATTACCACTTTAGCTAAAAGCCTAAACAGTTAGGTTGGGGCTAACAATATATACCAAGCTTTAACACTCACTTACACGTGCAACCTGACTGCATGTGAAAAGATAAACACACAATAAATAACACTCACTATAGGATATATAATAATTTTTTTAAAGTACTACAGAATAAATGTGAGCGACAAAACTAGAACTCATGATCTCCTAGAAACCAACTCTGATATCATGTTAGATTATTACTTTATCTAATAGGTTAAACTATTAGATTGTGAACCAACAATAGATATCAAGCTTTAACAATAGACATTTTCTCACAGATACATTTGTAATTAAAGTTTGACATTTGCAATATAGAGGTTTCAAATTTGAATATTATGAAGGGTGAGAAGTGTACGGAATTAATACAAAATTCTCAAATCATGCGAGAAACAAAATAGAGAAAAACACACGTCAAAGAAAAATCAATCACACGCACGTGACAATAGTTACATGGTTCGACAATTTTGCCTACATCCATGGAGTTGTAGGGATTTCACTATTATCAGGAAGAAAAATACAGAGAGTGCGTCGTACAATATTTTCTCTCGCTCTCTCTTTCTTTAACTGTGACGACCACCCTTAACCCTAATCACCATAACAACGAATTAATATCCTGCACACAGCAATGGACTACAAAACAAGCTCAAAAATCTCTCATTAAAAACCACACAGCATTAATTCGAGTTGGGTCATCATTTGGATCAACATAACTAAGTTTCACAAAATCCAACAAGAAGAAGTAAGGGAATCCAACTAGAAGAAGTAAGGGATGGAGGATGGGTTATCTTTCGCTGTATATTTTAATAGACAAAAAAATAAAAAAAATAATTAACTATATAAATAGATTGACCGAGGGACTAAGATCAAATATTTTACAAACATTAATATTGAAAACAATTTAAAGTTTGAGTAAAATGAATTTAGTTTTCTCTTATTGGTCTAAGCAACACCAAATGACTTGAATTTAAAGAAAATGATGCAAGAAGATTAAGCTTTATAATTTTACTATGTACCGTAAAAATATTCATATAATCTACAAACTAAACCACTTTAATTATTCTAAATAGATTTTAAATTTATAGACCCTTATAGCATGTATCATCAGAATATTTGAAATGGGAAAAAAGTTTTAAAATTATTTTTTTAAATCTAGGTTGTGACACCATCATAAAATTCAAAAAAAAAAAATCTTGAATTCAAGCAAGTTACTACAAAAAGTGTAAATAAATGCTTTTATTTAAATGAATGTATAACTTAGACTCTTGTAAATAAATTGTTTAAAAAGTACAAATTTAAAATGATAAACTAATAACCAAATTCAAAGTAAAAAAGGATATCCACTGTCATGAAGAAGATATTTGAGGAGTAGGTGGAATACTGACCATTTGAGAAGGATGAAGTTTAGGTTGATTGAGAAGTCATCATTGTTGAAAAAAGAACTTACCTAAGCTTCAACACTCAGGTGTGGAATGAGGTTGTATGCAACGCCCTGAATCCGAAGCTGGTGTCCGAAGTGTTATTTAAAATAAATATCTGATATCATATAATAAATGTAGACACCTCAATTTTAACCAAACCTTTCTTGGGAGATCTCGTGTCAAACCCTTCCCCATGTTGCTCGTGGACCCCCACACATCTTTATAGGTTCTACTCTGCTTGTGGATCTCACATATTTTTGTAGGTCTCACACTGCTTGTAGACTCCACATATCTTCATTGGACCCCACATCTCTTGAAACGCTAACTCGAATTCCTACATCCAGTGCACGTTACCCTATTTGGTACACTATCTCGGATTTCTACTTCCGGTGCATGTTACCCCACCTAGAACGCTAACTTGTATTTCTACATCCGAAGCACCCTAGCTCGGGTTCCTATAACTCTCACGCGGCTTGTAAGCTCCACTTGGCTTGTGGGCCCCACATATCTCCAGTAGGCCCCACATCTCCTGATACGCTAGCTCGGATTCTTATATCCGATGCACGTTACTCCATTTGATATGCTAGCTCGGATTCCTACATCCGGTGCACGTTACCCCACCTGGAACGCTAGCTCGGGTTCCTATAACTCTCACGCAGCTTGTAGGCCTCACATGGCTTGTGGGCTCCACATGATTTTGTGGGCCCACATCTCTTGGTATGCTAGCTCAGATTTCTACATCCGATGCACATTACCCCATTTGATACCCTAACTTGGATTCCTACATCCGATGCACGTTACCCCCCTTTGGTACGCTAGTTCGGATTCCTATATCTGGTGCACGTTACTAGGGGTGAGCAAACGGTCGATTCGGCCAAATTCGGTTAATTAACCGAATTAACCGAAAATTTTGGTTAAAGAATAGTGTTAACCGAACCGACCGAACCATTGGGCCTCACCGAACCGAACCCGATCGAATTTATTTTCGGGTAATTCGGTTAACCTAATTTAACCGAGAAATATGAGGGAAGGGGGAATTGGGAAGGTAAATCCAGAACAAGGGAAGGGGGAAGTCAGGAAGGAGTCGAGGGAGATGATTGAGCTCGGGTGAGCTTGACGCCGATGACGATGAGGAGTCGGGGGTGGTTCTCCGTGACGATGGCTGGCCAGTGGCGACGGCGATGGCATCACGTGAAGATGGTGGTACCGTGGTGCGGAGCAGTGAGCTCAGGTGAGCGACAGAGAGGCAGTGACTCAGTGAGGGCTTCCGACTTCTCACTTCAGAGAGCAGTTACTGTGTTGCACTGTTGGTGATGATGGCCGACGACGGCGACGGCGATGGCGATGGACACAAATGAAGGCATCGCGTGAAGATGGTGCCTGGTGGTGCAGAGGAGCTCGGGTGAGCTAGAGAAAGGCGACGGCGATGGCTTCTGACTTCAGAGAGCAGTGACTGGGTTGGTGATGATGGCCGGCGACGGCGACGGCAAAGATGACAGCGACGGCGATGGCGACGGCGACGACGACAGCGAAAGGCAATGAGGGACTTACATGTTCTGACTTCTGTGAGACTGAGAGCAGTGAGAGTGTGAGACTGTGAGAGTGTGAGACCGAGAGTATGAGAGGGAATGAGTGAAATCGGATTTTAATTTACTAATTTATATTTAAAATTTAATTAATTCGTAAATCGGTTAATCGGTTAACCGAATTAATATTCTCCATTAACCGAACCGAAACCCGATTAACCGAAATATTAGAAAACATAACCAAACCGACCGAACCGAATTTTTTAATCGAACCGAATCGACCAATTTCGGTCGGTTAATTTGGTTTTCCCCGAATTATGCTCACCCCTACACGTTACCTCATTTGGTACACTAACTTGAATTCCTACATCCGGTGCACGTTACCCTCACTGATGCTAGCTTGGACTCCTACAACCCTCACGTGGTTTGTAAGCCCCACGTAGCTTGTGGGACCCACATATCTCCATTGGGTCCCACATGGCTTGTGGGCCCCACACATCTCCATTGGGTTTCGCATAGTTTCATGGACTCCTGTGTATTTATTTTTTTATTTTTATTATCATTATTATTATTATTATTATTATTATTATTATTATTATTATTTATCTAACTTATAAAATGCAAGTATGCTTTGTTCCTCATCACATGCATTGTCCCCCTCATTATTATTCACTACATGCATTGTTTCCCTCATTATCATTCATCCCATGTTATATTCCCCTCATTATTATTCACCCCATGCATTGTCCCCCTTATTATCATTCATCTCATGTTATATTCCCTTCATTATTATTCACCCCATGCATTGTCCCCCTTATTATCGTTCACCCCATGCATTGTCTCCCTCATTATTATTCACCTCATATTTTGTTTCCCTCATCATTTTTCATTTCATGCTTTGTTCCCCCCATAATTACTTCCCTATGTCTTGTTTCCCATGCTTACCCAAGTTAAGTCTATAAATAGCCTTCTCATTCTAAGCACAAGGTAGGAGTTTTTTTTTTTTTGGTTTTGGGGAGATATTGAAGTCTTCCATTGTTAAGTTTGTTTCTCTCTTTGTAAGTAGATGGTAAGATTACGTTTCATTCTATCAGAAAATCTAATGGTTGACCAATCCTATTTCCTACTACAGCCATGTTATCTCACTTGAAGAAAGTGCTCTGTAGCGCCGTAGCTCATAATTTAGGAATCATTCCCGAAAGGACGCTATAGACAGACCCCTTGAAGACTAACCAATAAGAAAAGAAGACCAGAGGAGAGAAACACGAAAGGTAAAACTAGTAGGTCTCTCCTTTCTGAGTCACATTCTAAAATGTGATAAAATAGGTATGAAATTATAAATGCAGGAATTCAAGCTCAATGTTAGGTTCAACCACCCCCCCTGCGCGGAACCGGTTGGCGCCGGTCTTCTTCATTTTATTTATTTAGTATTATTTCAATGCTTGAAAAGTTCACAAAAATTCACAAAAAAATGTCAGAAAAATCACAAAATTTTTAGAAAATCCCAAAAATATTTTCAAACTTTGACTTCCATGATTTTTTGTCTTAATTATATTTGTGCTATTTTGAAGTTCGGAAAAATATTGAGAGAATCACAAAAATCACAAAAAAAAAAAAAAAAAAAAGTTTTCACACTTAGAAAAAATCACAAAAATGTTTTCTTAGGCCTAGAAAATTGTTTCCATCCCGAACAAATTCCAAAAACCTCTCGCAATATTACTTTTTATTTATAAAATTCTATAAATATTTCAAAACTCCGGGAGTGTATTTTTGTAAAATATCTTCTCGATTTTTCAATCCCTATGATTGTAACAAATGGCGTGAATTTTTAAAGCTTAGCATGCTTTAGTTCTGAGGGAATATGTATACTATACTATTTATCCCTTTGTTTGCATTTTGTAATTTCATAAAGGGAGGAATCTAAATGGTAAAAATTACCTCCGCTAACTAATCACTTTAAAGTTAATGTGAATAACCTTGAAGGTCACTTCTTCCATTACAATGTCTCTCTTTCTTATGAAGATAGTCCATCACAGATTACGCCGTTCAAGCTTCGTATACTCTGGTTCTGAGGGAGTATATACATATTGTATATTTGTGTGATTCATTTATTTGCATTTTTGTTTGTTTTTTTGCATTTCATAAATTCATAAAAATTGGTAACTTCAAAGACTTGTTAAATATAATATGTGGGATAATTGGGTAGTAATCAAGTGTTCTAACCATACTCCAAAAGGTTAGTGACGACTCCATTACACCATTTTTTTCCAAAAATTTAAACCTTACGTTTTTCTTTCACCTTGTTCCGCTTTAGGACGTCGTGACAATAAAATAGCAGAAGATTTTCATAACAATCACCAAAGCACTAAAAATTAACCTTTATTACAATAAAAATCCCAATACACAACACGGTTTAGAGGTCATCAAAACATAAATAAAATACTAACAATTCTAACCAAGGACCTTCTATTCCACCCATGCTTCCACTGCGCACTTTGATTACTGCTATACTTCTTATGATATCTGAAAAATGATATGATAGTGATGCGGTCAGACACCTCTCAGTAAGGATGAAATAAATTATTATTAAGGTGTGACAACATGAGTTTTAGTGTATACAAAATATAATCATTTGTTAAACGACAACAACAATTGTTAATACATTTATAGACTATACTCACACATACATTATTATTTATAAGAGGGAGTTCCCGAGAATTGGGGAGATTACATGCCCATACATGTAATGTCTCTTTGCTCTGATATCTTATATAACTTTACCCTTTTAGTCGGGTGAGGCTACAACTGATACTTATCAAGGCACTCACCTTAGTTAGTAAGCCCTTGAGCATAGAGTTTTACCTCACCGTAAGTTGTTTATGCATCTTAATTCACATACATGTACTCATACACATTCAACATCAATCATACCACAAAATCCGCATACACGTAGTTTTCATAATAAAATCATAATGTATTCAATTCACCTACACATACTCACACCCACCAAAGATAATGAACAAGTACTTTAGTATTCATCGTTCTCACTACGTACCGAGCATATCTCAATATGTGGCCCGCACAGGGACTTTCACAGATACAATACACACAACACCATTCATAGCACATCGATAAAAACAAATTCCTCATCCATCCTACCAAAGTTTTTACCAAATTTATATAAATGACAATATAACGAACTTCTCATAATCCTGCCAACGTTATATTACAACTTATAATATGGACAATATAAAGAACTCCTCATTTGCTTGCCAACGTTATATTGCAATATATAACACCACAACAGTCACAACCAGTTTATTAAAATAAAATATTAATCTCATGTCACACGATTTATGTATTTAACCATACTTTACTAATCTGTCTGTGAATAATAAATCATACTTTAATAATCCATGACCATTAATTTTATTCAGCAAATCCGTTATAATCATCAAGAAATCAAATAGTTTAATTCAATCGGTTCAAATTTATAATAATAATTATTATAAAATTCCTAGGCTCACAAACACCAATTTAATTAACTCCTAATAATAATAATAATCCAAAATCCAATTTTTATATGCCAAAATATCAGAAAAACGTGTATATAATTCTTGTAATCTTATATTACAATTTAATTGGTTAATTTATAAAACTTCCTAACGTAATTTATTCCCTTTACCTATCCCCAGGAGTAGTGCCTAGGATCCCTAAACCACGAATTTGCTCCGATTAACTTGCTAAAGATCGAAGGCGGGACCCTGTGGTGGTGTCCGATAGTCAATTTGACTGAATATTGGGGAGAAATTGAGGAGAGAGAGAGAGAGAGAGAGAGAGAGAGAGAGAGAGAGAGAGAGAGAGAGAGAGAGAGAGAGAGAGAGTTTACCTTATCTCAGGAGTGGTGCCTGTCATGCCCTGAACCCGATAATGGGATCCAGGGGCGAATTAGTAACTTAACCTGTCTTTGTATCATACAAAACATCCATATACAGAACAATGAATGAGGGTCCGACCCCGTGGGGTTCCCAGGTACCCTATACACATACATATACAACAGAATATATGCAGCGGAAAAAGGTCATTCTATACATAATTTGTACCATACCAGAGTCAACTCAAAAGGTAATCCAGGTCCATAATACAAAATACAACTCGGGTGTCAGCCAAAACCACAAAAGACCACCCGATATAGTCCTAGTACTTACCCAAGTACCTCTTGCAGTACACCGACCACTATGCTTCCAACACTAGGACGCTAGTTCCGATTACTCGAAGGACCTGAAAAATATGTACATACGGTATGGGTGAGACACCTCTTAGTAAGGGCAGATACATGTTATATCGGGGTGTGGCATTTGAGTGTTATCATGACAGCAAAACATACGCAGTTAAATGCAGTTTTAGTACTAGTTTCAAAACAGTGCATACATGCACACACACACACACACATAATCAACCCGGTGTCGTCACACCCTTCGGCCTGTAGTCGGCCCGCGATACACGGCTTCCCCAGCACATGGTGAACCCTAGGCTCCCATGACATTGTACCGATACAAACTGGTGGATCCACACCCTTTGGTGATCAGTTGGTAAGGCTCACACCCTCGGATATAGAGCCGGACACTCTTGCCAAACATGGCCAACGATTTCATACACTCTTGGATATAGAGCCTGACACTCTCAGTACTTAGAACAACTTGGAACCCAGATCCTATTGCATTTCATCAAAACACAACCATGCATGCTCATATAACCAGACAAAACACACCCATTTGGTAATCCAAAAATCATGATTTTCCAAACATATACAGTTTAAACAAAGTCTATGCACGACCATCCCTATTACACAGTATAAATCACCATTTACATACGGTTTTCCAACAAAATCAGGGATGTAACCCAAAACCTCCTTTTCCCAAAACTGTAACATGAAAACCCCATAATTTTACCTGTCAGATTCCCCTAAATGAGTAATCAAAATGCACACAGGACCGCGAACCACAGTTCTACCGAGTCCGATTTAAAAAATAACTGACATAAACTGAATCCCTTTACCTTTCCCTAAATGGTCAATCCTAAACTCTACGGCCCCTAAATAGTGAACCGAGTTCCCAAAACCTATAAAGCACAGTACAGAAAATACTCACAAACCTATTCCTTATTCAACTACCGGATCAGAATTGAAAACCGAGTCTTACCTTAATTTTGAGTCAAAACCCGAAAACACTTGAAACGAAGATCCGATCTGTAGAACTTAATCCTCGTGGTAACTCTGGATCAATGATTCCCGCAACCAACAGCACAAAAATATAGAGAGAGGGAGAGTACGTCGAGTTTCTAGAGAGATAGAAAGAGAAATTGAGTTTTCTTAATTGAGAAGTAATGAAAATATCTATTTATAGTACCTTTGACTCAACTGTCCTCGTCGACGAATGACGTCCTCGTCGATGAGCCCATGTAGACACCTTGTTGACGAGCTTGAGATTCCCAATTTCCCAAAACCTCTCGGCTTCTCCTCATTGACGAGCACTTGAAATTCGTCGCTGAGAACTACAAAGCTTTCGTCGACGAATTCTGGCTTCGTTGATGAAACCTGCTTAAATTCCAATTTTACCATTCTCTTTATTATTTAAATTCATATATTACGGTTCGGGTTCTTACAGTGCCTACGATGTCCTAATCATGAATCTACTCCGGTTAAAATATTGGTGGCCGAGAATGGAACCCAGGGGTATTTTTCGTTTTTCGATCGGCACACATTTGATTGAGAAAATCGAAGAGAAAGAGAGAGAAGGCGAGGAGAGAGAGAGAGAGAGAGAGATGTGAGTTGACGCAGCTCTCTGTTCTTCAATTTCCTAAGGAAGATAATGTATATTATTATTGTAGTAACCCGACCTAAAAATAAATAAATAAATAATGAATAATAAATAAATAAAGAAATATTTTGGAGGAGATATTTTAGAGAAGATATTTTGAAAAGAGATATTTTGAGATATTTGTATATAAATATCTTGGAGGAGATATTTATTTAGATTACTTAAAGGCAAAGTTAGTTTTTATTTTATAAATTCTCTCATTCTCTCTCTCTCTCTCTCTAGGATTTCGCACCATCCGTTGCCGAAATCCACGATCCATCATTACCGCGTGGGTCAGGAGGAGAATCTCTACATTTATTGTGGAATAGATCTTCGTTTATGGAATTTCAGGATTTTCCCTAAAATCGAGGTAAGAGTTTGAATTCAGTTTCAGTTCGGTAGATCGGTAGTATAGGAAATTATATTGAAGTATTGTTCATCGGTTTTTAGGTTTTGGGGACCCCAAGTTGTTGTTTTTGATCGGTTCGTTCGTGTTTCGATTTCAGGTTTAAGGTAAGGGGAAATTGATTACAATAGTTATTTCGTAAAATTAAAACGCTAAAAAGATAGTTTACATTCATATGATTGATTTTACTGCTATTTTACTAAATTTCACCGGGTTGAAATGCTGGGTTTCGTGATTTTATAGTTTTGGTAAAAATACGGGTTTTGACGTATGATATCCAAATGTTTCAAAACTTCTTTATTTGTATTATTATATATGTAGGAGATGCCTGAATCCTTTATTTTTATTTAAATGGTGTTTATTGTATTATATACTATATAACGGATTTTTGTTTAAATTAGTGTGACATGTGGATGAAAATGAACTTGTGAACATTTGATATTATTGATATGGATTGTGGGAACGGAGTTGTGTGCCGGTTTATACCAGATATGGATATATGAGTTTGTGAAAATACTGGAATTGCACAGGTTATCATATTTTGTTATAAATTGTATATATGATAAGTGGAACCACAACTTGCGACTATTAGAGTTGAAAGATACTACCACCTAAGGGGTTGAGAGTTACTACTGACTAAGGAGTTGAAAGATACTACCGAACTAGAGTCGAAATACTTCAAGGTAAAGGGGTTTATAGTCCCAATACCAAGAGGCTCAGATTCCATTGCCAGTGAGTACAGTGCAACCACACACGCTAAGCGGTGTGGGTACAGAGATGGTCGGCTTGCAAGAGTTTGTAATCACTGGTGAATAATGGACCAGGGGAGGCAGTCGGACTATATATGAGATACATGACAGTGCCTGCACTAACAAGACATTGTTAGAGATATGAGTGCACAATCCGTGCCACGGGGTAAAATAGACATTATTTGTGATACCAAGCTGTTGGTCGTTCTATATTCATATACATGATTTAAAAGCTGATATGGAATAACGGTAGTGTTTATATTGATATATGTGTTGTGCTTCAGTATTGAAAACCTTTGTTTTATATATATGAATATATGTTTTAAATTGAAATACTCACATGTGGTCACACACTGATTGTAATACTTTTTTCCTTACTGAGAAGTGTCTCACCCTATTATACAACCTCTATTTTCAGGTCCTTTAGGACGTCGATCCTAGTTGCTAGAGCGACTGGGAGGGTGGTTTTTGGTTTAGTTGTGTAAGTATTCGGTTATGTAATAAACTTAGTAAGAAACATCTTTTTGGAGGTTGTAAACACTAATTTATGTATTAAGTTGGATGTTTGTGAATTTAAGAATACAGTTGATAGACTCTGGTATATACCTAATATAAATCTCGATGGACATTTATGTTTTTCCGCGACATTTATATCCCAGTTTTGTATGATTTACACCCGTATGTCCCTATTTAGGGCGGGTTGTTCATGTATGTCTATCAGGTACAGATTATTATGTATGTAGGTTGGCAACCTGGGTCCGTATAAAGGGCCGGGCTGTTACAATTATATTATATTATATTATATTATATAATTAATAATTAATTAATTAATTAATTTTTTTTGGATCACTACATTGTACTCCTAACTGCAGATGTGAGAGTTGCTTCCTTCAGGTCTTAGTTTCTTTCTTCCATACACATTGTAAAATTTAAACGACCAAGATGTTATATTTTCTAATTAATGATCATCCCATAGCTATTTGAATTGTCCTTTTTGAGCCACCCTATAAGTTGCATTCCAAAAAATCAACACAACCTTCTTAAATCCTTTAAGTCTTAAAGTTCATTCAAAAGTCGAAGAAGGATAAAAAAGATAAATAAAGCAGAAAAAAATATAATACTTTTCATATATATAATATTCATTTTAAAAAGGAAAAGGGCTAGTCGATTGTTCAAATTTCAAAAGTATTCTACAAAAAACATAAAAATAATTTAATATCAAAATCTACCTAATCTAAAATGACTTATTAAATATTTTTAACTAATCAATTTGTCAAAATAAACAAAAGCAGCTGGCTTGATTATTTATTTATTCAATGCTAAGAGTGTAAACCTAGCTATAATTGTCAAACCATGTAACTTTGAATGATCACTATGTAGTTACTTTCTAGAAGGAAGATGATAGGAGATGCAAAGACTAACCTCATAGGTATAATAGGAAACTAATAAGGGCTACTTAGAATTTTGCTTAAAAGATTGTAATAATTTTATGAGAGATTGGCATTGATATTGAATTCAATGATGTACTAAGAATGTAGCAAGTAAATTAAATTATCCATTGACCTCATGATAATATATATCTAGGTATAGACTTAGGATTCATATAATTTATTATACGATTAAAAAAAAGAAAAAAGAAAGAAAAAGACTACATGTAGCCATAGGTTAGTGCAAGGATTAGTCATAATTATATAAGCCAAGACCGATTTGATCTTGATAAGATATTCCCCAGTTTGATTTATTGGGGTTTGTTAGTCCGCATAGTAATGTATTTAAGCATATTCCTTTTCTTAGAAATCTCATTCTTGGGAATCAGATTCCTGCCTTATGAGAATATTTTTGTCTGGTTTGCATTTTAAAGTTTCTAAAAATATGCAGGGATTTCCATGTCAGTGTTTAATTCAATATGGAAATCCTGATAGGTATTTTTAAGAAGATAACTATTATACTCTTCATGTGTGCAATGAATATATAAAGAAAAATAATATTTTTCAATACATAAACTTACTTAATTAAATTTATGTCCTAGATTTTAAATAATCATAAATTTAAAATATTTAACAGTTAATAATCGCTTAACCAAAATAATTGAGGGCAATAGTGTTTAAATATTAAATTTTATAAAATATTTATATTGCTTATTAAGTAAACTACAAATGTCAATTAAAATCTTAATTAGTTAACACTCTTAATAGATATTTTAAAAAATATTGTCTGATTGAAAAATTAGTTAAAAAAGTTTTGATAAATATTTGCAATCGGCATTTTTAATATTCTCAATTAAAAATTAACTAAATTTTATGTTAATTTATATTTTTAATTGTCATTTTAATATTTTTTGATTAATTTTTAATTAATAATTGAGGAAAATTTAATAAAACATTTCAATTAATATCTTTAATTTACATTATATATATTCTAATTAAAATAATTAATTTTCAGGCTTACTTAAAATATTTACTTTTATTTTATTAATAATTTATTATTTTAAATATAACAATAGAGTATGGTTATATTATATTATAGGGGCATTATTGTTCAAAATTTAAAATAATTAAAGCAACTTTGTCCAAAAGTAGGATTTTCATGGAAATAGAAATTCTAATGAAACTTACCTATAGGAGAGCACGGAATAAGATGCTCATGTTTCATATGAATCCAAATATGAATAAGCTTGCCGCTCATACTTCCATATTGAAACAAATATGGGATTGAAATTGTCATGGATATTATATTATTGGAAATCTTGAAAAATGTTGGGAAACAAATATATCTTAAAATAGTTATTTTTGGGGTGCTTTTATGTTGAATTAACTCACAAAGCAATACCTCAAAACGACTTTTTTTTTTTTTTGGGGGGGTCAATTCGAGGCATATGAATTGCACAATAAAATATAGGACAAAAAATACTTAACTTCTATGAGGTTTGGTTAAAAAATAGGGCTCTTTCTTGTGGTTTAAAAAATTTCATTGATCTTTACTCAGATTTAAAAAATGTTACGATCTGTTTTGTCAAAAAGATACAAAACTTTCATCAAAAGACTTGTTATTTTACATAATAAAAGGAAATACTTGTATTTTTTTGATAAATTAATGTTGTAAGAAATTCATGCAAAGGGAATATGAATGTCTTTTCATCAAATGGGAGGTCAAATTTTTTTGCTTTACAATTTAATTTGATTATGATTTCACATCCTTTTTATATCCTTCCTTAAAATTTGAATTTGAAATTATTTTTAGTATAAACCTAATGAAATATTAAGTGTTTGACTCTTTTTGGTTGAAAACAAAAAAATATTTTGATGTTACTAAGATCTTTCTAGTAAAAAATAAAAAACAAAAAGAAGAAGATAAAAAAAGCATATAAGAGCCCTGGCCGGTTGATACACCGGCAATAGCCGGTCACCGGTACAGTGCGAGGGCTGCCAAGTGCGAAACAGGAGTACAGGAGAGCATGAAGTAGTGTCACGTAGTTGTTCGTCGGCCTAGCATCGTAGATAACTAGATATTACCTTTTGTCTTATATGACCCTTCTCCAGGATCATCGAATTATCCACGCCTCCCACGTGGACATTCCGTCCGCCCTCCGATCACCACCACTCGGTCCCGGCGCTACCCACTCCCTCCCACAAAGTCTTCGCCCCAAAATCAACTTTTCCCCTGCCTTTTCTTCTTCCAACTTCGCTCCTTCCCACTTAAATTCGGCACCGGCCGCCGCCATCACCACCCCCGCCACCATCGTCACCGACACTGCGACCCTTTTTTTGTAATAAGCCTTTTTTTTTTTTTTTTTCCCTACTCTCTCTCTCTCTCTCTCTCTCTCTCTCTCTCTCTCTCTCTCTCTCTCGCGGTTGGGATGGGATTATTGGCGTGAAAAAGTAAAGTCTTCATGGCGTTCCACGGCCACCTCTCCCACGAAATGGCGCTTCAGCATTTTACCGAACAGCACTTGGGCGAAAACGCGGCTGTTTTACGGGGAATTTCGCCGGAACATCTCGGCCGAACGTCGTCGTCCGACAGGGAGGACCCCAACCCAAAGGACGTGCACAGGCTGATTCTGGAGTCGGCGGTGAAACCCACCGCCGACCACCATCACCCGCCGCTGCCGCCTTTTTCCGGAGGAACCGGGGCGCCCACGTGGCTCAACAGCCCGATTCTCCGGCAGCAGGGCCAGTTCGCCGACGGGAGGTTTCTCCACCTGCAGACCAATTCGGAGTCGCCGGGCCGGTGGCTACCAAGGGAAAACGACGACGTCGCGGCGTCGAGCCGCGAGAGCAACGGGAGGGAGGCGATGGAGTGCGGCACGGGTGCAGAGAATTGGGAGAGCGCGCGGTACAAGGCGGACGTTCTGGCGCACCCGTTGTACGAGCAGCTGTTGTCGGCGCACGTGTCGTGCTTGAGGATCGCGACGCCGGTGGATCAGCTGCCGAGGATCGACGCGCAGCTCGCGCAGTCGCCGCGCGTGGCAGCGAAGTACCCTGTGGTTGGGAACGCCGGCGAGGGTTTGAACGAGAAGGAGCTTGACCAGTTCATGGTTAGAATCTTAATTTGTCGTGTTTCCATTTTTGCCCTTTGATAATATATATTTTTGTGGGGATCGATTATTAAATATAAATATTGTGCCCTCTCATTTGGCTAACTGAGTCGCAATAGTTATGATTGGGTAAATTACAACAATAGCCCTCAAACTTTTAACCATATTTCATACTCATCCTCAACTTTAATTTTTCTCACTATTGATCCCAAACTTTCAAAATGATTTCATATAGGGACAAGTGGACCTTGGTGAGTATTTGGAGGACTGTTGATGTAATTTAATTGGGCAGCGATTGTTTAGAGTTTAGTGCAGAATCCTTCAATTGGGAATAGTGGGTCGAAATTGAAACTATCTAAGAAGTTTGGGAATGTTGGTGAGAAAAATTTTTAAGTGTGGGGACGAATGCGAAATATAGGTAATAATTTGGGGCTTTTGGTGCAAGTTACTACTCATAAGCGCTTATAATTTGTTGCAATGTTTAAAAGGCTCAATTGAGGTTGTCCTCATGACAAGGCATGCCTAAAACGCTTTGAGGGTCAATTTAAAATATTAAATTCGGAAAAAATTTTGGCTTACATGCCTACTATGCCTTTTTAGTTAAGTCTTGCGCATTTTGGGTGTGTGATTGTCAAGTTAGATTTGGTTACTAAAAATCTTCAACCTCAATCTTCTCAAAATGTATGAGAGTTGTATCTTAAACTTGAAAAATAATTTCAACTTTATAATGGTATAACTATCTTTTGTCATGATTTTACGTAATGAATTCAACCTGACAAATTTGAATGGTTAGCTAATAGTTTGCAAATTATATATATATATATATATATATATATATTTAAACATTATAATTGTGATTCTCTTAATTTGTTTCTTTATTTTTAGAATATATGTAATTTATAGATATTTTTATGTAAAAGAAACAAAAAATTCAAAAGGCTTATGCCCCAACGTTTTAAGGCTTATGCCTTGCCTCTTTAGGATTAGAAGTAAAGCGCTTCGCCTTTTATAACATTGGTTTGTTGATTTTTTATTGTTAAGTGCTTCTTTGAACTAAAAGTTGAGAGAGAGAGAGAGAGATGAGGGTGAGGAGTGAAGGAGAAGACCACTTGGCATTCATTCTCTTCTTATGGGCCTTGAAAGATGATATTTTGATCAGTTGGAATCATCAAGAGCTCAAATTTTACAGAGAGAGAGAGAGAGAGAGAAATTTGTCTGATGCAGGGGGAATTTTGCTTCATCTGGGTTTTGAAAGATGATGTTTTAGACGTATAAAATTCCTTATCGATAATACAGCTCTGGACTTTTTACTGATGGATATTAAATAAGCAGAATGTCTTGGTGCTTCTTCTGAGGAATCATGCTGTTTGAGTTGTCCAATAATTGGACTTTGGGAGTGTTTTGCAGAATCTCTTGTTGATATATCTCTTTCTTCCACTTAATAAATGTCTTGGTCCTTGCTGTGTTGTGGAATTTGTTCTGGTTTGGAAAATGAAGTGCCCATTTCCAATTTATGCAAAAAAAAAAAAAAATGTTCATTTTTCTCTCTGCTATATGCTCAATAAAACATCTATTGATGACTTGATGTAGATGGGTAGGTCTTCTTAATTTGATTTTGAATTAGCACTAATAACTTGTTTTTCAAAGTGACAAATATGTCAGAAATAGTAAAAATAAATATTCTCCCTAGCCATGGGTTTGTCAAACTCTAGAGAGTGCATTTTGACAACTGGGATCTTTAAGAATCATATTTTGTTCACTACATATATTAAAGCTAACAAAGTCAACTATAATTTCCCTGAAGAATTTTTTGGCGACGGTCTAAACTTGTTCTTTTTGTGGAATTTTTTCTCAAAGTGGTGCTTCTGTATGTTTCTTGTACATGCAAGGGTGTGCAGAAGGTGGAAGAATAGCGTATAGTCGTTGGTATAGAGATTTTTCTGTATAGTCGTTGGGACTTCAGCATAATCAAAAGATGAGTTAGTGGTAGTGCTAGTTTTGGAAATCAGTTGCTTGGCAGAAAAGGTTTCTGAAAATTGATGCAAGAATTGGGATGTTGATCTGCTAATTGGTTTTTTGTTGCATTTGCATGGTTTGAAGTTTCAAATTGGAGGCATATTGTTTGCTTGCGATACTCATGTTAATCATTATTGGATGATCAGTTGATCTATTCAATAATTATTATTAATATATTATTATTATTATTGATTATTGATAATTCAATTTTATGAATAATGGGATTTTCCCCATCTTCTTTTGGGAGATCTTGCAGAAAAAAAAGTTTAGAATATGCCACTTGAGTGAGCATCACAGCTGTAGGTAATACAGTTCAGCAGTTTACAGGATGTAAAACCGATTTCAATTTTGGGAGTTTCATGAAGATGTTTCAAGTTTAAAGGCCTTGGAAGCAATATAAGAGTTTGAAGTTCAAAATGGAAGATTCAGAGAAAAAAGGTTAAAGGATGATAAGACATAAGATTGACTTAAAAGAAGGTTTTTTTTCCCTTGGTTGAATTAATGAAGACTTGTCAGAGTTTGGTTTCTTAGATATGGAGTTGGAAAATATTGTGATTCTTTGATCTTTGGTACAAAGCCAATAACGGCAAGCATAAAGTCCAATGATATGCTGGGTGATGCTCGGCAGTGCATTTTAGCTTCCATTGATTACTTTTTCAAGTTAGGAATTTTTTTTACCTAATTAATATAATTTTCCATAATTGGGTCCAGACTTGGGCAAACCATTTAGAGTTGGATTTTGTTAGGATATGTTTCTAAATCAGATATGTTTAAATCTTTCTTGTTGAATACATTGCTAATTTGCTGTGTATGGTTACCTTTTTGTGGTGTAGGGAAAATAAGAGTTCCAACTTTCGTAGTTATGTGTGAGTCAGGCATAAATAGGGCTGTGAGTTGGGCTACCTAACTCAGGCATAATTGAGTTGTACATATTCAGATATAAACAGTATCAATGCATTCAAGAAGGGAATGTGTGATACTAAATATCACCTTCGAAAAGATTTGGTTTTCAGGCATCTCTTAATAGTTCCAACCTAAGTGGGAATACAATTTTTTCAGGGCTTGAATTATGAGGAACTTTTTGTCTTTCATATTTGGTGAGGATTTCTCATCTTTAGGTGTGCAAAGAACAACCAGGGCTGGCCCTCTATCGCACCTGTAAAACCCCCTTTTTTTTAGCAAAGCACAATTCAGAGTGGCCCTCTTTTATACCCATAAAAACTTTGTTGTGATGAAGGTGGGATTTGATTGTAGGTCTATGGTGCAGCTATTTGGGAATTTTTAACTCATAGGCGAGCTGGAAACTTTCGTATGCAGTGCAAATGGGAAAAATATTATAGCATTGCTGTCTCTATATTAATATTGAGCATTCACTGTGCAGGTTCAGGTTAATGAAGCTACTATGTTTAGAGTATAAACGCATTTAAATGGAGACTCCAATTCCTCCCTAAGGTTATATTTCTCTTAATAGGATGGAATACAGTGAGAACATTATAAAAATTGTATAAGGATACAGTAATACGTTCCAATAGTGAAATTTGGTACTTATGGTGATAGCAAATTTAATTGGCATGGTTATTTGCTTTGTGGTCATAATTTTCTGTGTAAACTATCAAATCTTTGTATTATAACCACTATATTCATAGGAAATTATGGTGAACCAAACCTAACCTAAGTAGGGAAACCTTTATTTTGTATGGCTTAGAGACAGACGGGGACGGGTGAGCTTTTCATGCATGGAGAATTAGTTTTACCAGCAAAAAGAATGAACTCAGTTTAAAGTCTAAATTTTCCTGATCTGGGGAGGCACTATTCCTAATTAATGATTTGACATCTGAAAAACCTAAACCTTATCTTGAAGACGTAACTCATCCATGGATATGAAAATGGAATGTTAACCCAACTTAAACTGATGTGGGCACTAGTTCTAAACCTTTCATCAGGACATTGCGAAACCACTAGAAAGAAAGCTACAATATTGATTATTATGTGCATTGATTTTAGGATTTTCATGTGCTAAATTCTTGTCATTGATTTACTGGTTTTAGCTTCCCACTCAACAGTCCTTTACTGAGTTGGTTTTGAATGCAGTTAATTCCTGTTTAATTTGTGATACTGTAGTTGATATTCTAAACTTTTAGTGCATATTGAGAAATGATGTTTAGTGACATAGTTATTAATTCTTATGGATGTTCATAATAATAATTAAGCATATTAATCATGGCCGTTTGTTTTTGTACAAATTGTTTCTCTTTCAGTTTAATTATGACACTGTGGGACCATATAGCTTGATATTTTTGCCTGATATTTATTTAAGTCTTGGCTGCCCTTCCCATCTTGTTTGGAATAAGGCTGATGCAAGACTTTCTGTTGGGACAAGCTGTTGTTTGTGCTATATTATTCATGTGCATGGTGTAATTATATTGACTGATTGACCACAGTATGAATTCATTAGGACTAATCCAGTTTCGTTCCTTTTAGTCTGAATCACTTTTCTCCTCCATTTCCTTTGTTCTTTTACTTTCTGATGTAGACGCATTATGTTCTATTGCTTTGTTCCTTCAAAGAACAATTGCAACAACATGTCCGTGTTCACGCTATGGAAGCAGTAATGGCTTGCTGGGAGCTCGAGCAATCTCTACAAAGCTTAACAGGTGATTCTTCCCTGTCCATCTCTCATTCTTTCACTCCAAAAACGAGGGAAAATTACAAATAGTTCAAGTTGAATAATAGTAGAAATAACATGTCTTTTTTAGATGTCTTTGCATTCTCTGATCAATTATGAAGTTAGACTGCCAGTATTTTTGTCAATGAACAACCCACTTGATATTTAGTTTACTACAATGGTAGGATATTTCATTGAAATTTTTTGGTTACATTCTTCTCACTTGATCCATGCTGATACATCTTGTGTGTATCACTTTTGTATGAGTTACTCTTGGGATCGAGTTTAACTTCCTTGAATTGAAAACTTGTGCCCCAACTCCACAATTTTTGCTGTACTGTGCCTTGAAAAGAATTCCCCTTCTAATTCTCACACTAGTAGGCTGGCGGTGCAATGTTTGGTTCTTGTTGCTGTCTGCTGATTGAGCCAAAGAAAACTTGTCCCCTGATTTTTCAGTCCTTCACATGGTTAACCAGCTAGTGTTTGTAATGTTTGTGTTGTTTCTGTTCCTATTTTCACCTTCTAGAACCTAAACATATGAAAAATGTTTCAGCATACACATGTTTTGGTTCCAAAAATATGCAAGCATAAAACAAAACATGAAACAAAAGCACTGTGGTGGCACGTTTCGAACTACACAGGCTCATGTTATATCAATTTAAAATTTCTTCCTACTCAGAAGATTTCAGTGGCAACGTTACAAACATTGATGTGTGAACAGGTGTATCATCGGGTGAAGGCACAGGAGCTACGATGTCTGATGATGATGACAACCAAGTTGATGGTGACACCAACTTGTATGATGGAAGTCTGGATGGAGCAGACACCATGGGCTTTGGTCCCCTTGTTCCAACCGAAAGTGAGAGGTCATTAATGGAGCGTGTAAGGCAGGAGTTGAAGCATGAGCTGAAACAGGTAAGAGTGCACAAAATTTCCTGAAGTGCATGCTCCACACGATCAGTGCAAAAAGTAAGTTTTTTTGTTTTGCAGGGTTACAAGGAGAAGATTGTGGACGTTAGAGAGGAAATCCTACGGAAGAGGAGAGCAGGAAAACTGCCCGGTGACACGACCTCCCTCTTAAAAGCTTGGTGGCAAGCACATTCCAAGTGGCCATACCCAACAGTAAGTGTGGCAATGAACTCCTTTAATATCAAATTCAGTCGTTCTTTCTCTTGCTGACTCCTAAACTGCCCTTAACTGGTTTCACTCTTTTTCCCCCCAGGAGGAAGACAAAACAAAATTGGTTCAAGAAACAGGCTTGCAGTTAAAGCAGATTAACAACTGGTTCATTAACCAAAGGAAAAGGAATTGGCACAGCAACGCTTCGTCTTCCTCTGTTTCGAAGAGCAAGCGAAAGCGGTAGGCTGATTAAAGCAAGTGTTTCTTCTTTAAGCTCTGATTCCATCGACAGCTTTTTGCCAACTTCAGCTGGGAAAGAAGTAATGCAGGTGAAACCCGAAACCAGCACCTCATGTAAATTGACAACTTCATCCTAAAACCCAAAAAGCATTCCCAGCATCACACGGGGAGGGTAATTTTAAGATTAAAGAATTGGGCTGCGAAGGAAGCTCGCAGTTACCATACATTAGGAGTTTATTACTTTGCTTATACAGAAACTCAAACAAGGTGTAATCTCTTAATTAGACGAGGCTTGCATCATCTGATTACTCTGGTGGTTAGCTTCATGAAATTGGAAAGTTCTATATATGTGTAAACAGAATTAGTGTGACAGCTTGTACCACGAATGTGTATTGATTTAAGATCGAGTCTCATTTTTTTTGCTTTTTTATATGTAATTAATATGAGTACTGGCTTTGTTTTCTGGTGGCAATTATATATGGCATGTTATGAAAACCGTGTTGTTTTCTTGTCTGGTTGGGTTTGCTTCCTCTGGATTTACAGGACATTCTGCAATAGGGGATTCTGTCTGATCTAGCCTCCGCCCAACCCTTTATACAAAGGATTATGTATGGGAAATATTGAAACCGTACTTTTAAGTAGTATTGCTGCTGTCTTTTTTGACAGCTTTTGTTGTTGTTGGAACTATGTGGTAGCTTTTGGGCTTTGGTTCTCATCCACATTCGACATTTTTTTATCCACTGATTTATATAATTATACCAGTAACGTAAGACGATGGAGGAAGAGAAATGGAAATGGAAAAGAATATACGAGTGGGTTGATGTGAAGTCATGAATCCTTGTAATTAACTAAACAACTATTTATCGATGTGACAAATAAAATTACAAGCAAAGGCGATCGGGAGAGACCCAATTGAGTATATGCATGGATGTAGCTGAAGCCATCCAAGACAGCATATATGTAATATATATATATATATATATATATATATATATGGTCATGAACCATTAATTACTCGTTTGTCATCTGAAAACGAAGAAGCAACGCGTCTATCGGAAAAATCTAGCAGAAAATCATCGTCATCCGGCGAACGGCCGTCGCCGGCGTCGTCGAAGTTGAGGGCGTAGCTACGTGGGTCGTACTGGAACCTGCCCTTCTTGTTTTTGTTCCCGAGCTTCCGTAAGAAGGTCTTCCACTTGGGCCCCGCCATGACCTCCGACGCCTCCTTCGCCTTCTTCACCAGCTTCTCCGCCGACCACCATGCTCCTCCTCCTCCTCCTCCTCCTTCTCCTCCTCTGTTCTCCCCTGTTTTCTGTCGCAACAGGTACCTATCTTCGTTGCTGCTCTGGCCCCAAAAGAACCCACAACAGCCGCAGAGCCCTCCTCCTGCCGAGAAGCTCTCTTGCTCTTCTTCTTCTTCTTCATGCAGTGCTGTTAATGGCCTCGTACTGCTACTATTATTGTTCTTGACAAACGTCTGTAATTTCTCTTGAGGTGGTGCTGCCATGAGAGAGAGAGAGAGAGAGAGAGAGAGAGAGAGAGAGGGGCTGGTTTGATAGAATTGGGGAGGTGAGGTTTTTGTTTATATATATAGATATGACCAATGAATGTGATAATTTTGCAGAACTGCTTGGAGAGGTGGGAGGAAATATCAGAGAAAAGACATGATGTTAGGTTAGGAAGTGATTAAGAAATTATAATTGGGAAATTGCAGATTGCAGATCACAACTAATCAACAGTACTCCTACGTCTCCTTCTCTGTAATTTCTTCCCTCGCCCATATTTATATTTATGTCCACTACCCATTTCTCGCTGACCATAAGGTGGGTTCAACGCGGGCTGCAGCTTTTACTTCGCCATCCCTGCGGGACATTCTTCTCTAGACAGTAGCCTTTGACTTTTGGTCAATATCTTCGGCGCCAAGTAGCACGCCATCCTACGTAGCTTCATTATTAGGGCACCCTTAGGAATTAGGACCAATATATGGGAGTTTTTTTTTTTTTTTTTTTTCCGTTTTTAATTTTATTTTATATATAAATATTTAAGAAAAGCTTGAAATATTTTATTTTTCCATTTGGTGCGTCCTAAAAAACACTAGGCCGTCCAATGTTTTTTTAAACAAAAGATACTGGATGGTCGAATATCTTTTAGTGTGGGAGAGGTATGCGTTGTTTAACACGTGACAGCCAAAAAACGCTGGATGATTAAGTATTTTTTGGTCTGGTATTTCTCGTCTTTTTCCTTCCTTTTTCTCTGCAAATCGCATAGTAGGCTGACGCTAAGGAAAGGAAAGGACGAGCTGATGGCTGGACGATTTGACGGCCTTGTAGGCGACCGTTGCTTCGGATTGGAGAGCCGACCGTTGTGAGACAAGGCCAAATTCGAACATCATGGAAGATGTTATATAAAGGAGAGAGATGAGGTATGTTTCCTACATTTAAACATTCTTCTTGTTTTGTTAAAATTCGAAATTTGAGTACAAATTTATGTGGTAGAAATTAGTATTTGATCCGTTGAATTTGATTGCATTGAACCAAATTTGGTGACTTGAAGCATCATTTGGGAGCCCCTAATTTGAGGTTAGGGTTTTTTCATGTATTGATTTGTTCATATTTAATTTATTTGAATTTATTCTTGTTTTCATGTCCAATTTGTTCTTTTTTTGAATTTGAATTTTTTTGTTGATGTTAATTTGAATTTGGCGATTTGTTGATGTTTATTTGAATTTGTGGTTAGGGTTTGATTTTTTTGTTGATGTTACTTATGATACATGTACATAGTGCCCTTTGATTTGCTCTCATGTTCTTTAAACAATTGGGGTTTCTCTTTCTAGATGAGGGGTCTTCTAAATTAGTAAGGAAATGAAGCACTTATTTCCTTTGGCTAAGGTTATCTAAGGAGAATTTTAGATCCTTTCTTATATTTATTCATTTTTTCCATGTAAAAGTTGTGTTTGATTCTTTGAAATTCTGAAAAATATACCATGCAAAATTATCATACGTATTTTAATATGTATTGTTCCTTATTTAGGCTTCTTCTATCTTTCTTCAGTTGATATGTTGTATGAGTTTCAAAGATTATAGGAGGCTAGGAGCTATCTTAATTTGGGGCCTCCGTTCGCAAGTAAAATTCAAAATTTCTCTCCATATCCTTATATTTCAAAGAAAAGATTAATTATTTCTAATGAAGTAAATGTGAGAGGTCATTTTTTATTTTTGTGCTCTGTGTGAAATTGAGTTAATGCATTACGATTCCAATCATTTTTTATTGTATATATTTTTTGTTATATCAAATTTGTATTCTATTCTTAAATACATTTCTCACGTGGTTGTGGGTTAGATATGGAGTATGATAGGTTCGATTGTGAATCCTTCATAAAAAAACTAGGGAAAAAGAGGTTTTGTGCATTGATTTGAAATTTGAGAGCATTCATAATATCTATTTTTTAGTTTTTTTTTTTTCCAAAAAAAAAAAAAAACGAGAATCAAAACTAGTTAAGCACGTCATTTTTCTCCATAGTAACAAAACTAGTTAAAAAAAAAGACACGTCATTTTTCTCCATAGTAAAGGCATGGAAACAAAAAATATAAAATAAATAAAAGATACCAAACAACCCCGTAGTTCTTCCAATGCATAGTTTAAGATAACATTTTCCATGTTCTCATCATCCAAATAGTTTGTTGTTTTCTTTATAGATTGAAGTGTAATACAAAAAAATAATTTTCCAATTAATCAAAGTCTAAAGTATATGATTTTTTGTTTTTTGTAAGTCTTTACTACTTCTTGAGGGCCGATCTAAATGGCAGGAAGTTTAACAGTGTTCCAGTGACTGTGTTGTTATACATGGGGGAGGGGGGAGAGAGGGAAATTATCACAAGAGAAGAAGGTGTTAGTTATGTTACTAAGTCTGTTCGAGTAATTCAAATTGGCAATAGGGCAAAATTAGACAAATTGTATGCGAGGATATACAAAATTTTCATATTGATCCAAACCAGTATGTATTGCGGGTGACCTCAAGATACCCTTTGTGGGAGTTAAATAATATAGTACTCTATGAGGCTGTTCCTATAACAGATGACTATGATCTGCACATTTTATTGGATGCACACAGCTCTGACACAAATATTTTAAGTGTACAGTTATCTATGGAGACCATTCCTTAAATTGGTGTTGCCGAGGATAGGCAGACGGAGACGCTTGCCGAATAAGTGGCTGAAGTGCAAGAAGACACCCAATCAACATGTCATTATGAAATGGCTGCATGTGGTATGAATGAG
The DNA here is from genome assembly GCF_029873635.1 of Malania oleifera. Classification (NCBI taxonomy): domain Eukaryota; kingdom Viridiplantae; phylum Streptophyta; class Magnoliopsida; order Santalales; family Ximeniaceae; genus Malania; species Malania oleifera. The sequence continues at coordinate 108,384,330 of NC_080422.1, read as the reverse complement.
CAGTACAAGAGTGCAAAGTTTGGTGGGGATGATTTGACTGCTGTGGATTTGATGAAGATTTGAGATTGTCGTTCTGGTCATCGACGTATGAAATGCCTATTTATCACATGGATGAACAGTCCTGGCACGTTGAAGTTCCTGCTGATTTGTATGCCATTGCGAACATTGCTTTGGACGAGGGAATGAACATTACGAACGATGTTCATTTAGAAGACAAGGAAAACTAAGAGTAAGAAACTACTGGAGGGTTAAATGAGTTCACCGATGATGTGAATCCACCCCCCTGGTGAAACGAATGATGACATCTATAATGCACAGTTTATGGACGATCCTCCAATATACACTCAAATTGATATAGAGGATGCATGTGTCATACCAAATGGAGCTCCTTATACAAGTGACTCATTGGGATGAGTCATCCAAGTTGTGTAAAGGGATGCTCTTTAGGTCCAAGGATTAGTTGATAGTTGTGGAGAGGATTTATCATGCTCGAACGCACCATGACTTCTACGTAGTGTAGTTGGATTAACATTTAGTAATGGCCTTTGTGGAGCGATGGAGGCCGGAGACACATACGTTCCACCTATTGTATGGTGAGGTGATGATCGTGTTACAGGACATCGCGATTTTGTTCAGATTGCCTATTGACGAAAGGCCTGTCACTGGTTATATGTGCAGATTGACAGATGGTGAGGCATATCTCTAGGGATGAGTGGCACTGCGCCATATGTGCCATCGATTGTTGGGAGTTGTGCCACTTGACACTGCGATGCACAGTTCCCGCATCCACATACGATATCTACAGGAGCAGTTCAGTAATTTACTAGCAGATGCGGATGATCAGAGTGTAGTCTTCTTTGCACGAGACCACATTTTGTGATTGATATGTGGGACATTATTTTATGATATGTTGGGCAGTTACGCCCATCTGATGTTCCTCCCACTGTTAGAGGACCTACGTAGATTAATTTGTAAAGTTGGGGATTTGCGACTTTGGTGTGGCTGTACAGAGAGATGTGTCATGCAACACCCTCGTCAAGGAGGGAGATCTTTAGTCCTCTACGTTTACTTCAGATTTGGGCATAGGAGAGATGCCCCTCCCTATCTCCTTTGCGTCTGGGTATGCTACAGATTGCGAGGGATGTTGACGATCGTTCAGTTAAGCGATTACCACTGGTATATTGGTTAGTAACAACTTCTGTTATAATAAAGTTGTACTCTATAACATATGGAGTAGTGCTTAATGCTTGGTTTCATTCTAATATTTATGTTTTCATTTTGTACAGGTGGAGGGACGACATGAGGGCTTTATCAGTTGTGCATCATACGTTGCCTTGGTACAGGTTCGAGTTGGACATGCACCGGAAGCATAAGGTATTTTATTCACAAATCACAGTTTAAGTTCATAACAGATAATCTATTTTTTCTGTATGAGATATGTATAGTCCGTATAACTTTTTTCTATTTTTGTGCAGTTTATATGGAGGTCATACACAGATGAGATTATAACGACTTACCCACCAATTATCACGTCGGGAGTGACTTGTGGGTAGCTCGAGTGTCACTTATATGTTTTCATATTGTAGAGTGGTATCTCCCTAACCGAGTTTTGCATTAGTTTGGCTATCTTTAGGGCATTCCCGACCCCTTATCGACATCAGAGATACATCTTCATGGGTACAACCTACATTCAGTTTACAGACGCGGTCTAGGGATGACCGATTGGACGACTTTCTACAAGATTTATGTGAATGTATGGCAGGATCAGAGAGAGCATATCATTCCAGTGGTGCTAGAGGACAGTCCTTTGCATTCAGATGATCCATACTTCAGGTGATATAGGTCCATCACACGACGCTTTGTGAACAACTGTATATATGAGCATCGTAAGTAGACATTAAGCCACACATTGTACTTCTGTCATGTGGATTTTATGATGTGACTATGCTAACTAAATTTTGTTTTATGCTACAGATTGACATACTGGAGGGGGTAGATCTGATCTTTCTAGATCCTGTAGTATAGGGATTGGTGAAGTCTGGATTGAGGATTCCTTAATATGTATATGTCATTGGAAAATACTGTTTGCATAGTCTCAATGTATGCAATTGTGTATGAAAGCTGTGAAAATACTATTATCGATTGCCGATGAAAACTGTTTTCTTTGAATAGGTGCAAGCATGGATGGATATACTCGATTTTAAGAGGAGACTGCTAAAATTTTTATAGTAATTTGATGCAGTGTGAATGTAAACAATTGTGTATGAAAGTTGTGAAAATATTGTTGTCGATTGCCGATGAAAATTGTTTTCTTTGAATATGTGCAAGCATGGATGGGTATACTCAATTTTAAGAGGAGACTTTGACGAAATTTTTACAGTAATTCGATGTATTGTGAATGTAAATAGTTGTGTATGAAAGTTGTGAAAACACTGTTATTGTTTGCCGATAAAATTTGTTCTCTTTGAACAGGTGCAAACGTGGATGGGTATACTCAATTTTAAGAGGATACTCTGCCGAAATTTTTACACGTACATCATCATGGTCTTCTTACACTAAATTTGACGTCATGAACGTGTTGGATTTCATGAAAATAAAATGTTCTTTCAAGGTCGGTACATGATGCTTGGTTTTTATTTTCATGATGATGTATGTGTGAAATATGATGCATATGAAATGATATATGGAAACACTAATCTTAAACTAAATTAGATGCAAGTGACAATTTCATGCAAATGCAAATGTCAAGCTTGATGTAAATGATTTACTTAATGCAGATGAGGTTGAACTTAACTATTATTCTTGAACTAGGCCTCATGTAATGGATGAATTAAGTGTAAAGTGGAAATGTAATTTCAATTTATTTATTTATTTTAAAAAAAAGGCTTTTCAAGGACTTCATAAGAAAATCATGCTTATTGGAGTCTGCTGTCCCAAGTTGAAATGTGAAGGCACATTAGCCTCGAATTTTGGAATTGGATGATTTATTTTATTTTCTTGACATTTGGGGCTCTGATTTAAGGGTTGAGCTACAACAGTTTAAACCTATCATCTCATGATAGTTTGATGTTGGGAACTCAAACTCTTTTTGTCCCAATGTATATTTTCTTAGGTTATTGTTAAAAAAGGATCTATGTAGCGAGACTGTAGAGGCCCGAAAAAATAATAATAAAAATAATAGCAATAAAAAGAGGGAATTTGATTTGGTGTAGACCAAACTGTCGACGGTTTGGTGGAGTTCAAGAAAACTGTCGACAATTTTGAATTATCGAGAGCCAGTAAAGGTAAAACTGTAAAAAACGGTTTGGTTAAAGACCAAATCGTCGATGATTTTAGGGAAATTGTTGACGGTTTTGTCTGGGGGTAGCAACCTATAAAAGGAACTTAAGCTCATTTTGTTTAAAAACTCTCTCTCTCTCTCTCTCTCTCTCTCTCTCTCTCTCTCTCTCTCTCTCTCTCTCTCTCTCTCTCTCCCTCTTCAATTTCTCTCTAGATCTCAGCCAACTCTCTCCCTCTTCAATTTCTCTCTAGAGCTCAGCCAAATTGAAGGATAAACATCATTTCAAGATCCTAGTTTCGGTCCAAAGCAGTTTAACCGGGGTGGATTCGCCATTTGGGGGATCGTAGGCACCACTCTAGGAATAAGGAGGTAAGGGGAATATATTATGTTAGTTCACTTTTAAAATATTCTCGATTAAATTTGAATATGTGAATTTAATTAGATTTTTCGACACCCCAATTTTAATCGAGCTTCCCCAAGAAACCTGACCAATTAAAACTTGATTTTGAATCCCAAGCAAAACCCCTTGTTTTGAAATTAAAACCTTGAATCCCCATGATTGAGTTGTTTTATTTCAATTAGATAAGTTCATTAAAAATTTCAGTTAGTTGTTTTTAGTTGAGTCTTTTTTATTTTTAGTATAGTATTTCTTAGTTGCAAAAATCTTTAGTTAGAATCCTGTAATCAACTGCATTTATTAGGTCTAGTATGGACGTTTGGAATCCTGAAATTTAAGTCCTCAATGTTAGTTTGAAAATAAATTTATCAATTGAAGTCACCCTTGAGTTTTCAATTTCTAGGGATTGGTGATGAAAATCTTAAATTGAGCCTTTTTAAGTTAGGACCTTGTAATTAATGTTTTCCAAACTTTTAGCCAAAATCTTTAAGTTTTAGAATTTTGAGAGTCTAGTTTTCCTAATTTGAATCTAGGATTTTTAAATTGAGTCCTTTAAATCAAAGCATTAAATTTTAAATTGAGTTTTGCAGTCCTTAAGTCAAGTCTTTGATTTTAAATTTGATAATTTTAAAATTGGGATTTTGTTCGGATATTAAAATCAGGTTCTATTAACTATGTTTTTTTTTTTATTACATAGGAACTCCAACCACCAACAAGCTTTTCAGACCTCCTGGTGTGACACCAAAATTATGGATCAGCGTCTTCCCCCTAGGTCTCGCTGATCAGGAAAAGACACGTGTGTACACATTCAGAGAATGTTATAGGGAAAGTAAAATAAGGTTGTAGATGAAAATACAAAAAAGAAAAGTTACAACAGAAAAGTAGAAGAAAAGTATGCACAAAAGTGCTTACAAGGGAATGTTACAAACAGTAATTGCAGGAAAAGGGAATCAGGGGTACATCAGCATGCAAAGGAAATTAAAAAAATTAAAAAAGGAAAATATAGGAAATAAATTAAAAGCTCTCCATCCCTGAGATGCCACTTGGCCAAGATTCCAAGCCTTCCAATCCCCGACTCCTAGGATCACTTGCGCACAAAGAGAAATTGCACATTGGTTAGCAAATGAAATTCAAAAATAAAATAAAAATGCAGTTAACAAAAAATCACATGTGCAAAAGAATATAAATATTCCCTGCCAGGTTGGTTGGAGGGGAATTCTGTTAGAGCTTTTGGCGCCAAATCAGCCTAGAGCCTCCTTATAAATAGGGAGACTAGCATTGTAGTTAGACACCCACTGAGAGCATAAATACTTTATAAGAATTGGGAGAGAAAGTAAGTGGAGGGGAGGTCCTGCCAGTTTAGAAAGAAGAAAGAGCAGTAAAGCAACTTTGTAGAATTAGGGAGAGACTCGTGCAAACCAAAGAGCCAGAGAGGGGGTCACTAAAATTCAGAAAGCTCTGAACTCCATGGAGCGATCAGGGTTGCACTCCAAGCACACCACACTATTCATGATACAGAAGACACCCCAAGGTGTCATCCTATTATGAGTCTAGAGTTTAGAATCGAGGAGTTGGTTCCCCACTAGATATCCAGGAAGATACAGAAAGTAGAGGGGAAAGACAGGAGGAGGAGAGCATCTGAGGTATATGCTTACCATATGTTCGAATTTAACGCTTACTATCTGTTCAAATTGTAAATTGTGTTGTGTGAGCAAGTAAGTGCAGGTATGGGCATTCAATCCTTAGGTCCTACTCTGAACCTGAGTGAGACCTTCAAACCAGACTTAGAAGCAGAGTTTGAATTTCTAGCCAAACTCGAACTCCCCTGACCCGAACTTAAGCTCGGGTTCAAACTTGGTTTAGACCCCGAACCCATACATTTAAAATAGCGTAACCCAATTCATTTTAACTGCTCGAATCCAAACCCTATTTTGGACCCATCAAATTAGGCCCCAACCGAACTTGGGCTCGGGTTCAAAGCCTTCTTTCAGAGCCCACATTTCATTTTAAAACGCAACCTCAAACCCAATTCAAAAAGCAAAGCCCTTTTTAATGCCTTGACCTAAGCCCATTTAGAGACTTTCAAATCAGCCCATAACCAAAGCCCATTTGTTAGACTTAACCCCCCAGCCCAATTGAACCCATCTGACCCAAGCCCACCAAAGCCTATACATGTCTGACCCGGACCCACTGAACTCACCCGAGTTATCTGAATCAGCACACACACACACACACACACACACACACACACACACAGAGTTGACTTGCATGAGTCAACCCGAGTACACTACCCACCTAGTCAGAGATGAGTTAGATCATCTTCCACCTCTATACAGAAACCCTTGTCAATGTAGTGATCCAAAAAAATAAATAATAAATAATAATAATAATAATTAAATTAAATTAAATTTTTTTAAAATTAATTTAATTAATTAAATATTTATTATTATTAATTAAATAATATATATATATATTTATATAAGAAAACCTCCTAAAGATAACTTCAGGAGATCTAGAGATTCACACCTCCCCTGAAATTCTCTTGCTCGTCCAGCTCCCTCCGTCTTCATCTCTCTCTCTCTCTCTCTCTCTCTCTCTCTCTCTCTCGACGGATTTGCGGCGGACCGGGAAACGGAAGGTACCGTTAGATCCCTAGTTTCGCTGCCGACATTTCTACTAGAGCGGATTTGTCGTGGGAGCGACTTAGATACTATTCCTGGGGTAAGACAATTTTTTCTTAATTTTTTAATTTTGTTTTAAATCTGCCGTTAAATCGACGATCGGGCACCACTATGGTGTCCTAGTCGTGATCGTCGTCATTTTGCTTAGGGTAAATTTTTAATTGGGGTTTTTTAGGCCACACTCCAAAGCGAGAGTTAGATTTGGGAAAATAAGTAAGTTGACTATATTTGAGGGTATAATTATTGATTTGGAATTCATGGGCCTAGGAAATATTAAAATAATATTTTATTTTGGATTAATTTAATGGAACTAAAATTTTTAATTTCAGAATTCGGGTGAGCACCGCAAACATATTTTCGGGGTCCCTATTGGCGTAGTGCAAGAAATCAGGTAAGAGGAAAATTATATATTAAATTAGAATTTTTATGAATTTAATGGAACATGAATTGTGTTATATATACATATATATGCTTCAGTTTGGGTTTAAAATACCAACCCTTTAAATTATGCTTTCTGAGCCTAGGGCTGTTTTATTAGATATTTATGTGAAATTGAACTGATGAAAGTGAAATATTTTTCAGAATAATTATGTTAGAACTTAAAGGTATTTTTCAAGTATATGAATGTTAAATGTGAGTTGACTTATTTTATAGGAAATATATATGAATTTCACTGCTAAATAGTGTGACATGAGTAAATATGAATACTGTGTGATATGTATGAGATGCATGATATACAGGAAATGAATTGAGTATGAAAATGTTAAATGACATATGCTGCATATGAGTGTTAATGCAACCATGTAAAATAGCTGAAAATGCTGGATAAATGTATGACAGCTGAAAAATATTAGGTAAAACAGCTGAAAGATATTGGGTAAAACAGCTGAAAGATGTTGGGTAAATGTATAACAGCTGAAAAATTTTAGGTAAAACAGCTGAAAGATGTTGGGTAAATGTATGACAGCTAAAAGATGCTGGGTAAAACAGCTGAAAGATGTTGGGTATGAAATGAAAATGAAAATGAATGAAATAGAAATGAAATGTGAAATGCGAACAATATAAAATGGGAAAGAGCCACTTAAAGTGAAATGAAATGAAAAGTCAAAGATAAAAACATGAACAGTGGAGAAATGTAGAATAATGACAAACAAAATAATGTATTATGATATTATCAGTATTTATGCTGGTAGAATATATTACGTTTGGGCGAGACAAACTTTTCACCCGAAGGTTTGCTAAGAAAGGCGAGTGCCTTGGTTGTATCAAGTGTAGCAGTAGGTTGTACAACGTGTTAGGGCAAAGAGAAACTACTTGTATGAGCGGGTAGATTTCCCTATTCTTGGGAGCCTTCGCCGGTAAACTTTTGTATGAACTGTGTGAGTACGAGATTAATTTATCACTTGAGAGCTTACTGAATAAGGTGAGTGCCCTGGTATACTTTAACTGTGACTTTTGGGTTGCCTAATGTGTCAGAGCAGATAGGTGCTACTTGTATGGACGAGTAATCACTCATATCCTTAAGTGATCTCGTGGGTAAAATATATTACATGTGTTTGAATAGGATCAGAAAATGATTTCAGAAATTATGTTAATAATTTGCAAATGATGAATAATATGTTATATACAAACCTCATGTTGACCACACACTGTTTTAATATATTGTTTCTTCCTCTACTGAGATGTGTCTCACCCGAATATGAATTAATTTTTTTTTAGGACCTCCACGAGATCGAGTTTAGAGAGCTCGAGTTATTATAGCATTTTGAGGAAAATGGTATAATTTTGATAATATTTTGGGATATAAATATTTTATATTTTATGTTTTAAATCTTTTGAGAAAATGGATGATTGTGAAACATACTAGAAGTGTAGGTTATGTTTTGAAGATATGTATATATGTAAATACAAGTGGAAGCATGGTTTATTATGACGTGTAGATAAATTTAGAAAACTCTGGTATTATATATGTTAGAAGATTATATTTATGTTTTCCGCTGCGTGCATGATGTTAGAATGTGGATTATTAGGTAAATGAATGGATTAGTAGCACTTCGGGCCATTTAGGAGTCAGGGCGTTACAGTCAAGGATCCCAAACATCCCACTAATCAAATCACAATAGGATCATCCTAGGCTAGAAAACATAATTCACACACATCACCAATAACGACCAAAAGACAAAAACAAAATCACCTAAGAAAAAAAAAGGGAAAAAAAGGAACAGATACTTATCTCGTAAGGAGTTTGTGCCAAACTTTCTCATCGCCATCACCATCATCCTCCACAACCCTCACTGCCAACACCACTTAGCTTCGGCCACGCATCACCACCAATTGAAGCCAAGATGCCTCATCCTCCTCTCCGAGGCCTTAATGATTCTCAAAAAATCCACCTTGCATCCACCTACGAGGAGCATACACAATATGTCTTCCTTAGTTTTAGAAATCTCAAAACCCAATGATAGAAATTGAAATCCTTGAAACCAAATCTCCATGGCGAAGCTCTCCAAAAATTTTTGGTTTAAGTAATCTCCAGTTTTGGGACGTGTGGATCTCAACACGTGGAGTCTCTCACCACCCACGATCAAATGTTGTATACGGCTAGATTTGAGCCGTTCATTGTGTGTTTGTTTTAAACGACTTGGATGAAGCCACGATTTCAATCCGTGTGTGCACTATTCCCAACCGTTAGATCTTGTTCTTCCATCCAACGTTTAGGATCTTATTATCTCCACAATCCTCACCTACACATGTCCATCCGCTCATAGGGCACCACGTGGCTGGTTTGGACCAAGACCTTAAACCGGGTCCCCCTAGATCGGTCAAAGTTTGACCAATCCACCCCCCTGAACCGATTTTAACCGGTCTTCTTTCCTTTATTTTTTTAAAGTTCTTAAATAATACATTTTAGACACCATAAAAATCCAGTAAAATTTAGGAAAAGTACGAAAAATCTTGAAAATTTGGAAAATTTCTAAAAAATATTTTAAGTCAGTTTAAAATAATTCTTTTTGTTCACCTAAAATACCAAAAATTTACAAAAATATTTTTGCAACCCAAAATTGTCTTTTACACTTAGAAAAATCACAAAAAATTCAGAAAATTCAGGAAAAAAAACCTAAAAATATTTTTGACTCGATTCTTGTTGTTTTTGCTTAATTGACTTTTTGTTATTTGAATTAAAAATAAAAAAAAAAGTCATAAATAATATTTTGGAGATAAAAAATTGTCTTTAACACTTGGAAAAATCACATAAAATTCAGAAAAATAATAGAAAAATAGGGGAAAATATTTTTGAGTTAGAAACTCATCTTTACAAATTTTTCATCTCCAAATAAACTCAAAACCTCTCAGAATATCATTTGCATACTTATAAAAACCCTAAAATTTTCAAAATCCCCGGGAGTGTATTTCTTATCGTATTTTCTTGATTTTCATATCACGATGATTTAAAAGAGAGGCACAAGCTCTTCAGACTACGATATGCCCCAGTTCTGAGGGAATATTTATATAGTATTTCATTTTGTACATTTCTTCACACTTTTTAAAAAGGAGTAATTTTAAAGGCTCATTAAATTTGATTTATGGGATAATTCTCGATTAAATAGGTACCGTTTGTAAGAACGGGTGTGTAGGGGGTGCTAATACCTTCCCCTCATGCAACCGAACTCCTGGACCTGACTTTGGTAACGCAGACCGATTCTACCCTTAATTGGGTAGTAATCAAGTGTTCTAACCACACTTCAAAATGTTAGTGGCGATTCCACACACTTTGTTTTCCACGAAAATTACATTTTCAAAATCCACACCTTATTTCATTTTTGGTCGTCCCAAGTTTGCGTCCGGGAACGTCGCGACAGCTTAGCGACTCCGTTAGGGATGCTTGAGAGTTGAGCCAATAATTAATAGATAATTATCCTATATTTCAGGATTTAATAAGCCTTTTCACTACTCCTTTCCGTTTTGTACATATTGTTTATACACATTGGATGTTGATTGCACATACACTCACATACACTCTTTAAATATTGTGGTTAGAGCATGTGACTGTTTATATGGGTTTGAATACTTTGCTTTAATTATGAGTACCCTAAGTAAGCATGCAATTAAGTGTAAGTACTTTGCTATTTAAGCATGTGATTACTTGTATATATTGTTGTATAAATAAGTATGAGATCTATTGTTAAGTATGTATTCAATTTTGAATAATGTTTTTGAATAAAAATATGGATAAATGTGGGGTAGAGGGATTGGGTTAAAACTGAACTCACACACTCTCACACCCTATACCCAAGCTTTCCCTATTAAGATTAGAAATGAGTGTAATAGTATCAGTCCGCATGTGGCAGAGCTTATGGGGACCTGCAAACCACTCCGATCAGTGGGAGCTTTGTCCGGACCTCTGTAAGGGAGGATGAAGTCTTAATCTGGGAACCTTTTGTCCATAGGGGTTAGAACCTAACCACACATGTTTATCCAAAATCCCCTGCCTAGGATAGAGCCTTGGAGAATCTTGTATACACCTACCCGGGTTGGGACAGAAGCCCCATTCTTCTTAGTGTGGTTTCATGAGTGTATATACTTGTTTTGAAATTGTGTGATATCATGGCTAACATGTTGCATACATGTAGGCATCACATATACTTTGCCAAGGTTCTGGAAAAGATCTCGAGTCATTCATGGAAAGCCCAACAATCTGCTGTAAGACCGAGTCTGCAGTGCAGCAGTATTCAGAAAGTCAGCACGCCAAGTGGGGGGACAGTCTTAATCAGGGGTCCATCATTGAATTGCTAAATTGGATTAGTATCAACACGAGAACCAACCCACTGGACGAGTTGAGAGTCATATGGAAAGAATGGTCTCCAACGCGATGATTGAAATTCTCTCAGGAATACGTGCACATTGGATTCTTACTGCATGTCTCAGTGAACATTCAGGCCATAAAAGCACTAGTTGAATTCTAGAACCCACCATACTGTTGCTTTACGATGGACGGGGTTGACCTAGCACCAACCATAGAAGAATATACTTTGCTCATGCATTTAGTTAAATTGTAGACGCCATACCAAACCTATGAACATGGCGCCAGTGCTTCCTTCATAAAAGAGCTGTTTGACGCCACCGAAATCAAGATTCAGAAAACACTCTCAAGGGAAGGCGCAAAAGTTAGAAAAGTCTACTGGAAACGGCTGAAAGAAGTGATGCAAACAGAAGAAAGGGAAGAAGCTCAGGTACGCATAATGGCACTGGCCATTTATAGTCTAGTCATTTTTCCGAAGGAGCTGGGAACTATTGATCAAGAGACCGTTTCATTTGTCGCATAAGTACAGAAGGGAGTCAATCTGGTACAGGGCATTTTGGTGAAAACTTTCCCCTTCCTTAACAACTGCAGAATGAAGAGAGGGGAGCATTTAAGATGCTGAAAACCCCTACTTTATGTTTGGATCGTGAACCACTTATCACCTAACCAAGGAGGTTTTCGCAACATCTTCTCAGCTATTAGGATTCCTTTGTTTGAGTTCGAAAAGATCCAATGGAAAGAACAATTCGGCAAACCGGAATGGAATGCGAAACTACACAAGTTAGTTGATTCAGGGATACTTTGGAAGGCACCATGGAAGGATGGCTTGAATGTGATATACAAGTGCGAGCATATTCCTTGGGTACCACTGCTAGGTCCTTGGGGAGGGATCACTTATGCACCCCTCATGTTTAGAAGGCAGGTGGGGGTGGTTCAGTTCATAACAATGATGTACGGACTAGTAGATGTGCAGTTCACATACGGAGAAGGTGATAATCAGAAGCGAATATGAGAATTCGCATTGTCCTTGAAACATGTATGCCTGGTAGAGTTGGGCAGTTAGTGCTCAAGTGTCCAGAGGAATTACGAATCATGGTGGGCCAACAGAGTGAATCCGTGAGTCAGGAAAGTACCAAAAGTCCTCGCAGCTTAGACCGAAGCTCCAGTAGCAAATTTATAGTCAAAAGAAAGAGTGCATTCGGTAGAGAGGGATGCCATAAGCACATTAACAGAAGGACAACAGATTGGGAAAAAGGAGGAAGAGTTAGTCGCCTTCCACCGCAAGGAAGTCAAATGGCAGAAGACTCAGCTCATGTAGTCAAAAAGGGAAGTGGTGGCTCTGAGGAAGGAGAGACGAATACTTTGAGTTGCGCTTGACTAGAAATCCAAGATGTTGGAAGGCGCCAAGGCTGTGATCGAAGAAAAAACCCTTTATATACGAGAATTGGACAGTCAGTGGGATGAATAGAGGAGAAGATTTAGCCAGGCATTGGACAAAGCGGAACCGTTTGTAAAACGAGCCAAATATTGGGAAGCCTAGTATCGAGCACTAAAGCAGAAGGTGGACGGTTCAGCATCTCGAAGATCAGAGCTAGCTAAAGAAGGCCCGAGCTGCATCAACATGGGCAAGTAAGGGAACCAAAATCCCACATCTGTTTAATCCATTCAGAGATGTCTTGTAGTAATCTGAACAAAAAAAAAAATAAAATCTTGGAGGAGATATTTTTAGATTACTTAAGGGCTAAGTTATATTCATTATATAACTCTTTCTCTCTCTTTCTCTCTCTCTCTCTCTCTCTCTCTCTTTCTCTCTCTCTCTCTCTCTCTCTCTAAGATTTCGGGCAGCTCGTTGCTCGAATTAACGATCTAACGTTACTATGTGGATTAGCGGGTGAATCTCTACAAGTCCTACGGAATAGAATCTCGATTTGAGGATTTTCGGGTTTTTGCCCCGAAGTTGAGGCAAGGGTCGCAACGAGCCTAGTGACTTGTAGATCTGTACTAAATAAGGTGATATTGACGTATGATCTTTCGGTTTTAGAATTTGGGAATCTGTGTGGCTGTTTTGAGCCATTTGGAGTTGTGTTTCGGTTTTCTGGAACAGGTAAGGGGATTTGTTTATATCAGTTATTTATAAAATCTGATTCGGTAGAACTATAGGTTATGTTTATATGGGTGTTTTGGTTACTTGTGTTGACTCTATGAGTTCAATCCTGTTTTGATAATGACAAATCATCTAGTATTTGATCTGTGCATTGAGAGTGTGAATATGAACATTATTTAGCATGCACGGAAGTTGAGGAAGTCATGGAAGCCATGAGGATTAAAGAATATACAATCAGACAGAATTCATGGAACTAAAAGAGTAGAAGAATGGAGATGCAAACGTCAAGTTCAAGATGGTCATGGGAATGGGTATTTAGATTTCAATGTATTTGCATGTTTTATATGATATAGATAGAAGCTTAAAATCAAAATGCCCGTCATTAGTGTGTAAATTAAAAATTGTATCGTGCCCTACTTCGTAGAAGGGCTATTTGGTTAGTAAACTTACGGTGTTAGTTAGAAAATCAGAGTTTGGATTTTGGAGGATCAATGACAATTTCCTAGGTTAGATTTGTGGAATAGAGTAATTAGAAATGGAATAAAATGAAAATTTGAATATAAAAAATAAAAAAATAAAGTAATAATCAAATTCCATTATATTGTATATTGTACATCATATGTTATTTAATTTTTGAATATATATATATATATATATATATATAATAAGAGGTATAAAAAATTTATTACATTTTTTTTCTGAATTATATATGCATGTTGAGTGTGCCTTGGATTTTTTACTATACTCTTGTTTGATTCATAAATATTTCTCTCATTTAGTTATTGATGTATGCTTTGTTATGAATTTGCTTTGTTTTGAATTTATCAAACTTGTTTTTCAAGTGGGTCCTTAGATGTAAGATGAGTACACGACATGTTATTAGTGTTGGGTGATGTAAAGCCTTCTTTACTCCAAAAGTTAACTCAAGTGGTGAGATATTCTCTCACTTAATAACTGACCATTAGCCTTTTCCACAATCGATGTGGGATAACCCAACAATCTCCCTCTCACATATCGGGATTTTTCCCGAGAAAGCTTCGGGGTCTCCCCTGGCAAGGCAACCATTGAAGTCTCTCCCAACACGTCATACAAGAAAAAATGTTGAATTAAGAGTTCGATACCAATGTTGGGTTGGTCTAAGGCCTTCTCAATCCCATATATATATATATATATATATATATATATATATATATATATATATATAGTATTGCAAATCATGAGATAGTGGTCAAAAGTTATTTCTATTTTTTAATTCTTTTTTTCTGTTTATGTATTGCCCATTTAGAGGGCTAGAGGTTAATTGAATAATAAAGTCGAAAAGCTTTCTTCTCCTCCTATTTCTAACAGGGGTATCAGAGGTACTGTGAGGCTGTTCCCCATCAGACCACATTTTCCACCAAATGCTCTGCCCCATTTTCCATTCTTCGTAAGCCTTCCACCAATCAAACCTGCATATTTAGCATGATAAGCAGCAAGGATCTTTGAAATTCGCTCACCAATATGATCTTCACCAACACTTCCTGAATCCAGCTTCATCCACTCATCCAATGTAATAGACAGATCCAACAATCCATCAGCATCGTTAACACCATCTTTGACATCCAACAGTTCATCGCCTATAGCTCCTTTCAAACTGAATGTATTGAAATTGGCGCATTTCCCATAAAACATTGAGGTTTCCTCAGCAGAGTTGGGCCTGATCTATGAAGGTGCCTCCTCAGCTGACATGCCAGATTGAATTCTCAACCCATCAATTGAAAGGACTTCAATCTTATCCATAGCTAAAGGAGCAAGATCCTCCAGAGATACATACTCCAAACCCATCTCGCTACATGTTGAACTTGATTTCAGATCATCACGATTCTGAACAGATGGAAACCGCGCAGCTTCCTTCCCCTCGCCAAATGAATCTTGCCCAGCCTCTGATTCACATTTCACACTGCAACTTAACCTGGCTCTCAGTGATATCTTCCAAAGGCATTACCTTATTCACCTGCATTGTAAGCTTTTCAATTCCAACCAATGCCAAATGCTGTATAACCTCAATGATATCAGAACCCATTTCTGCTGGTAGCTTCCAACATTCAGTTTAATACACAATTCTGAAAAAGAACAGCTTCGAAGTCCTTCAAAAAATCCAAACACCCGGTAATTCTCGTAACTTCAGAAACGAAGGCAATTTGAGAGGCTTTGTGAATATATCTGTAAGTTGATCTTCATACCTATGGTAGATGAGCTCAATTGTTCCAGCCTTTGTGAGATCTCTTAGGAAATGAAACTTCACTACTTCTTCTCCCATGTAGAACAGGATTTTGGAGAGTTTGATTGCTGAATTGTTGTCACAAAAAATTGCAGTAGGCTCTTGTCTCTTGAAATGAAGTTCTTCAAGAATTCTCTTCAACCATATGGCTTGACATGTACATGATGTTGCAGCAACAAACTTAACCTCAGTGGTTGATAGAGTGACGATTGAATGTTTCTTTGATGACCATGAAACAGCCCCTGAACCAAGGATAAAAACATAGCCTGAAGTACTTTTTTCATCATATATCTTGATCACCAACATAATCGCTGTCAATAAAACCAATCAAGTCTGACTTCTCTCCCTTCTTGTAGAACAATCCAAATTCTTTAGTTCCTTGCAAGTACCGAAGTATCCTCTTGGCAGCTAGCAGATGCATCTCTGTTGGATTCTCCATGTATCTGCTGATGAGACACTGAATACATTATATCTAGCCTTGTTGCTGTTAGATACATTAAGCTTCTGCTTGAAAAGAGTATCATCAACCTTCTTCCCTTCATAATCTTTATTTAGCTTCAAACCAAACTTAGTTAGTGTGTTCACCGAATTGCACTTTTTCATCTAAAATTAGTCCAAAATTTCTCGCTAATACCTCTTAGGGCCCCTCGCCCTCCATGTGAAACTCTTCACTTAGTATAGATTCAAATGAATAACCCCTTCTAAATATTAATCGAAATTCAACATTAATGAAAAGAACTTTCTTTTATGTCATAAATTATTGTTCTTTAATTATTTTTCAGTCATATTTAAATAAACTTAATTTCATTTTTATAGCTTTAAGATAAATATAAATATCTATATATATATATATATATATATATATATATATATAAAGAAATGACTGTAATTCTTATCTATAATATAAAATTTTAACGTCCCTCTAATTGCTGGATTATTGTGGGCATGCTTATTTTTGTGATGGACTGAAAAATATTATCAAGTCTAATTATTTTGCACAAGTTTTTGAATGTGCCAAGTACATAATAAGAAATTATAATAATCTATTTCCTTGCTAATTACCACAGTCGAAATATATCAAATTCACCAAATGAATGACAATAACGCCCTTAATATACACGTATACAACACACCAAAAATATTTCTAACTTGTTTTCAAAGTGCATGATGACACAAGATATATATTGAGATTGTTTTTTAGTTGATGATGTTTAAGAATTTATTTGAATTAAGAATTTCATTTGAAAAAGAAAATTTATTTTTATATTTTCTTTACATATCCAATATCAATAAAAATAAATGAGAGAAATGATAGTTAGGTTAGTGGAGTAACCCACTTTTGAGTTTTGAGAGGCAAAACTTTATGTTTATGGAAAAGTGAGGGGAAGGGATAGCTTCCAAATCAGCTTGCATACATTCAACACATGGTGAAGATGATGATGGTTGAGAAAGAGGCCAGCTTTTTAAGCCTTTAATACCCTTGTGCTCAAATGACATATATTCTCCCTTTTAGACTTCATTTAGACCCTTTTTACTAATTGATTTGACAATTAGTAATATGGGTTTGTAATAACATGAGTTCACGTGATAAGAAGATGAAGTAATATGAATTCTGCTATTTGTATCATTACATATTTTTCTTGTTCAAATTTTAAAACTAAAATTCTTTCAATATTTAGATCATGATGAAAAAAATTTTATGTATGGATTCTTTATAACCTATGCTACTTCATTTAGACCTTTTTTACTTAGTAGATTCAATGATTACAATCATCCCAAGTTTGATCAAATAATTATTCTATATAGCAGGCCTACAATGACACGGGCCCACATATTAAGAAGTTATTTAGTGAAGTAGTGTGGGTCTTGCTTCGGCTAGTGATTATCTATCACATGGTGTCACGGTCCCACATTGGATGTGTATTAGGAAGATCTTAACCTTATAAGGATGGTTTGAACTCTGACTGTAAAAGACATACTAGAAATTTACGTGGTTCGGTCAAGATCGACCTACGTCCACGAAGCACACCACAATTCACTTAAAACCGTTGGAAAGAAATACAATTCTCTTAGCTTCTTTCTTCCTTACACTCTCTTCTTCCTTTCTTCTCTTCTCTGTGTATATCAACTCTCCACAACTCCTCTATTTATAGGTAGCTGATAATCAATCATAATTAATTACAATAAATCAAAATTGAGAAGTTTCTTTCATCTAAAATAAATGGCTTACGATAACATCTCCAGCTTGTAGCTTACGCATCTCCAGCTCAGCTCACGCATCTCCAGCTCAGCTCCAGCACAACACATCTTTTATAAGACAAATTTATGAGACTAGTGCACTAAAGCAGACAATATATCATCGGAATTGGGCTCAAAACTATTGTGTTTGGTTTCAGAGCTATCTTGAGAGTGCTATCATGTGTGTAGATTTTACACAGAAATGTAAGCAACTCTAATGAGGATGTCAAAGATCAAACGAGAGAATATGTCACAGTCCCACGTCAGATGTGTATTAGGGAGATCTTGGGTTTATAAATATGCTTTGAACTCCAACTATGAAAGATGTCTTTTATAAGACAAACTCGTGAATATAGTTGGCCAAAATGGAGAATATCTCACCAAAGTTGGGCCTAAGACCGTTATACATAAGCTTGTGTCAATAAGAATTTTTCTTATTCAAATCTTAAAATTAAATTTCTTTCCATGTTTAGAACATGATGGACATTACCACATAAAAAAAATAATAATTAATGTTGGTTTTAAATTCATTTTGTTCTTTTGAAACACGAGCAATTAATCTCAAATACTACAATGGCAATTATCCCATCTTTACTATTAATTAAAGAACCATGTAAAATTTTTTCATTTGCATCTTAGCTAATTATATTTCAAAACTATCCTTTTACATTTGTAAATTTCTATTGAAAATAAAATTTTTACTTGATGAATAATTTAATAAATATAAATTCTACGAATAGTTATCACGATTCACTTTGTTTTTTGATTTTTAGTAGTTATGAATAGTAACAAGATCATTTGAAGTCTATGAAAAAATTAAGAAAACCTATGAGTTTATATATATATATATATATATATATATATATATATTCACTAAATTACCCATCAAATGGAAATTTTATTTTTAATAAGAAATTATAAAAAGAAGGGGACACTTTTGGGACATAGAGCGGAAACTCCAAACAAAAACTATCATGTCTTCCTTTAAATTAAAAGAAAAATTAGTTTAAAATGTATTATTATTATTATTATTATTATTATTATTATTATTATTATAGATTTTAAGCTAAATCTATTATTTATTATTTTGTATTATCATTATCTTCATCATTATCATTTTTGTTTTCTAAAAACCTATACTAAGGTGCATGATGACCTGCCTTTATAGTGATCATCACTCTTTTTCTTCACAAGTATCATTATTGTATGTTTCACCTACAACTTTTATGTGTTCTGTACAAATTAGTCAAATATAATCCATGTATATTAATGATTGAAGGTATAGAGTTCAAATCTTAAAGTCTACGAGATAAAATTATAAAATTGTATTATATTCTACATAAAACAAAGTTAAACTTGATAAGAAGAAATTAAATAGTACTTGTAAATTTCAATAGGAAAAATTAAAAATGATGTAATGCATAGAGTTAAAGTAAGTTAGGTAAAATAAAAAAATATTTCAAGCGTGTTATGTGATCGTAGAATATCCTTAAAATTAAAGATTATATGGATCGGAATATTGGGCGACGAAAAAACATGATGGATGAGTGATATAACATTGTATGTTTAAATTCAATATCGAGGCCTTTTAAACACTACATATATAATTTTCAAAAAAAAAAGTTATAATTTTTTTTTAAAATTAACACAAATTTAAGTTCAAGACCGCATATGCGTTCAAACATAGCATATGCCATCTTCCATGGGCTGATGACCAATTTGAATCCCCACGGGCCACAGAAGCAGACATGTGAATTGCATTCAATTAAAGATGGAGGCGAAGAAGATTTGTGTGATGAAAGAGGCGTCTCCTCGGAATTTCAACTCCGCACTGGGGGGTAGTTCACTCGCGCACGCGTTGCAGGTTGATTCGCAAATTCTTATCGCAATTCAACCTGGTAAATTAATTTGTTAATAACGATCAATTTTCTCCCAAATTAATTTGAATTTTTGTAAGTATTTGCAAATACTGTTTTTCGATCTGATTGGATTGAGCGCAGTTGAAGAACATTTTTTCAAGAACTGGTTTCTCTTGATCCGAAAAGAACTTTACAAAGGTGGACGAAGAAGAAGAAACAAACAGAAAATTGATAACAGAAAGAATGAGAGAATCAAGGAAAGACCGTACTGCATCTATGTACAAGAAAATTTTCGCTAGAACACCACACGCAAATCTAAATCTCTGTACAGAGAGTCATCGACACAGAACCCTAACCTGACCGAAATCCCTGCAATAACATCGAGTGATGATCTTCCTCGATACGCTCTCACTGGCGGAGCACATTCACATTCACCACGGGCGATCTCCAAGGGGAAATTCTTCAACGCAAGACTCAACCCGCCAACACACCACACCAAGGAACGCTTATTCTAACTACACGCGGCGATCTCCCTCGGCACCGTCGGCGACGCGGCAGACCCCGGGGGCGGCTTCGCGGCCGGCAGCCTCGCCGAGAAGTTCCTCAGGGGGAACTCATCGTCGTAGCTCTCCTCGAAGCCTTCGTCGAAATTGAGCGCGTAACTGAGCGGGTCGTACCTGAAATCGTGCGACTGGCGGCGGCTCCGGCCGATCCGAGACATGATGTTCCGGCACTTGTCTCGGATCTCCGGCAGGTCTTGAGCTCTGGATCTGAGCCAGGAGGATGACGCTCTGATCAGCCTGGGCCGCTCATCGGATGGGGAGTCCAGAGTTTCGCGACGAGCGCTGCGAAAGCAGCAGGACAAGCATAGGGAGCTCTTGAGCTTGTGCTTGAGAGAAGAAGATTCTCGTTCGTCTTCCATGGGAGCGCAGGGGAGAGGATCGGGAACAGGGACGAAACAGAAGGTGGGCGTATATATATTACGAAGAAGGGCAAAACAAAAGGTAAAATGACGGATCAGGATGGAGATGGGAGGATACGTGGGTGCAGCGGTTTTTGTTGTCCGGATTTTAGGGCGCGTTGAGGGTTATTTTGGTCATTTGGACTTGACATCTTCCAATTCCAATTTGCATAAATATCTCAATTAGGGTTGCTTCTCACTCTTATCAAAAAGTGAGCAATGACATTCATTTTCATTGGTTTAATACGAGATTTTAATTATTTAAAAATTAATACTTTTTTTAATAATAAAAAGCAATGCTTTATAAATAATATATGCCACAAATGATGGGAAATTAGAGTGTGTTTAATAATAAAAACCAACGATTTATAAATAATAAAGAAAGGCGATGCTTTAAAGATGAAAAACCTTCCATTACACAAGTTTATAAAGAAAATAAAGAGAGGATAAAAATGAAAAAGGGAGTAGACTTTGCCTTTTTTAAGGTGATTCTTGATGAAATTTTTAGGTTCTCGTATCATATTGCTGGAATGGAAAAAGTTGGCATTGATTTTTGACTTATGGCTATGGAGCATACTGGGATGGTATGACTTGCATTTTAGGTGGTTGCCTATTCTTATTATAAATGGACTTATTTTACTAAGATGAAATATCTAATCTTAGTTGCTCTCTATTTCTTAGTTTGATTTGATTGTGTAAGTTGTAACGCCTCGAACCTGCAACTGGGTTCAGAGTGTTATTTTAAATAAATCTCTAATATCACAACTATCATACAAGCAGCAGAAACCATTCAAAACTCTAATACATTACCAGAGTATTAAAACTATGATAGCCACATATGTATTTTCCATGTTATATATATATGTAGCATCCCAACATAAACAAAAACATGATAAACTAGTGTCTCGCTTATACTTACAAAAACTACAAATCTAAACTCAGCCCCGAAGCTCGCTAGTTCGATTCCTCGTAGGCCTTGAAAAATAAAAGTATTTGTTGGGGTGAGACACCTCTCAGTAAGAAGAAATAAGTTTTCATCAGTGTGTGGCTAATATGAGTTTTAGTGTAGACAACATATATCCATTAATTTAATTTTAGAGAATTCTGTATTTTTAAACTGCAACTCGTACATATATAATAAAAAACCCACATGACTCATTCTAAAAATAAGCAGCACGAAGACTATCCCAAGTATATGAATTCAATAGTATAATAATTAGTTCAAGAGCCAGATTGTCAATCTACTCAGGGAATGCAGATTAATTCCAAACTCGTGTAAAAAGTTTACTGAACATGATTCATATTCAGTTTCTTGAGATTTTTGAAAGATTGTAATGAAATTTAAATAATGCGACACCTAAACTATGAATCTAACACGCATCAAATTAATGACAAGAAATGGAAAACAGTAAACAAATGATGGGAAAACTAACAATAAGATGGACGATAACAAATTTAATTGCAAAATACAATCTTACATTTAAACATTCACATAGGAAATAAATCATACGTTTGAAATTTCGGAAAAAAAGCCTAAAAAAAACTTTATTACGCAACTGAAGCATTCAACCACAAATTCATCAATTAAAAACCAACTTAAAAATTAAACTCAACACAATCAAGAAACCAAAATTTATTCCATCAATGATATTAAATATTAAAAAGAAAAAAAAATTAACTTTAATAATAAAAATAACCCAAACAAAATTTAAATTTCAACAATGAAAGAGAGAATAATAAAAATTCTAACAGAGACTTTAAACAAAACTGAAAGTAATAATAATCCTAACTTTAAATTGAAATAAACTAAACTCTTAATAATGAAAATAAAGTCTAATAAGATTAAAATAACTCAAAGAGAGAGAAGAGATGAAAGAGAGACGAGAGAGAGAGAAAACAAAAATTCATTAAAAAGGTTCTTAAACAAATATTTAAACCCAACTTTAAATTGAAGTAAACTAAAATCTTGACAAGGAAAATAAATCTAACAACATTAAACTAAGAAAAGAGAGAGAGACAGAGATGGGAGAAGAACAGAGAGAGAGAGAGAGAGAGAGAGAGAGAGAGAGAGAGAGAGAGCCGTGGAGTTTGTAGAGGCCCCTCCACGCAGCAGCAGCAGCTCATGTAGTGATCCTAAAAAAAATAAAAAAATAAATTAAAATTAAAGATAAAATTAAAATTTTGATAAATAAATAAATAAATTAAATAATAATTATTATTAATTAAAAAATAGAATATAATATTATAATGATATATATATACATAAACTAAAGCTTCCTAAAGTTAATCTTTAGGAAGCATCTGAATAAAAAAAAAAACAAAATGCTAAGGAAGCAGTTCCGTCTCCTCATCTCCTCTTTCCCACTCTCCTCAATCTTATCTCCGATATTCAACCAATCAAAAATCTAGAAATATCGTTGGGCTTTGTTCGTCGTTGCCGACACTTCTACTGGAGCGGATCTGTCATGATAGTGGCGTAGACATATCTCCTGGGGTAAGGTAAATTCTCAAACTTACCTCAATTTTTCTTAAATCATAAGCCCAATTAATGAATGAAAAATTATCAGGAGATTCGTAGGGAGATTCTCTACAATATATCTAGAGCAAGTTTTTGAATTGGAGCTCCGGGGTACCAATTCTAAATCGGGGGTAAGTTTAATAATTTAGGCTTTATTAAGCTATTTAGGGTATTCAGAGCTTAGGGGAATTTTAAGGAAAGTTACTCTAGTGATTGTGATGAGTAATGTAGTGAAGTTTGAATTTTAGGGTTTTGGGGATTTTGAACACCGTGGGGGGTAAGTTGGGGTGTTAGCGGACTTCTTCAGGAATCAGGTAAGGGGATTAAGTTAAGTCAGTAATTTTATTTAATTTGAACTGATTAAATTAATATATATAAGAATTTGATGGTGATTTCAAAAACCAACTGTTTGAAATGAATTTTACAAACTTAAGATATATGTTATGGTATTTTGAATAGAAACGAATGGTGGAAAGTTTGGTTGTTTATATGGTTATGTTTAAATGTTAAAATCGTGTGACCGATGATTATTTGGTAGGATTTATTGTTTAACTGGATTTGAATTGTTGCAAAAAATATTGAAATTTCTTGTGAATAATGTAGGAATTTGGTATGACGACCGATGGCCGAATTTTAATTGACGACTATATGCCGGGTTGTATTTTGTGGCCGAGGTCAAGACTTTTGGAATAACAGGAAATATATGTGAATTGATGTTTTAAATGATATTTTCTATTATCTAAATTTCATGATATGCTTTAAGAATCCTGGGGACCAGTGTATTGTGAGCACGGTACCGTTGCTAGAGATTTGTTATGTGGCCGTGTGCGCCCACACTTGTGATGAGAGGTGAAGGGTGGCTTTATTCGATTTGTTATGAGATTTTTTATGTGGCCGTGTGCGCCCACACGAGAAAAAAAAACTAAGGATAGGGGTGATTACCTGCCCACACAAGTAGCACCCCTCTGCCATGATACTGTAGGCAACCCGAAGGTCACAACTGAAGCATACTAGGGCACTCACCTTACTCAGTAAACCCTTAGGTGAATAAGTAATCTCGTACTCATACAGTTCATCCAAAGGTTTACCGGCGAAGGCTCTCGAGAATAGGGAAATCTACCCGCTCATATAAGTAGTTTTCCTCTGTCCTAATACGTTATGCAGCTTGCTACTACACCTGATACTAACCAGGGCACTCGCTTTTCTCAGCAAGCCCTTGGGCGAAGAGTTTGCCCCGCCCAAACATAACATGTTTTACAAGCATAAATAATGATACTACCATAATACATTATTTTGTCTGTCATTATTCTGTAATTCTCATCTGTTCATGTTCTCAACTTTGACATTTCATAACATTTCACTTTACATTGCTCTTTCCCATTTCACATTGTTCACATTTCATATTTCACTTCCATTTCATTCATTTCCATTTCATTCTCATTTTAATTTCATTTCATAATATACCCAGCATCTTTCAACTATTTTCGTGTTAGTCCCAGTATCTTTCAGCTGTTTTTGTGTTAGTCTACATAGAAATGTGCTAGTTTGCTACCTAGCATCTTTTGGCTATTTTTGTGTTAATCCTAGCATCTTTCAGCTATTTTTGTGTTAGTCCTAGCATCTTTCAGCTGTTTTATGTTAGTCCACATAGAAATGCGCTAGTATGCTATTCAACATCTTTCAGCTGTTTATGTGTTAGTCCCAACATCTTTCAACTGTTTTTGTATTAGTCCCAGCATCTTTCATTTATTTTTGTTTCCATGGTTGCATTAACACTCACATGCAACATATCTCATATATCGTTTTTATACTCAGTTCATTTCCTGTATATCCTATATCTTATACATATAACATAATTCTACACAGAATTCTATTTTACTTATGCCACACTATTTAGTAGTACAATTCATATATGTATTTCCTGTAAAATAAGCCACCAAACATTTAACATTTATATACCGAAAATATCCCTTTCCTTTTTACATAATTATCCAGAAAATAATATTCACTTACATTAGTTCATTTTCACATAAACGTACCTAAATAAATAGCCCTAGGCTTAAAAAATGTAATTTAAACGGTTGGCATTTTAAACCCATACAAAAACATATACACGTATAGTCATAACATATTTCATTTTCGAATTAATTCATAAAAATCTGATTTAATATATATTCCCTTTACCTACTTTCTTGAACTACGCCAACAAGAATCCCCAAGATGTTGCTTGTGATGCTCACCCGGATCCTGGTTTAAAAACCCTAGTTTAATCAGATAAACCACAAATAACCTACTATTTTTGCATTTTCTTAGCCTATAAACCTCAAATAAACAGTTAAAATCCCAAAACCAAGAATCTTAACCCTTTCCTCAACTTTGGAGCGTTTCCCGAAAAGCCCAGTTTAGAATTTTGCTTTGCTAGATGAGTAGAGAATCTTCCCTAGATTATCATAACAGTCTCTGTTTTTCGATTTGGGCTGAATCTGGGCTGGATTCTTAGAGAGAAGGGAGAGAGATGTTTTAGAGAGAGAAATTTGGAGGAAAATGGTTTTTCCTTCGCCAAGAAGCTTCCTTGGACCTTTTATACTCGAAGTTGCCACGTGGCCTCGTCGACGAGAAGACAGGACTCGTCGAGGAGTCATAGAAGGAACTTCGTCGATGAGAAGGTGCATTCATTGACAAATCTTGATATCCGAAACTCACTCACTCAGGATTTATTCGTCAGCGAGGGATTGAACTTTGTCGACGATTTTATATAAACTACTCGCTGACGAGGACAAGATATTCGTCGATGAGTTCTGCTATTTTCTTTCAAATTTTTTTATTTTTCTCTTTATCCTTTATTTATCTATTCCATTTATTATCTTTCTAATTATTTAATCATTATAATTTTTTGGGTCGTTACAATGTACTTGTTGCCGGTATACTTGAGGATTAGGTTGAGGTTGTGCCGAAAATTCCCCTTTTTCTAAGGCATTCAACTGTGTACTCATCTTATTAGTAGTGCCTCGCACTTAGTTTATGGTGTGAGTGTCGATCTACATAAATTTTTGAAGAGTATTTGCCATCTGCACCATGCTATCATCAGGAGATTTCTTTGGTGGAACAAGAGCTACATTAGATTGAAATCCTGAAGGCATGTAGCTCTAAGAGATATATTGCGGCTAATATTGATGCGGAGGAGCAACTAGATGATATGTTGGCTGCAAAGGTGGTGTATAAGACTAAGGAGGCTGCTGAAACTGTGAAGAAGATGGACCAGATTGATCATTCCTCTATGAAAAATTTGGGTGATTCCTCCATCCCAGATTGTAGGCGTTCGAGAATGGCTGATTTGGAGATTTGTTACCCAATTTAATGATTGCATCTCCACTATTTTCGCAACTTTCACATTCTCTAATTCCATAACTTCTACTCTCCTAGTCAGCGCAGCAACACGAGCATGGAGATCAGTCTCCTCTTTTACCTCATATTTACCTCCACCACTGATTGCTCTGAGAGGTTGTACTGCCATTGGTGCCTGATCATATCGTGTCTTCCATTGTTGGGCACTTTCAGCTAAGTAATCAAAGAATGACAGTGTCTGATTCGGTTCCTTGCTGAAGAATTCTCCATTGCACATAGTCTGGACAAACTATTTGCATTCAAAAGTAAGACATGTATAGAAATAATTAGCTAACCTCCAAGATTCAAACCCGTGATGTCAATAGATATTTATCAGATCCTTGAACCTCTCCCAACAAGCCTGGAAAGTCTCGTCACCCTTCTGCGTAAACTGACTGATATGCTCCTATAGATATTGGGTTCTCTGAAAAGGAAATAATTTGTGTAAGAACTCAAGCTGTATATCAGTCCAACTAGTAATAGAGTTAGGTCTTAAAGAGTTAAACCAAATCTTCGCCTTATCCTTCAAAGAAAAAGGAAATAAGCGGAGCTTGATATACTCATAAGTTCCAGCCCTATTAATGAAAGTGGTACAAACCGGCTCAAAGTCAGTCAAGTGCTGGTAAGGACTTTCATAATCCATTCCGTGGAACTGAGGTATCACTGACAACACCTCAGGCTTAATCATGAAATTCGGTGCATCATATGGTAAAGCAATGCAAAAAGGTGTGGTAGTGTGTGTAGGCTGCAAAAAAATCCATAAGAGCCATATTTTCTTCAAAACTTTTTTTTTTTTCATAAGGAAAAGCAAAATAAAAGGGAAAAACAGTAGTTTGAAACTAATTCTGGCATTCCCTAGCAATGACGCCAAAAACTTGACTCACTATAAAAAAGAGTAGCGTGAAGGCTATCCCAAGTATAGGAGTTGAGTCGTGTATTAATTAGCCCAAGGGCCAGGTCGTCTCCTCAAGGAATGCATATTAATTCCAAACTCGTATAAAAAGTTTATTGAACATGGTTCAGATTTGTTTTCTTGAGATTTTTGAAAGATTGTGATGAAATTTTAATAACGCGACCCCTAAACTATGAATCTAACATGCATCAAATTAACGACATGAAATGGGAAACAGTAAACAAATGATGGGAAAACTGACAATAAGATAGACGATAAAAAATTTAAATGCAAAACACAATCATACGTTTAAACATTCACACAGAAAATAAATCCTACATTTGAAAATTTAGACAAAAGCCTGAAAACAAAAACTTTATTACGCAACTGAAGCATTCAACCACAAATTCATCAATTGAACACCAACTTAAAAATTAAACTTAACACAATCAAAAAACCCAAATTAATTCCAACAATGATATTAAATAAAAATAAAAACAACCGACTTTAATAATAAAAATAACCCAAACAAATTTAAACTTCAACAATCAAAGACAGAATGATAAAAATTCTAATGGAAACTTTAAACAAAATCGAAAGTAATAATAATCCTAGCTTTAAATTGAAATAAACTAAACTCTTAATAATGAAAATCAAGTCTAATAAGATTAAAATAACTCAAATAGAGAGAAGAGATTAAAGAGAGATGAGAAAGAGAGAGAAAAAAAAAATTCATCTAAAAAGGTTCTTAAACTTACTTAAACAGATATTTAAACCCAACTTTAAATTGAAGTAAACTAAAATCTTGACAATGAAAATAAATCTAACAACTTAAAACTAAGAAAAGAGAGAGAAAGAGAGAGATGAGAGAAGAGGAGAGAGAGAGAGAGAGAGAGAGAGAGAGAGAGAGAGAGAGAGAGAGAGAGAGAGAGAGAGAGAGAGAGAGATGAGAGAAGAAGAGAGATAGAGCAAGTCGTGGAGTTTGCAGAGGCCCCTCCGCGCAGCAACAACTCTTAGGTCGCCCCCTCTGCCACAGTCCTCCAAAAGCCAAAAAAGAAATACATAATAATGCTTGCCTTAAACCCTAGCCCACTCTGTAGTGCCCCCAAAAATATTCCATAATCAACATAAAAATGACATCATTATATGATACCGTTGATACCACAAATGTAATAACCTGAACTCAAAAAGGGGGTCCCGGGTACCAACTTTCCATAACGTAATTAAAATACACACATCAGAAGCAAAAGACCATCCGTTCCATACCTACTGGAGTACTATCTCACAACTATCACATCTATCATACTTAAATTCATATTACAACCCAAAATATCCAAAACATCTGTTGTTAACAAAATAGTATCCCCTAACACTCACCCTCAGCGAACTCTTCTAGGTCCCGCCCCAGAGCTCCTAGACTCGAATTCCTGTAGGCCCTAAAAAGTTGATATATTTATTGGGGTGAGACACTTCTCAGTAAGACGATTAAATTAGTACCAGTGTGTGGCTAACATGAGTTTTAGTGTAGCAAATATATCCATCAAGTTATATTTAAATGCAAAGCATTTTAAACTGTACTCACACCTATATATTTAAAAATACGTATAATTTCTTTCTAGTTCACAACTTAGCTCAACAGTAGCCCCATTATATAAATCTACAATTATATAAATAAGAACCTCCCTGATTGGACTATCATAATCACATCATGTAATAACCCCACATGATCGGGTTGTGAGGTCCGAAGACTAGACTTAGCCCTGGCTAGCCTACCACCAAGCTAAGTCAAGCATATCGTGTCTGTAGTCTGATTTGCCTACCACAGCCTGGTCTGAACTCCAGGGTTGGTCCACAACTCTTCGCAGGCCAAATTGACATCCACTACCAACACTCTAAACATAGTGTGGTTGCACTTAAAAATTAAACTCAACACAATCAAGAAACCAAAATTTATTCCATCAATGATATTAAATATTAAAAAGAAAAAAAATTAACTTTAATAATAAAAATAACCTAAACAGAATTTAAATTTCAACAATGAAAGAGAGAATAATAAAAATTCTAACAGAGACTTTAAACAAAACTGAAAGTAATAATAATCCTAACTTTAAATTGAAATAAACTAAACTCTTAATAATGAAAATAAAGTCTAATAAGATTTAAATAACTCAAAGAGAGAGAAGAGATGAAAGAGAGACGAGAGAGAGAGAAAACAAAAATTCATTAAAAAGGTTCTTAAACAAATATTTAAACCCAACTTTAAATTGAAGTAAACTAAAATCTTGACAAGGAAAATAAATCTAACAACATTAAACTAAGAAAAGAGAGAGAGACAGAGATGGGAGAAGAACAGAGAGAGAGAGAGAGAGAGAGAGAGAGAGAGAGAGAGAGAGAGAGAGAGAGAGCCGTGGAGTTTGTAGAGGCCCCTCCACGCAGCAGCAGCTCTCATGTAGTGATCCTAAAAAAAATAAAAAATAAATTAAAATTAAAGATAAAATTAAAATTTTAATAAATAAATAAATTAATTAAATAATAATTATTAATTAAAAAATAGAATATAATATTATAATGATATATATATACATAAACTAAAGCTTCCTAAAGTTAATCTTTAGGAAGCATCTGAATAAAAAAAAAAACAAAATGCTAAGGAAGCAGTTCCGTCTCCTCATCTCCTCTCTCCCACTCTCCTCAATCTTATCTCCGATATTCAACCAATCAAAAATCTAGAAATATCATTGGGCTTTGTTCGTCGTTGCCGACACTTCTACTGGAGCGCATCTGTCATGATAGCGGCGTAGACATATCTCCTGGGGTAAGGTAAATTCTCAAACTTACCTCAATTTTTCTTAAATCATAAGCCCAATTAACGAATGAAAAATTATCAGGAGATTCGTGGGGAGATTCTCTACAATATATCTAGAGCAAGTTTTTGAATTGGAGCTCCGGGGTACCAATTCTAAATCGGGGGTAAGTTTAATAATTTAGGCTTTATTAAACTATTTAGGGTATTCAGAGTTTAGGGGAATTTTAAGGAAAGTTACTCTAGTGATTGTGATGAGTAATGTAGTGAAGTTTGAATTTTAGGGTTTTGGGGATTTTGAACACCGTGGGGGGTAAGTTGGGGTGTTAGCGGACTTCTTCAGGAATCAGGTAAGGGGATTAAGTTAAGTCAGTAATTTTATTTAAGTTGAACTGATTAAATTAATATATATAAGAATTTGATGGTGATTTCAAAAACCAACTGTTTGAAATGAATTTTACAAACTTAAGATATATGTTATGGTATTTTGAATAGAAACGAATGGTGGAAAGTTTGGTTGTTTATATGGTTATGTTTAAATGTTAAAATCGTGTGACCGATGATTATTTGGTAGGATTTATTGTTTAACTGGATTTGAATTGTTGCGAAAAATACTGGAATTTCTTGTGAATAATGTAGGAATTTGGTATGACGACCAAGGGCCGAATTTTAATTGACGACTATATGCCGGGTTGTATTTTGTGGCCGAGGTCAAGACTTTTGGAATAACAGGAAATATATGTGAATTGATGTTTTAAATGATATTTTCTATTATCTAAATTTCATGATATGCTTTAAGAATCCTGGGGACCAGTGTATTGTGAGCACGGTACCGTTGCTAGAGATTTGTTATATGGCCGTGTGCGCCCACACTTGTGATGAGAGGTGAAGGGTGGCTTTATTCGATTTGTTATGAGATTTTTTATGTGGCCGTGTGCGCCCACACGAGAAAAAAACTAAGGATAGGGGTGATTACCTGCCCACACAAGTAGCACCCCTCTGCCATGATACTGTAGGCAACCCGAAGGTCACAACTAAAGCATACTGGGGCACTCACCTTACTCAGTAAACCCTTAGGTGAATAAGTAATCTCGTACTCATACAGTTCATCCAAATGTTTACCGGCGAAGGCTCCCGAGAATAGGGAAATCTACCCGCTCATACAAGTAGTTTTCCTCTGCCCTAATACGTTATGCAGCCTACTACTACACCTGATACTAACCAGGGCACTCGCTTTTCTCAGCAAGCCCTCGGGCGAAGAGTTTGCCCCGCCCAAACGTAACATGTTTTACAAGCATAAATAATGATACTACCATAATACATTATTTTGTCTGTCATTATTCTGTAATTCTCATCTGTTCATGTTCTCAACTTTGACATTTCATAACATTTCACTTTACATTGCTCTTTCCCATTTCACATTGTTCACATTTCATATTTCACTTCCATTTCATTCATTTCCATTTCATTCTCATTTTAATTTCATTTCATAATATACCCAGCATCTTTCAACTGTTTTCGTGTTAGTCCCAGTATCTTTCAGCTGTTTTTGTGTTAGTCCACATAGAAATGTGCTAGTCTGCTACTTAGCATCTTTTGGCTATTTTTGTGTTAATCCTAGCATCTTTCAGCTATTTTTGTGTTAGTCCTAACATCTTTCAGCTGTTTTTATGTTAGTCCACATAGAAATGCGCTAGTATGCTATTCAACATCTTTCAGCTGTTTATGTGTTAGTCCCAACATCTTTCAACTGTTTTTGTATTAGTCTCAGCATCTTTCATTTATTTTTGTTTCCATGGTTGCATTAACACTCACATGCAACATATCTCATATATTGTTTTCATACTCAGTTCATTTCCTGTATATCCTATATCTTATACATATAACATAATTCTACACAGAATTCTATTTTACTTATGCCACACTATTTAGTAGTACAATTCATATATGTATTTCCTGTAAAATAAGCCAACCAACATTTAACATTTATATACCAAAAATATACCTTTCCTTTTTACATAATTATCCTGAAAATAATATTCACTTACATTAGTTCATTTTCACATATACGTACCTAAATAAATAGCCCTAGGCTTAAAAAACGTAATTTAAACGGTTGGCATTTTAAACCCATACAAAAACATATACACGTATAGTCATAACATATTTCATTTTCGAATTAATTCATAAAAATCTGATTTAATATATATTCCCCTTACCTACTTTCTTGAACTACGCCAACAAGAATCCCCAAGATGTTGCCTGTGATGCTCACCCGGATCCTGGTTTAAAAACCCTAGTTTAATCAGATAAACCACAAATAACCTACTATTTTTGCATTTTCTTAGCCTATAAACCTCAAATAAACAGTTAAAATCCCAAAACCAAGAATCTTAACCCTTTCCTCAACTTTGGAGCGTTTCCCGAAAAGCCCAGTTTAGAATTTTGCTTTGCTAGATGAGTAGAGAATCTTCCCTAGATTACTATAACAGTCTCTGTTTTTCGATTTGGGCTGAATCTGGGCTGGATTCTTAGAGAGAAGGGAGAGAGATGTTTTAGAGAGAGAAATTTGGAGGAAAATGGTTTTTCCTTCGCCAAGAAGCTTCCTTGGACCTTTTATACTCAAAGTTGCCACGTGGCCTCGTCGACGAGAAGACAGGACTCGTCGAGGAGTCATAGAAGGAACTTCGTCGATGAGAAGGTGCATTCATCGACAAATCTTGATATCCGAAACTCACTCACTCAGGATTTATTCGTCAGCGAGGGATTGAACTTCGTCGACGATTTTATATAAACTACTCGCTGACGAGGACAAGATATTCGTCGATGAGTTCTGCTATTTTCTTTCAAATTTTTTTATTTTTCTCTTTATCCTTTATTTATCTATTCCATTTATTATCTTTCTAATTATTTAATCATTATAATTTTTTGGGTCGTTACAATGTACTTGTTGCCGGTATACTTGAGGATTAGGTTGAGGTTGTGCCGAAAATTCCCCTTTTTCTAAGGCATTCAACTGTGTACTAATCTTATTAGTAGTGCCTCGCAGTTAGTTTATGGTGTGAGTGTCGATCTACATAAATTTTTGAAGAGTATTTGCCATCTGCGCCATGCTATCATCAGGAGATTTATTTGGTGGAACAAGAGCTACATTAGATTGAAATCCTGAAGGCGTGTAGCTCTAAGAGATCTATTGCGGCTGATATTGATGCGGAGGAGCAACTAGATGATATGTTGGCTGCAAAGGTGGTGTATAAGACTTAGGAGGCTGCTGAAACTGTGAAGAAGATGGACCAGATTGATCATTCCTCTATGAAAAATTTGGGTGATTCCTCCATCCCAGATTGTAGGCATTCGAGAATGGTTGATTTGGAGATTTGTTACCCAATTTAATGATTGCATCTCCACTATTTTCGCAACTTTCACATTCTCTAATTCCATAACTTCTACTCTCCTAGTCAGATCAGCAACACGAGCATGGAGATCAGTCTCCTCTTTTACCTCATATTTACCTCCACTACTGATTGCTCTGAGAGGTTGTACTGCCATTGGTGCCTGATCATATCGTGTCTTCCATTGTTGGGCACTTTCAGCTAAGTAATCAAAGAATGACAGTGTCTGATTTGGTTCCTTGCTGAAGAATTCTCCATTGCACATAGTCTGGACAAACTATTTGCATTCAAAAGTAAGACATGTATAGAAATAATTAGCTAACCTCCAAGATTCAAACCCGTGATGTCAACAGATATTTATCAGATCCTTGAACCTCTCCCAACAAGCCTGGAAAGTCTCGTCACCCTTCTGCGTAAACTGACTGATATGCTCCTACAGATATTGGGTTCTCTGAAAAGGAAATAATTTGTGTAAGAACTCAAGCTGTATATCAGTCCAACTAGTAATAGAGTTAGGTCTTAAAGAGTTAAACCAAATCTTCGCCTTATCCTTCAAAGAAAAAGGAAATAAGCGGAGCTTGATATACTCATAAGTTCCAGCCCTATTAATGAAAGTGGTACAAACCGGCTCAAAGTTAGTCAAGTGCTGGTAAGGACTTTCATAATCCATTCCGTGGAACTGAGGTATCACTGACAACACCTCAGGCTTAATCATGAAATTCGGTGCATCATATGGTAAAGCAATGCAAAAAGGTGTGGTAGTGTGTGTAGGCTGCAAAAAAATCCATAAGATTGTGTGGTGTAAGTGCAGCCATATTTTCTTCAAAACTTTTTTTTTTTTTCATAAGGAAAAGCAAAATAAAAGGGAAAAACAGTAGTTTGAAACTAATTCTGGCATTCCCTAGCAATGACGCCAAAAACTTGACTCACTGTAAAAAAGAGTAGCGTGAAGGCTATCCCAAGTATAGGAGTTGAGTCGTGTATTAATTAGCCCAAGGGCCAGGTCGTCTCCTCAAGGAATGCATATTAATTCCGAACTCGTATAAAAAGTTTATTGAACATGGTTCAGATTTGTTTTCTTGAGATTTTTGAAAGATTGTGATGAAATTTTAATAACGCGACCCCTAAACTATGAATCTAACATGCATCAAATTAACGACATGAAATGGGAAACAGTAAACAAATGATGGGAAAACTGACAATAAGATAGACGATAAAAAATTTAAATGCAAAACATAATCATACGTTTAAACATTCACACAGAAAATAAATCCTACATTTGAAAATTTAGACAAAAGCCTGAAAACAAAAACTTTATTACGCAACTGAAGCATTCAACCACAAATTCATCAATTGAACACCAACTTAAAAATTAAACTTAACACAATCAAAAAACCCAAATTAATTCCAACAATGATATTAAATAAAAATAAAAACAACCGACTTTAATAATAAAAATAACCCAAACAAATTTAAACTTCAACAATCAAAGAGAGAATAATAAAAATTCTAATGGAAACTTTAAACAAAATCGAAAGGAATAATAATCCTAGCTTTAAATTGAAATAAACTAAACTCTTAATAATGAAAATCAAGTCTAATAAGATTAAAATAACTCAAATAGAGAGAAGAGATTAAAGAGAGATGAGAAAGAGAGAGAAAAAAAAATTCATCTAAAAAGGTTCTTAAACTTACTTAAACAGATATTTAAACCCAACTTTAAATTGAAGTAAACTAAAATCTTGACAATGAAAATAAATCTAACAACTTAAAACTAAGAAAAGAGAGAGAAAGAGAGAGATGAGAGAAGAGGAGAGAGAGAGAGAGAGAGAGAGAGAGAGAGAGAGAGAGAGAGAGAGATAGAGAGAGAGAGAGAGAGAGAGAGAGAGAGAGAGAGAGAGAGAGAGAGAGAGAGATGAGAGAAGAAGAGAGATAGAGCAAGTCGTGGAGTTTGCAGAGGCCCCTCCGCACAGCAACAGCTCTTAGGTCGCCCCCTCTGCCATAGTCCTCCAAAAGCCAAAAAAGAAATACATAATAATGCTTGCCTTAAACCCTAGCCCACTCTGTAGTGCCCCCAAAAATATTCCATAATCAACATAAAAATGACATCATTATATGATACCGTTGATACCACAAATGTAATAACCTGAACTCAAAAAGGGGGTCCCGGGTACCAACTTTCCATAACGTAATTAAAATACACACATCAGAAGCAAAAGACCATCCATTCCATACCTACTAGAGTACTATCTCACAACTATCACATCTATCATACTTAAATTCATATTACAACCCAAAATATCCAAAACATCTGTTGTTAACAAAATAGTGTCCCCTAACACTCACCCTCAGCGAACTCTTCTAGGTCCCGCCCCAGAGCTCCTAGACTCGAATTCCTGTAGGCCCTGAAAAGTTGATATATTTATTGGGGTGAGACACTTCTCAGTAAGATGATTAAATTAGTACCAGTGTGTGGCTAACATGAGTTTTAGTGTAGCAAATATATCCATCAAGTTATATTTAAATGCAAAGCATTTTAAACTGTACCCACACCTGTATATTTAAAAATACGTATAATTTCTTTCTAGTTCACAACTTAGCTCAACAGTAGCCCCATTATATAAATCTACAATTATATAAATAAGAACCTCCCTGATTGGACTATCATAATCACATCATGTAATAACCCCACATGATCGGGTTGTGCGGTCCGAAGACTAGACTTAGCCCTGGCTAGCCTACCACCAAGCTAAGTCAAGCATATCGTGTCTGTAGTCTGATTTGCCTACCACAGCCTGGTATGAACTCCAGGGCTGGTCCACAACTCTTCGCAGGCCAAATTGACATCCACTACCAACACTCTAAACATAGTGTGGTTGCACTGACATATATATATATATATATATATATATATATATATATGTATGTCGTCTATTGCTACGGTACTGAGCATCCACTGTCCATCAAGGTTCTTAGAATATACATTGCAATTTACATAATAAAATAGATAATCTGTTCATATTTCTCAACACATATTTCATATTTATAATTCTCGACTCATATTTTGTGTTCACAATTCTCAACACATATATCGTGAGCATTCCTCCCCAACGTCTCAACGATAATTTTTTAATAACCACGCGATTAGTATATCACCATGGACTCACAATTTCTGCATTATTCACAACATTTCCAAGCTCAAAGCTCATTATAACTAGATCTCAGTATAAAACCCATATTCCGTATATTAAACCACCATTTAGTATAAAAATTCCAATTTTGCCATGCAATACCATATCAATTAATCCACCGGTTAATTATGCATTTAAATAATCATACTCATGCCACACTATTTGAATATTAAATAGCAATATAATAAAGTGCTCGGGGAAAACATATTTTGCAAAAAACAAGGGTGTGATCATCCATAACATTTAGTTCAACTCAAAATACATATTTTACTGGTAAAATGGAAATGATCACCCCACTCACTTTAGTTTTTCTCCAAATCCAAGTATAATAACCAAAACAACATTTTCATTCGCCTGATTAAATCAGGAAATCATATATAACATTCTCGTATCATATACTACAATTTAATCGGTTCAAATTTCAAAAATAACTAGCATAATCTAATCCCTTTACCCGTTCCTGAAAATCTGCCTATCATGTTCGTTGGAACAAAACCTAGCTTTTCCTTAAACTCGCCAAGGAAAGGGAAACCAGAAAGTTGGGAGGAAGGAGAGAGGATCAGAGAGCACGAGGGAGACGCAGGAGAGTTTTATAGAGAGAGAAGTCCAAAACCATAGGTGACAGATAGAGATAGCGAGAAATTATTTTTCTTAAAAAAAATGAGCTTACACTTATTTATAGGTAAGCTGGCTCGGAGAAAATCGTCGACAATTTTCTTGAAACCGTTGATAGTTTGGCCATTTACCAAATCTAAATTTTCCTCGAAACCTCTTGGTAGTTGAAATCGTTGACAATTTTCCTGATATTGCTAAAGCCATTGACAGTTTGGTCTCCAAAAAAACCTTCTGATTAGAACCGTCGATGGTTTTCTTGAGTCCTACAAAACCATCGATGGTTTGGTGTGTACCAAACCATTTACTTTATTTTCTTTTTCTTTCTCTTTTCTCTTTTCTTTTATTTTTCTTTTCTCGGTTCGAGTTCCTACATCCTCCCCTCCTTATAGAAATTTTGTCCTAGAAATTTGTTAACTCATACTTATCATCACTCCTAAAATTACTGAATCGATCATCCGACTCTAGGAAGAGCCGGCGGCCACCCACATAATATGTTTCTGGGAGATTACAAATAGTCAAACAAAATTTTCCCAAAACTACTCAAAACACACAACCCGAAACCTATAGATTTATAATTACTTGAACCTAACTGGACAACCTACACCAAAAGCAAAATATATTCACAATCTGATTCTTACCTGAACAGCTTCACCTACCTGCCTAGCGAGGTCTCGTTGAATAGCTACGGATACCTTTGACGTATTTCCTCCTCTAGTTCCCATGAAGCTTCCTGCACTGTGTGGTTATGCCAGAACACTTTCACTAACGAAATATTTTTAGTATGAAGCTCTTTTTCCTTCCGAACTAATATTTGAACTGGCACTTCATCATAGGATAAGGTATCTTTGACTTCCAATAATTCATAACTTATCACGTGCGAAAGATTTGGAACGTACTTTCTTAACATCGACACATGAAAGATGTCATGAATCCTAGACAATGCTGGGGGTAATGATATCCTGTAAGCAACTAGACCAACCTTCTCCAGTATCTCGAATGGTCCGATATACCTAGGGCTTAGCTTACCCTTCATTCCAAACCTCATAACTCCCTTCATCGAGGCGATCCTCAAAAATATCTTATGCCCTATCCCAAACTCTAGCTCCCGTCGGCGAGTATCAGTGTAACTCTTTTGTTGACTTTGAGTTGTTTTAATCCTGTCTCGAATAAGCTTGATTTTCTCCGAAGTTTGTTGAATAATTTTTGGCCCCACAATATGCTGTTCACCAACCTCGTTCCAATACAACAACAATCTGCACCTCCGACCATAAAGTTCTTTATATGGTGCCATCTCGATACTAACCTAATAGCTGTTATTGTAGGCAAAATCCACCAGTGGCAAAAACTGAATCCAACTACCTCCGAAATCCAACACATAAGCTCACAACATGTCCTCTAATATTTGAATCATTCTCTTTGATTGCCCATCAGTCTGTGGGTGAAATGCTATACTGAAAGTCAGTTGGGATTCTAAGGCTCTTTGTAAACTCTTTCAAAATTGGGGGGTGAACCATGGATCTCGATTTGAAATAATGGACACAAGTACGTCGTGAAGTCAAACTATCTCCCGCACATAAAGTTCTGCTAGCCTATTCATGGAGTAACTGACTTTGATTGGAACAAAATGTACAGTCTTTGTCAAATGATCCACAATTACCCATATTACGTTTTGTCTATGCAATGATAGCGGTAAGCTCATTACAAAGTATGGACATGTGCTCCCACTTCCACTCAGGAATGTGAAGTGGATGCAATGGTCTTGCTAGTCTTTGATGCTCTGCTTTCACTTGCTGAAATATCAGACATTGCTCCATGAATCGAGCAATCTCCCTCTTCATGTTGTTCTACCAGAAGGATTCTCGCAGATCTCTATATATCTTTGTGCTCGCTGTATGTACGGTGTAAAAAAAGCAATGAGCCTCCTCTAGAATTGTCCTTTTAATCTATGCGTCGTTAGCTACACATAACCTAGTGTGAAACCTTAGAACTCCATCATTTGAAATATTAAAATCTTCCTGTAGCCCACTCTGTACTTTACCTTTAATCATCACCAACTTTGCATCTTTTATTTGTGTGGCCTTAATATTCTCCAGCAAGGTCAGTTGAATTACCAAGCTGGCCATGAACGTCTGGTGATTTTCCTGCACCAATTCCACACCAAACCTTTCCTGATCCATCTTGATTTGATGTTGAACTATCACTGTCGAGACTGATGCATTCACCGACTTCTGACTCAAAGCATCAGCTACCACATTAGCTTTTCCCGAGTGGTAATTGATGGTGCAGTCATAATCCTTTATTAGCTCTATCCATCTCATCTGTCTTATATCCAGCTGCTTCTGTGTGAAAATTTACTTAAGGCTTTTATGATCTTTGAAGATTTCACACCTTTCTCCGAACAGATAGTGCCTCCAGATTTTCAATGCAAAAACCATTGCTACTAATTCCAAGTCGTGCGTAGGATAATTCTTCTTGCACTCACTGAGTTGCTGAGAAGCATAGGCAATAACCTTTCCTCTTTGCATTACCACGCACCCAAGCCTTTCCTGGGAGGCATCACTGTAGATTACAAAACCTCATTCTCTCGAAGGAATTGTTAGTACTGGTGCAGTGATAAGTCACTGCTTTAACTCATGGAAGCTCTATTCACATTGACTTGTCCATTCATATATGACATTCTTCCTAGTCAACCGTGTCAGAGGACCTGATAACATGGAGAACCCTTCTACGAATCAGCGGTAATATCCTACCAATCCCAAGAAACTCCTAACAACATGGACATTTTTTGATCTTGCCTGGTCCACTACTGCCTTTATCTTACTCGAATCTACAAAAATACCACCCTTGGATATCACGTGCCCGACGAAAGCAACCTGTTCTAACCAGAACTCACACTTCTTGAATTTAGTGTACAACCTCCTTTCCCTCAACACTTGGAGTACTATCCTCAAATGATCCTCTTGCTCCTCGGGACTTTTTGAATAAACCTGTATGTTATCAATAAACACCACCACGAACTAATCCAGGTACTGATGGAAGACCCTTTTCATCAAGTCCATAAATGCAGCAGGAGCATTCATCAGTCCGAATGACATAACCAAAAATTTATAATGGCTATACCAAGTTTGGAAAGCAGTCTTCGTTACATCCGCTGATTTATCTTTCACCTGATGATGCCCGAATTGGAGATCGATCTTCAAAAAGACATGTGTCCCTTGAAGCTGGTCAAACAGATTATCAATATGTGGTAGTGGGTACTTGTTCTTTATCGTCACTTTATCTATCTCCCAGTAGTCGATGCACATCCTCATTGACCCGTCTTTATTTTTAAAAAATAACACGGGTGCTCCCCACGGGGATACACTGGGTCTGATGAAACCCTTGTCCAACAACTCCTGTAATTGTTCCTTTAATTCTTTCAACTCTGCTGTAGCCATTCTGTACGGAGCCTTAGAGATCGACGCCGCTCCCGGAGATAGGTTGATAGCAAACTCCACCTCATGCTCGGGAGGTAACCCTAGCAACTCCTTCAGAAACACATAAGGAAACTACCTTACTATCGAGATATCCTCTAGTCTAACTCCCCACCTATGGAGCTTCCTTAACACATGCGAGGTACCCTTGGCACCCCTCCAGGAGTAACCTTCTTGCCTGCATGGCTGACAGAATCGGTGGCAAAGTGCACATGCACGACCCCACAAAACTGTACTCCTGCTCCCTAGGAGGTCTGAACACTACCTCTTTCTTGTAGTAGTCAATACTGGCATTACTGGAAGCTAGACAGTCCATTCCCAAAATTACCTCAAATCTGTGCATGTCGAGAACCATCAGATTAGCAGGCAACATCCTTTCTTGAATACTGATCAGAAAATTCTTAAGTACCCTCCTACACACCACTACAGTTCCGGTTGGTGTAGCCACTAATAAATTGACGTCCATTGGGTGAGCTTCTATTCCATATAATTTAATGAACTCCCGAGCTATGAACGAATGTGTCACCCTTGAATCAAACAACACAATGGATTTATGTGACAAAATTGAAATAGTACTTGTCACCACGTTGTTGGCGTCCTCTACATCTCTCGGTGCAAGTGAATACACCCACGCCTAGGTGGTGTTCCTATGGTAGCCACCTTAGGGTGCCTAATTGTGTCCCCGAAATTGATTAGGTGTGGGGGTGATGAATTCCCCTGTGGAGCTCAGTGTCCCACTTCCTGTCGTTGGCTTGCATTATTACTAGGCCTCCTCCATGTACCCTAACTCGGACCTGCATGAAAACTAGGAGGCAATGGCCTCTTCTTTTGATTCGCTATCCCTACGGCAAACTAGTTTCCAACACCGTAACTTTGTCAACCAGCTCTGAGAAACCCTAGACTTGAAATGCCACCACATGCTCGTAAATTCCCTGTCTCAGACCTCTTTTAAATCTCCGTGCCTTCTTTGACTCATCCGGGACCATGTATGGGGCGAAGCGAGACAGCTCCATGAACTTGGCCGTGTATTGCTAGACGGTCAAGTGCCCCTAAGTCAGATTTAAGAACTCTTCTGCCTTAGTTTCCCTGGTGGAAGTGGGGAAATATCTGTCGAAGAAGATCTTCCTAAAACGGCTCCAGATAATAGCTGCAGGTCCTAGCCTATCTTCCTCCACCAGTTTCACTGCTCTCCACCATTGTTTAGCCTCCCCAATCAACTTGAAAGTGGTATACTGCACCCTTTACTCATCGGTGCAATGTAGAACGGCCAGAAGCTCTTCAATCTCCTAAATCCAATCCCTAATCGGGATCGGGTCCCTTCTCCCTGCAAACATCGGCATATTCATGTGGGTAAACTGCTTGATGGTGTAGCCCCGATCTGCAGGTGGTAGTTCTACCCTCTGGGGCTTCGCATGATCTCCCCCATAACTTGTTGGGCTAAACCCCACAATACTGTCAAGGTATCGATATTCTCCTTGCTGGAAGCCTCCACATTATTATTCCCTCTAGCATCAACGTCCTTATCTCTAGGATCCATCCTGAAAATAAAGCAAATAATGATTTTTTTAGAATCATATTATCAGAACACGACCAATATAACTAATTAACTAAAACTATAGAGTTCCTCACACTCTTTTACTAAAATACTTAGACTTTCCCCAATGAACTTTTTACACACAATTAAATCATTTGACCTTCAAACTCCCAATCCAAGGTTTTACCTCATTGCTCAGAAACAAAACCATCAATGGTTTGCCATGATTTTTTTGAGATCGTCGCCTCAGGAATATCACAGAAGACCGTTAAGGGAATCCTGCTTGCAGGCTACAAGACAGCAACCCCAAAACCTCAGATACTCTACTTCACCACTTATTCCTATACTCTGGTAGTATCATCCTCTAGAGTCTGCAGAACTAAGCAACCTAGGCTCTGATACCACAATTGTAGTGCCCTAAAAAATATTCCACAATCAACATAAAAATGACATCATTATATGATACCTCTGATACCACAAATGTAATAACTCGAACCCAAAAAGACAATCCATTCAATACCTACCATAGTACTATCTCATAGTTATCACATCTACAATACTTAAAAATTCATATTACAACCCAAAATATCCAAAACATCTGTTATTAACAAAATAGTGTCCCCCAACACTCACCCTCAGCGAACCCTTCTAGGTCCCACCCCGGAGCTCCTAGACTAGATTTCCTATAGGCCCTAAAAAGTTGATATATTTATTGAGGTGAGACACTTCTCAGTAAGATGGATTAGATTAGTACCAGTGTGTGGCTAACATGAGTTTTAGTGTAGAAAATATATCCATCAAGTTATATTTAAAAGCAAAGCATTGTAAAATGTACTCACACCTTTATATTTAAAAAGCAAGAAAGCAAGGAAGCCAAATACTTTGAAAAAGAAAAGAAAAATCATAAAAAGGTAACTTCAGGCGACCAAGGTGTAAACCTCAGGCGACCGAAATTTTTTTGAATAAATTTAAAATAGGCAGTATGTCTTCAGGCACCTAATCCTGTATCTTAAGGCTACTGAAGTAACTTCAAGAGACTGAAGTTGCACTTTAGGGAACCGAAGTTCGGCAACGGGCAAATTTTTTAAAAGTGCTTGATTTCAAAATTAAATTACTTGAGCCCTATTCTTTTTGGAAACTTGGGGGGCACTCCAAGTAAACTTGGCCAGCATGTTTAATAAGGATTTCAAGTTTATAAATACATGGTTTATGATCTTCACAAACAACAAAAAGCATTGAACAATCTTTCAAAAGCTCTCTCACTTTAAGCTATCTTGCTATCTGCTCTAAGCTCTGACTTGCTGTGAATTTCTTGAGAAATTTATAAGATTTTTACATCTTCTCTAAAGCGTAGAAACCGAATTATTGGTTACATTCAAGAGAAGGAAATCGGTGATATTTATATTAAGCTTCTTGCTTCATTCCTTTGATGTTTTTTAATTGAAGTCTATTAGTTTTTCAATTGTACTAATTAACTCTATCTGAGAGCATTCTTTCTACATCTATTTGATTTGTTTTTTGTAGATATTGACAATTCAAGGTTATTTGGATCATTGGACCAAGCGAGGGGATATTGCTTGGAGAGGCGTTGCTCTAACCTAGTGAAGGAGTGTTTGAGTGTGGGGTATCACTTGTAACAGTGTTGTTCCACCTGCAAAGGAACTGGGTTAGTGGAATTGTTTAGTGGTTTGCCAAAGCCAAGGACATAGGTTAGGGATAAGCCGAACTTCATTAAAATCGTGGTGTCACTCTATTTTCCTTTACTCTCTCTAATTTCCAGCATCATATAAACTGTGTGGATGTTTTAAATTCTTAATCATAAATACTACGTAATTTGGAAATTAAGTAAACTTAAGTTTGATTTTGATTTGGGATTGCAGAAACCAAAAGGGAGTACGTTGGTCGATCAATACTTTGCGGAAACCTCAAAGGGAGTATGTTGATTGGTTAACACCCCAAGACAGATTAACTAAGAGTTTATTTAAATTCTGAGTTATTGGGAATTTGAGTTGTGGTTTGCATTGAAGAAAAAAGTTTCATTACTACAGGGCTTAAATCAAATTTATATACACATAGCTATTAACAAAAGCTAAGAATTGTTCTAAAGCTTTCTTAATTGAATGGTTGATTGATTTATTACTTTTTTGGTGTATGGTTGTGGATTAGAATTGTATAAAAACTTAAGTATTTATTGTGTATTGGATAAATCAACAAGAAGTTAAGAATTTATTAAAAGAAGTAAAAGAGGTTAAGAGTTCTTAAAAAAAATTTTAAAAAATTTTTAAACCCAATTCACCCCTCCCTTGGGACTATACCTTAGTTTTCAATTGGTATCAGAGAGGGATTATAGAAAATCTTAATCAGTAGCTATACAAAGATCTTAATGGC
Organism: Malania oleifera; assembly: GCF_029873635.1. Classification (NCBI taxonomy): domain Eukaryota; kingdom Viridiplantae; phylum Streptophyta; class Magnoliopsida; order Santalales; family Ximeniaceae; genus Malania; species Malania oleifera. The sequence continues at coordinate 108,339,559 of NC_080422.1, read as the reverse complement.
TCACATAGGCGTAGCTCCCTTTAGAGAGGGTCAATCCTCAACTAGGCCTCCCATCTTTTGTGGTTTAAAGTACACATTTTGGGAACAACGTATGAGAATCTACCTACAAACAATGGATTGGAAAGCATGGAAGGTTGTCACATATGGTGACTTAATCCCTACTAAACTTGTAGATGGTATAGAAGTACCTAAAGAAGAAATATAATGGACTGACAATGACCATTGGATGCTACTAGTAAATTCAAGTGCCATGAATGCATTATATTGTGCTCTTGATATGAATGAATTCAATAAGGTCATAGCTTGCAAATCAGTCAAAGAAAATTGGGATAAATTAGAAGTAACCTATGAAGGTACTATTGATGTAAGGGACAATTGAATCGATATGCTCACTGGCGAGTATAAAGCTTTTAAGATGCACCCAGATAAAACCATCACTAGTATGTACACTAGGTTCACCCATATTACTAACTCCCTCAATGCCTTAGGAAAAACATGCACCACCTATGAAATGATCCGGAAAATTCATAGATGGCTACCACCTATATGGGAACCAAAAGCCACAGCTATAACTGAAGGAAGAAACCTTAGAAACACTTCCTTAGATGACCTCATAGGTTCTCTCCTCACATATAAAATGACAATGAATGAAAGAAGTGGAAAATCTAAAGCCCAAGAGTCTGTTGCTTTTAAAGCTTCAAAAGAAAACTTTAGTAGTGAAGATGAAGAGGATGGATTAGCCTTCATATCGAAGAAACTTGCAAGAATACTAAGAAGGAAAAATAAATTCAAAAGAAGAATCCAAAACTTGGAATCAGATAAAGAAGAAACCAATACAAAGAAATCAAAGAATAAAATCCCCACATGTTATAATTGTAAGAAGGATGGACACATAAAATCGAAATGTCCACTACTTAAGAAAGATTCCAAAAAGAAAAAGACAAAGGCAATGAAAGCCACTACTTGAGACAATCTAAGTACAAGTAGTTCAAAAAGTGAATCAAGTAACCAAGAAGTTGCTTATACTTGCTATATGGCATGGGATGATGATGAAGAACAAAGCTCTTCATCTAAATCGGTTAATGATTATAGTAGTGATTCATCTAATAAATCCAATGATGAAAGCAAGTCATCTTATGAAGAGTTACAAAATGAATTATTCAAAGTTCATAAGATCCTAGTCAAAGTAACTAAACAATATACTTCATTGAAAAATAAGAATGAAGGTACAATAAAAGAGTTAGAATCCCCTAAACTTGCTAAAAGAAAAGATTCAAAAATCAAGAAAATAGAAAATAAGAATGAAGATGTGATGAATGAATTAGAGTCTAAAAATCTTGCTGAAAAAGAAAAAAAAATTGAAAATCAGGAGATTAGAAAGCAAGAATGAAAAGTTGATGAAAGAATTAGAAGATCTAAGATCACAATCCTCTATTGATAATGAGACAGATCAATATATTTCTGAATTAAAGAACAAAATTAGCAAAATGTCTCAAGATCAAGTAAAATTTCAAGAAAAGGGTAAAAATATACAAAATTCAGAAATACTTAACCTTGAAGAGAAAATTGAGGATCAAGCCAAAATTATTTACAACTTTACTAAAGGAAAAGAAAATTTTGACAAAACGATTAGATCACAAAGAATGTCCTTAAATAAAGAAGGCATAGGATTCAATGGAGTTGAAAATACAAGGAAGAAGAACATCTATATAGGGTACTTTACAAGAGCCTCCAAAGACTATGCCAGCACCTCCTCAAATGCTTACATGCACACCATATGCTATCTTGTTAAAAAAAAAAAAAAAAGACATTAAGCTTGAATGTCTGTTAAAGAGGAAAAATGTAAGAGTTAAACATGTATGGAGAATAAAAGAAAAATCAAGTCTTAACAAACCATCCAGACCCAAGAAAGTATGGGTACCTAGATGAAATGCCTAACCAAGGATGTCAAAGATATTAAGCCATTCTCCTTTAGAGAGCAAGAAAGTTATATAAGGCAATGCTAAAAAGAGAACTTGAACTTTTACACAGTAGGGAAATAAGTTAGGAAGGATTCAAATCAAGAAGACCAAGAGACTTGAGAAAATTAGATACTTCAGTCAACCGAACTGCAAGTTTAGGCTCCTCAAGGTACTTTAGGTTGCTAAAGTCTAACCCTCAGGCGACCAAAGTGCCTCTGCCTACTAAAATTCATTCCAAAAATTCTTCAGGCAACTGAACTTAATCTTTAGGTGCTTGAAGTCGCGGATCCCCTTTATATTTATCACGTGAAACCCTATTTTTTCTTAAACATCAGACTCCTGAACTTTGGTACATCAATCACCCGAAGTTCCCTCACCATTTTTCTCTCAATCCCTTACTCCAAAACCAACAAATCCTAGCTCCTTTCCATGATTACTCATCTTCCCCATGAAATCTAGGGTTTACTGGTCGATATTTGTTCACTCCCCAAATCCTCACTATGCCTCGAACCAAGCAGACAACAAACCGTGGTTCATCCTCTAGTAAAGATGATCCCAATAACGAGCGATGGCTGGTATCCTCTCAATCCAAGCATCTTTATAGGACTCAACTCCTCATTAGTGACCAATATTTGGTAAGGTACTTGATATTCAGTTCTTTAATACCGAATTTCCTGAAATTCTACCATTGTTTAAAAACATCGGATGGAAGATTTTCATTGAGTATCAAGCCAAAGGGATCTTTCCAAACTATATAAAAATATTCTATGCAAATATGATCTCGGGGGAGAATTCCTTATCAACTGATCTAAAGGGTAAGAAAATAGTTCCTACGCCTCAAACCTTAGCACCCATCCTAAATATCACTCCCAGAAACTTTGAAGGCCCTACATTAGGACAATCATGGATACTCTAACAAGAATTTACACCAAAAGAATTTTTGCCATTAGTGATGGAGCATCAGCCTACTTACTTTGGGCATCCTCTACTTTATAAACAACTCAACCCGGAAGCTCAAATTCTTCAAAAGATCATCACCAATAACATCTTACCACAAGTTGGATCCTATGATCACATTTCATATGCTGATTGTTTTGTAATACGGTGTGTATTAGAGGAGAAGAAACTTGATTTAGCCAGTCTCATTATAAAATGGATGTGGGCTAAGTTTGATGCATCTCGAATCACTCTTCCTTACGATGGAGTTTTTAGTCTTATTTTTGCAAAACTAAGTATCACTTCACCAACAGACTTGTTCATTAAGAGGACTAGGTATGAACTTTTTACCTCTACTACCCTCAAACAAATGGGGTATGAAAAACGAGACCAGAATTGGTGTTCCAAAAGGGGTAGTCAATGAAGGGCAGTTGCTATACCATCTCCTCCACCTCAAGTTCAGCCACAAAGAACTGCATCTAAAGCCCATTCTTGGTTCATATCTTTCTATTATGAGTTTCAATCCTTCACTCATGACATGGGTAATGGTATTCAGTCTCTTTAGGTAAATTACTCTTCCTTGGACCAATGTATCATACGAATTGAATAGGCACGAGCTAGTTCTTCTCATGGTGATCCTACGGACACCAGCTCCATACCTCGTAGTAATGACTCTTCAAAAGAAGATAAGGAGGAAAATGAAGGAGATAAGGAAGGAGATGACAAAAAGGAAGAAACTGAAGATGATGGTACTAAAGAAACTAAAAAAGAAGATGAAGCTTCTAAGGAAGGCTCCAAAGAAGAAGAAGATGATGAAGATAGTAATACTGGATCTAATGTTTGATTTTGATAGTTTATGATGTTTTCATAATATTTAAAATTATGACTTTTGTTCACATTTTGATGGATGTATGGTACATTTGCTATTTGTATTACAATTTTGTATCCCTTTTTGCATGATGTCAAAGGGGGAGAGATGGTTTAGAGAGTAAAAAAAAATATATATCTATGTTGTTATGCTATATGTTGTTGTATGCTGGAAAATGCTGAATGTTGAAAATGCTATGAATGATGACTATATGCTATATGTTGCAGAATGTTGAATATGCAATATGCTATGAATGATGACTATATGCTATATATTGCTGTATGCTGGAAAATGCTAAATGTTGAATATGCAATATGCTATGAATGATGACTATATGCAATATATGAGCTATGCAAATGCCTTGATAAATGTACAATATTATAATATGTTATAAGGATTTGCAAATACCTTGTTGAGTTTTGGACTACTTTATAAACACATTACTTGAATCTATTTAATACTATGCTTATTGTAAGGGGGAGCATTCAAAAGATTTTCTCAATTTTTGCTCCTTACTTGTCATCATCAAAAAGGGGGAGATTGTTAGCCTAAAAAGGCTTTTACCTCTTGTTTTGATTGTAACAAATGAAGGAAAGGTTTAATGTGTTGTGTGTTCAAGTAATGATGTTTCAGGAAACTTAAAAAGCCAAAAACCAACAAAACTTCAAAGGAACTATCAAAAGATCACCAATAGCTCAAAGGTGTATGATGTGTCATGAAGTGATCAAAAAGGGAAGCTCAAAAACAGTTAAAGATGGAATGAACTCAAAGCTCAAAGATAACCATGAAGTTTTCAAAGAACAAGAAGTGTTTATATTTTTAGGAAATCTTCATGTAAGTACTTCAAAGGAAAAAATCTCATTGTGAATGAAAAGAAGCTTGTTAGGGGATTTAAATGGACTTTAAGACTTTATTTTAAAACACCAAAAAATGTTTTTCCAAAGCAAGAAAGCGAGGAAGCCAAATACTTTGAAAAAGAAAAGAAAAATTAGAAAAAGGTAACTTTAGGCGATCAAGGTGTAAACCTCAGGCGACCAAAGTTTTTCTGAATAAATTTAAGATAGGTAGTATGTCTTTAGGTGCTTGACCTTGTATCTTGAGGCCACTGAAGTAACTTCAGGAGACTAAAGTTGCACTTTAGGCAACCGAAGTTTGGCAATGGACATATTTTTTAAAAGTGCTTGATTTCAAAATTAAATTACTTGAGCCCTATTTTTTTTTTTGGAAACTTGGGGGGCACTCCAAGTAAACTTGGGCAACATGTTTAAGAAGGATTTCAAGTCTATAAATACATGGTTTATGATCTTCACAAAAAACAGCAAGCATTGAATAATCTTTCAAAAGCTCTCTCACTCAAAGCTATCTTGCTATCTGCTCTAAGCTCTGATTTGCTGCGAATTTCTTGAGAAATCTCTAAGTTTTTCACATCTTCTCTAAAGCTTAGAAACTGAATTATTGGTTACATTGAAGAGAAGGAAACCAGTGATATTTATATTAAGCTTCTTACTTCATTCCTTTGATGTTTTTCAATTGAAGTATATTAGTTTTTCAATTGTACTAATCAGCTCTATCTGAGAGCATTTTTTCTACATCTATTTGATTTTTTTTCTTGTAGATATTGATGGTTCAAGGTTATTTGGATCGTTGGACCAAGTGAGGGGATATCGCTTGGAGAGGCATTGCTCTAGCCTAGTGAAGGAGTGTTGAGCATGGGGTATTGCTTGTAATGGTGTTGTTCCACCCGGAAATGAACTGGTTTAGTGGAATCCTTTGGTGGTTTTCCAAAGGCGAGGATGTAGGTTGGGGATAAGCCGAACCTCGTAAAAATTGTGGTGTCACTCTCTTTCCCTTTACTCTCTTTACTTTCTAGCATACATATAAACTGTGCGAATGTTTTAAATTCTTAATCATAAATACTACGTAAATTGGAAATTAAGTAAACTTAAGTTTAATTTTGATTTGGGATTGTAAAAACTGAAAGGGAGTACATTGGTTGATTAATAATTTGCAGAAACCTCAAAGGGAGTACATTGATTGATTAACACCCAAAGAAAAATTAACTAAGAGTTTATTTAAATTCTGAGTTGTTGGGAATTTGAGTTGTGGTTTGCATTGAAGAAACAAGTTTCATTACTACAGGGCTTAAATCAAATTTTTATACACAATGCTATTAACAAAAGCCAAGAATTGTTCTAAAGCTTTCTTGATTTAATGGTTGATTGATTGAATGTTTGATTGATTGGCTACTTTGTTGGTGTATGGTTGTGGATTAGAATTGTATAAAGACTTAAGTATTTGTTGCGTATTGGATAAATCAACAAGAAGTTAAGAATTCATTAAAAGAAGTAAAAGAGGTTAATAATTCTTAAAAAGAATTAAAAGAAAAATTTTTAAACCCAATTCATCCCTCGTCTTGGGACTACACCTTAGTTTTCACTAAGTGTATAGTACCCATCAAATACCTTAAGGTTCTTTTAACAGCTATTTGATGAGATTCTTTAGGTGCTTCTTGAAATCTAGCATACATGCAGACACTGAACAAAATGGTTGGTCTACTGGCTATCAAATAAAACAAGCTACCTATCATGCCTAGGTAGTATTTAACATCTACTGGTTTTCCTTGCTCATATTTGTCCAAACTAATAGAAGTGCTCATCAGGGTTCCTAATGCTTTACCACCTTGTATATCAAATTTCTTGAGCAAGTCCTTTATGTATTTTGATTGATTTATGAATGTTCCATTTCTGGATTGTTTAATCTAAAGACTAAGGAAATATGTTTTCACCTATCATGCTTATTTCAAACTCATCTTGCATGCTTGTAGCGAATTCTTTGCATAATTCCTCATTTGTAGCACCGAATATGATGTCATTGACATAGATTTGGATGATAAGCATATCGTTGATCTTAGATTTAATAAATAAGGTACTATCCATTTTTCTCTCATCAAGTCATTTTCTAATAAGAAGTCGATTAACCTTTCATACAAAGCTCTACGAGCTTATTTTAATCCATATAGAGATTTTGTTAGTCTAAATACGTGATTTAGAAAATGGAAGTCTTCAAATCCATGGGGTTGTGCTACATACACTTCATCATTGATATATTCATTCAAGAATGCACTTTTCACATCCATTTGGTAGAGTTTGAAGTTCTTTTGGCATGCGTAGGCCAGTAGCATTCTGATTGCTTCCATTCTTGCTATGGGAGCAAAGGTCTCATTATAATCAATACATTATTCTTGATTGTAACCTTGAGCTACTAATCTATAGCGTTGTTATGGACTACTAATCTACATATGAAAAATGATATGAATGATTTGATAATTAATGATATGAGTTATCCATATATCACGATTTTAGTATATGTATATGATATAAGAACCTGGTTGGTTTGGTCTAGGCTAGCACTTGCACGGTATTGTTGCTATGTGTTCATGGTCTTTGTGATCATGATATTTGTGTTAACGCCGCTGTACGGAGTGGTATGAGATTGGATGGTCGATGTAGTTATTTTCAAGAAGTGCGTTGTTATCGCCCCTGGTGTACGGACCAGTCTAGGTAGACCCATTGGACCTACAGACTACTGTTTGACTTGGCAGTGGTTGGCCAACCATTGTCAGGTCCCGCCTTCGGGCCATACAACCTAGTCATGTGAGGGTTATACATGACAACAGCCAGCTAACCTACCAAGATTGTTTTATGTTATTATTATGATATGAGATAAGATATGTTTATGAAATGCAGTATGTTCTGCCATGTTTTGATATACATATGTTTTTCCAGATTTGATAAACAGTACTAAATATGATATGTATGGTATTTGTAGAACATGGTATACTTATGTAGCCACACACTAGTATTAGTTTATTTCCCTTATTGAGAGGTGTCTCACCCCTAAATCTTATTAACTTTTCAAGAGCCCCGAATAGGAGAGCGGGAAAAGCCTCGCTGATATAGTACGATCTATCTGCCCTTTTTGAAGGGTAAGTTTTGTAGGGACAGTTGGATTTTATGGGAAATGTCCCTAGGTTTTATTTTTGGGATGTATATATGAAAATATAGTGATTGTAGTAACTTTGGTATATTATGGTATATGGTATTGAGATGTACATGTTTGTATATTTTTTGCTACTAGGACTTTTGCTTTATGTTATAATATATCCCTGGTGCCCACGGGCCCAAGTGGATTGTGACCTGCTGAGTTGGAATATGGGATATGTGATATTGATATTATATAAAAAAAAATATGTGGAAAAATGAGCAGGTCGTGATAGCTTGGTATTAGAGCCTAGGTTGCTAGGTTCTGTAGACTTTAGAGTGCAGCAGAGACAATACCAGGGTTAGGAAATGATTTGAGGTTTTTTTCTACAGTTTAGAAGCAGGACTTCTATGATAGTTTCTGTGTTTTTCCTAGGGTGACGATTTCAAGAAAATCATAGTAAGCTATTGTCGGGTTGTGTTCCTAGAATGTAGGATTGGGGATTAGAAATGAGTTAGAAATGTTGAGATAAGTGGTGAGGATAGGTGGGTAAATTATGAGGATAGCATTACTGAATTGCAACTGCTATTTTCCAGGATGGATCCAGAAGGAAATAGTGCCCATGCGACTGGCAGTGATGGAGCAGGATCATTAGGTGCAGCTAGAATCGACTTTGACGCGGTATTACATAGTGTGCCTTAGCAGGTTATGGTTGAGATTGCTAGGAGTTCGAGGGAGCAGGGTGGTCCATCTGCAGGCCAGGGGTGCACCATAGAGAAGTTCACGAAGATGAAGCCTCCAACGTTCTCAGGCGGAGTTGATCTTGTAGTCGCTGAGAACTGGATGCAGGAGACCGAGAAAGTCTTGACTATACTGCAGTGTACTGAGGAACAGAGGGTCCTCTTTGCCACCTATAGATTGACATGAGAGGCTGAGAGGTGGTGGACTACAGTGAGACTATTGTAGCAGTAGAGGGTGACTCCAATAGCTATGACATGGGACCAGTTTAAAGATCTGTTCTTTGATAGGTATTTTCTAGCTACTGCGAGGGAGGCTAAGATAGAAGAGTTCCTGAGTCTGAAGCAGGGACAGCTATCTATCCAGCAGTATGCAACACGTTTTATCGAGCTCTCTTGTTTCTTCCCATACATTGTTCCTGATGAGGTGAAGAAGGCGAGGTAGTTTGAGAGAGGCTTGAGTGGAGTATATTCAAGCAGGTAGTGGTGCTGCGGATCCAGGACTTTGCTAATTTAGTTGAAAGGACAGCCTTGGCAGGGGTTGGTGAGCGTCTTGATGCAGAGGAGCAGGGATAGAGGAAGAGATCTGCATCTACCGGCTACCAGCAGGGTCACAGGCCGGGTCAGTGGAGGAGAGGTAATCATGGTAAAGGGCGGAGACAGGAGATGGGAGGATGCGAGGTGCATACAGGGCAGGGTCCTCCAGTTTGGCAGACTTGTGGTAGGAGGCACTAGGGAGAGTGTCGAGTTGGCGGTGTAGTGTGCTACCGCTGCAGTAGATCGGGACATATAGTGCCAGATTGTCCTACCCTGCCAGATGCAGCTCCGGTGTGCTATCGTTGCTGTAGATCGGGGCACATGGTACGAACTGCCCTACTCCACCAGATGCAATTCCAGCTCCTAGACCATACCGGGAGGTTATTAGGCACCATGCGGCGGCTAGCAGAGGAATACGGCTCCAGCCAGAGTGTTTACTCTGATGTCGGGTGAGGCTGAGACAGCGGGTGACGTGGTGACAGGTTTGGTTGTTATGTTTTCTTTTAAAGTTATTGCATTATTTGATTCAGGAGCTACACACTCGTTTGTATCCTCAGGGTGTATGAAATTATGTGGGGCTGAAACACAACTGTTAGATGTTGAATTGTTGGTATCTACACCGATTAGGTCAGTAGTAAGGTGTAATAGGGTGCTCCGAGGTTGTCCAGTTGATATTCAAGGGAAGGCTTTGTCTGCCGATTTGATAATGCTAGGCATGCACGGTTTTGATGTTATATTTGGCATGGATTGGCTCGCAGCTAATTTTGCCAGCATATATTGTCGTGCACGAGAAGTGATATTCAGATCTCCGAGGGAAGCAGAATTTAAGTTCGTAGGGTCGCGAGTGCAATCCTCGCCTCAGCTTGTTTCAGCTATTTAGGTCAGGAGACTACTATTGAGTGGTTGTCAGGGGTTTGTGGCTGTTGTGAAGGAGGTGTCAGAGAATGAATTGAAACTTGCTAACACGCCTGTAGTAAAAGAGTTTATAGATGTTTTTACAGACGAGTTACTAGGCTTGCCACCCGACCGTGAGATAGATTTTCTTATCGATCTACCTTCCGGTACAGCGCCGATTTCTAAAGTACAGTATCGAATGACGCCAGTAGAGTTGGCAGAATTGAAAAACCAGTTGCAAGATCTACTTGATAAGGGCTTCATACGACCCAGTGTATCTCCGTGGGGAGCTCCTGTTCTATTTGTGAAGAAGAAGGACGGGACTATGAGGATGTGTATAGACTATAGGGAGATCAATAAAGTAACAATCAAGAACAAGTATCCTCTACCCCGTATCGACGATTTGTTTGACCAGCTCCAGGGTACACGAGTGTATTCAAAGATTGACCTCAGATCCGGCTACCATCAGGTAAAGGTGAAAGCAGAAGACGTCTCGAAGAGGGCCTTTAGGACCCGGTATGGGCATTATGAGTTTCTCGTTATGCCGTTTGGATTGACGAATGCTTTTGTGGTATTTATGGACTTGATGAACAGAGTCTTCCACCGATACCTAGACCAGTTTGTTGTTGTTTTTATTGACGATGTACTGGTCTATTCGAGGAGCTCTGAGGAGCATGAGATGCACTTGAGGCAGGTTTTGTAGACACTTCGGGAAAAGAAGTTGTACGCCAAGTTCAGTAAATGTGAATTTTGGCTGGAGAAGGTCGTGTTCTTGGGGCATGTTATCTCAGGAGATGGAATTTCTGTAGATCCCAGTAAAATTGAGGCGGTAGTGAATTGGGCGAGACCGAGAAATGTCTAGGAGATCAGGAGTTTCTTGGAGCTAGCTGGCTATTATCGCCGTTTCGTTGAGAGATTCTTAGCATTGTCAGGACCTTTGACACGACTGATGAGGAAGAATGTCAGATTTGAGTGGGACGATAGCTATGAACAGAGTTTTCAGGAATTGAAGCAAAGATTAGTCACAACACCAGTATTGGTTATCCCGTCTGGGGGTAAGGGGTATGTCATTTATAGTGATGCGTCCTTGAAGGGACTTGGCTGTGTATTGATGTAGCATGGCAGGGTAGTGGCGTATGCATCCAAACAGCTGAAAGAATATGAGAAGAACTACTCTACACATGATCTTGAATTGGCTGCAGTAGTACATGCGTTGAAAATTTGGAGGCATTACTTGTATGGCGAGCAGTGTGAGATTTTCTCCAACCACAAGAGCTTAAAGTATTTCTTCACGCAAAAGGAACTGAATATGAGGTAGAGAAGGTGGTTGGAGTTGATTAAGGATTTTGATTGTACCATAAGTTATCACCCGGGGAAAGCGAACGTGGTAGCTGATGCGTTGAGCAGGAAATCCAAGGAGCCAGTGTTGGTGGCTATGGGGATTCAGCATCCAATCATGATGGATCTGGAGAGACTCGGCATAGAGTTGGTAGATAGTGATCTTCTAGTGTGTATTGCCAGCCTAGTGGTACGGCCTACTTTACAAGAAAGAATTAAAGTTGCCCAGAAGGAAGATCCAGAGTTAGCAGAGGTGATAGACAAAGTACAGAGTGCGTAGGGGGAGGAGTTCAGTATCGCAGATGACGGAGCTTTGCGGTTCCGTTCCAGATTATGTGTTCTTATTGATATTGAGATCAGAAAGACTATTCTAGAGAAGGCTCATAGATTTTGTATACAGTTCATCCCGGTAATACGAAGATGTACAGAGATCTGCGTGAGTCGTATTGGTGGAGTGGCATGAAGAGAGAAATTGTCGAGTATGTAGCCCAGTGTTTGACGTGCCAGCACGTAAAGTCTAAGCACTAAAGGCTGGTAGAGTAGTTGCAGCCGTTATTCATCCTAGAGTGGAAGTGAGATAATATATCAATGGACTTTGTGTCAGGACTGTCGACGACATTATATGGCTAGAATGCCATCTAGGTGATTGTTGATCGTTTGACTAAGACCACCCACTTTATACCTATCAAGATTAGCTACTCCCTCAGCCATTTAGCGAAGATTTACATTCAAGAGATAGTACGTTCTCATGGGGTGCCAGTATCGACTGTGTCAGATAGAGACCTGCGATTTACATCATGATTTTGGAGGAGTTTGCAGGAGGCTCTAGGGTCTCAGTTATCATTTAGTATGACATTCCATCCTCAGTCAGATGGGCAGACTGAAAGGACGATACAGATATTATAGGACATGCTCAGAGCGCGTGTACTAGACTTTGGGGGTAGTTGGACTCAATTCAAGCCGCTGGTAGAGTTCGCGTATAATAACATTTATTAGTCTAGCATTGGCATGGTACCATTTGAGGCTCTGTACAGTAGGAGATGTCGTTCTCCTTTGTTTTGGGATGAAGTGGGTGAGCGGCGAGTAGTGGGGCCAGAACTTGTGCAGCAAGCGCGTGATAAGGTTCGGCTTATCAGAGACAGGATTAGTGTAGCTTAGAGCCGACAGAAAAGTTACGCTGACCATCGCCGCAGGAATTTAAAGTTTGATGTGGGTGATCATGTATTTTTGAAGATAGCTTCGATGAAAGGGGTTATGCGCTTTGGGAAGAAGGGTAAACTTAGTCCTAGGTTTATCGGTCCATTTTAGATTCTAGATAAAGTGGGACCGGTAGCTTATAGGCTAGCTTTACCTCCGGTGTTGTCCAGGATCCACGACGTATTCCATGTGGCTATGTTGAGGAAATACGTTCCAGATCCTTCTCATATCATCAGTTATGATGAGTTGGAGCTTAGTGATTCACTAGGATATGAGGAGGTACCAGTACAGATTCTGGATAGGAAAGTACAAGAGCTACGTAATAAGAAAATTCCTCAGGTAAAGGTTTTGTGGAGGAATCATGCGGTAGAAGAGACTTCTTAGGAATCCGAGCAGCAGATGAGACAAAGATATCCGCATCTATTCGAAGAAAGTTGGTGGGATAAAATGTAAGTAGTTAGGTAGTTTCTTTTGCAAGTACATGTAATGGTTTAATAGTGTAGTATTTTAGTTTTGGGAGAATGGTTTTCTTTTGTATATGTAATCTTCCAAGACTCGAAATGTAACCACGGTGTACCTCCGCCATAAGTGAGGGTAGGTAATAAAATGAGTAGACCCTTTTTTCCTGGTTAAAGGATGGTGAGTTACGGGAACCGTAAATTTCGAGGACGAAATTCTTTTAAGGGGGGAGGAATGTAGTAACCGGGGAAAATAAAATTTTTTTAAAAATAAAAAAATAATAAAATAATAAAATAAAATAAATTAATTAAATTAACAAGTAAAATGAATAGTATGATAAGGAATATATATATATATATATATATATATATATATATATATATAAGTAAGTTATTAGGATATATATGTAATATATATAAGTTAAAGGTATATATATCCTAACAACTTACTTATATATATATATTTTCCCTTATCATACTATACATTTTACTTATTAATTTAATTAATTTAATTTATTTTATTATTTTATTATTATTTTTATTTCTTTTTTTTTTTAAATTTTATTTTTCCTGGTTACTACAAAGGATACTTATGAGCCGGAAAGTAAAATGAAAGTGGAAAGTGAAAGAATGATAAAATTGGCTAAAATGAGAAATGAAAGAAAGAATGGAAATTGAGAAATAAAGAATTTTAAATATGAGAAATGAATCGTGTGAGTTAATGACATAAATAATTGAGGCGAAGTGAAACTCTCTACCTGAGGGCTTACTGAGTAAGGTGAGTGTCCTAATAGGTATCAGATGTGGCTATACCCGGCTGCATAACGTGTTAGGGCAGAGGGAAGCTATCTGTATGGGCGGGTAATCTTCCCTATTCTCAGGAACTTCGCAGGTAAAAATGTGTTGGAATGATTGATTTTGAGAAATGATTTTAAAGCTTATAAAAGATTGTGTTGTATATTTATATGACTATGAGAATATATTTGCTAGTGTATTTTCTCAGATGAAATGTTATCTTGAAAAGTAAGGCATGTTATAACTGAACTCATATGACCACACACTGTAAATAATTTATTCCTTCTTACTGAGATGTGTCTCACCCAATTTATCTAAATTTTTCAGGGAACAGAGACCGACCGGGTGATAGAACTCTGTGATAGTAGGGAGCTGGAACCCTGATATATAGGGTGAGTTTGGACTAGGGAAGTGTGATTCCCTAGGGTTGTATTGTTTTTGGGTATGAGATAGTATTGTGTAAATATGTATGTTAGTACTCTAGATATTGTATTCTGGATGATATGAATATACTGCCTTTCGCTGTTAGGTTTTATAAATAAAATAACTTTTTACTTGGTACCTAGTGCGGGTCAGGTCGTATGAATGATAGTAGAATTGTTGACGTGGTCGATTTATAGATGTTTTTTATAATGAGTGAAAATTTATTTATTATTGAAAAAAAATTGTACGAAAATTGAGGCGTCACAGTTTGGTATCAGAGCCTAGGTTGCTAGGTTTTGTAGACTTTAGTAGACAGCGGAATACAATACTAGAGTGTAGGAGTGGATTTTGAGGGAAATAGGAGATGGGTAGATTGAAGTGGGGGTTAGTGATTGTTAGAGGATGAGGTGAGAATTTAGGGTTCTATCTTGCGGCCTAGAGATAGGAGTACTAGGGTTGTTTCTTTGTTTTTCCTGGGGTGATGATTTTAGGAAAACCATGGATACTATTATTGGGTCTTGTTTCTAAGTGGTAGGATTGAATCTTAAATGGGGATTAAAGATGTGGATAGAAGAGTAATTTATGAGTTATAGCGGTGTATGGGTTGTGTGATAGTGATTGTATGCTGAGATTAGCTGCTATCTTTGCAGGATGGATCCGAGAAACAGCAACACAAATGCTGGAGGTGATGGAGTAGGGCCTTCCAGTATGGGTGGCGTAGACCTTGACGCAGTGTTGTGTAGCATCACTCAGCAGGTGATGGCTGAGATGGCCAGGAGCTCAGGGGAGTGGAGCTGCATGATCGAGCAGTTCACGCGTATGTGACCTCCGTATTTTTCTAAAAGAGCGGATCCATTGGTAGCAGAGAACTGGGTTGAGGACATAGAGGATATACTGACAGTCTTGTCATGTACAGACGAGTAGAGGGTGTTATTTGCTACATTTAAATTGACCGGGGAAGCAAAGCGCTGGTGGAGGTCAGTGAGATTACTTGAGGAGCAGGGGTCTGACCCTGTAGCGATGACGTGGAGTCGCTTCAGGGAGATTTTCTTCGAGTGATACTTTCCCGCTATGGTCAGGAGTGTGAAGGTGTTAGAGTTCCTGTATTTGACATAGGGGTCTATGATGGTGCAGCTGTACACAGCGAGGTTTGTTGAGTTGTCCTGATTTGCCCTGTATATGGTGCTAGATAAGGAGAGGAAGAAAAGGAAGTTTGAGGAGGGCTTGAGACAGAACTTGTATGAGCAGGTGGTAGGTTTCCGAGCTCAGAACTTTTTAGAGATAATGGACAAGGCTGCAGTGATTGAGAGTAGCATACAGAGAGGCACAGCAGCACAAAGCTAGAGGAAAAGACCCACACCTTCTGATTTTCAGGCAGGGTTCAGTCGAAGGCTGTGGAGGAGATATGATAGCAGGGGAGGATGAAGACAGGGAGGAGGAGATCGAGTAGTACGGAGTGGACAGATGCTCCCTCTTTGTCCCAAATGTTTAAGGAGGCACTCAGGAGAGTGCCGAGCGAGGGAGGTTGTCTGCTATCAGTGCCACCAGCCTAGGCATATAGCGAGGAACTGTCAGGCACTGCCAACGATAGCAGCTGCTCGTCGACCATACAGAGGAGGCTATCAAGCACCTCAATGTGGACAACAGAGGAATACTGCTCCAGCATGAGTGTATGCACTGATGCCGGGATATGCTGAGGCTGTAGGAGATGTGGTGACAGGTACTGTTTTAATACTGTCATCTAAAGCTACTATCTCATTTGATTCTGGGGCGACTCATTCTTTTATCGCCCAGGAATATGTTAAGTTGTGTGGGTTTGAGCATCAGTAGTTAGATATTAGTTTGTCTGTTGCTATGTCGATTGGGGCTGTAGGGATATGTAGAAAGGTATTCAGAGACTGTCTAGTGGATATTCAAAGGAGGTCTTTGTCAGCTAATCTGGTAGTTTTAGATATGCATGGGTTTGAGGTAATCTTGGGAATGGACTGGCTAGCTGCCCACTATGCCAACATTGATTGCCATCAGAGAGAGGTAGTGTTCAGACCTCCAGAGGGACAGGAGTATATGTTCATGGGATCACGTGTGCGCACCCCACCTCAGTTACTATTTGCTATTCAGGCACGTAGATTGTTATCAGAAGGTTGTCGGGGATATTTAGCCTGTGTGAAGGCGATATCAGAAGGGGAGCTGAGAGATTTTCCTGATGTATTCCTTGAGGATTTACCAGGGCTACCTCTTGATCGTGAGGTAGAGTTTGTTATTGATCTAGTTCCAGGGACAGCGCCAATTTCGAAGGCGCCATATAGAATGGCACCAACATAATTGAAAGAATTGAAAAAATAGTTATGGGAACTATTAGATAAGGGGTTTATTGGGCCCAGTGTGTTTCCCTGGGGAGCACTAGTTTTTTTTGTGAGGAAGAAGGATGGTTCGATGAGGCTGTGCATCGACTATTGAGAAATAAACAAAGTGACTATCAAGAATAAATACCCGCTCCCGCGTATCGATGATTTGTTTGACCAGTTACAGGGGACACAGATATTTTTGAAGATAGATTGACGCTCCGGGTACCATCAGGTGAAGGTCAAGGCAGTAGATGTTCCGAAGACGGCATTTAGAACATGGTATGGACACTATGAATTTTTGATTATGCCGTTTGGGTTGACGAATGCTCCTGTAATATTTATGGATTTGATGAACAGGGTCTTTCACCAATACTTGGACCAGTTTTTGGTAGTATTTATTGATGATATACTGGTGTATTCAAAGAGCCCAGGGGAACATGAGGAGCATCTGAGTATAGTGCTTCAGGTGTTGCGAGAGAAGAAGTTATATGCGAAGCTCAAGAAGTGTGAGTTCTGGCTAGAACCTGTTACCTTCCTTGGACACATTATATCAAGGGATGGTATTTCTGTTAATCCGAGTAAGATTGAGGTGGTAGTAGACTGGGTACGACCAAAGAACATACACGAGATCAGGAGTTTCCTGAGATTGGCTAGGTACTATCGCAGGTTTGTTGAAGGCTTCTCTAGATTATCAGGCCCACTTACCAGATTGACTAGGAAGGGAGTGAAGTTTGAGTGGTCTGATGAATGTGAACAGAACTTCCAGGAATTGAAGCAACGACTCATCACTACACCTGTGTTGACGATTCCTTCAGGAGAGGAGGGGTTCATAATTTACAGTGATGCCTCCCACAAAGGGCTCAGATGTGTGTTAATGCAACGAAGGAGAGTGATAGCCTATGCCTCACGACAATTGAAAGAATATGAGAAGAACTACCTACCCATGATTTGGAATTGGCGGCCGTTGTTTACGCACTGAAGATTTGGAGGCACTATCTATATGGGGGTAGGTGTGAGATATTTACTGACCATAAGAGCTTAAAGTATTTCTTCACGCAGAAGGAATTGAATATGAGGCAGAGGAGATGACTGGAGCTAATAAAGGATTACGACTGCACTATCAGCTACCACCCAGGAAAGGCTAACGTGGTTGCTGATGCTTTGAACCAAAAATCAATGGGTTTATCTGCGTCTGTAGTGGAGATTCAGTATCTGATCCAAATGGATCTAGAGAGGCTTGGTGTGGAGTTGGTAGAGGGCGATCACCAGACGTTTATTGCTAACTTGGTTTTGCAGCCGACTTTCCAGGAGAGAATTAAAGTAGCTCAGAGGAATGATGTATAACTAGTCGAGCTTATTGGAAACGTACAAGATGGTTAGGAGATAGAGTTCAGCATCTCAGATGATAAAGCCTTGAGGGTCCGTACTAGGTTATGTGTTCCTACTGATCCTGAAATCAAAAAGGTTATTCTAGAGGAAGCGCATCGATCCCTGTATACTGTACATCCAGGTAACACTAAAATGTATAGGGATCTTCGAGAGTCCTTCTGATGGAGCAACATGAAGAGGGAGATAGCTCAGTTTGTGGATCAGTGTTTAACGTGCCAGCAAGTGAAGGCTGAGCACCAGAGACCGGCGGGATCATTGCAGCCACTCCATATTCCTGCATGGAAGTGGGAGCATATAGCGATGGATTTCATCTTAGGAATACCGCTGGCATTGCATGGATAGGACGCTATCTGGGTAGTGGTGGATCGACTAACGACGACTGCCCACTTTTTGCCGATTAGAGTTAGTTACTCTATGGACAAATTGGATGAGTTATATATCCAGGAGATAGTTAGACTCCATGGCATCTCAGTGTCCATAGTTTCAGATAGAAACCCACGGTTCACATCTCGTTTTTGGAAGAGTCTACAAGGGGCCATGAGTTCTCAGTTGTCGTTCAGCACAACTTTTCATCCTCATACAGATGGGCAGACAGAGAAGACGATACAGATTCTGGAGGATATGTTGCGAGCATGTGTGCTGGACTTTGGAGGTCATTGGATGCAGTATTTGCCATTGGTCGAGTTTGCATATAACAACAGCTACCAGGCTAGCATTGGGATGACACCTTATGAGGCACTGAATGGTAGGAAGTGCCGATCCCCGTTGTACTGGGATGAGATCAGGGAGAGATAGATATTGGGGCCAGAGCTGATACAGCAGACTCAGGATAAAGTCAGACTCATTAGAGACAGGAACAATATAGCACAAAGTCGACAGAAGAGTTATGTAGATACTCGTCGGCAAGAATTGGAGTTTGACGTAGGAGATCACGTGTTCTTGAAAGTGGTACCACTGAAAGGTGTTATGAGGTTTGAGAGGAAGGGTAAGCTGAGTCCTAGGTATATTGGACCATTCGAGATTCTTGATAGAGTAGGTCCAGTTGCCTATCGTTTGGCTTTACCACCTGTCCTATCTAGGATCCATGATGTATTCCATATTTATACGCAGAAGAAATACATCCTAGACCCCTCCCATGTGATCAGATATGAAGCAGTGGAGTTGGGTGATATCTTAACTTATGAGGGAGTGTCAGTGCAGATTCTTGACTGGAAGGAACAGAAGCTACGCACGAAGAATATTCCACTAGTGAAAGTTTTGTGGCGCAATCATGCCATTGAGGAGGCTTCCTGGGAATTGAACTAGAGGATCAGATGCGTTAGAGATATCCACACTTATTCAATGGAGCTTAGAGTTGAGTCAATCAAGTGAATAGAATAATATTGTATATTTTTATTTGTATAGTGTAACGTATGATAGATAGGGTTTTTAGTTTTGAAATATGAATGGCTTTGGGAGAATTTTGGAATAGTTGTAATCTCCTAGAATCCTCTTTGTAACCACGGTATTCCTTCGCCATATGTGAGGGTAATTAATAAAATTTGGGTGTTTTGTCTTTAAGAATGAAAAGTGATGAATAGCAAATTTCTAGGACGAAATTTTTATAAGGTGGGGAGAATGTAATAACCCCAAAAATGATTATACAAGATTAGTGGGGTGATTTAAAAAATTAATTAATTAATTAATCTGGGAAAAATGAAAATTGCAGGAGTTGAATTTCGGGCGCCAAGGGCGTAGGATCTAGGTCTTAACGAGACTCTCAGTAAGCTAGGTAAGTGGAATAAATTATAGCAGTATTTTTAAATTACCGTTTGAATTAATATATGAAAATGAGCGTATTATATTTTGCCTGAAAATTATTATGATATAAATATAAGATAAATTGTGTGGTATTTGAGTAATATTAATTTGTGTTGCTTTGGAGTCTGAAATTAATGTATTATGAATATTAGATAAAAACTGTATGGCACATGACATGTGTTGAAAATGTGAAATATAACGATGAGTATTTTCTGAGAAAATATCAAAATGAGAATGATTGATATGATTAGTGGAAAATAATGAAATGTGATATTTATACATGAGTAGAACTTATTTGCATAAAAAAAATGAGATTATACAAATTACTGATTTGAGTATTTTGGAAAATGTGGAAATACGTGAAATATGATATGTACTATTATGAGATGATGGAAAGTGCACAGAAAATGATGAGAATATTTATACTGAACTGGATTGTGATATACTGAAATATGATTGATGAAATGCCAATACCGCATAATGATTGCGGGTATGTGGTAGTGAACCTTGACGGATGGTTATGATATTGAGCACGGTACCATTCCTAGTGGTGTTAGTACAACCACACGGACTCTTGGAGCGTGTGGCATGACAGTCGACTGTGTCATTTTGTAGGGTTGTTAGACCCCCTGAGTCCGGATTAGGGTTATAGGCCGACGAGTCGTACTACAGACACGATATGTGATATGATACTTTGATCTAACCGAGTCAAACAATCACGGTTAGATCCAGCCTTTGGGCCGCACAACCTTGACCATGGGGGGAAGCATGATGTGGATAGAAAGATCCTTAGGGTGGCCATGAGTTATAGACGCGATGTTGGTTGTTTGATACTAAGGATACTTATAAGACGGAAAGTAAATGAAAATGGAAAGTGAAAGAATGATAAAATTGGCTAAAATGAGAAATGAAAGAAAGAATGGAAATTGTGAAATAAAGAATGTTAAATATGAGAAATGAATTGTGTGAGTTAATGACATAAATAATTGAGGCGAAGTGAAACTCTCTTCCTGAAGGCTTACTGAGTAAGGTGAGTGTCCTAATAGGTATTAGATATGGGCATACTCGACTGCATAACATGTTAGGGCAGAGAAAAGCTACCTATATGAGCGGGTAATCTTCCCTATTCTTAGGAACTTCGCAGGTAAAAATGTGTTAGAATGATTGATTTTGAGAGATGATTTTAAAGCTTATAAAAGCTTGTGTTGTATATTTATATGACTCTGATAATATATTTGCCAGTGTATTTTCTCAGATGAAATGTTATTTTAAAAAATAAGGTATGTTATAACTGAACTCATATGGCCACACACTATAAATAATTTATTCCTTCTTACTGAGATGTGTCTCACCCAATTTATCTAATTTTTTCAGGGAATAGAGACTGACCGGGTGATAGAGCTCTGTGATAGTAGGGAGCTGGAACCCTGATATACAGGTTTGAGTTTGGACTAGGGAGGCGTGATTCCCTAAGGTTGTATTGTTTTTGGGTATGATATAGTATTGTGTAAATATGTATGTTAGTACTTTGGATATTGTATTATGGATGATATGAATATACTGTCTTCCGCTGTCAGGTTTTATAAATAAAATAACTTTTTACCCGGTACCCAGTGTGGGTCTGGTGGTATGAATGATAGTAGGATTGTTGACGTGGCCGATTTATGGATGTTGTTTATGACGAGTGAAAATTTATTTATTATTAAAAAAATTGTACGAAAATCGGGGCGTCGCATTTTCAAAATTTATACAGTATACATTCTCAATCCGGTTTGCAATAAACAAGATTTCATGTTTTTCGGTATGTTCAACCATGCATTTGTCCTTTTTAAATGTTATGTCAAAACCCTTGTCACTTAGTTGATTAATGCTATGTAGATTATACTTTAACCCTTCAACCAACAGTATATTATCAATTATCAAGGAGGGTTCCTTACCGACTTTGTTGATGCCGATAATTCTACCTTTAGTATTATCTACGAAAGTGACATGTCCACCTTCCTTTAGTGTCAACGATGTGAACTTGGACTTATCTCCAATCATATGCCTTGAGCATCCACTATCTAAGTACCATTTATCTTTTGATGGGGTGGACCTAAAACATACCTACAAAAAGGATTTAAGATGTTCCTATAGGTACCCAAATCTTCGTAGGTCCTTTTTGGGTTTGTTTTAATTGTATTTTTGACTCTCCATACCTTTCTGGTTTTAAATTTTTTCCTTTTAAATGGATATTTAAATTTTATATATCCATTCTCCTTACATAGGAAACATGTGGTGTGTTCTTATGCATTAGTTGAGGAGGTGTTGTCGCAATGTTCTCGGACGCGAACTTGGGACGAAAAGGAGTTGGTTTTAAAAATAATTTTCGTGAAAAATAATGTGTGATGGAGTTGCCACTAACATTTTAGTGTGGTCAGAACACTCGATTACTACCCAATTGAGGGTAGAATCGGTCTGTATTATCAGAGCCGAGTTCGGGAGTTCAGTTACGCGAGGGGAAACTATTAGCACCCCTACACACCCGTTCTTACGAACGGTACCTAATTAATTGAAAATTATCCTAAAATAAATTTAATATGCCTTGAAATTACTCCCTTTCAAAAAAGAAAAAAATACAAAATGAAATACTATATAAGTATTCTCTCAAAACTAGGACATACCATACTTCGAAGAGCTCAATGCCTCCCATTGCAATACTTGGGATATGAAAATTGAGAAAATATGGTATGAAATACCCTCCTGGGGTTTTTGAAACTTCTAGTGTCTTTATAAGTATGAAAATAATATTTCGGGAGGTTTTGAATTTATATGGGATGAAAAATTTGTAAAGATGAGTTTTCCAACTCAAAATTATTTTTTTAATATTTTTTTATGATTTTTATGAATTTTTATAAAATTTTTCATATTGCTCCTAAATCTTGAAATAACAAAAATAAAGTTAAAGAGAAATAATGAAAATCAAGTTTATATATTTTTTGAAATTTTATCATGAGCTTTCTGATTTTTTGTGATTTTTTTAGTGCAAGAACAATTTTGGGTTACAAAAACCTTTTTTTGAATTTTTTGGTATTTTCTTGTTTTTTTATTAATTTTAAACATTTTTTGAATTTTAAATCAAGCACATAATATGAAAATAAGCAAGAAAACACATCAAAAGTATTCTTATTTTTTTGAAGAATGCTCCTGAATTTTTTGTGATTTTTCTACAATTTTAATGAATTTTTATTGAATTTTTGTGAATTTAAAATGAATTATTAAGTGTTAAAAAAAAAAAAGAAAGAAAAACCGGTTCAAGGGGGGTAAGACTGGTAAAACTTTGACCGATCTGAAGGAGACCGGTTTAAGGTTCGAGTCAAGACCATCCACATGTTTGCATCCAGGCGCTTGGGGGCGTGTGGAAATAATCTATTGTGTGGCCTAATCCTAGCCATGTACTGAGAGGCAATGATTCGGTGGTGATGGAAGGAACACGTGTTCTTCTGTGGGTATGAGGAATAGAACTACCAGGTGTCGGCATCCGGGTGTAGGAGCAGGTGGAATGAGGATTGGCGAGGTGGCTCAATCCAAGGCGATCGTTGTAGGTGATGATCCAACAATTTGCATCAAGCCTGCTGCAAGCATTAATGGTGCGTCAAGCCTGCTGTAAGCATCAAGAATCCAACGGCTAAGGGCAATATTACGCAGATCGCTGATGTGGACGAATTGTGGTCGTGTGAGGAAACGCATGATGGACGACTAGGATTTATTTACTCCGAATAGTAAGGATGCGGCCACACGTCAAGATTTGGTGGCTCCAAGGCTCAAAATACTTAAACTCGATTTTTTTGGTTTCTCTCATTCTTGCATTCTTCTTCCTTCTCGCAAACTCTCTCTCTCTCTCTCTCTCTCTCTCTCTCTCTCTCTCTCTCTCTCTCTCTCTCTCTCTCTTTTCAGTTCACTTTCTTTGCCTTGTAACCTCATCGAGTGAAGCTTTGTCCCTCCTCTTTGTCTTCTCCTTTTCTTCTCCCTATTTATCCTCTACAACTCAATTTTGCATGAAACCCTAGGTTCTCCTTTTCAGCTCTCCCTTTATCCAGAAAGCCTACAATTTAGATTTGAAGTCCTACCCATTCTTCTCCAACTCTTACTAATGATCTGAAACCCTAAAGTTTTAAATCCCTTTTCTCCTCTGTTTCGAACTGTCCTAACTCTTCCCCTCTATTTCTCAAACCTTCATTTCTCTCTCAAATGCAATTGAACACACAAGAAGGGTCGTAGACTATAGATGAGGGTTTTTGAACCCAAGATCTATTTGATGGAGTTGAGCCTCAAAAGATAAGTATATATTTTTTATTTTTTGTTTTAAACTCTTACTGTTGTGATGTTTTGGCCTTGAATGTCACTTAGAAATGAAAGTTTGCATGCCTTACTTGTGATTCATGGTTTGTGATGAGGACACTGTTATTTGGAACATGTGTTTTTTCTATGTTAGGGTTTCGGACAGAGGGATTTCGATTCTCAGGTTGAATGTAGAAGGCGAGTTGACTCGCCTTCACTTGGAGAGGGACACCCAGGTTGACTCACACGAGTCAACTCGGTGAACTAAGTGACTCAGACTACCTGAGTGGTGGTTACATGTTTGCAGGCACGTGTGAGAGGACACACGTGGGGGTCTGATTAGCTTAATGGGCTTCAAGTTTTGGGCTTTAATCAGTGCCTACCAAATTGGCTTGGGTCTGTTTTCTAAAAGGGCTCAACGTTATTTTTTAAAATGGGCTAGTCAGGGTTGATTTGAATATTTTTCATGAGCCCAGGGGATTTTAGAAATTGGGCTAGGATTGGTTTTGTAGCATGGGCCATTTTTTTTTTTTTTTTAAAGTAAGCGGGCTTGAAGTTTTTTTTTGAAATAGGCTGGTTTAGGTGGTGTCTCTCTCAATTTCAATAGAAATTTCTTACCCTCTACATGTTTAGTTACAGTGTGAGCCTCCCTATTTATAGGGAGCTAGGGTGATCTATTGGCACCAATTTTGATTCCTTCTCAATAGAATTCCCTGCACTGGCAGGGAATAATTTTTTTAACCAACTTATTTTGTGCATGTAATTTTTATATTTTGCCTTTATTTTATCTTTATTTTCTTGAATTTTTTGTTAACAGAATGCTTTACTGCTTTCTTTTGTGCGCAGGTGATCATGGGGAGATCTAAGTCACAGCCCAAGAGTGGAGGGCGTGGAATTTTATTTTGATTTTTGTGATTCTTTTTTTTATTTTTCGCTTTCATATTTTTTCTGTATGTTGATGTACCCCCGCCCCCTTTTTACTACAACATCTATTTGTACCCTTGTATTTTCTATAATGTACCTTTGCCCTTGTATTTTCCTTTACCCCGTGCCCGTTCCTAGTATTGCAACTAGGACACATGTCTTCCACTCTTGGATAATATGTAACCTCATTCTACATTTTAGTGTTGACCAATAGGACCAATGCCATATTTGACTAGTCTTGCTCAGAGGAGACCTAGCAAATAAAATCCAACCTTGGGACCTGACAGCATACCCAGTTTTAAAATTGGATGACCCCAAATCAAAGACTCAATTTAAAGACTGAAAACCTCAATTTAAAATTTAAACATGGCTGACTCAAATTGAGGTCTAGAAACTCAGCTCTAACAGTTTAAATGGCTTCTAGACTCGAACTAAATGGAAAGCTCGATTTTCAATTTAAAATAAAAGGATTCAATTGAAAGTTTGAAAAATTCATTTATGAGGACTCAGTTTTAAAAAGCCCTAACCAAAGAAACCAAACTTTTGAAAATAACTAATGTTAGAGAACTTTAGCTCAAAAGACTCAATTTTTGGATTTTAAGACTCAAACCGCCATACCTAGCCTAATTGGTTTTGAAATTTCGGGACCTTGACCCATGAAAGAGATTAACTTTGCAACTAAATTAAAAACCTAATCATGAAAATTGGTTAGAATTAAAAGGACTTGATCTTACAACTCGTTTTGAACTTGAGAAGCTTTGTTTTGAAAACTCAAAATCTGGATTACAAATTTTCAAGGCTCAAACCAAAATTTTGACATTTTTAAGGGACTTGACTACTTGAAATCAAAAGGACTCGATTGGGGAATTTAGGATCTCAATTTTGAAAAAAAGTTTCATTCAAGACTCAAGGCTAGGTCTTATTATGCTGGGTTTTCTTGGGATGGCCTAGTTAAAATTGGGGTGTCTACAGGTGCTATCATAGTATTTAGAAGCTTTTACAAAGTACCCCATATAGAGGTTCTTTTTCTTCTTATTTTCAACTCCATTGAATCCTAAGCCTTCTTTGTTTAAAGACATTCTTGCGATCCAACTAGTTTATCAAGGTTTTGTTTTCTTTTTGTGAAATTGTAAATGATTTTAGATTGGTCCACTATTTTGCTTTCACGACTGAGTATATCTAAATCTTTTATATCTTTACTTTTCATTTGTAACCTTACTAGTTCTTTGACCATTTGGTTGATTTATCTTTCAAGTTCAGCAATAACCAAATCCTTTTCTCTTTTAGTTGATTTAGATTACTCTAGTTGGTTCATTAGCATTTCATTTTGTCATTTTAATGTGATGTTTCTTTTGGTCACCTTAATGA
The DNA here is from genome assembly GCF_029873635.1 of Malania oleifera. Lineage (NCBI taxonomy): Eukaryota > Viridiplantae > Streptophyta > Magnoliopsida > Santalales > Ximeniaceae > Malania > Malania oleifera. Next base: position 108,313,288 of record NC_080422.1, on the reverse strand, counting down.
ACCTCTTATGTAGTGAAAACAATTCTGTTTATATTTCATTGTAAGATGACATGCTTTCACATTAGTCATTACATGATTCATTACTAGATTCTATAAGTGAGTTTGAATAGGAGTTTACCTAGTCATCTCTTGCCATGAAGCAAGGGTTGGCTACTCGTCAGTGCAGCACAATACTATTAGGATTTTTTCAAAAGCTATTTTTTAGCTTCTTTTAAGGATTGAATTGTTAATAGTGACAAATTTGAAATTTTTTTAAAAGTACTAAATCTTTCCAAATAAAATATTTTACTTCCTTAGGAAGTTAGTTAAAAACTATTGTTATATTATTCACACATAATTACATTTCTAGTTCTTGACTTAAGCATCACATTGTTCCCCTCAAGTAGAAGTGAGCATAATTTGGATTTAACCGAATTAATCAACCGAGTAGTCTAGTTAATATATAGGTTCAGTTCAGTTCGATTCCAGATTCAGATAATTTCGGGTATTTGGTTTTTAGTTCAGGTATGGGGAATCTTTAATTCGGTTAACCGAGATACTAGAATTACTAATTAATTAATAATTAAATATAAATTAGTAATATCAATATATGATATATGTTAAATCTTAAATGTTCAATCTTAAAGTATCCCTTTTACCAATAAACCCTTTTATTAATTAAGTTGGAATTGGTAAACTAGAAACAAAATTTGTAATCATATTTTGTTTTTATAATTAATTTTAAATTTATTCGGTCAAATTAAGTTAACTGAATTACTCGAAAAGTTGGTTTGGTCAGGTACAGTTTGTTTACAACAATTAATTCGGTTGGTTCAGTTAGGGATTAATGCTAATAAAAAAATTCGGTTAATTCAGTTAATTAACCGAATTTGGCCTAACACACCGCTTGCACACCCCTACCTTGGGGTATTCCTTGGGCCTACTAAGCCTTTTTCATTCTCTTTTTATCAGAATCGAGGTTGTAATCAAGCTAACAAATTGTAGTCCATATTTTAAAGACCACAATAATATTTTCTAAAAAATATTTTTGATATTTAAATATATTTATATTATGTTAATTGTTTAAAACATGCATTAGATGTCAATTTGATTTAATTACCCCCGTAGTTGAGATTGTTGAATAGAAATTAATTCAACAACTTAACAAAAAGAGTAAAATCTAAATAAAATAATTTATCAATTTAATAATTTAATTTGGTTCTATTTCGTAGTTGGATTTGATTCCATTTTTTTAATTATCAAAAGGGTAAGGTTTACACGCAATTGAACACCGAAAATGGTTAAGGAAAAAATGGCATTTCACATAAAACCACATATAGGAGGAGAAAAAGGAGAAACTAGCCAGAAAATGACAAAAAAGCTATGTGTTAAGAGGAGAGTGGGAAAGCAATGGTTGCCAACCAAGTGTTTTTCACATCACGTGCACTTCACGTGGTTTTTGGGTGATTTTTGGCCATACCTTTGGCTGTCAAGGCTATAAATAAGGGCGAGCTACTAGGCATGAAACACAAATCAAGAAGAAGTAGAGTATATTAGTGTTGTTGAAGAAGAAGGTTAGCACATCGCTGCTGTTGCCATTGTCGCTGCCGGTGGCAGCGACTATGGCAACGGCAGCAATTGTTGCTACATCTACCTCGTTTATGGCGCCACATCGCCAACCAACGACGCAAGATCCTATTGCCAACTTCTTTTAATCATAATAACACATCCGCTCGAACGCAGTTGGAACACATCTTGAACTATGTGTGTCTTGGTGCTGCTTACTTCGTGTTGACGAATTATTGCAATAGGTGTGTATGTCTTCAGCCCGATGTTGCTCGGGGATTTTGCTTTCATACCACCAATGAATGGCTGCTGTTGTGGCCCCAATGTGGTGAAGGACAACGTCATTTGCCAGTCTATCTTCTATTTTGCAAAATTTTATAAATGTAAAATTAATGTCCTTTTTCATGCCACCGACTAATCCAATTTTGAAAAAAAAATAAAAAATGGGGGGACTGTAATGACGTTCCTTCTATTTTGTGGATTCGTCCATTTTGAGGAAAAAAAAAAAGGGACATTTATGATGCCCCTTATGTCTTGTGGATTAGTCCAATTTTGAGAAAAAAAAAAAAAAGGACATTTGTGGTGTCCCTTATGTATTGCGGATTAGTTCAATTTTGGGAAAAAAAAGAAAAAGAAGAAGAAGAAGAAAGGACATTAATGAAATCCCTTCTATCTTGTCGATTATTCAGATTTTGAAAAAAAAAAAAGGATATTAGTGATTACAAAATTTAAAATATATATATATATATATATATATATATATATATATATATGTTGTGTGTCGTACAAAATTCTAAATGTCTGTTGTATGGTATCGCAAATTATAAAATAAAAATCATGTTTGATGTGACCTAGAAGATGAAAAATCTGTTTTGCAGATTTTGCCTTGAAAAAAATTGTAGACTAACTAGTTCATCATGTGCTCTACCTTTACATATTTTATTTTTTCTTTTTCACAAAGTTTAATGAATTAAATAAAAATATATAAGAATATTTTATTTTGCCTTTTTTTGTGAACTTTTATGTATAAAATTGTGTGTGTGCGTGCGCGCGTACATATTTTAGGCTAATATGTAATATTAAATGGTTAACTGTGAGTGTCTTGGTGTTGCCTGCTTCGTGTGGCCGAATTGCTGCAATGGGTGCATATGCCTTAAGCCAAATGTTGCTAGGAGATTTTTCTTCTACTAATGTGATAAAGGATGACGTCATTTGATAACACTCTTCTACTATACAAAATTAATAAATGCATAATTAATGTCTTTTTTTTCTAGTTAATTAATACCATTTTGAAATAAAAACGAGCAATATAATGTCCCTTCTACCACGTGAATTAGTTTAATTTTAAAACAAGAAAACGATATTAATGATTATAACAGATAGAAATAAATATATATTTTATAAGTCACACATAATAATAAATGTATGATGTTTTATTGGAAAGCAAAAATAATGTTTAATGTGACTTAGAAGATGATAAATGTATTTTATAGATTTTCTCTCGCAAAAGTTATATATGTACTAGCTAGTTCATCATGTGTCCTACTTTTATGTATTTTATTTAATTCATTTTTGTGAAATTTAATGAGTTCAAAGAAAAAAGTATACATATTAAAATTAAATGTGAAGGAAAGTGGGGCGTGCATGAATACAATTTTTTTTTTTCAAATGGGAAGTGTCACAAATTTCTCTAATCTTATATCGCCTTCTCTTTTACGGACATGCTAGTTTATCTGGTGTTCTGTTTTTATGCATTTTATTTTATTTTATGTTTTTTTGTGAAAGCTAATGAGTTAAAAATTTATATAAAAATTTAATTTTAAGACAAGTGCAATCCCGTCCAATTTTGACCTTCCTAGAGCCCGTTTCTCTCGAAACTCAAAACACAGAAGTTGTAAATAATCCTTTCCTCTTTTTCTAGAAATTTGAATTGTCTCGATCGAAACTCGGATGGGAAATTTATGCATGAATTACGAACTAGTGCCGATTTTTGCTCCTGGGAATTTTCCTGCGATAAAAAATTGCCAAAAATTCATAAATTGTTCAATAAAACTCATAAATTATTAATAAGGAACTTTGTTAAAATATTGAGAGTAATTAGACATTTAATTAAAAATATAAGCCCTAATGCTCGGATTAAGAAGTCTAATTAGGCAGTTTTAGTGCGTAATCATTTTACAAACACTTACTTTAAACTATATTATCTCACCGCTTCCCAAGGCTCGCTAAGTTTGATTTCCTGTAAGTCCTGAAAAGTTGAAGTATTTGTTAGGGTAATACACCTCTCAGTGAGAAGGAATAGATTATTATCAGTGTGTGGCTAACATGAGTTTTTGTGTGCACAAAATACCTCCATTAATTTAACTTTAAATAAAACTGCATTTACAAACTGTAACTCACACCTATATAATTAAAGATACACATTTTCCTTCTAAACATAATTCCAGCTCAATAATGGCCCCATTTACATAAATTTACAAATATGCATAGAAGAGCTCCCCTTTTTGGTCTAACGACATGTTAAACCCCCCATAACTTGTTGTATGGTATGAAAACTGGACTTAATTTGGTTGATCAAACCACAGTTAAGTCAAAGTAACTCATCTGTATGTCCGATCTGCCTATAGCATCCTAGTCCGGAGTCCAGGAGGTACACAACCCTTCTCTGGCCAAATCGACTTTTCATGCCTATACTTCCACAACAGTGTGGCTACACTAATTTTTCTCTCTAACTACGGTACCGAGCTTTCATCACACCTAGTCCATCAAGGTTCTTAAACCATATATTGCAATTTACATAATAAAACAGATAAAATGATCTCATTTTCTCAACACATGATTCGCAATAGTTTTTTCAAAATTTTCCAACAATCCCTATGATTGGTATAAAACGTCAAATTCACAATAAACACGTTATTCTCAACCATTCAAGAAATCTGTATATCACCATATTGTTCACAGTATATTACCACAAAAATTCCAATAGGCTTTAATTATACAATAAATGAAATATTCTCATGCCACACGATTTGAGAGTTAAATCATAATTTTATAAACTAGCGGAGAAAGCATGTCATAATATGGCCGGTATATGTTTTACCAAAAATACGGGTATGATCATCTGTACAACATTAACTATTGACTTTGGTGTATTCCCAAGAGGGGGGTGAATTTGAATTTTAAACTTATTCCTAGGTTAAACCAGATGTTAGCAGTATTTTACAACCTATGGTCTTTCTATGCAATCCCAATCAAATATTTAAACAATTAAATGCAAACATTTAAGTGTTGAAATTTAAAGTGCGGAAATTAAAAGTAGGCACAAGAAATGTTATTAGGGTTCGGCCAATACTGCTTATGTCCCCGCCTTGACTCACAAGCACAAGGATTCCACTAAGGTTCACTTTACGGGTGGAGCGACACCAAATACAACACCTTAAAAGGATGGTGCACCTAACTTACCTAACTGGGTCAAAGCCAATCTAGGACTTTTCATAGGGCAAGTCTCCCTCTTCAAGCCCACGCCTGGAATACAACCAAATCACAATACAAGATGTATACAAAATATATGCTTCTCAACCAAGCAAATTTGCACTAGTATTAATCAAAACACACCTATAATGTAAGAACTATAAGCTCAATGGTGTATGTATGTAATCGACACTCAAAGTAATAACTATCTCAATTTAAGCACAAGAGTGTATCAACAAGTTAATCTTTGAAGCTATCTATAGATAAAAATTTCAATTACAGTTTAGGGTTTCAAAGATTTTTACCAAGAGTAATTGGAATATCTAAAAAATATTTTCTCAATATCAAAGGACAAAGAGATATTCAAATATGAACTTTAAAAAAGATTTTTGCACACACAAAAATACAAGCTCAATGAGTCTTGCAACAATAATGCAAAGACTCACTTAGATATATAATTTTTCCCACCCAAAGATTTATTAATTAAAATCGGGGAAAAATCTTTGTTTAACTCTCAATATGAAAATCAATCAATAAATGCAATAAGAGTTTTTAGCAATAACAAACAATGAATAAACACTCACAAAGCTTGATGTCTTAAAAGAATGGTAGTATATGAGTGTATAGGGTTTGTATGAAGAAATGGAGCTTAGGAAATTTTAGAAGATTTTTGCTTAATCAATGTGTTAATTAATTACTAATCTAAGCATATAAACCCCTATATATAGAGAAGGCATAAATTATAACCGTTGGGGATACAAAAGGAATTATTAAAATTGTTTTAAATGGGTTTAAAAAAATTAACCTTGTTTAACCCCAATTAATCATAATAAAATTTAAGCCAACCCGAGAGTCTTGGTCGACCAAGCGGCAGGTTCGGTCGCCTGAATAGACACAATAGAAAAAGTAAACTTTTGAGGTTCGGGTGTCTAAATGAGGGTTCGGTTTGCTAACCAAGGCGATTTTCCAATCTGTCCGAGGTTCGGTCACCCAGTCTCAAGTTTGATCTGCTGAACTTGAACATTCGGTCACCCAGGGTTATTTTGAACGTGAAGTTCAGGCGCCCAAGTTGTTGGAAAAAGTCAGGTTTAATGTCTGATTGATCGAGGATGGTAGAGTCCTTTTGGTTCGGTCGCCTGAAGTCAGGTAAACTTGCTGACCATTCAACGATTCGGTCGACCAAGATGTTTTGAACACCAAGGTTTGGTCGCCCGAAACCTTATTCTTTTAGCCCTTTAAGTCCTATTTTAATTCAACTGATTCCTCGGATATTATATGTGATTTTGGGAACAATCTTACGTGTAAGTGTAAGGACCTAAGGTCATTCAAAGGTCTTTGAGCTTATTAGTTCTTACATGCATGATATGCATTCATTATTACAGTCCTTTCCTATATTACTATCACAGACCCGAAATGAAGATAATATAAATTACAACAAACAAATCTTCTGGGTCTTTATTCTACAAGTCTTTACATGTCATCAAATGATATTGCTAATATGAACCTGCACACAAACTACATAGACATTAAATACCTAATTAATTGTTATAATCAGAACAGGGTATGACCTATAAGGTCAACATTGGCTTAACTCAAAATATTTATTTTAAACAAAAATGGAGATGATCAACCCCACTCACTTTATTTCTTCCCAGAAACATGTTTAATAGACCAAAATCACTAATTTCATATACCTGATTCCTTCAGAAAATATGATATAATATACCCATATTGGTATACTCAAATTTAATCAATTAAAACTTCAAAATAAACTGACATAACCTATTTCCCTTACCTATGCTCAACTTTAATTGGTTGGATTTTGAAATAACAACTAACATAATATCCCTAGGATCATAAACTCCAGTTTAATCAGTTGAAATTTGAAAACAAATTGACATAATTTATTCCCCTTACCTATGCTTAACTTTAGCCGGTTGGATTTTGAAATAACAACTAACATAATATCCCTAGGATCATAAACTTGATCTAGGAAGGGAATGGTCGACTTATATCCTACGGTTCAACCCTCACACATGCACATACACTTAAATACTTGAAATTAAGAATTCAATTATCCGAACATAAACACAATAAATCATGTTTTATTTCACATGCTTAAGGATTTTAAAAAGGTGTATGACTTGTCCAGCAATTAAGTCCCAATTGGTTCTTTAACAAAGGAATCACGTTTTATGCTCAAAAGTTTCTATTTCAAAGATTTAAGAATATAAATTCTATGTTAACAAACTAATATTCATACAGTTGATTTTAGCTAGCAAGTACCAATATTGCAATCTATGGATCAAATGGGTTATTCAAAGATGTGATTTTAATCTACTAACAAGGGTTCACAAAATATAGCAAATTCAAAAGCAAGTACTGAAGTTACCAAGGGATTGGTTTGGATGACTTGACGTTGTTCCACACATAGTTACATCACACTGTAGGTCCTTTGTACAAGCTTTGAAACACCAATGTAAAAGCAGCTATAGAGTGTAGGGTATGTGGCCGTGGTGGTGTATGTTGGTGGTGACCGTGTGGTGTTGATGGAGGCTATGAGAGGGAGGAGATGGAGATGGAGTCGCTGGATAGATAGTGGTATCTCACCACTTGATCTCTGAAAAGAACTCCGTAGCCTCACATTACTCACTCACAAGGAAAGGAACAAGCTTTGCAAGCTCAAGCAAAGAAATATTTCTTCAATATTCAACTTCAACTTCATATCCTTGTTCTTATAATGAGAAGACTATTTATAGGCATAGCCTAGGAGAAAAATCATTAAACACCCAACTACTCTTAACAACTTTCAACAACTCTCAACAACAACTCTCAATAACTCTCAACCTAACACAATTAATACTTACTAAAAAAGAAGGAATTCCAACTCATAGGCACACAACTCAAGCTTAGTTCCCTTACATTATTACAATTAAAATTTGAAATTCAAACATAATCCAAAAGGAAGGCCAAAATCGTATAAGGCCCAATAGAGCCATGTGGGGCCCATTGGGTTGTGCGGGGCTCACATGGATCTTGAACTCAAACTTGCAAGAGCATGTCAACTCAAGTCTTCTCCTGTTGAAAATCTTCATGATACTCCATGTATACCTGCAAGAATTATAAACCAATGTGAATATCGAGTGGCCGCCCATGTGTCACCATGTCGATGAAAGACAAGGGTTGGTGATCCCGATCAAAACTCTAGTTTAATCGGTTGAAATTTAAAAACAAACTGATATAATTTATTCCTCTTACCTACGCACAACTTTAATCGGTTGGATTTTAAAATAACAACTAACATAATATCCCTATGGTCATAAACTCCAATTTAATCAATTAAAATTTGAAAACAAACAGACATAATTTAATTCCCTTACCTATTTCCGAAGATATGCCTACCACGTTCCTAAAACGGTGCTTGTAGCTTTCGGTAAACGAACTCCCCAAGCTTCCTTAAACATTGCTGCAAAGAGAGAAACCGACAAGTTGAGAGGAGAGATACGATCGGAGAGCGAGATAGGACTTGGGAGTGAGAGAGAGAGCTTGGGAGAGGGGACGGTTTTAGGGAGAGAGAGGGAGTGGGAAGGATTAAAGAGAGAGGGCTTTGGCTTGTCCAAGAAGCCTTTGCAAGATATTTAGATATATATATATATATATATATATATATATATATTCATAAGATTATAATCTTATAACCCAATATTAAATTATATTATATTAATATATCATTTTATTATATTGTATTAATTACTCAGCATTCCTTATTATTTAATTAATTAATTATCATTATTTTTTTTTTGGGTTCTACACAACCTGCCTACAAATAGGGGATGGGGATTAAAATTCAGGAGGCTTTTGGGAACAGGGTGGAGAGAATTTCGGGAGAAAGTAAAAGAGGAATTAGAAAGAAAGAGAGCTAGATTGATAAAGAATAATGGCAGTGAATAAGAAGGGAGAGAGGGATCAAGGAAGTACTGTCAATTTCTAATTTTGATGTGTGCATAAATTGGTTTTATCTATTTTGATTCATTCAATGATAATTGTGGATAATGGAAAGTTAGGGTTTATTACCTTATTGATTGAATTTAATGATTAAATCAAATCACAACATATTGAAATGAAAAATGGTTATTTGAAAAATTGAAGTTGAGTTTAACAGAGGAACAATTTTATAATTGCCCATTCAATGGTGTTTTCGACACTGCCCTAGCATGCATTTGGTTGAATAAACCCAAAATCCAAAAAACCAAAACAAACCGAAACCAAAATTCTATCAAAATAACCCAAAATCCCTACCATAAGCTTGCCCATGACTCGATTTGACTAACTTGAATACCCGATTGAAATTGAACCAAGAATCGGTCAGCTACACCCATTTAATTAGGTCAAAGTGTCTTTGGGACCCAAGTCAACCTTACCCATTTATTTGGGTCAACTTGACCAGGATCGAAGTCAATCCTACCTGTTTTCCTAAGGTCAACTTAATGTGAACTCAAGTCAACCTTATCCATCTACCCAATTAACGCATGCCTCGTATACCCGAAGCATGGCCCAAACCCTAAACTTACTTAAACCCTAAACAAAATCCAACCAAGCCTAATATGAGCAAGACTAAAGCCCAAACTTAAGCCTAAGACCAACCTAATCTAGTTAAAGCCCTTGCCCAAACCTAAATTAAACTAAAGCCCGACCCAACTTATTTTAACTTGGCCTAGGCCCAAACCTATCCAAGCTCAATCCTAATTTAAGCCTAAACTTGCATAAGCCCAATTTGCTCAAAACCAAAATTAAACCTAGCCCAAATCCAACTAAACCTACTCAAGCAAAGCCTGACCTAAACCTAATCTAACACAAGTCAAAGTCATCTGAAGCCTAAAGCTAAATTGAAACTAAATCTAGCCCAGCTTAAGCCTAACCTGCCCAAGCCTAGCGTAATCTAACTCAAACCCATCCCAAAACCAAACCTAACCTAATCTAACCCGAGCCACAACATTAAACTCAACCTAACTCAATCCTATATTAACCAAGCCTACCTTAGCCTACGTCAACCAATCCCTTTCCCCCTATTTGGCTCTTGATAAAGTGAAAGAAAATGAAAGAAAAGAAAAGAAAATGAAGAGATGAAGAGAACATAGGAAAGAGAATGAGGAAGGAGATCAAAATATAAAAGAAAAGAAAGAGGTCAAAGTAGAGAAGAAAGTGGAGATCAAAGGGGAATACCCGTAGGAGTTCGATCCAAGCTTAGAGCTAGTGATAAGAGAGAAAAAGCTGAGAGCTTGAAAATCTTTACTCTCTTGGGGGTGCGGAAATAATCTACCATGTGGCCTGATCCTAGCCATGTACTGAGAGGCAATGATCCGACGATGATGGAAGGAACACGTGTTCTTTTTTGTGTACGAGGAACAAAACTGCCAGGTTTCAGCATTCGGGTGGAGGAGCGGGTGGAATTAGGATTGGTGAGGTGGCTCAATCCAAGGCGATCGTTTCAGGTGATGATCCAACAGCTTGTGGGGAGCCTGCTGCTAGCATTAATTGTGTGGGGACAGGCTGGACACGTGTTCACACCAGGTGGAGGGCGTGTGCACGCATTCATGATGGCCTTTGACCAGGGGTGATCTCAACCATCAACGGAGATTAAGAATCCAATGGCTAAGGTGTAACGACCTGCTTAACCTACTACATAATTAGTCACATATCGCAAAGTCAACCCGAGCCTAAGGGTAATGGGGACACACACCTAACATACACAGCGGAAACCTAAGCAACAGTAAATAAAAATTACATTTACCAACCATAAAATGCATAATACCATAGTTATCTACAATCCACCATAACATTGTATTTATATACAATTCCCAAAACATAAAAAATATACCTAGGGTCTCACAAAAAAAACCTCTTGAACCTAGTAAAAAAACTTACCCTCCTAGCGAGGTAATAGATACTACATCAGTAGCAAACTCGATTCGCTGGTCTATCTGGGTTTCTTGAGATTTATTTAAGCTAGGGTGAGAAACCTCTCAGTAAGGGAAAATAAACTAAATACAGTTGTGTAGCAACATGAATATTCAATGCTATAATAGATGTACAGTACATTTCACATACTAAAGAATACTAATCATAACATAGTTGAATAAGCATATAATTTCATGATTCTAATAAATGATATGATTCATGAATTGTCTAATATAACTAGTAATACTGAAATTTACCCAGAATGTATAACTAGCTGATGTCATGTATTACCCCCCATGAGTTGTGCAGCCCGAAGGTAGGACTCGACAATGGCTGGCCAACCACTGCCGAGTCAAAAGTGTCTATAAGTACAATGGGCCCGCCACACCCTGGTCCGGACTGCCAGGTAAAATGTCTACAACTCTACACTGAAAGCCACATCAACTATCCATCTCCCACCCCCTCTACTTGCAGGAGTAGTTAGCACAAGTCTGAACTATAATAATCTGAATTGTATAGCTACGGTACTGTGCTCCTGAGACTGAACTGAACTATCGTCCGGGTTCTGATAACATATAATACATGATAATATACTGTTTAACGTAAATAGATTGATAGCATTTCTTGATTTCTATAATAACATAAATAATTGTGGCCTTGCGTCGATTACATTCATATCTACGGCCTTGTGCTAAAATCATTCATAAATACGGCCTTGCGCTGAAAACATACATAAATAAACGGCCTTGTGTCGGCTATCAATCACGACCTTGCGCCGAACATTTCATACATATTGATCTGAATAAATATATTATATATTTATCATGTATTCTAAAATCATAATGTATTGCATTATTCTATAATTTCTAAAAATCACTGAAACATACTTTATTTGTAAAATTGCCTTAATATAATACAATTTGCGTAAAATAATACTCATGCAACACAATACTGAATAAAACCATAATTTCCTTTCTAAAACCATAGTTCTTGTATAACAGTAGTATTTTCCCAAATATGCATTTTTACCAATCTATTCATATTAATAATACATGCTTCCTGGAAAATTAATTTTCTAATAATTAATAATAAAATTCCATGAAAAATAACTGCTTTAGTTTATTCCTTTACCTGACAACCGAAAAGCCCCTTATAATATATTGGTCCTGTACCCGCAGGGTTCCCCGTTCCACACCCTGAAAACAACATCTCCTAAAACAAAACTTCAGTATTTCTCCGTGTACAACGTTTCCTATAACTATGGGAAAGCTAAATTTCGAATAAAAAGTCTTACCTTGAATTTGGGATGAAATTCAAGACAGCTCCACCGACGATCCACTTGAGCAGATTTGTAGAGAACTTTCTCAGGAGTGTCGTGGTGGCTTCAGATCGTTGAATCAGTGAGAATCCAGACCAAAATCTTAGAGAGAAGGAGAATGGGTCGAACAAGAGAGAGAGAGAGAGAGAGAGAGAGAGAGAGAGAGAGAGAGAGAGAGGAATTTGTGCGTGAATTTCAGCCAAAAATGAAGTTTAGGCTTATTTATACACTGGCCTTCGTGATGAGCTCAAGAAGGAAGTTCGTCGATAAATGCTCACTCCTCGTCAATGAAATTTAGAAATATGGTGTATCCTCTCGGTATCTTCTCGTTGACGAGCCCCTTATGTGTGCTCGTCGATGAATTCCCTGTATTCATCGACGAGACTCTATGTAATTTCCTTATTTAATTCCTTTTCCATCTCATCCTCCTATTATTAAATTAGGATAATTATTCGGGTCTCTACATATGGGTAATCTCACATGGATCGCTGATGTGGATGAATTGTGGCCGAGTGAGGAAATGCACGATGGACGACTAGGATCTATTTACTCCTAACAGTAAGGATGCAACCACGTGTCAAGATTTGGTGGCTCTGAGGCTCAAAATACTTAAACTCAATTTTTTTGGTTTCTCTCATTCTTGCATTCTTCTTCCTTCTCGCAAACTCTCTCTCTCTCTCTCTCTCTCTCTCTCTCTCTCTCTCTCTCTCTCTCTCTCTCTCTCTCTCTCTCTCTCTCTATTTCAGATCTCTTTCTTCGCTATCGAGTGAAGCTCTGTCCTTCCTCTTCATCTTCTCCTCCTTTCCTTAGCCCTATTTATCCTTTGCAACTCAATTCTGCATGAAACCCTTGGTTCTCCTTTTCAGCTCTCCCTCTATCCAGAAAGCTTACAACTTAGATTCGAAGTCCTACCCTTTTTTTTCCAACTCTTACTAACAATCTGAAACCCTAAAGTTTTAGATCCCTTTTCTCCTCTATTTCGAACCATCCCAACTGTAGACACCCTGTTTTTACCCTAGCCAAATAGAACAAGGGTTCTTTTCTCATTGTATTATTATTATTATTATTACCTTATTTTTATTATTATTTTATTATCACTATTATTTCATTATTATTACTATAATTTTTATTGTTATTATTTATATTATTATTATTATTATTATTATTATTATTATTTTTTCACTATTATTATTATTAATTATTTTCCTATATTGATATAAGTAATTTATTATTATTACTATTATTTTATTATTATTATTTATTTTCCTATATTGATATAAGTAATTTATTATTATTACTATTATTTTATTATTATTATTATTATTATTATTATTATTTATTTTCCTATATTGTTATAAGTAATTTATTATTATCACTATTATTTATTTATTTATTTATTATTATTATTATTATTATTATTATTATTATTATTATTACTATATTAGTAGTTATGCTCATATATATTATTTCCATAAAGGTATAAAAGAAAAAAATATAATAAAAAATAAAAGAACCAAAAAAGGAAAAGGAGAGGAGCTAGGGTTTCTAAATTTTTTTTATAAAAAGCCCTTCTTCTTCTTCCCTCAAGGGAGCCGGAGGGGCAGGGGCGCACAGCACAGCGCGGGGGCAGCGCACAGCTAAAAAAAAAAAATCTTTTTCTCCTTCTCCTTCTTCGTCTTCTTCTCCTTCTTCTTCTTCATGATATTCTCCTTTCTTCCATCACCACCCTCCTGCAGCCTTTTGTTCACACACTTCCAACCAGCATCCCCCTCCTTCTCCGGCGAGTCTTCACAGCCGAAAAAGAGACAACATCACAGCAACACAGCTTCTACTCCCTCCTGCCATAGCAGCCCGAGAACCAGCAGGCCACAGCAACCTCGGCCAGCCTTCCTTAAGATCCAGTCACACCAGGCGGCAAGCACCACCTCCGTCCAGCAGCTCCTCGGCCAGCCCCTGTTCCAGCAGCCGGCGCCATCGCTGACGCCCCCACCACTCTCCGTTTCTGTCGTCATCCTCCAGGGTCGTCGCTCCTCAAACTCCGTCGTCTTCGCCTCTCACCATTCGTCGTCGCTGCCATTTCTTCGTTCGTCACCAATCTTGCAGCAACACTCCAGCAAGCCAGCATTCCGACCACCATCCTCACAGAACCAGTCCCAGCCACCACGGACTCCTGCAACCCCGAAGACCTCCTCCTTAGTCCCTGGCTATGTAAATTGGTACAAAAGGTGGTATCTTTAGCTATTTTTTTATGTAGAGATATATATATATATATGGTGTTGTTTTGTTATGTAAGTATCAAGTTTATATTTTTATTATTACGTTCACTTTTATTATTTATTATATTTGTTACCTTTGGTATATTAGTTAATTTACTATTTATATTTATGTCCGTTATTTATGTTTAGCATTTAGATTATTTCATGATTAATATTGTTTGGGTAATTTTAGTTTAGATTTTTTTCGCATTAATAGGTGTTTTTGTTTATCCCATATCTATAGTTATTAGGGTACCAGTTTCTTCACATTAATATTGTATATTTTGGATAATCATTATGGTTTTATTAATATGGTATATTTTGGATTATCAATATTGTTGCATTAATATTATATACCTTGGGTTTTTCCATAGTGCTATGTTGATTGCGAATATATCTTGGGGTTTTGATCAGTTCATATTGTTTATGGTATTTTTAGGATTTCCATTATTGCATGCTGCTATTTACGTATTATGGTTTATTTATTTATTATTATTGTTATGTTTGTATTTGGTATTTCTTATTATTGTTTTAGTATATAGGGTATCATTTATTATGGTATTTTTTTTTTTAGCATTTTTAGGATCTTAGCATATATGGTGTTTGTAGTATTTTAATATATTTAGTGATAGTATTATAGTATTTTTATTATGTTTATATGTGGTGATATTTATTATAGTATCTTTAGTATCTTAGTATATATAGTATTATGACATTTGATTACTTAATATATATAGTATTGTGGTATTTTATTACTTATTTTCGTATTTGTAATATTCTCACTATTTTATGTGTATTGTGATAGTGCAGTATTTTTGTTCATGCCATATGTTTATATTCAGTATTTTAGTTTATTATCCTATTATCACACATCGAAACCTCCCAGAAATTTTGAAAATATTATAAAGTATTTATAAAATCATATAAAATTTTGAAATAAATTTGGGAGTTATTTTCATAAAATATTTTCTTGATTTTTTTATCCCTATGATTTTAATGCTAGGGTATTGGCCTTCGGGCTTCATGTACCTTTAAGATCTGAGGGAATATATATGTGTATATTATATTTATTTATTTATTTTTCATATGTATTTATAAATTCATAAAAGGAGTAATTTAAAGACTTATTAGATTAACTTAGGGATAAATTAAAATTAATTAGGTACCATTCGTAAGAACGGGAGCGTAGGGGGTGCTTGTACCTTCCCCTCGCGTATCCGAACTCCCGAGCCTAACTCTGGTAACATAGACCCATTCTACCCCTAACGGGGTAGTAATCATGTGTTCTAACCACACTAAAAGGTTAGTGGCGACTCCGACATTCCCCATTTTTCCTTAAAAATTAAAATTGATTTTGATTTCGCCGCCCGGGGCACACGCGCGCCCGGGACGTCGCGACACCTACTCTTCCCCTCTATTTCTCAAACCTTCATTTCTCTCTCGAATGCAATCGAACACACAAGAAGGATCGCAGACAATAGATGAGGGTTTTTGAACCCAAGATCTGTTTGATGGAGTTGAGCCTCAAAAGATAAGTATATATTTTTTATTTTTTGTTTTACGCTCTTACTTGTGATGTTTGGGCCTTAAATGTCAGTTAGAAATGAATGTATGCATGCCTTACTTGTGATTCAAGGTTTGTAATGGGGACACTGTTATTTGGTGCTTGTGTTTTTTCTATGTTAGGGTTTCAGACAAAGGGATTTCGATTCTCAGGCTGAATGTGGAAAGCGAGTTGACTCACCTTCACTGGGAGAGGGACACGTAGGTTGACTCACATGAGTCAATCCAGTGAAGTGAGTGACTCAAACTACCGGAGTGGGTTACGTGTTTGCAGGCACGTGTGAGAGGACACACGTGGGGGTCTAATTAGCTTAATAGGCTCCAGGTTTTGGGCTTTAATTAGTGCCTATGAAATGGGCTTGAGTCTGTTTGCCAAAAGGGTTGAAGGTTAGTTTTTAAAATAGGCTGGTCAGGGTTGATTTGAAAATTGGTCATGAGCCTAGGGTATTTTAGAAATTGGGCTAGGATTGGTTTTGTAGCATGGGCCATTTTTTTTTTTTTTTTTAAAGTGGGCTTGAATTTTTATTTTTTTATTTAAATAGGTTGGTTTAGGTTTTAAGATGGGCATTGGGGTGGGGTGGTTTTAAAATAGAGTTGGGCTAGTTAAGATTAAAAATGGGCTGTCTCGGTTAGATTTTAAAAATGGGCTAGCTCAGGGTGGGTTTTAAAAATGAGCTGGCCCGATTAAGTTTATAAATGGGCTGGCCCGATTAGATTTTAAAAATGGGGTGGCTTGGGGTGGATTTTAAAAATGATCTGGTCGGTTAAGTTTAAAAATGGGTTGACATGGTTATTTAAAACAAGGTTTGGTTCGGGTATTTCAGACCCAAATTCGTACACGAGTCTGGGGCTCGGGTTTGAGAGTCTAGTTTTCAAGAAATCAGACCTGGGTTCGGGTATGGTCGATATCAAAGGTTCTAACCTAAATTCCTGTTTGGGTCTTAGAGATTGAGGGGTGGTTTGGTTTCAAACCTGGGTTCACACGAGATCCCGAGGCTTAAACATGAGTTCCTGCATCATTATTAGTATGCACAATGGTAGTTGAATTGCAACAAACAGAGGAGGGAGTGAGTGATTATACCTTGTTCTTCTTCTCTCCTCCTTTCTTCTCTTTATCTTTCTGAGTGATCTAGTTCAGTGCTCTGAATGTGGGGTGTGCCCTCTGCTTTCTATTTTCTGCTTCCTTCCTCTAGTCCTCCTTTACTCTCACCCCTTCCGCATCTCTGCTCTCTGCGATTTGGTAGAACCTCCTAGTGCTCTCTATTTTTCTCTCTATCTTCTCAATATTTCTTTATACTCTTTGGGTTGTGTTTCTCTCAATTTCAACAGAAATTTCTTAGCCTCTCCCTGTCTAGCTACAGTGCTAGCCTCCCTACTTATAAGGAGCTAGGGTGACCTCTTGGCACCAATTTTGATTCCCTTTCAACAAAATTCCCTGCACTCGAAGGGATTAAATTTTTTAACCAACTTATTTTGTGCATGTGATTTTTATATTTTTCCTTTATTTTATCTTTATATTCTTGAATTTTCTGTTAACAAAATGCTTTGTTGCTTTCTTTTGTGTGCAAGTGATCATGGGGAGATCCAGGTGGCAGCCCAAGAGTGGTGTGAGTGGAATTTTATTCTATTTTTTGTGATTTTTTTTTTGCTTTTGTATTTTTTCTATATGTTTATGTACCCTCGCCCCCTTTTGTACTGCAACATCTATTTGTACCCTTGTATTTTCTGTAATGTACCTTTGCCCTTGTATTTTCCTTTTCCCTGTGCACGTTCCCAGTGTTGCAGCTAGGATACATGTCTCTTCCACTCTTGGATAATATGTGACCTCATTCTACTTTTTAGTGTTGACCAATAGGACCAATGCCACATTTGACTTGCTCAGAGGAGACCTAGCAAATAAAACCCAACCTTGGGGCCTAACAACATACTCGGTTTTAAAATTGGATGACCCTAAATCAAAGACCTAATTTAAAGACTGAAGACCTCAATTTAAAATTTCGATTCAAAATTTGGCCAACTCAAATTGAGTTCTAGAAACTTGGCTCTAATAGTTTACAAGGCTTCTAGACTCGAACTAAATCGAAAGCTCAATTTTCAATTTAAAATAAAAGGACTCGACTAAAAATTTGAAAAATTCGATTATGAGGAGTCAATTTTAAAAAGCCCTAACGAAATAAACCAAACTTTTGAAAATAAATAACCTTAGAGAACTTTAGCTCAAAAGACTCAATTTTTGGATTTTAAGACTCAAACCGCCATACCTAGCCTAATTGGTTTTGAAAATTCGAGACCTTGACCCATGAAAGAGATTAATTTTGCAACAAAATTAAAAACTTAATCATGAAAATTAATTAGAATTAAAAGGACTTGGTCTAACAACCCATTTTAAACTTGAGAAGCTTTATTTTGAAAACTAAAAACTCGGATTACAAATTTTCAAGACTCAAACCAATTTTTTGACATTTTTAAGGGACTTGACTACCTGAAATCAAAAGGACTCGATTGGGGAATTCAGGATCTCAATTTAGGCTTCGTTCAAGACTCAAGGTCATGTCTTATTACACTGGGTTTTCTTGGGGCGGCCTGGTTTAATTTAGGGTGTCTACAGGTGCTATCATGGTATTTAGAAGCTTTATAAAGTACTCCATGTAGAGGTTTTTTTTCTTCTTATTTTCAATTCCATTGAATCCTACGCCTTCTTTGTCTAAAGACATTCTTTGTGATCCAACTAGTTTATCAAAGTTTTATTTTCCTCTTGTGAAATTGTAAATGATTTTAGATTGATCCTCTATTTTACTTTCAAGACTGAGTATTTCTAAATCTTTTATATCTTTACTATTTGCTTGTAACCTTACTAGTTCTTTGGCCATCTAGTTGATTTTACTTTCAAGTTCAGCAATAACCAAACCCATTTCATTTTCAGCTAATTTAGATTACTCTAGTTGGTTCATTAGCATTTTATTTTTTCCTTTTAATGTCATGTTTCTTTTGGACACCTTAATGAAATTCTTATGTAGTGAAAACAATTCTGTTTATAGTTCATTATAAGATGACATGCTTCACATTAGTCATTACTAGATTCTATAAGTGAGTTTGAATAGGAGTTTACCTAGTCATCTTTTGCCATGAAGCAAAGGTTGGCTATTTCTTAATCACTTGAGTCGCTTTCTGAGCTGCTTGAGCTGGAGTCATCCCAAGTAGTGGCTTTCATTGCTTTCTTCTTTTTCTTCTTAGCATCATTCTTAAGCTATGGACAACAAGGTTTTATATGGCCTACCCTTTTATAGTTATAACAAGTTGGGGGTTCAGCCTTTGTTTCTTTCTTACTTAATTCACCTTTGTCTAGTTAGTTCCTCTAAATTTTCTAGCAAATATTTTATTGTTTTTAAAGAATTTGCGTAGTCGTCTAGTGGACAATGCTAAGTCATCATCATCCATCTCATTATCTTCTTCACCACTCGAGCTTTCCTTGGAAGATTTGAATGCTATGGATTTCTTATTGAAATTCAGAATAGCTTCCCAATAGGGGGGGGGGTGAATTGGATTTTAAAACTTTCTTTTAATTCCTTTTGGGAATTATTAACCCTTTTGGATTCTTTGACCAATTCTTTAACTTGTTTGTTTAATTTAATATTTTACACAATAACTGTGATTCTTTTAAACAATCAACTAATTAAACATTCAATCTTCAACCACAATTTGAAAGTAAAATCAGGCAAACTAAGAATGAGATATACAACACTTTGAATATGATAATTTAATACTTGCTTATATCAGTTTGCAGCCCCGTAGTGAATTTTCTTCTTCAATATGATGTTCAACATAAAATTCAATCACTATTTCCAAGTATTTAGAATTCAAACAAAATTTTAGGTAATTTATCTTTGAGTGTTTAACCAAGTAACGTACTCCCGTATGGTTTTCGCAAAGAATGGTTTAACCAACGTACTCCTTTTTTCAGTTTTTGCAACCCAAATCAAAATTGAACTTTAAGTTTGTTTGATTTCCAAATTTACGTAGTATATAAGATTTCAAATTTAAACCATTCACGCAATTTAAATATGTACTGAAAATAAAGAGTAGGGAAAGAGAGAGTGAGACGGAGATTTTTATAAGGTTCGGCTTATACCCTGCCTACGCCCTCGCCTTTGGCAATCCACCAAAGGATTCACTAAACCTATTCCTTTACCGGGTGGAACAATACCTTTACACACTCCTTCAATAGGCTAAAACCCGCCTCTCCAAACGATATACCCTCATTTGGTCACTCCTTCAAATAGGCTAGAGCCCACTTTTCCAAACGATGTACCCTCGCTTGATCACTCCTTAACTAGGCTAGAGCATGCCTCTTTAAGCAATATCCCCTTGCTTAGCCAACGATCTAAACAGTCCTTGGATTCGTCAATCTACAAGATAAAAATCAAATAGATGTGTACAAGGAACTTGCTCCTCAAAGAGCTGGTTAGTACAATAATTACAACACAACTAATATACTTCAAAGTAAATTCAAAATATGAAATTCAGAGTTGAAGCTCCAGAATTGTATCACCATAGAGTTCTTTCAATAGATGAAAGAATTAGCAATTTAAGCACAATCTCAGTGAGATGATTAGAAAAACTTCTCTTAACTTCGTGCAAAGATGTGAACAATTGAAGCACTTTCAGAATTTCAGAATAAGAGAGTAAGATAGCAAATATGATTTCTTAATGATCTTGGTGTATTGAAATCAAAGTGTCTTGGGGGTATTTATAGATGTAGAAAACCTCCTTGCTTGTTCCCCAAGAATACTCAGAGTTGTTTCCAAATATGAAAATTATTTGAGTTTCCAAATATTTGAATTTAAAAAATTATATCCGTTGGAAATCAGAAAAATGCCACGAGGTAGACGACTGTGAAGTCCTGACAGTAGTCTGTCCATATTTGTATTTATAAAAACATAGGCAGAGAGGTGGCATTCCTCTATCCCTAGATTGGCAGTCGTCTGTCACTAGTTATAATACAACTCAATGAGGTGGCAGTCGTCTGTTCATAAGGTGATAGTCGTCTGTCTATGAATAATTTTAAGTTTTTTAATAACACAGAAGGTGGACAGACGTCTGGTGAAACATTCGTAGACTTTTCACTTTGCACTGGCAGTCGTCTGTCAAGCTTCTATTTTAAGTTTTAAGCTTTGTACAATTGGCCAGTCGTCTATCTATTAACAGATAGTCGTCTGTCCACTGGCGATTTTTCTTTTCTAGTCATTTTTTATTTCTCTCTCATTTTTGCTTTGATATTCTTGTAATATATATTTGTTTAACTTTAAAAACATGTTCCAAGTTTTATATTAAGGTCTCTAAGTCTCTTTGCCTAATGAGCTTCAAAATGAAAACTTCATTTTTGAATAAACTTGAAGTACTTACAAAGATTTGTCCTAAAGACCCCTTTGATTCTTCTTTACTCTAAATTTTCTTTATTGCTAGTCTTTGATCTTTCAGACTTCTCTGAGCTTTCATCTCTTTAAATTCTTTTGATATTTCATCACTGATTCAGACTTCGAGCTCCTATGATCTTTGAGTTTTCTTGAATTCGATCATTTTGCTGATGTAAACTTTCCACGTTCCTTGATCCTTGTGAGCTTTCAAGATATGGCATTTTGAGGTCTAAACTTTATTTTCTTTGAGATTTCATGTTGATCTCTTTAATCCTCATGCTCTTGTGATCTTCATACTTTGATCCATGCTACATGAATACTTTCAACATTGATTCCTGAACAATACAACACTCAACCGAAGCATGTTAAGTCCTACTTGTTTGTTAGCATCAAAATAGGATATTAAGCCTTGTAAGACCAACACTTATGTTTGCTAACTTCAGTTGTCCTTTCATTTATAGCCATCTTATATGTGAGAAGCGGCCTTATAAGTTCGTCTAGGGAAGTGTTCTTTAAGTATCTGCCTTCGGTTATGGCAGTGACCTTGGGTTCCAAAATAGGTGCAAGTCCTCTAAGGATTTTCCTAATCATTTCACATGTTGAATAGCTCTTCCCAAGTGCATTCAAGGATTTTATTATGTGAGTGAATCTAGAGTACATACTAGATATGAATTCCTCTGGGTTCATCCTAAAGGTCTCATACTCACTGGTGAGCATGTCAATTCAAGTGTCCCTCACATCTATTGTTCCCTCATAGGTTACTTCTAGTTTTTCCCAAATTTGCTTTAAATTCTTACATCCCATTATTCTGTTAAACTCATTTGCATCTAACACACAATATAAGGCATTCATAGCACAAGAGTTTACTTGCAATTGTTTCATATCAGTCTCACTCAATTCATTTTCTTCTTTGGGAGCTTCCTTGTTCTCTACAGTCTTAGAAGGAACATAGTCACCTTGGGTTACTACTCTCCAAACTCTCCAGTCCATGGTTTGCAAAAATATTCTCATTCATTGTTTCCAAAAGGTGTAATTTATACCACAAAAAATAGGGAGTCTAGATGAGGATTGCCCTTCACCGATAAATTCTAACCCCAAATCGTTTAATTGTGAAAAAGACACTATAAATTTGTTCATACAATAAGAAGTACTATATACTCAAAACAACAGTATGTAATTGAAGCTCATAGAGAATTCAAAAGGATTTTGATTGTAGTAGAAGAATTTTAGAGAATTGAAATTAGAATTCATTTAGGGCTTTAAGCAAAACACACAGAAGCTTTTTAAAAGTTTGATTCAAGAGTATAGAATGTGTATGCGTGAGTATTGGATGCCCTAATGCGTAAAAATAATCTTTATATAGAGTTAGAAAAATTCTTACTGTTTTTCCCAAATTTGGAAACCATATCTTTCGATTTTAGAAAGAAATCAGCATTATTAGGGAGTTTAAAATATAGACTTCAATCACCTGAACCATATGTTCAGTTGCCTAAACTATTTTAAAACAACACTCCAGAACAAGTAGTAGCAGTTCAATTGCCTGACCCCGAGAGTTCAGTCACGTGAACACTATGCAACCTAGTGTTTTTCATATTTTGATTCCAAAACTTCTAGATTAACTTTGAAAAGTATTTTAGAATTTATAAAATTATTTTCTAGCTTTTAAATCAGCTCTCTCTAAGTCCAAAATTAAATCCCAAGAACTTTAGTCATAATAATGAAGTTTAGAAGTACTTACTTGGGACTCTAAGAAAAAATAAATACATTTAAATCCTAAGTCTTTATGTCGTATAGCATTAACATTGTCCAAGCTTCATCAACATTTCAAAAAGCTCGTATTCTTGATGACTTGTAGCTTTAAGTTAGGCCTTATTCAATCTTTCCACGTATAACCACTATACTTTGTGAAACACATGAGTCCTAAAATTTAACTTGAAGGCACAATTAGTAACCTTAATTTGTTGTCATTAAACTGAGATTAAGCCTTATTAGGCCAACAAGAAAAAGCAGAGAGCTCAAAACTCTTCACTCTCTTCTCATGAGTCTAAATCTACAAAAGAGAAAGAAAACGAGATTAAGGTGAGAAAAATCAATAGATCAAAAAAAGAGAATGAGAAAAAGAGAGAGATCGAGAGATTAGAAAGAGAAAAGGAGGGAGGAAGGGAGGGAGGGAGGGAGGGGGAGAGAGAGAGAGAGAGAGAGAGAGAGAGAGAGAGAGAGAGAGAGAGAGAGAGAGAGAAGATTAAAGAATAAGATAAAGAGATTGGTGAAAGAGATAGAGGAATCCTTATTCTTGATAAGCCATGATGGCGATGGAGAGGACTAAAGCTGGCAATGGTTGTGCTTAAGATTGCAGCAAGAAAAAAAAGGAGGGTAGAGAAAGTCTAGGGTTCTTTGCCATTTATAAGAGAACAGAGAGGGTGAGGAGAGAAGTTTCTAAAGAAAGGAGAGAAACTAAAAAGAAAGAAAAGAATAAAAATATATTTTGAAAAATACCTGTTGTGACACGTGGCAGAACAAGGACGGTGCATCATCATGACGTCATTTGGTGACGTGGCGTGATCTCAGCCATCCAATTTGTGGTTTTTACAGACAGTTGAATCACTAGCGTATGAGATTTTGAGCTAGTGGTGATGCACCACTTGGGAGGTGATGGGAGAGGAGGATGACATTAGCATTACGTCACCTAACCATATCTCAACATTCGAAACTTTAAAATATGTATATATATATATATATATCTTGGCCATTCATAGTGGGCTATATGTTACCCTGGATGGTGATATGTGGCAACGCTAGATCTTTCTCGCCTTTCACTTTGTTGACTGGGTCAACTCCATTTGACCTTGGCCAAACTAGCTTACCAGGGTTGACTTGTCAAATCGATTTGATCGGTTTGGCGCTATTAAACCTGCTTGAACTGTCCATTTATTTTTAATGAAACAATATTTTTAATTTATTTTTACTTTAGAGAAAAACACAAAAAAAAATTTGGAAAATTTTAAAAGTATTTTTAAAGTTCTTTTGACTTATAAAAAAAGAAAAAAAGAAAACTGGGAACATTATTAAAAAATAATTTTAAAATTGCATAAAAATCCTACAAAAATCGAGGAAAATTTTGGGAAAATTCTAGGACCCTTTTTGCTTGGTTTTGGTCATTTTGCAGCATATTTTCTTGTGTAGCTTTCTCATTGCATGATTTTTCCTGAAGCATGAACGTGTCCCCTTATATTTTATGTATGCATGTGTCTGTGTGCCTACATGTGTGTGTGCAGTACCCCTATGATGAGGAATGCTCAATAAATTGGGATTTCTTTGTCCTCAATCATCTCCTGAGGGGTAGAGATTCTAAAAAAATCACCTTGAGTCACTTAGTTAGTGGTTCTATTAGACTCTTTGGATTTTGGTGCACACCTTGCATATATATTTTGAATAAGTGTTTGCATATATAATTAGGTGTATGTTTATACATTTTCTTATTTATCTATCATTTCCTTGCCTATGCTTGTATGCTTATAAATAAATCAAATTCATAAGGAACTTTTATCTAGACTTGAAAATTATGTCTTCGCAGGCCTTGGAGAATTGGAGGCGAGGGAACTTTGTCTTATGCAAGGCCTCCCAATAAGTTGAAGGTCAAGTAAACTACACATCAAAAATGAGGAAAACACACTAGGTAAAAAATCCTAAAAAGGATCATTGGAGTATGTGTCCTTCACGCATGCTTCTGGGGATTTTGAGGTGAGGATAATCTTTATTGTTTGTAGGGCTATCCAAAATTTAATGGTCAAATAATTGAATAAAGCAGAAGATTAGAGTTTTGTTTTTTTCTTTTCAAAGGTAATCTAAAGCTAATCAGGTATTGTCCATTAGACAGGTGTGAAGGAGTGCTAATACATTTTTTTTATATAATCATACTTTCAAATTCGATTTGATAGTACAAATTATTGGTCATTGGCTTCCTTGGACTTAGATGTAGCTTGGAGACCAATGAGCTAGTGACATATGAAATAGGTGTCGTAACATTACTTAAAATAAAAAATAGGTTACTTATGACTTTGCTGACTTACAAATAACTCATTTCTTAGTCTCATAATTTATACCAAGTTTCACGTGATATCAAGTTCGCCACTCAATAGTGCCAATTCGGAGATTCAACTTCTCTTTCTCAGGAGTTGACCCCCTTTGGGGACATCACAACAATAATTTTGATTACTATTGAATTATGTTTTGAAGTTTTTGCTCTACCATTTTCTTGGGATAAACATATATAAAGTATTTCATAAAATATGTTATTTTATTTATAAATGATCCTAACATTTTTTTTGATCAATTAGGTTTTGTTTGGAACTTGTAAAATATGATGAAAAGAAAAGAAAAATAGAAAAGAATATAAATTTTCATGTTTGATTATTAAGAAAAGAGAAATGTTATATACATATAACAATCAATAAATGAAATTTTTATTTTATGCGTCATTAATATTTCTATTTTTCATGACTTTTAGTCATATTATAACAATTTTTTATTTTTAGTATTATTTTATGTAGAGAGAAAACAAATGGAAAATGAATTTTCTTCCTATTTTCCCTTTTTTTCTTATCTCAAACAAAATTCTAAATCCAAACAAGATCTTATGTACATGAATTTTGAAAAAAAAATAATATTATTTCTTTAGCATTTTGAATAAATAAATAAAAATTATAGGTTGCATGTCACCATCTAATTAATTTGTGACTTAATTAGAATAAACAAGATTGTCAATGAGTTTTTTCCTTTCTTGTTTTTTTTTTTTTTTAATTTTCTATAATCTTCTTTGTTTTAAAAGTTAAAGTTGAGTATAACATTTAGATAATTTTATTTTTATTTTTTCAAAAGCTATTTTTTAGCTTCTTTTAAGGATTGAATTGTTAGTAGTGATAAATTTGAAAGTTTTTTAAAAGTACTAAGTCTTTCCAAATAAAATATTTTACTTCATGAGGAAGTTTGTTAAAAACTATTGTCATATCATTCACATATAATTACATTTCTAGTTATTGACTTAAGCATCACATTGTTCTCCTTGGGTAGGATTTACGGGTGAGCATAATTTGAATTTAACCAAATTAATCGACCGAGTTCGATCGGTTTAGTCTGGTAAATATATAGGTTCGGTTTGGTTTGGTTCCAGATTTGGATAATTTCGGGTATTTGGTTTTCAGTTCAGGTATGGGGATTCTTTAATTCAGTTAATTGAGTTACTGGAATTACTAATTAATTAATAATTAAATATAAATTAGTAATATCAATATATGCTATATGTTAAATCTTAAATGTTTAATCTTAAAATATCCCTCTTATCAATAAAATCTTTTATTAATTAAGTTGGAATTGGTAAACGTGAAACAAAATTTGCAATCATATTTTGTTTTTATAATTAATTTTAAATTTATTCGGTCAAATTCGGTTAACTGAATTATACAAAAAGTTGGTTCGATTAGGTACGATTTGTTTACAACAATTAATTCGGTTGGTTTAATTAGAGATTAGTGTTAATAAAAAAATTCATTTAATTCGGTTAATTAATTGAATTTGGCCTAACTGACCGCTTGAACACCCCTACCTTGGGGTATACCCTGGGCCTACTAAGCCTTTTTCGTTCTCTTTTTAATAGAATCGAGGTTGTAATAAAGCTAACAAATTGTAGTCCATATTTTCGGGACCCCAATAATATTTTCTAAAAAATATTTTTGACATTTAAATATATTTATATTATGTTAATTGTTTAAAACATGCTTTAGATGTCAATTTGATTTAATTAGCCCGTGTAGTTGAGATTGTTGAATAGAAAATAATTAAACAACTTAACAAAAAGAGTAAAATATAATTAAAATAATTTATCAATTTAATAATTTAATTTGGTTCTATTTCGTAGTTGGATTTGATTCCATTTTTTTAATTATCAAAAGGGTAAGGTTTACACGCAATTGAACACCGAAAATGGTTAAGGAAATAATGGCATTTTCACATAAAACCACATATAGGAGGAGAAAAAAGAGAAACTAGCCAGAAAATGACAAGAAAGCTTTGTGTTAATAGGAGAGTGGGAAAGCGCTGGTTGCCAACCAAGTGTTTTTCACATCACGTGCACTTCACATGGTTTTTGGGTGATTTTTGGCCATACCTTTGGCTGTCAAGGCTATAAATAAGGGCGAGCTACTAGGCATGAAACACAAATCAAGAAGAAGTATAGTACATCAGTGCTATTGAAGAAGAAGGTTAGCACATCGGTGCTGTTGCCATTGTCGCTGCCGACGGCAGCGACTGCGGCAACGGCAGCAATTGTTGCTACGTCTACCTTGTTCATGGTCCCACATCGCCAACTAATGACGCGAGATCCTATTGTCAACCGCTTTTAAACATAATAACACATCCGCTGGAACGCAGTTGGAACACATCTTGAACTATGTATGTCTTGGTGCCGCTTACTTCATGTTGACGAATTATTGCAATAGGTGTGTATGTCTTCAGCCCGATGTTGCTGGAGGATTTTGCTTTCATACCACCAATGAATAGCTACTGCTGTGGCCCCAGTGTAGTGACGGACAACGTCGTTCGTCAGTCTGTCTTCTATTTTGCAAAATTTTATAAATGTATAATTAATGTCCTTTTTCATGCCACTAACTAATCCAATTTTGAAAAAAAAAGGGGGGGGGGACTTTAATGATGTCCCTTCTATTTTGTGGATGCGTCCATTTTGAGAAAAATAAAATAAAAAAAAGGGATATTTATGATGCCCCTTATGTCTTGTGGATTAGTCTAATTTTGAGAGAAAAAAAAAAAGGACATTTGTGGTGTCCCTTGTGTATTGCGGATTAGTTCGATTTGGGAAAAACAAAAGAAGAAGAAGAAGAAGAAGAAGAAGAAGAAGAAGAAAGGATATTAATGATATCCCTTCTATCTTGTCGATTATTCTAATTTTGAAAAAAAAAAAAAAATGGGTATTAGTGATTACAAATTTTTTTTTTAAAAAAACATAAATATGTTGTGTGTGGTACAAAATTGCCAATGTCTGTTGTATGGTATCGCAAATCGTAAAATAAAATTCATGTTTGATGTGACCTAGAAGATGACAAATTTGTTTTGTAGATTTTGCCTTGAAAAAAATTGTAGACTAACTAGTTCATCATGTGCTCTATCTTTATATATTTTATTTTTTCTTTTTTGTGAAGTTTAATGAATTAAAGAAAAACATATAAGAATATTTTATTTTGTCTTTTTTTTTTTTTAACTTTTATTCATTAAATAAAAGTTTTCTAAAAATATCAAATTGCTAGCTAAATCTAGCAATATAATCGAAAAGATATCCTTCTCAAGTTA
This sequence comes from Malania oleifera, assembly GCF_029873635.1. Taxonomy (NCBI): domain Eukaryota; kingdom Viridiplantae; phylum Streptophyta; class Magnoliopsida; order Santalales; family Ximeniaceae; genus Malania; species Malania oleifera. The sequence goes on along the minus strand of NC_080422.1, from coordinate 108,284,405 downwards.
AAAATTATATTTTTGAAATTTATATACAAAATTGTGTGTGTGTGTGTGCACGCACATACATATTTTGGGCTAATATGTAATATTAAATGGTTAACTGTGAGTGTATAAGTATTTTATAAATAAATATTTTATAAGTCACACATAGTAATAAATGTATGATGTTTTATTGTAAAGCAAAAATAATGTTTAATGTGACTTAGAAAGTGATAAATGTATTTTATAGATTTTGTCTCGCAAAAGTTATATATGTACTAGCTAGTTCATCATGTGTTCTACTTTTATGTATTTTATCTAATTTATTTTTGTGAAATTTAATGAGTTAAAAGAAAAAAGTATACACATTAAAATTAAATTTGAAGGAAAGTGGGGTGTGCATGAATACAATTTTTTTTTTTCAAATGGGAAGTATCACAAATATCTCTAATCTTATATCGCCTTCTCTTTTACGGACATGCTAGTTTATCTGGTGTTCTGCTTTTATGCATTTTATTTTATTTTATAAAGATATTTGCATATAAAGATAATTGTATAAAGATATTTGCATATATATATATATATATCATAAGAAGATATTTGTGTATATATATCTATATATCATAAGATTATAATATTATAACCTTATATTAAATTATATTATATTAATATATCATTTTATTATATTATATTATTTACTTAATATTCATTATTATTTAATTAATTAATTATCATAAGGTTCCCATCAGTGTGACCACAGATAAATCAGCATCTAATGGTTGAGTTCCCACACCACACATTTTAATATATTCCAGAGATATAAATGAATGCATTGCTCCATAATCAAATAATACGACTACATTCTTTGAAAATATAATGATATTACCTATCACCACGTCACCAGCATTTTCTGCATTTCGCGGAGTAAGAGAATAAATCCACGCCTAGGCGGTGCTCCTATGATAGTTGCCCCAGGGTGCCTGATTGTTTCCTTCGTATTGAATAGGAGTGGGTGCATTATTCGATTATGCACGACAGTATTGTGCAATGTGGCCAGGTCTACCGCACCGATAACAGATAGTACCTCTAACCCGACATTCATCCCAATGCCTTTTATAACATCTTGAACAAAAAGGGCATGAAGACTCACCCTTTTAGGCTTGATTCCCCACTACTCACCTCTGGCCCACGTTATCACTATTTCTTTTCCATGGACCCTGGCTTGCACCAACATGAAAACTTTGAGGCATGGGCATCTTCCTCTAGTTCAGTACCTTTGTACTTTTCTGTTGGCCTTTCTCCAATACTGTTGCTCTATCCACCAACTCCAAAAAGTTCTAGACTTGAAATGTCACCACCTACTCGTAGATCCTCAAACTCAAAACTGTCTCAAATCTTCGAGCCTTCTTGGATTCATCTTGAACCATATCTGGGGCGAAATGAGACAATTCAATAATCTTGGCCGCATATTGCCTAACAGTCAAGTTCCCTTGAATTAAATTGGTAAACTCCTCCACCTTGGCATCTCTAGTGGAAAAGGGAAAATATCGATCATAAAATATTTCCTTAAAACAGTTCCATGTCAAGGTTGTTGGTTTTGGACTTTGTTCTTCCAGTAACTTTACATAAATCCACCAACTTTTGGCCTCCCCGATCATTTTAAAAATGACATACCGAACCTTCTGCTCGTCTGTATAGTGAAGAGTTTCCAATAACTCCTTCATCTCCTAGATCCAATCCTCTGCAATGATTGCATCAACTCCTCCCGTAAAAGTTGTGGGGTTCATGCGGGTGAATTGCTCGATGGTTCAACCCAGGTCAGGGGGCGGGCAGTTCTGTCCCCTAAAATTTGGCATAATCCCTGCCATAACCCGTTGGTTTAGCCCACATAGCAATAAAGTAGAATCAATGTCCACTTGCTTATTAAAATCCCCCATATTAGTACTACTTCCTCCAGCATCCACGTTCTTATAGGATCCATCTTGAAGATAGGACAAACAACTAATTTAGGATCCTAATGTTGTAACACGATCGACCCAAATATTTCCTAAGGAATTATAAAGTACGCAAAACCCTACACAAGATTACATACACTCTCTCTCAGGGACTTCTCCCCATAAATCAACCAACTTATTGCTCAGAAACAAAACCGTCGATGGTTTGCCGTGGCTTGTCTGAAACCGGCGTTTCAAGAAAATCACAGAAGACCGTTGAGGGATTTCTACCTCCTGGTTGCGAGACAAAACCAAAATTCCATTTTTCTTGTTGTATTTTATTCCGCTATGCATCCTATACCCGATCCATCTTACAACACCTAGCTTACCCATATCTACCCTCATCGATCATAATTCATACCTATGTTCTGGTAAGATTATCTACTAAAGTCTACAAAACCTAGAAACTTAGGCTCTGATACCACAACTGTAACGCCCCGAACCCGAAACTGGGGTCTAGAGTGCCACATAAGAATAAATATACTCTCTAATATCACAATTATGATGACCTGAACACAGTGGGGTCCAAGATGAGACTTTCCATACATTAGTTCTATCCAAGCAACGGAAATGATATAAACCTCAACTACTATACCATAGTACTAAACCATTACAAACATATAGGTATCTCCAAATAACAATTTTACAACCCAAGAGATATAGAAACAAACTTAATTCAGTATTTTACAAACACTTACTCTAAACTATATTATCTCACCGCTTCCCAAAGCTCGCTAAGTTTGATTTCCTTTAGGTCTTGAAAAGTTGAAATATTCATTGGGGTAATACACCTCTCAGTATGAAGGAATAGATTATTATCAGTGTGTGGCTAACATGAGTTTTAGTGTGCACAAAATACCTCCATTAATTTAACTTTGAATAAAACTGCATTTATAAACTGTAACTCACACCTATATAATTAAAGATACACATTTTCCTTCTAAACATAATTCTAGCTCAATAATGGTCCCATTTACATAAATCTACAAATATGCATAGAAGAGCTCCCCTTTTTGGGCTAACGACATGTTAAGCCCCCCATAACGGGTTGTATGATCTGAAGACTGGACTTAACTTGGTTGATCAAGCCACAGCTAAGTCAAAGTGACTCATCTGTATGTCTGATTTGCCTACAACATCTTAGTCCAGACTCCAGATGGGTACACAACCCTTCTTTGGCCAAATCGACTTTTCATGCCTATACTTCCACAACAGTGTGGCTACACTAATTTTTCTCTCTAGCTACGGTATTGAGCTTTCATCACACCTAGTCCATTAGGGTTCTTATACCATATATTACAATTTACATAATAAAACAGATAAAATGATCTCATTTTCTCAACACAAGAGTCGCAATAGCTTTTTCAAAATTTTCTAACAATCCCTATGATCGATATAAAATCGTCAAATTCGCAATATGCACGTTATTCTTAACCATTGAAGAAATCAGTATATCACCATATCGTTCACATTATATTACCACAAAAATACCAATAGGCTTTAATTATACAATAAAGGAAATATTCTCATGCCACGCCATTTGAGTGTTAAATCATAATTTAATAAACTAGCGGAGAAAGCATGTCATAATATGCCCAATATATGTTTTACTGAAAATACGAGTATGATCATCTCCACAACATTAACTATTGACTTTGGTGTATTCCCAAAAGGGGGGTGAATTGGAATTTTAAACTTATTCCTAGGTTAAACTAGATGTTAGAAGTATTTCACAACCTATGGTCTTTCTATGCAATCCCAATCAAATATTTAAACAATTAAATGCAAACATTAAAGTGCTGAAATTTAAAGTGCGGAAATTAAAAGTAGACACAAGAAATGTTATTGGGGTTCGGCCAATACTGCTTACGTCCCTGCCTTGGCTCAAAATATTAAAAAGAAGGAGAATGGGTAGAATAGGAGAGAGAGAGAGAGAGAGAGAGAGAGAGAGAGAGAGAGAGAGAGAGAGAGAGGAATTTGTGCATGAATTTCAACCAAAAATGAAGTTTAGGCTTATTTATACACTAGCTTTCGTCGACGAGCCACGTCACTTCGTCGACGAGGTCAAGAAGGATATTTGTCGACGAATGCTCACTCCTCATCGATGAAATTCAGAACTATGGTGTATCCTCTTGGTATCTTCTCATTGGCGAGCCCCTTATGTGTGCTCGTCGACGAATTCCCTGTGTTCGTCAACGAGACCCTGTGTAATTTCCTTCTTTAATTCCTTTTCCCTCTCCTCCTCCTATTATTAAATTACGATAATTATTCGGGTCGGGCAATCTCACATGGATCGCTGATGTGGATGAATCGTGGCCATGTGGGGAAACACATGATGGATGACTGGGTTCTATTTACTCCTAACAGTAAGGATGCAACCACGTGTCAAGATTTGGTGGCTCTGAGGCTCAAAATACTTCAACTCGATTTTTTTGGTTTCTCTCATTCTTGTATTCTTCTTGTTCCTCTCATTCTTGCATTCTCTCTCTCTCTCTCTCTCTCTCTCTCTCTCTCTCTCTCTCTCTTCAAATCTCTTTCTTCGCTATGTAACCTCATCGAGTGAAGCTCTGTCCTTCCTCTTCGTATTCTCCTCCTTTCCTTATCCCTATTTATCCTCTACAACTCAATTCCGCATGAAACCCTAGGTTCTCCTTTTCATCTCTCCCTCTATCCAGAAAAGTGTACATGTAACACCCCGACCCCGAGGGGCCTGGGATATTAACTTTTTACTACTAATTTACAGCGGAAGCAAATAAACTCAATTTTTATTAAACCAGAGCACTAATATTCCATATTACAATCATTTATTTCAAAAGAAGGAAAATTACACAAACATAAATATCTGAAACCATACTAATATTTCTAATCAATCTTTATTTTTCTAATCCCCACCCGCATGCTTGCTAAGCCTGATTTCCGACATGTCCTTCAGAGTTATCTGAAATAAAATATGATTGGGGTGAGACGACGCTCAGTAAGTAAATAAGATTATTATTAGTGTGTGGCTAAAATGAGCTTTTAAAAAATTTCGTAAAACAATATTTAATAATATAACTTCAAGATTGCTTTTAGAATAAATATAAATTTAAAAATTTCTGCATAAAACTTTTGTCATCAATTTCAACAGTAAATTATTATAATCATATATTATAACTGCTAAATTAAACTTTTAACTTTAAAACTGTAAAAACATTTAATGATAAACATACATATACTTTTCGTTATACGTTTTCCTTAGATCGTCATTTAAGCACTAGAATGATCCTTTTCACGTAAACTTATACTTTTCCTTCAAATCATCAGTAACTTGTATACGTAATTAAATATGTATAAACATATATTGTAAAAACCACCCTTAGGCCTGTTTGCCGTAAGTCACGTTTACCCCCATGACTGGGTTGTGCGGTCCGAAGACTGGACTTAGCTGGCTGGCCGACCAAACTAAATCAACGTACGTAAACTTTAAGTGAGATTTTCCTTATTAAGTCCTGGACTTAAACCAGGTGTGCACTCAGGAGAAATCCACTAACATAAATAACCACTCTGTAAACAGTGTGGGTGCACTCTGATCCGTATAAACTTTAAGCTGCGATACCGAGCATCTGTAACTTTGAACTTTCGTTGCCATAAGGGGTTTGAAAATCATCTTATTATCATTTATGCAATTTAAAATAATATCGTGAAAATCTTATCTTTACTCATATTTACATAAAAATGTAACGTAGAAATAAACTCATGCCACACAATTTTTGTGTTAAAAATATATATATAATTTTATTTTTGAATAGAAAGAAATGCTGAAAATTTACCCGAGGGGATTGGAACATTTCTTAACCCAAAAATAGATGCAAGTATATTAAAGATAGAACTGGTATAATTAAATATGCGTGAAAATAAACTCATGAAAATTTTGTGGAACTAATTGACATAATTAAAATTTACGTACAAAATAAGCTCGGGTATGAATTTAAAATAAAAAGAAACTAACATAATCAAAATTTACTTACAAATAAACTCGGGTATAAATTTTGAATAAAAATACTAACATAATCAAATTTACTTACCTTCTTCTTTTACCGTGTGCTACGAACACAATAATTATCTTTAAGAAATGAGATCGGAAAAAGTGGGTGATTGAGAATTTATTCAAAAATTCTCTCTCCACCACAAATTCTTTCACTCACTAATCCTTCTCTTCCTTGGAAAATTGTTGTGAAAAATGAAGGTTGAGAGCTCCCTATTTATAGGAAAATTTTGGGGAAGAAATGGAATTTGTAAAAGTGTGGGGAGATGGGTGAAATTATAATTTTAAAAAATTAAAGAATGGGCAAAGGATGGGCAAGGTATGGGTTGAGTATGGGATGGGGATGGAGGCCATGTGGGAGTGCTTGCCACCATTCCCATTAAATAAATTCTTAATTAATTACTTACCTAATTAATTAATCAATTAGTTAATTAATTATTTTATTATTTTTCTTAATCATTATTATCATTGTTATTACTTTTAAACTATTTTTAGTATTTATTTATTTTATTATTTATTTTTGAACAAGAATTTAATTTGAATTTTGAAAACTCATGTGGGCCCCACACGGTCTTGTGGGCCCCACACAACTTCGAGACCCGAATGGATCCTACGTAACTCGAATAATTCTTATACGATTTATGCATCCTAATTAGCTTCGAGACTCGTGTAAACCTCCATACGGCTTCGGGACTCATGTGGGCCCCACACAGTCTTGTGGGCCCCGCATATGATACTTACATTATTATTATTTTATCATATATTTCTACAAATTATATCAGTTAAAACATTATTTTATGTACTTATTTACGTATATAAACAGTGTCTTGTGGCTCCGGGACTCATGTGGACCCCACATAGTCTTGTGGGCCCCACATATGATACCTATATTATTATTATTATCTTATTATGTATTTCTACAAATTATGTCTGTCAAAACACTATTTTATGTATATATACTTATTTACGTGTACAAATAGTGTCTATCCTGTTTATCCTATGAAATTCCATTTTGACCAGGCTGACCTCTAGGGAGCGACTGAGCCGCAATGGTCTCTGAGCACTCGCTAAGACAAGGTCTTTCTTAGGCATCAAACATGGAATCAAGGATCCTACAGAAAAACACTTCTGTATTGATATTAACTTAATGACTATTTTTATTATTTTATTATTATTGTACTTTAATCATATATATATATATTTTTGGGTCATCACAGTACAACTCAGATTCGAAGTCCTACCCTCTCTTTTCCAAGTCTTACTAACAATCTGAAACCCTGAAGTTTTAGATCCCTTTTCTCCTCTGTTTCAAACCGTCCTAACTCTTCCCCTATATTTCTCAAACCTTCATTTCTCTCTCGAATGCTATCGAACACATAAGAAGGGTCGCAGACCATAGATGAGCGTTTTTGAACCCAAGGTCTGTTTGATGGAGCTGAGCCTAAAAAAGATAACTATATATTTTTTATTTTTTTTGTTTTACGCTCTTACTGTTGTGATGTTTGGGCCTTGAATGTCAGTTAGAAATGAACGTTGGCATGCCTTACTTGTGATTCAAGGTTTGTAATGGGGACACTATTATTTGGTGCTTGTATTTTTTCTATGTTAGGGTTTTGGACAAAGGAATTTCGATTCTCAGATTGAAGGTGGAAAGCGAGTTGACTCGCCTTCACTAGGAGAGGGACACCCAGGTTGACTCACACGAGTCAACCCGATGAACTGAGTGAATCAAACTACCGGAGTGGGTTACGTGTTTGCAAGCACGTGCCTCACACGTGGGGTTCAAATTAGCTTAATAGGCTTCAGGTTTTGGGCTCAGTGCCTACGAAATGGGCTTGGGTCTGTTTTCCAAAAGGGCTAAAGGTTAGTTTTTAAAATGGGCTGGTCAGGGTTGATTTCAAAATTGGTCATAAGCCTGGGGGATTTTAGAAATTAGGCTAGGATTGGTTTTGTAGCATGGGCTGGTTTTTTTTTTTTTTTTGAAATAGGTTGGTTTAGGTTTTAAGATGGGCATTGGGGTGGTTTTTAAAATAGAGTTGGGCTAGTTAAGATTAAAAACTGGCTGACCTGGTTAGATTTTGAAAATGGGCTGGATGAGGGTGGGTTTTAAAAATGAGCTGGCCCTGTTAAGTTTATAAACGGGCTGGCCCAATTAGATTTTAAAAATGGGCTGGCTCGGGGTGGGGTTTAAAAATGATTTGTCCCAATTAAGTTTAAAAATGGGCTGACATGGTTATTTAAAAAAAGGTTTGGTTTAGGTATTTTCAGACTCGAATTCATACACAAGTCTAGGGCTCAGGTTTGAGAGTCTGGTTTACAAGAAATCGGACCCAGGTTCGGGTCTGGTGGGTATCAAAGGTTCTAACTCGAACTCCTATTCGGGTCTTGGAGATTGAGGGGTGGTTTGGTTTCAAACTTGGGTTGACATGAAAACCCGAGGCTTAAACATAAGTTCCAGCATCACTATTAGCATGCACAATGGTAGTTGAATGGTAGGAAACAGAGGAGGGAGTGAGTGATTATACCTTGCTCTTCTCCTCTTTTCCTTTCTTCTTTTTATCTATCTGAGTGATCTAGTTCAATTCTCTGAATGTGGGGTATGCCCTGGGTGTGCCCTCTGCTTTTTGCTTTTTGCTTCCCTCCTCTAGTCCTCCTTTACTCTCACCCCTTCCGCATCTCTGCTCTCTGTGATTTGGCAGAACCTCCCCAGTGCTCTCTTTTTTTCTCTCTATTTTCTTAGTATTTCTTTATACTCTTTGGGTGGTGTTTCTCTCAATTTCAATAGAAATTTCTTAGACTCTCCTTGTCTAGCTACAGTGCTAGCCTCCCTATTTATAAGGAGTTAGGGTGACCTCTTGGCACCAATTTTGATTCCCTCTCAATAGAAATCCCTACACTTGAAGGGATTAATTTTTTTAACCAACTTATTTTGTGCATGTGATTTTTATATTTTTCCTTTATTTTATCTTTATATTCTTGAATTTTCTGTTGAAAAAATGCTTTGTTGCTTTCTTTTGTGCGCACGTGATCATGGGGAGATCCAGGTGGCAACCTAAGAGTGGAGGGCGTGGAATTTTATTCTATTTTTTGTGATATTTTTTTTTTTTGCTTTTTGTATATTTTCTGTATGTTGATGTACCCCCGCACCCTTTTGTACTGCAATATCTATTTGTACCCTTGTATTTTCTGTAATGTACCTTTGCCCTTGTATTTTCCTTTTCCTTGTGCACGTTCCCAGTATTGCAACTAGGAGACTCTTGGATAATATGTGACCTCATTCTACATTTTAGTGTTGACCAATAGGACCAATGCCACATTTGACTAGTCTTGCTTAGGGGAGACCTAGAAAATAAAACCCAACCTTGGGACCTGACAACATAACCGGTTTTAAAATTGGACGACCCTAAATCAAAGACTCAATTTAAAGACTGAAAACCTCAATTTAAAATTTAAACCCTTCGATTCAAAATTTGGCTGACTCAAATTGAGGTCTAGAAACTCAGCTTTAACAATTTACATGGCTTCAAGACTCGAACTAAATAGAAAGTTTCATTTAATTCGGTTGGTTCAGTTAGGGATTAGTGTTAATAAAAAAAATTCGATTAATTCGGTTAATTAACTTAATTTTGCCTAACTGACCGCTTACACACCCCTACCTTGGGGTACACCCTGGGCCTACTAAGCCTTTTTCATTCTCTTTTTAACATAATCGAGGTTGTAATCAAGCTAACAAATTGTAGTCCATATTTTAGGTACCACAATAATATTTTCTAAAAAATATTTTTGATATTTAAATATATTTATATTATGTTCATTGTTTAAAACATGCGTTAGATGTCAATTTGATTTAATTAGCCCGCGTAGTTGAGATTGTTGAATAGAAAATAATTCAATGACTTAAGCAAAAGAGTAAAATCTAAATAAACTAATTTATCAATTTAATAATTTAATTTGGTTCTATTTCGCAATTTAATTTTATTTCATTTTTTTAATTATCAAAAGGGTAAGGTTTACACGCAATTGAACACTGAAAATGGTTAAGGAAATAATGGCATTTCACATAAAACCACATATAGGAGGATAAAAAAGAGAAACTAGCCAAAAAATGACAAAAAAGCTATGTGTTAATAGGAGAGTGGGAAAGCGCTGGTTGCCAACCAAGTGTTTTTCACATCACGTGCGTTTCACGTGGTTTTTGGGTGATTTTTGGCCTTACCTTTGGCTGTCAAGGCTATAAATAAGGGCGAGCTATTAGGCATGAAACACAAATCAAGAAGAAGTATAGTATAAAAGTGCTGTTGAAGAAGAAGGTTAGCACATCGCTGCTGTTGCCATTGTCGCTGCCGACGGCAGTGACTGCGGCAACGGCAGCAATTGTTGCTACGTCTACCTCGTTCATTGCCCCACATCGCCAACCAACGAAGCGAGATCCTACTGCCAACTGCTTTTAATCATAATAACACATCTGCTGGAACGCAGTCAGAACACATATTGAACTATGTGTGTCTTGGTGCCGCTTACTTCGTGTTGACGAATTATTGCAATAGGTGTGTATGTCTTCAGCCCGATGTTGCTGGGGGATTTTGCTTTCATACCACCAATGAATGGCTGCTGTTGTGGCCCCAATGTGGTGAAGGACAACGTTGTTCGCCAGTCTGTCTTTTATTTTGCAAAATTTTATAAATGTAAAATTAATGTCCCTTTTCATGCCACCGACTAATCCAATTTTGAAAAAAAAAAAAAATGGGGGGACTGTAATGATGTCCCTTCTATTTTGTGGATTCGTCCATTTTGAGAAAAAAAGAAAGAAAAGAAAAGAAGGGACATTTATGATGCCCCTTATGTCTTGTGGATTAGTCCAATTTTGGGAAAAAAAAAAAAAAAAAGGACATTTGTGGTGTCCCTTATGTATTGCGGATTAGTTTGATTTTGGGAAAAAAAGAAGAAGAAAAAGAAAGGACATTAATGATATCCCTTCTATCTTGTCGATTATTCTGATTTTGAAATAAAAAAAAAGGGTACTAGTGATTACAAAAATTTAAAAAAAAAAACATAAATATGTTGTGTGTCGTACAAAATTCTAAATGTCTGTTGTATGGTATCGCAAATTGTAAAATAAAAATCATGATTGATGTGATCTAGAAGATGACAAATCTGTTTTATAGATTTTGCCTTGCAAAAAATTGTAGACTAACTAGTTCATCATGTGCTTTGCCTTTATATATTTTATTTTTTATTTTTTGTGAAATTTATATACAAAATTGTGCGTGTGTGCACGCATGTACATATTTTGGGCTAATATGTAATATTAAATGGTTAACTGTGAGTGTCTTGGTATCGCCTGCTTCATGTGGCTAAATTGCTGCAATGGGTGCATATGCCTTAAGCCAAATGTCGCCAGGAGATTTTTCTTTCATTGTGACCATGTTGTTGTGAGCCCTAATGTGATAAAGGATGACGTCATTTGATAACTCTCTTCTACTATACAAAATTAATAAATGCATAATTAATGTCTTTTTTTTTCTAGCTAATTAATACAATTTTGAAATAAAAACGAGCAATATAATGTCCCTTCTACCATGTGAAGTAGTTTAATTTTAAAACAAGAAAATGATATTAATGATTATGAAAGATAGAAATAAATAAATATTTTATAAGTCACACATAGTAATAAATGTATGATGTTTTATTGCAAAGCAAAAATAATGTTTAATGTGACTTAGAAAGTGATAAATGTATTTTATAAATTTTGTCTCGCAAAAGTTATAAATGTACCAGCTAGTTCATCATGTGTTAAACTTTTATGTATTTTATTTAATTTATTTTTGTGAAATTTAATGAGTTGAAAGAAAAAAGTATACACATTAAAATTAAATTTGAAGGAAAGTGGGGCGTGCATGAATACAATTTTTTTTCAAATGGGAAGTATCACAAATATCTCTAATCTTACATCACCTTCTCTTTTACGGAGATGCTAGTTTATCTCGTGTTCTGTTTCAATGCATTTTATTTTATTTTATTTTATTTGTGAAAGCTAATGAGTTAAAAAATTATATAAAAGTTTAATTTTAAGACAAGTGCAACATGTACCTATATAAGAGTCCTCTTGTTCTACTTCGTTCACCATGAACTGAAAATCCTTAGCATAAGACTAATCTTTTTACTAAGTTTAATTATGATAGTAAACACGCATCACACAACATGGTTTAGTAGGTAAGATACTAGCAAATGTTGAAATTACATTTTCAAACATTATTCAACCTACTCATCAAGTTTTGACATTTGCTAATAAGATTTGGGATCCGATAGTGGTAGGTCTTTGTCTAAGACCCCAACATATAAAATTGAAATATGTTCTTTGTCTCTTGAGGAACTTCAAGCTATAATGAATACATATCTTGTGTCCCTCCCAAGTTTATACTTCATCTTCCATCTCCCTCTGACTAGGCAAGAGTATTTGATTATATTAGAATGTCATGAATGGTTATAAACATTCTTTCCCTTTATTTATAGACAATTTTTTTTGCCAAATAAAAGGAATTCAATTTCTCATGTTTGATTTTTAAGGAAATTGAAAAAGAGAAAGAAAAATATATCAAATCATTGAACAAAGTTTTGATTTCATACACCGTTCATGTTTAATTTTCCTTAAATTTTAATCATACTAGAACAAACTTTGATTTTTAGTTGTATTCAAGATAAAGAGAAAAATACGGTGGAAAATGAGTTTTCTTCTCATTTTCCTTTACTTTTCTTTCCTTTCCCCACCAAAACTATTGATCCAACCAGACCCAATGACATCCACAAAGGAAGAGGTTCACAACCTCTATTCTATCCAGGAATCATTGTCAGCGCTATTTGAAAAAGGACCAAACAAATAATAATGGAACTATTGACGACCTTGAACTCATGGCCTCTATCATGCGAAGGAAGAAGATGAATACAAAGCAAGATATGATATATAAGATGCTATGACAGTACCAATTGTAAAGACCTAAAAAATTAAAATGATAAAAAAATAATAATAGATAAAATAACAAATAAATAAATAAAAGGAATGGCGTGGGAAAAAGAAGAAAAAAAATTAAAATTTTAAAAAATTAAATTAAATTAAGATAAATTAAATAATTAAATAATTAATTATTAAATTAAACATTTTTACATTGGATTTAAAAAAAAAAAAACTAATTGAAATAAGAGAAATATATCTAAGGTAAGTTGTTATAATATATATATATATATATATATATATATATATATATATAAAAGAAGAAAGGAAAGTGAATTCGGTATTTTACAAACACTTACTCTAAACTATATTATCTCATCGCTTCCCAAAGCTCGCTAAGTTTGATTTTCTGTAGGTCCTGAAAAGTTTAAATATTTGTTGGGGTAATACACCTCTCAGTAAGAAGGAATAGATTATTATCAGTGTGTGGCTAACATGAGTTTTAGTGTGCACAAAATACCTCCACTAATTTAACTTTGAATAAAACTGCATTTATAAACTGTAACTCATACCTATATAATTAAAGATACACATTTTCCTTCTAAACATAATTCCATCTCAATAATGGTCCAATTTACATAAATCTATAAATATGCATAGAAGAGCTCCCCTTTTTGGGCTAACGACATGCTAAACCCCCCATAACGGGTTGTACGGTCTGAAGACTAGACTTAACTTGGTTGATCAAACGACAGCTAAGTCAAAGTGACTCATCTGTATGTCTGATTTGCCTACATCATCTTAGTCCGGACTCCAGGAGGGTACACAACTCTTCTCTGGCCAAATCGACTTTTCATGCCAATACTTCCACAACAGTGTAGCTACACTAATTTTTCTCTCTAGCTATGATACCGAGCCTTCATCACACCTAGTCCATCAGGGTTCTTAAACCATATATTACAATTTACATAATAAAACAGATAAAATGATCTCATTTTCTCAACACATGATTCGCAATAGCTTTTTCAAAATTTTCCAACAATCCCTATTATAAATATAAAACCATCAAATTCACATTATGCACGTTACTCTCAACCATTCAAGAAATCAGTATATCACCATATCGTTCACAGTATATTACCACAAAAATACCAATAAGCTTTAGTTATACAATAAAGGAAATATTTTCATGCCACACGATTTGAGTGTTAAATCATAATTTAATAAACTAGTGGAGAAAGCATGTCATAATATGCCCAGTATATGTTTTACTAAAAATATGGGTATGATCATCTCTACAACATTAACTATTGACTTTGGTGTATTCCCAAGTGGGGGGTGAATTGGAATTTTAAACTTATTTCTAGGTTAAACCAGATGTTAGAAGTATTTCAAAACCTATGGTCTTTCTATGCAATCCCAATCAAATATTTGAACAATTAAACGCAAACATTAAAGTGCTGAAATTTAAAGTGCGAAAATTAAAAGTAAGCACAAGATATGTTATCGGGGTTCGGCCAATACTACTTACGTCCCTGCCTTGACTCAAAACATTAAAGAGAAGGAGAATGGGTCGAATAGGAGAGAGAGAGAGAGAGAGAGAGAGAGAGAGAGAGAGAGAGAGAGAGAGAGAGAGAGAGAGAGAGAGAGAGAGAGAGGAATTTGTGCGTGAATTTCGGCCAAAAATGAATTTTAGGCTCATTTATACACTGGCCTTCGTTGATGAGCCACATCACTTCGTCGACGAGGTCAAGAAGGAAGTTCATCGACGAATGCTCACTCATCATTGATGAAATTCAGAACTATGGTGTATCCTCTCGGTATCTTCTTGTCGACGAGCCCCTTATGTGTGCTCGTTGGTGAATTCCTTGTGTTCATCAACGAGACCCTATGTAAATTCCTTCTTTAATTCCTTTTCCCTCTCCTCTTCCTATTATTAAATTATTATAATTATTCGGGTCTCTACATAAGGGCAATCTCACATGGATCGCTGATGTGGATGAATCATGGCCATGTGGGGAAATGCACGATGGATGATTGGGATCTATTTACTCCTAACAGTAAGAATGCAACCACGTGTCAAGATTTGGTGGCTTTGAGGCTCAAAATACTTAAACTCAATTTTTTTGGTTTCTATCATTCTTGCATTCTTCTTCTTTCTCACAAACTCTCTCTCTCTCTCTCTCTCTCTCTCTCTCTCTCTCTCTCTCTCTCTCTCTCTCTCTCTCTCTCTCTCTCTCTCTCTCTTTCTATCTCTCTCTCTTCAAATCTCTTTCTTCGCTATGTAACCCCATCGAGTGAAGCTCTGTCCCTCCTCTTCGTCTTCTCCTCCTTTCCTTATCCTTATTTATCCTCTACAACTCAATTCCGCATGAAACCCTAGGTTCTCCTTTTCATCTCTCCCTCTATCCAGAAAGCCTACAACTCAGATTCGAAGTCCTACCCTTTCTTTTCCAACTCTTACTAACGATCTGAAACCCTAAAGTTTTAGATCCCTTTTCTCCTCTATTTCGAACCATTCTAACTCTTCCCCTCTATTTTTCAAACCTTCATTTCTCTCTTGAATGCAATTGAACACACAAGAAGGGTTGCAGACCATAGATGAGGGTTTTTGAACCCAAGGTCTGTTTGATGGAGCTGAACCTCAAAAGATAACTATATAATTTTTCTTTTTTGTTTTACGCTCTTACTGTTGTGATGTTTGGGCCTTGAATGTCAGTTAGAAATGAATGTTTGCATGCCTTACTTGTGATTCAAGGTTTGTAATGGGGACACTATTATTTGGTGCTTGTGTTTTTTCAATGTTAGGGTTTCGGACAAAGGAATTTTGATTCTCAGGCTGAATGTGGAAAGCGAATTGACTCGCCTTCACTGGGAGAGGGACACCCGGGTTTACTCGCATGAGTCAACTCGATGAACTGAGTGACTCAAACTACCGGGGTGGGTTATGTGTTTGCAGGCACGTGTGAGAGGACACACGTGGGGGTCAAATTAACTTAATAGGCTTCAGGTTTTGGGCTTTAATCAGTGCCTACGAAATGGGCTTGGGACTATTTGCCAAAAGGGCTGAAGGTTAGTTTTTAAAATGGGTTGGTTAGGGTTGATTTGAAAATTGGTCATGAGCCTGGGGGATTTTACAAATTGGGCTAGGATTGGTTTTGCAGCATGGGCCTGTTTTTTTTTTTTAAGTGAGCTTGAAGTATTTTTTTTCTTTTCGAAATGGGCTGGTTTAGGTTTTAAGATGGGCATTGGGGTGGTTTTAAAATAGAGTTGGGCTAGTTAAGATTAAAAATGGGCTGACCCGGTTAGATTTTAAAAATGGGCTGGCTCAGGGTGGGTTTTAAAAATGAGCTGGCTCGGTTAAGTTTATAGATGGGATGGCCCGATTAGATTTTAAAAATGGGCTGGCTCGGGGTGGGTTTTAAAAATGATCTGGCCCGGTTAAGTTTAAAAATGGGTTGACATGGTTATTTAAAAAAAGGTTTGGTTCGGGTATTTCATACTCGAATTCGTACACGAGTCTGGGGCTCGGGTCTGAGAGTCTGGTTTACAAGAAATCGGACCCGGGTTCGGGTCTGGTGGGTATCAAAGGTTCTAACACGAACTCCTATTCTGGTCTTGGAGATTGAGGGGTGGTTTGGTTTCAAACTTGGGTTCACACAAGAACCCGAGGCTTAAACATAGCATGCACATTAGTAGTTGAATTGCAGGAAACATGGGAGGGAGTGAGTGATTATACCTTGCTCTTCTTCTTTCCTCCTTTCTTCTTTTTATTTATCTGAGTGATCTAGTTCAGTGCTCTGAATGTGGGGTGTGCCCTCTGCTTTTTGCTTTCTGCTTTTTGCTTGCCTCCTCTTGTCCTCCTTTGCTCTCACCCCTTCCACATCTCTGCTCTCTGTGATTTGGCAGAACCTCCCCAATGCTCTCTGTTTTTCTCTCTATCTTCTCAGTATTTCTTTATACTCTTTTGGTGGTGTTTCTCTCAATTTCAACAAAAATTTCTTAGCCTCTCCCTGTCTAGCTACAGTGCTAGCCTCCCTATTTATAAGGAGCTGGGGTGACCTCTTGACACCAATTTTGATTCCCTCTCCACAGAATTCCCTACACTTGAAGCGATTAATTTTTTTAACCAACTTATTTTGTGCATGTGATTTTTATATTTTTCCTTTATTTTATCTTTATATTCTTGAATTTTTTGTTGACAAAATGCTTTGCTGCTTTCTTTTGTGCGCAGACGATCATAGGGAGATCCAAGTGGTAGCCCAAGAGTGGAGGGCGTGGAATTTTATTCTATTTTTTGTGATTTTTTTTCTTTTTTTATTTTTTGCTTTTGTATATTTTCCAAATGTTGATGTACCCCCGCCCCCTTTTGTACTGCAACATCTATTTGTACCCTCGTATTTTCTGTACTATATCTTTGCCCTTGTATTTTCCTTTTCCCTGTGCACGTTCCCAATATTGCAACTAGGAGACATGTCTCTTCCACTCTTGGATAATATGTGACCTCATTCAACATTTTAGTGTTGACCAATAGGACCAATGCCACATTTGACTAGTCTTGCTCAGGGGAGACCTAGCAAATAAAACCCAACCTTGGGACCTAACAACATACCCGGTTTTAAAATTGGACGACCCTAAATCAAAGACTCAATTTAAAGACTGAAAACCTCAATTTAAAATTTAAACCCTTCGATTCAAAATTTGGCTGACACAAATTGAGGTTTAGAAACTCAGCTCTAACAGTTTACATGGCTTCTAGACTTGAACTAAATAGAAAGCTCGATTTTCAATTTACAATAAAAGGACTTGACTAAAAGTTTGAAAAATTCGATTATGAGGACTCCATTTTAAAAAGCTCTAATGAAAGAAACCTAACTTTTGAAAATAACTAACATTAGAGAACTTTAGCTCAAAAGACTCAATTTTTGGATTTTAAGACTCAAACCACCACATGTAGGCTAATTGGTTTTGAAAATTCGAGACCTTGACCCATGAAAGAGATTAATTTTGCAACTAAATTAAAAGCCTAATCATGAAAATTAATTAGAATTAAAAGGACTTGGTCTAACAACTCGTTTTAACTCAAAACTCGGATTACAAATTTTCAAGACTCAAACAAATTTTTTGACATTTTTAAGGGACTTGACTACCTAAAATCAAAAGGACTCGATTGGGGAATTTAGGATCTCAATTTTGAAAAAAGGCTTCGTTCAAGACTCAAGGTCATGTCTTATTACGCTGGGTTTTCTTGGGGCCGCCTGGTTAAATTTAGGGTGTCTACAGGTGCTATCACGGTATTTAGAAGCTTTTACAAAGTACCCCATGTAGAGGTTCTTTTTCTTCTTATTTTCAACTCCATTGAATCCTATGCCTTCTTTGTCTAAAGACATTCTTTGCGATCCAACTAGTTTATCAAGGTTTTCTTTTCCTCTTGTGAAATTGTAAATGATTTTAGATTTGTCCACTATTTTACTTTCACGACTGAGTGTTTCTAAATCTT
This sequence comes from Malania oleifera, assembly GCF_029873635.1. Classification (NCBI taxonomy): domain Eukaryota; kingdom Viridiplantae; phylum Streptophyta; class Magnoliopsida; order Santalales; family Ximeniaceae; genus Malania; species Malania oleifera. Next base: position 108,265,965 of record NC_080422.1, on the reverse strand, counting down.
TTATATCTTTACTTTTCACTTGTAACCTTACTAGTTCTTTGGCCATCTCGTTGATTTATCTTTCAAGTTCAGCAATAACCAAATCCTTTTCTTTTTTAACTGATTTAGATTACTCTAGTTGGTTCATTAGCATTTCATTTTGTCCTTTTAATGTGCTGTTTCTTTTGGTCCCCTTAATGAACCTCTTATGTAGTGAAAACAATTTTGTTTATATTTCATTATAAGATGACATGCTTTCACATTAGTCATTACAGGATTCATTACTAGATTCTATAAGTGAGTTTGAATAAGAGTTTACCTAGTCATCTCTTGCCATGAAGCAAAGGTTGGCTACTTCCTGGTCACTTGACTCTCTTTCCAAAGTGCTTGAGCTGGAGTCATCCCAAGTAGTGGCTTTCATTGCTTTCTTCTTTTTCTTCTTAGCATCGTTCTTAAGCTATGGACAATAAGGTTTTATATGGCCTACCCTTTTATAGTTATGACAAGTTAGGAGTTCAACCTTTGTTTCTTTCTTACTTGATTCGCCTTTGTCTAGTTGGTTCCTCTGAGTTTTCAAGCAAATATTTTACTCTTTTTAAAGAATTTGCCTAGTCGTCTAGTGAACAATGCTAAGTCATCATCATCCATCTCATTATCTTCTTCATCACTCGAGCTTTCCTTGGAAGCTTTGAGTGCTATGGATTTCTTATGTTTGCTAACTTCAGTTGTCCTATCATTTATAGCCATCTCATACATGAGAAGCCACCCTATAAGTTCATCTAGGGAAGTGTCCTTTAAGTCCTTGCCTTTGGTTATGGCAGTGGACTTGGGTTCCCAAATAGGTGGAAGTCCTCTAAGGATTTTCCCAATCTTTTCACAAGTTAGATAGCTCTTCCCAAGTGCATTCAGGGATTTTATTATGTGAGTGAATCTAGAGTACATACTAGATATGAATTCCTTTGGGTTCATTCTGAAGGTCTCATACTCACTGGTGAGCATATCAATTCAAGTGTCCCTCACATCTATTGTTCCCTCACAGGTTACTTCTAGTTTGTCCCGAATTTGCTGTAAAATCTTACATCCCATTATTCTGTTAAAGTCATTTGCATCTAACACATAATATAAGACATTCATAGCACAAGAGTTTACTTGCAATTGTTTCATATCAGTCTCACTCAATTCGTTTTCTTCTTTGGGAACTTCCTTGTTCTCTATAGTCTTAGAAGGAACATAGTCACCTTGGGTTACTACTCTCTAGACTCTCCAGTCCATGGTTTGCAAAAATATTCTCATTCATTATTTCCAAAAGGTGTAATTTATACAACAGAAAATAGGGAGTCTAGATGAGGATTGCCCTTTACTGAATGGAGATACACCTATGTTAGCCATAAAGAACTTTGTGTAACTACCTACTAGGATTTGCTACAACCTATGCTCTGATACCAATTGAAAGTAAGGATGTAATCCCAAGAGGGGGGTGAATTGGATATTTTAAAAATTATTATGTGGAATCTCGATTTATTTTAAACCTTTGAAAATATACTAATCACAATCTTATTCACGATTAACTAATCAACGAACAGTACTATACCAATAGACAATCCTAGGTATATATGAGATTGAAAATCAAAATCTGAATTTAGCTTTCAACAAGTTCAACAATCAACTCAGAATTCAGTTAACGACCAAGTATATATTTAAGAAAAAAAATTCAATAATATAAACCAGGCAAGTTAACTTCTTAAGCTTGAATAAACAACCAACCACAACAGCTTTACCTCAGCCAATCAACGACTAAATTCAAAGTTTCACCATTTGTCTGATTTTCAATTGAAAACCTAAAACATACAAACCATTAACAATCCAATAAATTTTATTCAAAGCAATCCCAAACCAAACTCAGCATTCAATAGAATATCTCAATAAATTGAGAACATGCACAGTAGTTTATAATTGTAGTATTTAAAAGAATAGCGAAAGAAGATTGAACACCGGATTTTCTACAAGGTTCAGTTTACTACCTATGTCCTTGCCCCAAGAAACCTTTTGTGAGGCTTTCCTCTACCCACTTCGTTCAATAGGTGGAGTGCGCCTCTCTCCTTTGGAAGTTGGAGACCCCTCTCTAATGAGAACACCCTCTCGCTAGCAACAATTCTAACCCCAAATCGTCTAATTGCAAAAATGACAATATAAATTTGTTGATACAAGTATAGCGCTCTCAAAATAAAGCAGAATTTGTACAATAAGAAGTAATATATACTCAAAACAACAATATGTAATTGAAGCTCACAGAGAATTCAAAAGGATTTTGATTGTAGTAGAGGAATTTCAGAGAATTGAAATTATAATTCGTTTAGGGCTTTGAGCAAAACACACAAAAGCTTTTTCAAAGTTTGAATCAAGAGTATAGAATGTGTATGCGTGAGTATTGGATGACCTAATGCGTAAAAATCATCTTTATATAGAGTTAGAAAAATTCTTACTATTTTCCCCAAATTTGGAAACCATATATTTCGATTTTAGAAAGAGATGAGCGTTATTAGGAATTTTAAAATATAGACTTCAATTGCCTGAACCATATGTTCAGTCGCCTAAACTACTTAAAAATAGCGCTTCAGAACAAGCAATAGTAGTTCAATTGCCTGACCCCGATAGTACAGTCACGTGAACACTATGCAACTTAGTGTTTTTCATATTTTAATTTCAAAACTTGTTTAGATTAACTTTGAAAAGTATTTTAGACTTTATAAAATTATTTTCCTGATTCTAAATCAACTCTCTCTAAGTCCAGAATTAAATCCTAAGAACTTCAGTTACAATATTAAAGTTTAGAAGTACTTACTTGGGACTCTAAGAAAAAATAAATACATTTAAATCCTAAGTCTTTATGTCGTATAGCATTATCATTGTTCAAGCTTGATCAACATTTCAATAAGCTCGTATTCTTGATGACTTGTAGCTTAAAGTTAGGTTTTATTCAATATTTTCCACGTGTAACCCATTGAACTTTGCATTATCATTGTTCAAGCTTGATCAACATTTCAATAAGCTCGTATTCTTGATGACTTGTAGCTTTAAGTTAGGCTTTATTCAATATTTTCCACGTGTAACCCATTGAACTTTGTGAAACACATGAGTCCTAAAATTTAACTTGAAAGCATAATTAGTAACCTTAATTTGTTGTCATTAAAATGAGATCAAGCCTTATTAGTCCAACAAGAAAAAGCAGAGAGCTCTGTAGGCACCCCATTTTTACCCAGGCCCAATATATTTATTATGATTATTATTTATTTCTATTATTATTATTATTATTATTATTTTGTCTTAGTATTATTTATTATTATTATTATTATTATTATTATTATTATTATTATTATTGTTAATATTATTATTTTTCTATTATTATTATTATTATCATTTTTATTACTATTATTATTATTATTATTATTATTATTTTATCTTAGTATTATTTTTATTATCTTTATTATTATTATTATTATTATTATTTTTCTATTATTATTATTATTATTATTGTTATTACCATTATTATTATTATTATGATTATTATTATTATTGTCATTAATATTTATTTTTGTTATTATTATTATTATTATTATTATTATTTATCATTATTGTTATTATCATTATTATTTTCATTGTTATTACTTTATTACTATTTTTATTAATTTTCTATTATTACAAATTATTTTCATATATTTTTATTATTACTTTGTTATTATTGTTATTATTATTTTTATTTTCATATATTATTATTATTATTATTGTTATTATTTTATTTAAATTGGTCTAGGGTTTTTGGGGGATGCCTTTATAAAGGCTTGAACACACACAGCCGGGGAGGGGGGGCGCTGCACACACACAGCAGCGCACGGAGCCAGCCATTGAAAGAATTTTTTCTCTGCTCTCTGTCTCTCCCACACCACCAGGCCACCCCCTCTACTCTCTGTTTCTCTCGCTGCCCCCTCAGTTCCCACAGATTTGCAGCACCAGCGGACTCCTACAGCACCATCTTCCCCGTCACCGCTGCAACGCTAGTCACCGCTGCAACTCCGGCGACCACGAGCAGCCCCTCTAGTCCACGCCGTGAACCTCCACCTCGCTAGCAACCACCCGAGCATGAATCTCGGCTAGCCTCCAGCAGTCACCCAGCCCCCAGCAGTCCGGCTCCACGGCCAGACGCAGAGCTTCCAGCCAGCCACCACTGCTGCACAGCCCCGCCGGGTTCCCTCCAGTCTGTGCACCAGGAACCCCATCAACCTCTGCAAACTCCCGGCCACCTCCAGGTCCTTCACAGCAGCTGCCAAGACCACAGACCCGAGGCCACGCGCTGCAACCCTTGTCACCGTCGGCCTCTTCATCTTCCCGTTGCAGAAAAGCCCACGCCCCCTCCGCTATAAGTCCCTCTGCCAGAATACCAGCAGGCCAAAAACACACACATACACTCTGTATACATGGAACTGTTTGTTAGGTTATATTTTGTATATATGCAAGATTGTATATTTATTTTTGCAGGTATTAAATCACTGGTATATATTCATGTTTTTTTTTTTGTATTATTATTATTATTATTTTGTATGTGCAGTGTATGTTCATGTTATGGTATATTCAGAATTTTTTTTTTATATTTATATTGCATGCTTATTTTATTCATTAGGTTGAGATCATGATGGTATTCTACATCTAGATTATTTTCGTATATTTAAGCTATTATGAAAGTGCGGTGTATTTATGCTATTGGTTCGTTTGCATATATTTTCACATATTCGTGTTATTATTAATGTGCGATATATTTATGTTGGTGGTATTTTATTGTATATGCATTTTTTTATTTTATTGCTTGTATATTGTTTAGGGGGGTTTTAGTATTTTATTACGGTTATTCATTTGTTTGTATATGTATTTAGGGGGTTTATATGACAATGCATTTATTTTTATTTGTATATTTACTCAGGATATCCATATTAATGTTTAATCGTTTAATGCTTTGTCCTTATTATGTATTTGTGTTTATATTGTATATTATTGCATATTTAAAATTATTGCATTGCTGTTATATATTTTTAACATTGTATATCATATCCTGATTTATTGTATTATCATTTATGCATATTAATGTTAGGGTTGATGTTGTTACCATAATTCCATTAATTATTTTCCATATTTATTATTGTATATTTACACGTTGATTTTCAGGGCGATTTGTCTCCATAATTTCCATATTTATTATTTTTGTATTTACACTAATTTTAGGGTTGACTGGTTTTCCATATATATATATATATATATATATATATATATATATATTAATGTATACATTTACAGATTAATCTTAGGGCTACTTGATTTCCATAATTTGATGAGTAGATTGTTTCCTTAGTTTTAGTAATATTATTTCTATATATATTTAGTAGGTCATTGATTGTGTGTTCATATTAAGGTAAGTGTTTTATAGTTAAAATATGCATATTATCTTTGTTACTATTGTAATATTGTTATTATTATTGTATTACTTCTATTACTGCTAATACTACTATTATCAGTATTATTACTATTATTATTATCAGTTTTAATATTGGTATCAATATGGTATTAATTATTATCACTATTATTATTATTAATTAATATTATCATTATTATCACTATTAATATTATTATTACTATTGTTAATATTTTTTGTTATTTGGTCTTATATGCATCAGAGCATTTATTTTTATTAAAATATTTTCTTGATTTTTAAATCCGTATGATTTTATTGCGGGGGTATGAGCCTTTGGGCATCACCTACCCTAAGCTCTGAGGGAATATATATGTATATATTATCTTTATTTATTTATTATTTTATTTATTTATTTATTTACATGTATTTATAAATTCATAAAAATGAGTAATTTAAAGAATTATTAGATTAACTTAGGGATAATTTCAAATTAATTAGGTACCGTTCGTAAGAACGGGCGCGTAGGGGGTGCTCGTATCTTCCCCTCGCGTAATCGAACTCCCGACCCCCTGATTCTACCCCTAACGGGGTAGTAATCATGTGTTCTAACCGCACTAAAGGTTAGTGGCGACTCCTACACCATATTTTTCCTGAAAATATTAAAATGATTTTTAGTTTGCCGCCCGGGGCACACGCGCTCCCGGGACGTCGCGACAGCTTGGCGACTCTGCTGGGGACCTAGAGAGTCGAGCCATTAATTAATTAGAAATTATCCCAAGTTCTAATTTGATAAATCTTTTAATTACTCCATATTTTGTAAATATTGTAATTTGTAAATAACTTTACTTAATTGTAAATATTTTACTTCCATAAATTGTAAATAACGTCAATTAATTAAAAATATTTTGTTTCCTAATTTGTTGAACATTAATTGTAGATATTTTGTTGCCAAATATTGTGAATAAGCATATTAATTATAGATATTGTGTATATTAATCGTAAATATTTTGTTTCCTTATTTTTTGTTTCCAAAATTTTTTGAATAAACATATTAATTGCATATATTGTGTTTCCATATCTTGTGAATAAATACATTAATAATAGATGTCTTGTTTCCTTATTTTTAATAGCATGTGAATAAATGTTGGGATAGCGGGATTAGGTTAAATTTAAATGCACACACTTTCACGCTCTATACCCGAGCTTTCCTTACTAGGACTAGATAGGGGTGTAATAGCGTTTGTCCCTTCGTAGCTTAAGCTTGATGGGACCCGCGAACCACCCCGCTCAATGCGAGTTTTGTCCAGACCCCTATGGGGGAGGATGAAATTTCAAATTGGGGACCTTTTTGTCAATAGGGATTAGAGCCTACCCACACGTACTTGTCCATAGCTTTTCCTTAACTAGGATAGATCCATGAAAAACCTTGTATATACATACCTACCCTAGGTCGGGACAGGATCCACATCCTTCTCCATGTATAGTATATATATATATGTTGTACTTTGTATTATATCATACATTTTGCGTCCATTTTTACATACTACTTAGTCAATATTCAGAAAAAGCCCAATAATGAGACAAAGGCCCATCCTGTCAAAATGAAGCACTTGGCCCAATTATTTTAAAATATGGGTCGGCCCAACCCTTTTCAAATAACTCGGGCCCAATTTTTTGAGAAATAACAAGCATAGGCCCAACCCTTTCCTAAGTAAAAATTCGGCCCAGACCTAATTTTCCAAAAGGGGTCAAACCCAGTTTTCAAAAATGGTCTTTGGCCCTATTACCCTAAAAATCTGGGCCAATATTTTCTAAACAATCCAAGCCCAAATCCTTTTAAAACTAGGGCCTGATCCTATCATGAAATATATTAAAGCCCATATTTTAATATACTTGAGGCCCAAGTGCACATTAAAGTCCACAACCCCGTATTGAACAAATCCAGTGGGTTGACCAACCTGGGTCAACCCCAACCTCAGATCATAATTTGACCCTTCATAGATTTTAAGGAACATGGACCGTCATCAAGGAGAAGAATGATTGAGGGAAGAATTGAATTGAAATTGTGATTGTCTTAATCTTGAAATCTCTCATTAGTGGGACTTTTCCTAGAATGCTGACAAAGTAGTTAGTTAGGTTACATTGCATTCATGCATTCATGTATAATTTCACACATAATCATGCACGATAGGTCACATGCATGGTCATATCTCTATTTGTACGTGTAATTGCACTAGGTACATCCATGCACAAACATTCATTGCATCCATGCATTCATGCATAATTTCACACATAATCATGCACGATAGGTCACATGCATGGTCATGTCTCTATTTGTACGTGTAATTACACTAGGTACATCCATGCACAAACATTCATTACATCCATGCATTCATGCATAATTTCACACATAATCATGCACGATAGGTCACATGCATGGTCATGTCTCTATTTGTATGTGTAATTGCACTAGGTACATCCATGCACAAACATTCATTGCATCCATGCATTCATGCATAATTTCACACATAATCATGCATGATAGGTCACATGCATGTTCATATCTCTATTTGTATGTGTAATTGCACTAGTCACATCCATGCACCAACATTTATTACATCTTATGGTCATGCATTAGATACTCACACATTCATGCCTTACATAATCATGCATTCACGATTCTAAAAAGGGAAAGTTTTGGTTTGCTGTGCCTAGCCACAGAATTTGTCTGAGCAAGCAACATTGAGACTGTCACGCATCAATACAATACCAGGAGAAGGGCAAAAGAAATGAGTGAACAATTGGAAGGTAGAGTCCTGGGCATAGAACAAGGACAGGAAGAATTGATTGAAAAAATGAGTAAAATTATGGAATTGTTGATGAACAAAGGAAAAGCGGTACAAAATGATTCTGAAACAGATATAGACCCTACTCATCCTCCAGGGTTCACCCTAAATCATGGACAAACATCAGCTCCACCGCCGGACGTCATGGGGGATCCAATGCAAAATATGCCTTCATTTATCCCAGCTGCGCCAGCACAGGGGTTTCTAGTGGCAGGGACTTCCCCCTTAGCAACTCCTGATATGGGGATAAATAGATCTGAGTCTGAGCGTCGTTGTGACGTATTAGAGGAACGCTTGAAAGCAATTGAAGGGTATAATACATTTGACTCCGTTGATCCTAATGATCTTTGCCTGGTGCCAAAGGTCGCTCTGCCGCCAAAATTCAAGATGCCAGATTTCGAAAAATTTGATGGAACCCACTGTCCTCGAACCCATTTGCGCCTTTATTGCTAGAAAATGGCTGCACACACCGATGATGAGAGGTTGATGATGCATTGCTTTCAAGATAGTTTGACTGGAGCAGTTATTAGATGGTACATTCAGCAGGATCGAACTCGAATCCGTACTTGGAAAGATCTGGCAAATTCATTTATAGCTCAGTACCGCCATGTGATAGAGATGACACCTGATCGTATGACCCTACAAAGCATGCAAATGAAACCTAATAAAACATTCAGAGAATATGCATATAGATGGAGGGATATGTCCATCCAAGTGAGCCCTCCGGTGGAAGATAGGGAGGCTATCTCCCTATTCGTGAATACATTGAAAGGCCCTTACTTTGGGCATCTCTTAGGGGCAACCCCCCATGACTTCATGGATATTGTTTCTACTGGAGAAAGAATCGAAACAGCCATCAAAGTCGGAAAAGCTAGAAGTAGTGGCGAAGAAACCGGGTCGGACAAGAAATGGACGAATAGGAAGAAGGATGATGAAACTCATATGATTCAAGGGCGACAATACCAAAGAGGTCATAACCAAGGGTTTAGAAGAAATATTGTTAACCAGATAGCGCATACAGGCACAGGTTCTCAGTTTGTTCCCTATGGGCCTACGCTCACACAGAAAAATGTTCAGACACAGAGATATGGTCCTAATAGGGTGGAACCAATTCCCATGTCCTATTCGTAATTGCTCCCACAATTGCTCGAAAGAAGACTCATTTCAATAATCCCTGGAGTAGCCGTACGACACCCCCTACCACAATGGTATGACCCGGATGCTAAGTGCGCATATCACTCCAATTCGCCGGGTCACACCGTTGACCGATGTTGGACATTTAAACACAAGGTACAGTCGTTGAGGGATGCCGGTTGGTTGGTCTTCAATGATAAGCAGCCAGGAGTCCATAGTGATCCCTTACCCAATCACGGGGAAGGAAATGGTTAATATGTTGTACGAAAGACTGTGAGTCGAGGTCAGGCAAAAGAATATGTCAAGTTATGGATCCTGGAGTTCTCGTAAGGAGCCCAAAGGGAGAAAAAGTACACAAGGGGCAAGTTTTTGATTATCCAATTTGTTTCATGTGATGATGTCATTTTAATTTTCGGCAGTCTGTTGACACTATTATCTCAGACAATCAATAAATTGAGTTATGCATTTTCTCATATCACTTGTGTCCTAAGTTCAAGTTGACCAAAAATTTGTTTGCTGATGTTTCGTGTAAAGATAGGGAAAATAATAATACCAATATTCATAAGCCAGAATGTGATATTAATTTTGAAAACCAAACATGGGAGGTGGAATCAGAATAAGATAAAATAATTTTCCTCGCGCTATAAAGACAGATGTTGTGAAGAAATAAAGAATCTCGAAGGAATTCAGCAAAATATATGTGTTGTGCCAAGAATTTCAAGTCAATTCACTATTCATGTTTTGATCAAATGACAGATGGCCATCTTTGGCCGATCAGTTATCCCTAAAAAGAACCTAATATTAATTTACCATTTGTTAACCCACTTGAGCTTGATTGTTAAACTAATTTTTCTTAAAAATCAGTTCACCAGAAATTTAACTCGAGTTTGGGTGCCTTAGCATTTGACAAGTCATTTGAGACAATAATCATTATCAAAAGGATGGCAGGCTATTTTTTCTGCTACCCAAAAGAAAGGAAAAAGAGAAACCCCTTGCAAAGCCCTTTTTGAGCTTGAAAAATTTCATTCTTAACTCGTCAAAGGATCACACCCCATACTGGGGCAGTTTTAAGAAAATGATCAGTCCCAAATGGAATCCAAATGAAAATGAAGTTAAGATTCCTTCATAAAATGAAAAGCAAAAGTTGCGATAAAAGAGAAGGAAGAAGAAAAGGAAGAAGAAAGAAAAATAAGGGACATACTACACATGTGATCTTTGACCAAATTACCCTTGATAAAATCAATGATTTTGAGCCTTGTTTAACTCTTTTCTTCTTTAACCCAAACCCTAGCTTGCATTACAGTCCAAATGAAGTCCTGACCAGATTGGTATACATTGTTGTGTCAAATGATTTGTCAGACGCAATATTGTGTCTGAACTACGTAATGACCTGATCCTGAAAAGGTACGTAGGCAGCTTGTTTAAATAACAAGTTCGGTCAACATCTTGCAAAACGTCTCAACTCGAACTGGGGGCATAAAACATTATTTGGGGTGGTATTTTTGAGCCTTAGTTTCCCTTTTATTCTGAAAACCTGTATCCCTCAGCCTACGTTTCGTCCCTAGTCTTAAAGACCATCTTGAGATCAAAACATGAGTTGAACTTGACTAAACTAAAGGCAACGTTTAAATACGTGAAATTTCTAATGGTTTCACAGTAGGATGAAACAAAAGAAGAGAGATGGCCATCGATAAAGTTGGGGCAGTCGAAGAAAAGACCAGCCATTCAGTGTGGTAAATTAACATCAAAATCATATGGCTTCTGACTACTGGTATGAATTTTTCTTGTAATAGCATTGGGACATGGTAAAACATCTTTTTGGTTGGTTGACCTCGGTTTCACAAGTTGATGTCATAATTGCATAATCATTACTCATTTCAATGGGATGGATATTTAAAGAGTTTCGGAACCACTAGTGTTCTTCTTATAGAGAAGGTCCCCGTTGAGGAAATACGATGCACATAGAATCAGTCAATTTAACTGGGGCCAATGTCATGTCAGGCTTTAGAGATCTGCTTATTCAAGAAGAATCTAACAACTAGTCCAAGATCAGTGGCAGATAAACTCATTTGGGGCAAGTTTCGATTTGAGTTTTAGTGGGACTTATTCAAGCACCTTCTTATCAGATTGGATGAATAGGAAAACAGGGCCAAGAGCTATTATAAATCCATTCAACTGGGTAGATTCTGTGATGGAGTTTCATTTGAGCCAAGTTGACCACCTCCATTAAGGAAATTGGGCCAAGATCAGTTATGAATCCATTCAATTGGGGCAAGTTTCGAGGGAACTAAGTCAGAGGCAACATAGTCAAGATTGAAGATTGATCGGTTGATTATAGGCACATTGGAAAAAGAAAGTTCATGCATCGTCATGCATTTCATGCATTACACATAAAAGCGCATACATATTATATCATGCAACATGCTTGCATATCCCCATGTTCCAGTGTCATATCAAATACCTTGCATGCATGTATCCCCATATAGCACCATTCATTCACACCTGTCTTGTCATCCTTGTCTAAGCAATCCATGTTCCATTTACAACAAAAAAAAAAAAAAAACAAACAAACAAAAAAAAAAGGAAGAAGAAGAAAAAGGGGTTGGGGCAACTGGCCTAGGTACCAATCGATCCATCTACCCTGAGACTGGGGCAACTGGCCCAGGTCTTATTCAAGTCTTTCGCTTCCAAATTGGGGCAAACGACCCTAGTCCAAATTTTAGAATTCATTTTGAAGCTGGGCCATCTGCTTTCAGGACCAAATTAGGTCGCATGACTCTTGGGATCCTATACCTGAGCATTTATCATCAATTCAAAATTTCGTCTTGCTCTCGGGATCCAATACCTGAGCATTCATCATCAAATTGACAATTCATCTGGCTCTCGGTATCCTATACATGAGTATTCATCATCAATTCAAAATTTCATCCGGCTCTTGGTATCCTATACTTGAGCATTCATCATCAAATTGACAATTCATCTAGCTCTCAGGATCCTATACCCGAGCATTCATCATCAATTCAAAATTTCATCTGGCTCTCGGTATCCTATACTTAAGCATTCATCATCAAATTGACAATTCATCTAGCTCTCGGGATCCTATACCCGAGCATTCATCATCAATTCTAAATTTCATCTGGCTCTTGGTATCCTATATTCAAGTATTCATCATCAATTCAAAAATTCACATTGCGAACCGGGATTCTACACCCGAGTCATCATTAACCATCGGTCCAAAATTCCTATTGAATAGTCATCAGACTCTCAGAATCCTACATCTAAGAAGTCCTCGAGATCCTACACTTGAGCAATCAACAAACTCTCAAAATCATACATCTGAGAAGTCCTCGAGATTATACACTCGAGCAATCAGGAGACTCTCGGAATCCTACATCTGAGAAGTCCTCGAGATCCTACACTCGAGCAATCAACATACTCTTAGAATCCTACATCTAAGAAGGCCTCGAGATCCTACACTCGATCAATCAGAAAACTCTCAGAATCCTACATCTGAGAAGTCCTCGAGATCCTACAGTCGATCAATCAACAAACTCTCAGAATCCTACATCTGAGAAGTCCTCGAGATCCTACACTCGAGCGATCAACAGACTCTTAGAATCCTACATCTGAGAAGTCCTCGAGATCTTACAATCAAGAGACTCTCGGAATCCTACATCTGAGAAGTCCTCGAGATCCTACACTCAAGCAATCAGGAGACTCTTGGAATCCTACATCTGAGAAGTCCTCGAGATCCTACACTCGAGCAATCAGGAGACTCTCGGAATCCTACATCTGAGAAGTCCTCGAGATCCTACACTCGAGCGATCAACAGACTCTCAAAATCCTACATCTAAGAAGTCCTTGAGATCCTACACTCGAGCAATCAGAAAACTCTTAGAATCCTACATCTGAGAAGTCCTCGAGATCCTACACTCGAGCAATCAACAAACTCTCAGAATCCTACATCTGAGAAGTCCTCGAGATCCTACACTCGAGCAATTAACAGACTCTTAGAATCCTACATCTAAGAAGGCCTCGAGATCCTACACTCGAGCAATCTGAAAACTCTCAGAATCCTACATCTGAGAAAGTCCTCGAGATCCTACGCTCGAACAATTAGCAGACTCTCATAATCCTACATTTGAGAAGTTCTCGAGATCCTATACTCAAGCAACCATCAAACTCTTAGAATCCTACATCTGATGCACATCATCTTCATATTTCGGCGTTCGGGTTCCTACACCCGGTGCGAGTGACCTTTCATGAACTATAGCTCGGGTTCCTACACCCGGTGCAAGTCCCCATCCTTGAACTATAGCTCGGGTTCCTACACTCGATGCAAGTCATTCTCATGTGCTCTCAAGCATACATGCAAATTGGTTTTCACAAATCATTTTGGTCTCTTTTGTTACATTGGGCCCGGTCCAAAATCAGTGTCTTTTATCTTTGCAGGCTTGTTGCTACAAATAACGTAGGAGAGTTCCTACTTTTACTTTGAAGCGACGAAGCCTACAAAGAGGGGCAGCTGTAGACACCCCATTTTTACCCAGGCCCAATATATTTATTATGATTATTATTTATTTCTATTATTATTATTATTATTATTATTATTATTTTGTCTTATTATTATTATTATTATTATTATTATTTTGCTATTATTATTATTATCATTTTTATTACTATTATTATTATTATTATTATTTTATCTTAGTATTATTTTTATTATCTTTATTATTATTATTATTATTATTATTATATTGCTATTATTATTATTATTATTATTATTATTATTATTATTATTATTATTGTTATTGTTATTACCATTATTATTATTATTATTATGATTATTATTATTATTGTCATTAATATTTATTTTTGTTATTATTATTATTATTATTATTATTATTATTATTATTTATCATTATTGTTATTATCATTATTATTTTCATTGTTATTACTTTATTACTATTTTTATTAATTTTCTATTATTACAAATTATTTTCATATATTTTTATTATTACTTTGTTATTATTGTTATTATTATTTTTATTTTCATATATTATTATTATTATTATTATTATTATCACTATTAATATTATTATTACTATTGTTAATATTTTTTGTTATTTGGTCTTATATGCATCAGAGCATTTATTTTTATTAAAATATTTTCTTGATTTTTAAATCCGTATGATTTTATTGCGGGGGTATGAGCCTTTGGGCATCACGTACCCTAAGCTCTGAGGGAATATATATGTATATATTATCTTTATTTATTTATTATTTTATTTATTTATTTATTTACATGTATTTATAAATTCATAAAAATGAGTAATTTAAAGAATTATTAGATTAACTTAGGGATAATTTCAAATTAATTAGGTACCGTTCGTAAGAACGGGCGCGTAGGGGGTGCTTGTATCTTCCCCTCTCGTAATCGAACTCCCGACCCCAACTCTGGTAATGTAGACTGATTCTACCCCTAACGGGGTAGTAATCATGTGTTCTAACCGCACTAAAGGTTAGTGGCGACTCCTACACCATATTTTTCCTGAAAATATTAAAATGATTTTTAGTTTGCCGCCCGGGGCACACGCGCTCCCGGGACGTCGCGACAAGCTCGAAACTCTCCACTCTGTTCTTATGAGTCTAAATCTACAAAAGAGAAAGAAAAAGAGATTAACGTGAGAAAAATCAATAGATCAAAAAAAGAGAATAAGAAGGAGAGAGAGATCGAGAGATTAGAAAGAGAGAGAGAGAGAGAGAGAGAGAGAGAGAGAGAGAGAGAGAGAGAGAGAGAGAGAGAGAGAGAGAGAGAGAGAGAGAGATAAGATTAAAGAATAAGATAAAGAGATTAGTGAAAGAGATAGAGGAATCCTTACCCTTGAGAGGAGGCCATGATGGCGATGGAGAGGGCTAAAGCTGGCAATGGTTATGCCTAAGATTGCAGCGAGAAAAAAGAAGAGGGTAGAGAAAGCCTAGGGTTCTTTGCCATTCATAAGAGAATAGAGAGGGTGAGGAGGGAAGTTTCAAAAGAAAGGAGAGAAACTAAAAAGAAAGAAAAGAACAAAATATATTTTGAAAAATACCTGTAGTGGACCACATGTCACCTATCAGGTGGTGACACGTGGCAAAACAAGGACCGTGCATCATCATGACGTCATCTGGTGATGTGGCGTGATCTCAGCCATCTAATCTGTGGTTTTTTTGGACAGTTGAATTACTAGCATATGAGATTTTGAGCTAGTGGCGATGCACCAAATGGGAGGTGACGGGAGAGGAGGGTGACATTAGCATTACATCACCTAACCATATCTCAACATTCGAAACTTTAAAAAAAATATATATCTTGGCCTTTCATAGTGCGCTATATGTTACCCTAGATGGTGATATGTGGCAGTGCTAGATCTTTCTCACCTTTCACTTTGTTGATTGGGACAACTTCGTTTGACCTGGGCCAACCTAGCTTACTAGGGTTAACTTGTTGAATCAATTTGAACGGTTTGGCGCTATTAAACCTGCTTGAACTGTCCATTTATTTTTAATGAAACAATATTTTTAATTTATTTTTATATCAGATAAAAACACAAAAAAAAAATTAGGAAAATTTTAAAATTATTTTAAAAGTTCTTTTGACTTATAAAAAAAAATTTTTTAAAAAACTAGGAACATTATTAAAAATAATTTTAAAATTGCATAAAAATCCTACAAAAATCAAGGAAAATTTTTGGAAAATTCTAGGACCCTTTTTACTTGGTTTTGGTCTTTTTGCAGCATATTTTCTTGTGTAGCTTTCTCATTGCATGATTTTGCCTGAAGCATGAACGTGTCCCCTTATCTTTTATGTATGCATGTGTCTGTGTGCCTATATGTGTGTGTACACTACCCCTATGATGAGGAATGCTCAATAAATTGGGTTTTCTTTGTCCTTAATCATCTCTTGAGGGGTAGAGATTCTAAAAAAATCACCTTGAGTCACTTAGTTAGTGGTTCTATTAGACTCTTTGGATTTTGGTGCACACCTTGCATATATATATTTTGAATAAGTGTTTGCATATAAAATTAGGTGTATGTTTATACATTTTCTTATTTATCTGTCTTTTCCTTGCCTATGCTTGTATGCTTATAAATAAATCAAATTCATAAGGAACTTTTATCTGGACTTGAAGATTATGTCTTCGAGGCCTTGGAGAATTGGAGGCGAGGGAGCTTTGTCTTATGCAAGGCCTCCCAATAAGCTGAAGGTTAGGTAAACTACTCATCAAAAAAGAAGAAAACACACTAGCTAAAAAATCCTTAAAAGGATCATTGGAGTATGTGTCCTTCACGCGTGCTTCTGGGGATCCTAAAGTGAGGATAATCTTTATTGTTTGTAGGGCAATCCAAAATTTAATGGTCAAATAATTGAATAAAGCAGAAGATTAGAGTTTTGATTTGTTCTTTCAAAGGTTATCTAAAGCTAATAAGGTATTGTCCATTAGATAGGTGTGAAGGAGTGCTAATACATTTTTTTTGTATAATCATACTTTCAAATTCGATTTGATAATACAAATTATTGGCCATTGGCTTCCTTGGACTTAGATGTAGCTTGGAGACCAATGAGCTAGTGACATATGAAATAGGCGTCGTAACCTTACTTGAAATAAAAAAAATAGGTTACTGATGACTTTGTTGACTTACAAATAACTCATTTCTTAGTCACATAATTTATACCAAGTTTCACATGATATCAAGTTCGCCACTCAATAGAGGCAATTCGGAGATTCGATTTCTCTTTCTCGAGAGTTGACCCCCTTTGGGTAGATCACAACAATAATTTTGATTACTATTGAATTATGTTTTCAAGTTTTTGCTCTACCATTTTCTTGGGATAAACATATATAAAGTATTTCATAAAATATGTTATTTTATTTATAAATCCTAACATTTTTTTTTTGATCAATTAGGTTTTGTTTGGAACTTGTAAAATATGATGAAAAGAAAAGAAAAATAGAAAAGAATATAAATTTCCATGTTTGATTATTGAGAAAAGAGAAATGATATATACATATAACAATCAATAAATAAAATTTTTATTTTACGCCTCATTAATATTTCTATTTTTCATGACTTTTAGTCATATTATAACAATTTTTTATTTTTAGTATTATTTTATGCAGAGAGAAAACAAATAGAAAATGAATTTTCTTCATATTTTCCCTTTTTTTCTTATCTCAAACAAAATTCTAAATCCAAACAAGATCTTACGTACATGGATTTAGAAAAAAAAAAAAATTATTTCTTTAGCATTTTGAATAAAAAAAAAAAAAAAATTATAGGTTGCATGTCACCATCTAATTAATCTGCGATTTAAATAGAATAAACAAGATTGTCAATGAGTTTTCTCCTTTCTTGTTTTGTTTTTTTTTAATTTTCTATAATCTTCTTTGTTTTAAAAGTTAAAGTTGAGAATAACGTTTAGACAACTTTTATTTTATTAGCTATTTTTTAGCTTCTTTTAAGGATTGAATTGTTAATAATGACAAATTTGAAAAAATTTTAAAAGTACTAAATCTTTCCAAATAAAATATTTTACTTCATGAGGAAGTTAGTTAAAAACAATTGTCATATCATTCACACATAATTACATTTCTAGTTCTTGACTTAAGCAACACATTGTTGATCACAGTGGTGTCCTTGTCTATTGTGGATTAGTTCGATTTTGGGAAAAACATTAGAAGAAGAAGAAGAAGAAGAAGGACATTAATGATATCCCTTCTATCTTGCCGATTATTTTGATTTTGAAAAAAAAAATGGGTATTAGGGATTACAAAAAAAATAAAAACAAAAAACATAAGTATGTTGTGTGTCAAACAAAATTCTAAATGTCTGTTGTATGTAATTGCAAATTGTAAAATAAAAATCATGTTTGATGTGACCTGTTTTGTAGATTTTGCTTTGAAAAAAATTGTAGACAAACTAGTTCATCATGTGCTCTACCTTTATATATTTTATTTTTTCTTTTTTGTGAAGTTTAATGAATTAAAGAAAAATATATAAGAATATTTTATTTTGTCTTTTTTTTTTAAACTTTTATTTGTTAAATAAAAGTTTTCTAAAAATATCAAATTGCTTGCTAAATCTAGCAATATAATCGAAAAGGTATCCTTCTCAAGTTAAAAATTATATTTTTGAAATTTATATACAAAATTGTGTGTGTGCGTGCGCGCGTACATATTTTAGGCTAATATGTAATATTAAATGGTTAACTGCGAGTGTAATGTGGCTGAATTGCTGCAATGGGTGCATATGCCTTAGGCCAAATGTTGCCAGGAGATTTTTCTTTCATTGTGACCATGTTGTTGTGAGCCTTAATGTGATAAAGGATGACGTCATTTGATAACTCTCTTCTACTATACAAAATTAATAAATGCATAATTAATGTCTTTCTTTTTTCTAGCTAATTAATTCGATTTTGAAATAAAAACGAGCAATATAATGTCCCTTCTACCATGTGAAGTAGCTTAATTTTAAAACAAGAAAATGATATTAATGATTATGAAAGATAGAAATAAATAAATATTTTATAAGTCACACATAGTAATAAATGTATGATGTTTTATTGCAAAGCAAAAATAATGCTTAATGTGACTTAGAAAGTGATAAATGTATTTTATAGATTTTGTCTCGCAAAAGTTATAAATGTACCAGCTAGTTCATCACGTGTTCTACTTTTATGTATTTTATTTAATTTATTTTTTTGAAATTTAATGATTTAAAAGAAAAAAAGTATACACATTAAAATTAAATTTGAAGGAAAGTGGGGCGTGCATGAATACAATTTTTTTTCAAATGGGAAGTATCGCAAATATCTCTAATCTTACATCGCCTTCTCTTTTACGGAGATGCTAGTTTATCTCGTGTTCTGTTTTTATGCATTTTATTTTATTTTATAAAGATATTTGCATATATATATATATATATATATATATATATATATATCATAAGAAGATATTTGTGTATATATATCTACTAAATATAACTTCTAATAAAATCCATCGTGAACCCAATTGGTTTATGTAAAACTTGTAAGCAACCCTATAAAAAACTGATAACTAACACAAACCGATAGATTGAACGTCCTACTCTAATACCCCTTGCTACAACACCAACATTCAACAACTTTAATTCACATTTTCAGTCCCCCAAAATCTAATAGTGACATAATCTTTATCTCTCAGTTATGTTCTAGATCCTTTTTTAAAAAACTCCCAGCACAACACTCCACAAGGAATTCAGCAACAATTAATCTTATCCTATAATAATGACAAAAATAGGTACCAATCTTGAAAAATTCTTATACTATCCATGAAGACAATAGGAAATCATCATCGTAGCTAGCACCTAAAATTGATTTATGATCGAACTATATTAAGATATTATATTCCTGCGTGCACACCCGCATGTAGATTCAATCGTAAGTTAAATAAAATTAAATCCACAATATAACATGGATGTTCTCATTTATTTCTACGCACATGCATCTTTGACTCTACTTTCCACTAAATGACATCACTAAAATTTCATTACCTTAACTACATAAAGTCCAAACCACAAACAGCCGTAAGTTATACACATCCACTTTTCTAGAATATGTTATGAGTAAAAGCCTTGTACAATAGGCCAACCCTAACTCAAGTGACCCCCAAAGCTTAAGCAAGAGTTGTCAAATACTTTCCCATTACATTTGGTTTATCTGCAAAATGACTCTTAGCCAGGACCTTATCATCGACTTCAAGTTCAACATCTAAAACAAAAGGAAATGGTGAACCTCCATAATAATTGCTCCATTTTGAAACAATGGATTTAAGGAAATATGAGAAAACTAGCCAAGACTAAAGTATCCTAAGCTTTTTTTATGTTGCATCACCTCACTAAAGATTTTGGAACTCCCGAGTATGAAAAAATAACTATAAGGCAAAACAACATTCTTTCATATAGTGATACAGGGCCAACATCCAACCACTTTAATTCTCAATTACAATCCCTCAAAACTAATGTATGCGAGCCTTCATAGACTTATGCTTGAAAGATGAGGAAACTAAATTAAGAAACCTAACTAAAAGAAAACATCACTTTCCTTAACAACCTGAAACCTTGCTTCCTAAGAAATAGTATCCTAAAATCTTGAAGATTTGAATACAATGAAATCACCATAAATAAACAAACGAAAATATCATTAAAATTTGTACTCCTGCTCTCTAGAAGGTCTGAACACTACCTTTTTCTTATAATAGACTATACTAGCATAGTTGGAGGCTAGCCAATCCATCCCCATAATTATATCAAACTCATGCACATCAAACACTACAAAGTTAGTAGGTAGTATTCTTCTCTGAATACCAATTGGATAATCCTTGTATACCTTCCTACATACCATTAAGGTTCCCATCGGTGTGACCACAGATAAATCAGCATCTAATGGTTGAGTTCCCACAGCACACATTTTAATATATTCCAGAGATATAAATGAATGCATTGCTCCAAAATCAAATAATACTACTGCACTCTTTGAAAATATAATGATATTACCTGTCACCACGTCACCAGCATTTTCTGCATTTCGCGGAGTAAGAGAATAAACCCACGCCTAGGCGGTGTTCCTATGATAGTTGCCTTAGGGTGCCAGATTGTTTCCTCGGTATTGAATAGGAGTGGGTGCATTATTCGGTGGTGCACGACAATATTGTGCAATTTGGCCAAGTCTAACGCACCGATAATAGATAGCACCTCTAACCCGACATTCATCCCAATGCCTTTTATAATATCTAGAACAAAAAGGTCGTGAAGACTCACCCTTATAGGCTCAATTCCCCTTTTGTACTACAACATCTATTTGTACCCTTGTATTTTCTGTAATGTACATTTGCCCTTGTATTTTCCTTTTCCCTGTGCACATTCCCAATATTGCAACTAGGAGACATGTCTCTTCCACTCTTGGATAATATGTGACCTCATTCAACATTTTAGTGTTGACCAATAGGACCAATGCCACATTTGACTAGTCTTGCTCAGGGGAGACCTAGCAAATAAAACCCAACCTTGGGACCTAACAACATACCCGGTTTGAAAATTGGACGACCCTAAATCAAAGACTCAATTTAAAGACTAAAAACCTCAATTTAAAATTTAAACCCTTCGATTCAAAATTTGGCTGACACAAATTGAGGTTTAGAAACTCAGCTCTAACAGTTTACATGGCTTCTAGACTTGAACTAAATAGAAAGCTCGATTTTCAATTTAAAATAAAAGGACTCGACCAAAAGTTTGAAAAATTCGATTATGAGGACTCCATTTTAAAAAGCCCTAATGAAAGAAACCTAACTTTTGAAAATAACTAACATTAGAGAACTTTAGCTCAAAAGACTCAATTTTTGGATTTTAAGACTCAAACCGCCACATGTAGCCTAATTGGTTTTGAAAATTCGAGACCTTGACCCATGAAAGAGATTAATTTTGCAACTAAATTAAAAGCCTAATCATGAAAATTAATTAGAATTAAAAGGACTTGGTCTAACAACTCGTTTTAAACTTGAGATGCTTTATTTTGAAAACTCAAAACTCGGATTATAAATTTTCAAGACTCAAACAAATTTTTTGACATTTTTAAGGGACTTGACTACCTAAAATCAAAAGGACTCGATTGGGGAATTTAGGATCTCAATTTTGAAAAAAGGCTTCGTTCAAGACTCAAGGTCATGTCTTATTACGCTGGGTTTTCTTGGGGCAGCCTGGTTAAATTTAGGGTGTCTACAGGTGCTATCATGGTATTTAGAAGCTTTTATAAAGTATCCCATGTAGAGGTTCTTTTTCTTCTTATTTTCAACTCCATTGAATCCTATGCCTTCTTTGTCTAAAGACATTCTTTGCGATCCAACTAGTTTATCAAGGTTTTCTTTTCCTTTTGTGAAATTGTAAATGATTTTAGATTTGTCCACTATTTTACTTTCACGACTGAGTGTTTCTAAATCTTTTATATCTTTACTTTTCACTTGTAACCTTACTAGTTCTTTGGCCATCTCGTTGATTTATCTTTCAAGTTCAGCAATAACCAAATCCTTTTCTTTTTTAACTGATTTAGATTACTCTAGTTGGTTCATTAGCATTTCATTTTGTCCTTTTAATGTGATGTTTCTTTTGGTCCCCTTAATGAACCTCTTATGTAGTGAAAACAATTTTGTTTATATTTCATTATAAGATGACATGCTTTCACATTAGTCATTACAGGATTCATTACTAGATTCTATAAGTGAGTTTGAATAAGAGTTTACCTAGTCATCTCTTGCCATGAAGCAAAGGTTGGCTACTTCATGGTCACTTGACTCTCTTTCCAAAGTGCTTGAGCTGGAGTCATCCCAAGTAGTGGCTTTCATTGCTTTCTTCTTTTTCTTCTTAGCATCGTTCTTAAGCTATGGACAATAAGGTTTTATAAGGCCTACCCTTTTATAGTTATGACAAGTTAGGAGTTCAACCTTTGTTTCTTTCTTACTTGATTCGCCTTTGTCTGGTTGGTTCCTCTGAGTTTTCAAGCAAATATTTTACTCTTTTTAAAGAATTTGCCTAGTCGTCTAGTGAACAATGCTAAGTCATCATCATCCATCTCATTATCTTCTTCATCACTCGAGCTTTCCTTGGAAGCTTTGAGTGCTATGGATTTCTTATGTTTGCTAACTTCAGTTGTCCTATCATTTATAGCCATCTCATACATGAGAAGCCACCCTATAAGTTCATCTAGGGAAGTGTCCTTTAAGTCCTTGCCTTTGGTTATGGCAGTGGACTTGGGTTCCCAAATAGGTGGAAGTCCTCTAAGGATTTTCCCAATCTTTTCACATGTTAAATAGCTCTTCCCAAGTGCATTCAGGGATTTTATTATGTGAGTGAATCTAGAGTACATACTAGATATGAATTCCTCTGGGTTCATTCTGAAGGTCTCATACTCACTGGTGAGCATATCAATTCAAGTGTCCCTCACATCTATTGTTCCCTCATAGGTTTCTTCTAGTTTGTCCCGAATTTGCTTTAAAATCTTACATCTCATTATTCTGTTAAACTCATTTGCTAAAAATAGCTATTAAAAAATAGCTAATAAACAAGATTGTCAATGAGTTTTCTCCTTTCTTGTTTTGTTTTTTTTTTGTTTTGTTTTTTTTTAATTTTCTATAATCTTCTTTGTTTTAAAAGTTAAAGTTGAGAATAACATTTAGGTAACTTTTATTTTATTAGCTATTTTTTAGCTTCTTTTAAGGATTGAATTGTTAATAATGACAAATTTGAAAATTTTTTAAAAGTACTAAATCTTTCCAAATAAAATATTTTACTTCATGAGGAAAGTTTAAAACTATTGTCATATCATTCAGACATAATTATATTTCTAGTTCTTGACTTAAGCATCACATTGTTCCCTCAGGCAGGAGTGAGCATAGTTTGAATTTAACCAAATTAATCGACTAAGTTCGATCGGTTCAATCCGATTAATATATAGGTTCGGTTCGATTGGGTTCTAGATTTGGATAATTTCAGGTATTCAGTTTTCGATTCAGGTATGGAGAATCTTTAATTCAGTAAACCGAGTTACCGGAATTACTAATTAATTAATAATTAAATATAAATTAGTAATATCAATATATGCTATATGTTAAATCTTAAATTTTTAATCTTAAAATATCGCTTTTATCAATAAACCCTTTTATTAATTAAGTTGGAATTGGTAAAATAGAAACAAAATTTGCAATCATATTTTGTTTCTATAATTAATTTTAAATTTATTCGATCAAATTCGATTAACTGAATTATCCGAAAAGTTGGTTCGGTGAGGTACGGTTTGTTTACAACAACTAATTTGTTTGGTTCAGTTAGGGATTAGTGTTAATAAAAAAAAATTTTGATTAATTCGGTTAATTAACTTAATTTTGCCTAACTGACCGCTTGCACACACCTACCTTGGGGTACACCCTAGGCCTACTAAGCCTTTTTCATTCTCTTTTTAACAGAATCGAGGTTGTAATCAAGCTAACAAATCGTAGTCCATAACTTAGGTACCACAATAATATTTTCTAAAAACTGTTTTTGATATTTGAATATATTTATATTATGTTAATTGTTTGAAACATGCTTTAGATGTCAATTTGATTTAATTAGCCCGTGTAGTTGAGATTGTTGAATAGAAAATAATTCAACAACTTAACAAAAAGAGTAAAATCTAATTAAAATAATTTATCAATTTAATAATTTAATTTGGTTCTATTTCGTAGTTGGATTTGATTCCATTTTTTTAATTATCAAAAGGGTAAGGTTTACAAGCAATTGAACACCGAAAATGGTTAAGGAAATAATGGCATTTTCTCATAAAACCACATATAGGAGGAGAAAAAAGAGAAACTAGCCAGAAAATGACAAGAAAGCTATGTGTTAATAGGAGAGTGGGAAAGCGCTGGTTGCCAACCAATTGTTTTTCATATCACGTGCACTTCACGTGGTTCTTGAGTGATTTTTGGCCATACCTTTGGCTGTCAAGGCTATAAATAAGGGCGAGCTACTAGGCATGAAACACAAATCAAGAAGAAGTATAGTACATCAGTGCTGTTGAAGAAGAAGGTTAGCACATTGCTGCTGTTGCCATTGTCGCTGCCGGTGGCAGCGACTGCGGCAACGGCAGCCATTGTTGCTACGTCTACCTCGTTCATGGACCCACATCGCCAACCAACGGTGCGAGATCCTATTGCCAACCGCTTTGAAACATAATAACACATCTGCTAGAACGCAGTTGGAACACATCTTGAACTATGTGTGTCTTGGTGCCGCTTACTTCGTGTTGACGAATTATTGCAATATGTGTGTATGTCTTCAGCCCGATGTTGCTGGGGGATTTTTCTTTCATACCACCAATGAATGGCTGCTGTTGTGGCCCCAATGTGGTGAAGGACAACGTTGTTCGCCAGTCTGTCTTTTTATTTTATAAATGTAAAATTAATGTCCCTTTTCATGCCACCGACTAATCCAATTTTGAAAAAAAAAAAATAAAAATTGGGGGGACTGTAATGATGTCCCTTCTATTTTGTGGATTCATCCATTTTGAGAAAGAAAAAAAAAAAAAAAAGAAGGGACATTTATGATGCCCCTTATGTCTTGTGGATTAGTCCAATTTTGAGAAAAAAAAAAAAAAAGGACATTTGTGGTGTCCCTTATGTATTGCGGATTAGTTCGATTTTGGGAAAAAAAGAAAGGACATTAATGATATCCCTTCTATCTTGTCGATTATTCTGATTTTGAAAAAAAAAAAAAAAAAGGGTATTAGTGATTACAAAAATTTTAAAAAAAATACATAAATACGTTGTGTGTCGTACAAAATTCTAAATGTCTGTTGTATGGTATCGCAAATTGTAAAATAAAATTATGTTTGATGTGACCTAGAAGATGACAAATCTGTTTTGTAGATTTTGCTTTGCAAAAAATTGTAGACTAACTAGTTCATCATGTGCTCTGCCTTTATATATTTTATTTCTTCTTTTTTTGTGAAATTTATATACAAAATTGTGTGTGCGCGCGCATGTACATATTTTGGGCTAACATGTAATATTAAATGGTTAACTGCGAGTGTAATGTGGCTGAATTGCTGCAATGGGTGCATATACCTTAGGCCAAATGTTGCCAGGAGATTTTTCTTTCATTGTGACCATGTTGTTGTGAGCCTTAATGTGATAAAGGATGACGTCATTTGATAACTCTCTTCTACTATACAAAATTAATAAATGCATAATTAATGTCTTTCTTTTTTCTAGCTAATTAATTCGATTTTGAAATAAAAACGAGCAATATAATGTCCCTTCTACCATGTGAAGTAGCTTAATTTTAAAACAAGAAAATGATATTAATGATTATGAAAGATAGAAATAAATAAATATTTTATAAGTCACACATAGTAATAAATGTATGATGTTTTATTGCAAAGCAAAAATAATGCTTAATGTGACTTAGAAAGTGATAAATGTATTTTATAGATTTTGTCTCGCAAAAGTTATAAATGTACCAGCTAGTTCATCACGTGTTCTACTTTTATGTATTTTATTTAATTTATTTTTTTGAAATTTAATGATTTAAAAGAAAAAAAGTATACACATTAAAATTAAATTTGAAGGAAAGTGGGGCGTGCATGAATACAATTTTTTTTCAAATGGGAAGTATCGCAAATATCTCTAATCTTACATCGCCTTCTCTTTTACGGAGATGCTAGTTTATCTCGTGTTCTGTTTTTATGCATTTTATTTTATTTTATTTTATTTGTGAAAGCTAATGAGTTAAAAAATTATATAAAAGTTTAATTTTAAGACAAGTGCAACATGTACCTATATAAGTGTTAAGTTCAAGCACATATTTCGTATTTAATTACACTTTTTTTCTAGGTATACAAGAGAGCATGAGTCTTCTTGTTCTACTTCTTTCACCATGAACTGAAAATCCTTAGCATAAGACTAATCTTTTTACTAAGTTTAATTATGATAGTAAACACGCATCACACAACATGGTTTAGTAGGTAAGATACTAGCAAATGTTGAAATTACATATTCAAACATTATTCAACCTACTCATCAAGTTTTGACATTTGCTAATAAGATTTGGGATCCGATAGTGGTAGGTCTTTGTCTAAGACCCCAATATATAAAATTGAAATATGTTCTTTGTCTCCTGAGGAACTTCAAGCTGCAATGAATACATATCTTGTGTCCCTCCCAAGTTTATACTTCATCTTCCATCTCCCTCTGACTAGGTAAGAGTATTTGATTATATTAGAATGTCATGAATGGTTATAAACTTTCTTTCCCTTTATTTATAGACAATGTTTTTTGCCAAATAAAAGGAATTCAATTTCTCATGTTTGATTATTAAGGAAATTGAAAAAGAGAAAGAAAAATATATCAAATCATTGAACAAAGTTTTGATTTCATACACCGTTCATGTTTAATTTTCCTTAAATTTTTAGTTGTATTCAAGATAAAGAGAAAAATACGGTGGAAAATGAGTTTTCTTCTCATTTTCCTTTACTTTTCTTTCCATTCCCCACCAAAACTATTGATCCAACCAGACCCAATGACATCCACAAAGGAAGAGGTTCACAACCTCTATTCTATCCAGGAATCATTGTCAGCGCTATTTGAAAAAGGACCAAACAAATAATAATGGAACTATTGACGACCTTGAACTCATGGCCTCTATCCTGCAAAGGAAGAAGAGGAATACAAAGCAAGATATGATCTATAAGATGCTATGACAGTACCAACTGTAAAGACCCGAAAAATTAGAATAATAATAAAAAATAATAGATAAAATAACAAATAAATAAATAAAAGGAATGGTGTAGGAAAAAGAAAAAAAATTAAAATTTTAAAAAATTAAATTATATTAAGATAAATTAAATAATTAAATAATTATTATTAAATTAAACATTTTTACATTGGATTTAAAAAAAAAAACTAATTGAAATGAGAGAAATATATATAAGGTAAGTTATTATAATATATATATATATATATATATATATATATAAAGTAAAAGAAGAAAATAAACTGAAGAAGAAAGAAGAAGGAGGAGAAGTCAGAAGGCATGCCCCCCCCCCCTCTGCAAATTTCTGTTGCGGCCACGCTCGCTCCGTCTCCGTCTCTCTCCTTCTCTCAATTTCTCGACGAGTTTGCAACGGATCGGGAAATGAAAGGTGTCGTTAGATTTCTGGTTCTGGAGCAGATTTGTTATGGGAACGGCTTAAGCACTGCTCCTGGGGAAAGGGTAATTTTCCCCATTTTCTCAATTTTGCTTTAAATCTGCTGTTAAATCAACGATCAGGCACCACCATCGGGTCCTAGTCGTCGATATCGTCATTTTGGCGTAGGTAATTTTCCAATTGGGGTTTTCTAGGTCCCACTCCAAAGCGAGAGTGGGATTTGAAAATTATGGCAATTTGAGTATATTTGCGGGTATTACTATTTATTTAGGAATTATGACCCTATGAAATATTTAAATAATATTTTATTCAGGAATAATTTATTGGAGTTAGGAATTTTTGATTCAGGGTCCAAGTGAGCGCCACAGGTATTTTTCGGAGTCCCTGTTGGCATAATTCAAGAAACCAGGTAAGCGAGAAATTTATATATTAAATTAGATTTTTCATGAATTAAAAATGATTGTGTTATTTATGTATATATATATATATATATATATATATATATATGTTTTTATGCGGGTTTAAAAATGCCAGCCATGAAATTTGTGTTTTCTGAGCTTAGGAATGATTATATAGCTATGTATATGGGAAAATAAACGAATGAAAGTGAAAAGAATTTTCTGATGAATTAAATAAGAAATTAAATGTATTTTCAGCATATAAATGTTAATTATGGGTTGGCTTATTTTTGTAAGGAATGTATATGAATTTTATTATTAAATTGTGTGGCATGAGAATCTGTGCAAATTTTATGTTAAATGTATGAGATGCAGGTTAAATAAGTAATGCATTGTGAATAAAACATGACATGGACTATGTTGTTTGTGTATGTTAATGCAACCATGTAAACAGCTGAAAGATGTTAGGTAAAACAGCTGAAAGATGCTGGGTAAATGTACGACAGCTGAAAGTTAGGTTAGCAGATTCTAGCGCATTTCTATGTGGACTAACAAATAATGACTAAAGAGTAACTGTAGTACAAAGGAATGAAATGAAAACATTATGAAATGAAATGACAAGGAATGATAATGCAATGAAATGAAATATGAAATGTGAATGATACAAATGGGAAAGAGTCACTTAAAGTGAAACGCAAGGAAATGTTAAGTTATGAACATGAAAGAATGTGAATGATTAAATAACGATGGAAATAATGATGTATTATGATGTTAGAAGTATCTATGTACGTAGAACATGTTACGATTGGGCGAGGCATACTCTTCGCCTGAGGGCTTGCTGAGTAAGACGAGTGCACTAGTAGCTTCAGATGTGGCAGTAGCTGCATAACGCGTTAGGGCAGAGCGAACTACTTGTATGGGCAGGAAGAATTCCCTATCCTTAGGGCTTTTGCTGGTAAACTATTGTTGAACTGTGAGTGTCTTGGTATTGCTTGCTTCATGTGGCCGAATTGCTGCAATGGCATATGCCTTAAGCCAAATGTTGCTAGGAGATTTTTCCTTCATTCTGACGATGTTGTTGTGAGCCTTAATGTGATAAAGGATGACGTCATTTGATAACTCTCTTCTACTATACAAAATTAATAAATGCATAATTAATATTTTTTTTTTCTAGTTAATTAATATGATTTTGAAATAAAAATGAGCAATAAAATGTCCCTTCTATCATGTGAATTAGTTTAATTTTAAAACAAGAAAACAATATTAATGATTAGAAAAGACAGAAATAAATAAATATTCTATAAGTCACACATAATAATAAATGTATGATGTTTTATTGCAAAGTAAAAATAATGTTTAATGTGACTTAGAAGATGGTAAATGTACTTTATAGATTTTGTCTCGCAAAAGTTATATATATGTACTAGCTAGTAAATCCATAGCATAAGACTAATCTCTTTACTAAGTGTAATTATGATAGTAAACATGCATCACATAACAAGGTTTAGTAGGTAAGATACTAGCAAATGTTGAAATTACATTTTCAAACATTATTCGACCTACTTATCAAGTTCTGACATTTGCTAATAAGATTTGGGATTCGATAGTGGTAGGTCTATGTCTAAGACCCCGATATATAAAATTGAAATATGTTCTGTCTCCTGAGGAACTTCAAGCTACAATGAATACATATCTTGTGTTCCTCCCAAGTTTATACTTCATCTTCCATCTCCCTCTGACTAGGCAAAAGTATTTGATTATATTAGAATGTCATGAATGGTTATAAACTTTCTTTCCCTTTATTTATTGAGAATGTTTTTTTCCAAATAAAATATTTCTCTTAGGCCTCATTTTGAACTTGGAAAATATTGGGGAAAGGAAAAGAAAACATAAAGGAATTCAATTTCTCATGTTTGATTATTAAGAAAATTGAAAAAGAGAAAGAAAAATATATCAAATCAATGAACAAAATTTTGATTTTATACACCATTCATGTTTAATTTTCCTTAAAGTTTAATCATAGTAGAACAAACTTTGATTTTTAGTTGTATTCAAGATAAAGAGAAAAATACAATGGAAAATGAGTTTTCTTCTCATTTTCCTTTACTTTTCTTTCCTTTCCCCACCAAAACTATTGATCCAACCAGACCCAATGACATCCATAGAGGAAGAGGTTCACAACCTCTATTCTATCCAGGAATCATTGGCAGCGCTGTTTAAAATATGACCATTCAAATTTTCAAATATGATAAAACTATTTTAAAAGACATAGAACATCAACAAAGGAAATTTTTTCTATATAATAACCCAATTATAACATCCAAGAATGGGTAAATTAAACATGATTAAATTTTTCATTTGAAATTTAATTTTAAGGTAACTTAAGATTTGCAATAAGTTGCATATATATAAGATCATATTTTGAGTTTGTTGTTTGTTTATTAAATTGAATTATATAAGTTGTATATATATAAGAATATATAAGAACTATATTCTGATATATATTGTTTATGGGATGCATGAACACGTTACATTATTTAATACTTATTATATAAAACTCTTGTGCACTCGTAAAATTCATTACTGGTTGGATTATTATGAACAGTTTATTGTAAACACCTAGGTTTAAAGCATATCTCTATGGAAAATGTCATATTTATAGGAGAAATGCTGCTAAAATTTTCCAAAAAGCATATGCTGATTTTTTTAACTTTCTTAATTTGTAAGGTTTGCAACCGTCACAACGTCAGCATGATGTCATGCACTATGGATGCAGCTTTTGACTTTTTTTGTTATCTGAACAGATGAAATTTCTTTATTTGAATTTGAATTTGTATAATGTATTTGTATTTAAATTTGAAATTATATAATATATTTGTATTTGAATTTGAATTTATATAATATATTTTTATTTTTATTTAAATTTGAATTTGAATTAGAATTTTGAATAATTTATGAATTTTTTAGCAATTATGGTTTAATGTTATGCATACGAAAATGTAATTACAGATTTTTACAGGAATTAATAATTGGAAAAAAAATAATTTAAAATTATTAGTGACAATTTTAAAATTGTCACTACTAATTGTTCAATTTAAGTATTAGTGAAGGTTTCAAAACCGTCACTAATAATTGCCTTTTTAAAAAAGTTTTAGTAAAGGTTTTCAAATCGTCACTAATAATATAGTATTAGTGACGATTCTCACATTCGTCACTGATACTATATTATTAGTGACGGTTTGAAAACCGTCACTAATAGTTGCCTGTGAGCAATAGTGACGGTTTTCAAATCGTCACTAATAATAGAGCATTAGTGACAAATTTAAAACTGTCACTAATACTATGACTTTAGTAACGATTTTTTATTGAACCGATGTAGAATTTATAGTAATGGGCTTAGGTTTTTAGTGACAGATTAAAACCGTCACTAATACTCTATTATTAGTGTCAGTTTGAAAAATTCGTCACTAATAAGTATTAGTAACGACAGATATAGCCACTAATTCAAAACCGTCACTAATAACCTTATTTTTTGTAGTGATATTCTCAATGTTTGGATTTTTGTGACATATTTTCTGATCTGTTACAAGGACTACTCGAATCCCATCTAGACTACATGATCCTTAGAGGATTCCTATTCAAAGGAACTAGGTTGTGTATCCCTTCTACGTCTCTATGTGACTAATTAATATGGGAACTGCACGCAGGCAGTGTTGTAGGTCACTTTGGTAGGGAGAGAACCATTGCTATGGTAGAGGATAGGTTATGTTGGCCTAGTCTCAATAGGGATGTCGCTAGAGTCGTATCTCATTGTGGAACATGTCAATCTGCAAAGGGTATAATCAAAACACTAGTTTATACACTGCTTTACCAGTACCCCATACCCCTTAGCAAAATATTAGCATGAATTTTGTGTTAGGACTCCTTAGAACAGTTAGGAAGAATGATTCTATGTTCGTTGTCGTGGATAGATTTTCCAAAATGTCTCATTTTATTCCACGTAACAAAACACATGATGCCTCAAAAATTGCATCCATCTTTTTTAGGGAAATTGTAAGATTGCATGGTCTTCCCAAGACTGTTGTTTCTTATCAGGATGTAAAGTTTGTCAGTTACTTCTGGAAAACTTTGTGGGTAATTTTAGGTACTAAACTTCAGTTTTCTAGTGCTTATCATTCACAAACTGATGGCCAAATTGAGGTTGTCAATAGGAGTTTAAGAGACCTATTAAGAAGCCTTGTTGGTGAGAATATAGGTTCATGAGATTTGTATCTTCCGATGGCTGAATTTGCTTTCAATAGCTCAGTGAATAGAATCACAGACCTTAGCCCATTCCAGGTAGTCACTAGTTATCAGCCTAGGAAGCCAATAGATCTTTTTCCCATTACCCCTACAAGTTAGAGTGAGTGAACAAGCCGATGCTTTTGCTAAACACATACATGACCTACACTCTGAAATTAGAATGAAGATCAACCTGAACAATGAACATTATAAATCTAGTGCTAGGTTACAAGAATTTTTAGAGGCTGATATGGTTATGATACGTATTCATCCCGAATGGATTCTGGTAGGAAATGTAAGAAAGTTATATGCTAAAAAGATGGGTCCTTTCAAGATTTTAAAGAAAATCAGTTCTAACGCTTATATGATTGATATTCCCATCGAATTTGGCATTAGTAATGTGTTTAATGTTGAGGACTTAACCCCATTTCTTGAAGCATCTACTTTTGTGGAACCCTTTAGTTCTAACCCTGCAAATGATCCCACTCCATTCCCTACTCATCATGAACCTGAACCAAAAAATTTGGCTTTGCCTCCATCATCACCTATACCCAAGAACCATGATGAAATTAAAGAAATCCTAGATGATAAAACAATGTTCACACGAGTAGGATCATATCAGAAATTCTTGGCTAAGTGGAAAGGTAAATCGATTTCTGAGCACAACTGGATTTTGAAATAAGATCTACTTCGTCTCAACTCGGAACTATACTCCCAGTATTTTACTTCTCATTCTTAAAAAAAGAATTATTTTGGGCCCGGGAGAGATGATGGGGATCAGTAGCCTTTACCATTGTCCTTCCCCAACATGGTGACACATGGACGGCTCCTGGATGTCCATAATGGTTGGTAGTTTTGGCAGGTACACATGGAAGTATCTTGAAGATTTTCAGCATGAGAAGACCGAGTGATCTGTCATTGCAAGTCTGAGCTCAAGACCCATGTAGGCCCCATACAGATCCATTGGGCCCTACATGGCTCCTCTAGGCCCCACACAGAATGGGCCTCCATTTTGACTTTGTTTTATATTTATTTTGTAGTCTTGCAAGACAGTTTGCTTGCATGTGCAGTGTCTTGTAAGTTGTGAGCATATTTATTATGTCTTGTAAGTTGATATGTTGTAAGTTATGTGTTAAGATTGTCTCCCATGTTTGTATGGGAAGTGCAAGTGAGTTTAGTGTCTTGTCTCTTTGTACTAAGTCTATATATCTCCATTGTAAGCGCTGGAATGAGGAGCTAAGTTTTGAATATAATATATCAAAGGAATTTCCTTTAAATGCTTGTTTAAGCTTTGTTTCGATCTTTGAGTTGAGTGGCGAGAGGCTACGATGTTTTCCTCGAAAATCAGGTAGTGTGACGCCACTACTTATCCATCACTTCTTCGCTATCTCTTCCCTTCTAACGCCAGCTTTATACACATACACCAGCAACACCTTCACTTGTTCAAAGAGTATTACAAGGATTGCTCTGTTGTGATTTAGTTTCGTGGTGAACAATAGTAAGTTATCTAGTGATTTCCAATGGTAAGATTTTTATTAACTAACTCTTGATTTGCTTGAGAACCTTTGTTTAAAGTCCCATAAGCTTTAGTTAAAAATAACCCTGAATCGCAACATATTTCTCCAAACTCATAAGAGATCAGGCAACTGACCACAATAGATCGGTCGATTGACCTTCTACTGCTCTCGGTATTTCTGTCTAAATTTTAAACTATCGATTGAAGTCATTAGATCAGTCGACCGACCCTGTACTACCACTCTAGAAATCTATTTTTAAATTCTGCAGGCGACTGACCCTTAATACCAGTCGACTAAAGCTACCCAGAACTTTAAATTTTCAGCATTTATACACTTATTGCTTGTTAATTGTGGGAATACTATTGTGATAACATAGACTTATATTCTTGAATGATTGAATAGCATCTTTATAGCATATTACTTGATTTCTTTGTGAAAAGAACCTTTGAGATTGAATTATGAATCAAATTATACACCTTTTCAAAATCCTTGAACATGTGAAATAAAATATGATTTATTTTGTTTAAGTTAGATTGGTTCAATTCTTAGTTTAAAATGTTTCTTATGTATGTGTTGATTGAGGATTGAAACCGTAGGACTAGGTCACCCGACCCCGTCCTACATCACCACCGCCAAAAATAGCAACTCTGAAGATGTCCTTGCCAGAGATTGCCAGGAAAAAGAAGAGAGGGGTGTCAAATGACATAGTTTTTCCCCCACCTCCAATATATATTTTTTTTCAAATGCCCAAAACAACGCTATTTAACTAAAAAGGTAGGTGTGTGCCTAATTTAATTTAATTTTTTTATTTTCAAAAAAACTAAAACTGTGTCGTTTTTCAGACACATGTGTGTATGGTCCTCAACACATTGGCGTGTACGAACACACTCAACTCTAATTTTTTATTTTTCATTTTTGAATAAGTTAATCTTATTTTTTAAAGTTTTTAATTAAAATATTATATTACAATTAATTTTTTTAAAATTTCTATTTTATTAAAATAAATAAAAGGTACCTAGAATCCACAAAAAAATGACAAAAAATTTTAGAATTGTCCAAAATTAGCAGAAAATTACAGAAATGTTATAATTTCGTCTCAATTTCTAGGCAAAAATAAAAATTACAATTTGACCCCTCTTTACTATTTGGAACCATCTCGAATCATCTGATGTAGTCAAATTAAACGAAAGGAAAGCTGAAAAGCCATAAATGATTTGACTTTTGCTTCAATTACTCTTAATTTGTCTTAATTTGTGTGCAAGAGGTCAAAATCATTATTGAACCCCACTATACCATTTTGGACTGTCCGTAACAACTAAGTAAATCTTGAGTGGATATGTATTTGCCTCTTGGTTTATGATTTTTAGAGTACATATTTACCTCCTATCATTTATAATTTGCACACAATTATGAATTTTATGATGTTAAAATAATAGATATTGAATTATAATCAAAGGTTAATTATTAGTTAGTTATAAGATGGATAACATTTATCTATTATATTTATTTTATTATTCTATAAATGTTTATATATATAAATATTTTAGATAATTACAACATCAACACATGTTACAACACATACCACCATGTTCATGGTAAATAGGTAAAACAAACTTCTCATACCACTGCCAACGTTATATGACAATTATATCAAGTACGATACAACGACCTCCTCATACTACCGCCAATGCTATATCGCAATTTACATGAACCACAGCACAATCAATATCAAAACCAACTAGTCAAACACATCACACATCTACCATAGTATACACAATCAGACAGTATCCACAACCAACCAGTATGTTCAATCCAGTAGAATTCGCAGCCCAAAACAGTATTCACAATCACACAATAAACCATAAATCTACAGTACTCACAATCATTTAATTATCAAAGTTGTTTTCATGCCACACGATTTTTTTAAATATAATATATAATCAAAAACAATATTTTTAATACCTGCACCGTTCAAAAAATTATACCAATATATATATAAAATTTTATACCCAAAATCTAACCAGATTAAAAATAATAAAAAGATGTTATAAAGTATTTCCCCTTACCTGCTCCTCGGGATTCTACCTAAAATTGAACAAAAACGAGACCATGTATTCCAAAAATCCCAAGTTACTCAAATCTGAGAAAAACATTTATTTAATACTTCCTAGGTTCTATATATTTCAAAATAATAATAAAATCCTAAAATATCTCATTTACCTTGATTTTGGGATGATTCCCAAGTACTCCAAACTAAAAATCCGCCCCGCTTATGTTGCAGAGAAACTTCCCAGGAGTCTCGTGGTAGCTTCTGATCGTTGAATCGAGCTAAATTCAGCCCAGAATTGTAGTGAGAAGGTAGTAGGGACGAATTTTAGAGAGAGAAACGAGAGGAAGGTGATTTTCTCACTGAAAAATGAAATATTTTGCTATTTATAGGCAGGGATTCGTCGACGAGTCCAAGAACGCCGTTCATGGATGAAACCGAAAACTCGTTGACAAAATTCAGAAATATGAAAACCCCTCTAGGTAACTCCTTGTTGACGAGACATTGCCCTCGTCGATGGGCTAAAGAAGAATACTTGTTGACGAGACCAATGGGTTCGTCGACGAGTTCTCGCTGACACCCTTTTTAAAATGTTCCGTTCTCTTGCCTTCTCTCTTTCCTTTCCTTGGGTCATTACACTAACCCTATGAATAGGGGGCTTCCGCAAGAGAAAAGGACATGAAGCAATTGAGAGACACAAAGAAAAAAAAAATTGAGAAGCAATGCACCTAGTCATTCCTTTGAAAAGAGATAAACATACTGAGATGGTATAATAAGGAATATTGGGGATTGCAGATAGAGAGAAGGGCAGGCAGAGCCGTTCTTGAAGCAAACACAGGGCTTAGACTACCGAAGGACTAAATAATAGAGAGTCCTACATGGCCGAAAATAGTTCTCATAGGCACAAATTATAAGAAGAGAAGATTCAGAAAGCTTGGATAAGAAGAAAAGGAGGAGTGAAGGACCCGAGGTTAGTATTTCATTATGTATTGGTAGATTGCTTTGCTTCCATATCATTAGTTTAGTCATTTACTAGTTTTGGCGAAACCAGATCGAAGCCCCCTCCCTATGCAATTCATCCCCGAGATCATGCCCTTTGTGTTAAAATACCAAGCCCCCAGTGTTAAAGGTCCCAAGCCCACGTTTTTTTTTTTTTTTTTTTTAAGAAAAGCCCCCAAGTCCACGATTTTAAAATCCCCCAGCTCACGGTGTAAAAAGACTCAAGCCCAGGAGTCCACTGTTTAAAAAGCCAATATGCCTACTGTTTTTCTTTAAAAAAAAAAAAAAAAAAAGGCCTAAGCCCACTATGTTAAAGGTCTAGAAGTCCACTGTTAAAAAAGCCTAGAGGCCCACTTTTTTTAAAAAACTAAGGCCCACAATTTTCAAAAGCTCACAAGCCCATTGTGTTGACAAGTGAAGGTCCATACCCTATTTTAGAGCCCAACCCCAACCTCCTCAAATCAGAGAGAATATATAGTCAAAGAGAGTGAGAAAACACATATCATATAGAAACTAGAGTCAAATAAAGTGAGAAAACACATATCAGGAAAAAAAAAAAAATAGAGTCAGAAAGAGTGAGAAAACACATTAGAGAGAAAATAGAGTTAGAGAGAGTGAGAAAGCACAGATCAGAGAGAAAATAAAAATAGAGAGTAATGAGAAGAAGAGTTGAGGAGATAGAGAAATAGGGAGAACTGAAAGCAGAGGGAGAGAGAGAGAGAGAGAGAGAGAGAGAATGGAAGAAAAGAAAGAAAATGAATGGGAGAAATGAAAAAGAAAAGGGAAAAAAGACTTTTTATACTTAGGTTTTAGTGGGACACGTGTCACCACTTGTGTGATGTCACGTGGCACAACCCTGGTCGAGTGGTTTTTTTTTTTTTTTTTGGCGACGTGGAGCAATCCTAACCATTTGCTTTTATTTTCTATGAACGACTAGATTACTGCCATGTTAGCGATCTTGGACAAACTTTCAGGACCAACCATGGACTGACACGTGGCAAGTAATGTCGTGTGAATGTCACCATGCAATAGTAAATTCAAAAAATAAAAATAAAAAGAGAAAAATTTGAATGCTAACATGTGGCATGGTGACGTCAAAAAAAAGAGTGGTCCCCACATGTCCCTATTATGGGTGGACATATGGCCCACCCAAATTCAATCGAACTAGACCCAGTCTAAACCAGTTGAACTAGTCTAGTTTTTCTAAACCATTTTTTATTATTTATTATTTTATTTTATTTTCAAATTAATTTAAATTTTAATTAGATTTTTAATTTTAGAAGTGAAGAAAAAATCAAGAAAATTTGGAAAAAATCAGAAAAATATTTTGAAAATAAAAAAAAAATGAGAAAAAAATATTTTTGAGATATTTTGAGTTGAAATAAATTTGAAAGTCTTCAAAAATCTTAGAAAATTATTGAAAAATTTTTAAAAACCTAAAAAAAAAAAAAAAAAATTAGAAAGATTTGGGATTATTTCTAAAGATTTTTTGTTTCCAAAATTGAATGATTTTTGTGTGGGTATTTTCTTATAATTTTAAGAAAGGGTCACGGGGTATTTCAAACCTCACATGTATTATCTCTGAGGGGGGGTTTATCTAACAAGATCCCCTCGTTTGGAAATCTTATTAGACTTTCCTAAATCACGCCTTAATTTTCATTCCCCTTTTAAACTTTTACTTATTTATTTGTTTTACTTTTAAAGGAGTTAATTAAAGAACAACGAGGTCAATTTGGAGATAATTAATAATTAATTATGTAACGTTCGTAAAACAGGTGTGTAGGAGTGCTGATACCTTCCCTCTTGCATAACTAAGTTCATGATCCCAACTGTGGTAAAATCTGACCAAGACTACTAGTTCCTTGACCTAGGATTAGTTTGAAGACTAATCAATTAAGTAGTAATTAGGTATTCTAACCACACCTTGGTAAATAATAAGTTAGTGGCGCCTCAATTTCAATTTTCAACATTTATTACCCCTCGCCCATCTTGGTCGGGGCACATTTGCTCACTGGGGGCACGTCACAACAACTAATTTGAGCATTATAGTACATTGGGAGTGTATACATCCTTTCGCTGAACTGTATTCTATATTGATAATTATGATAATATAAACTACTACTTTTCCATGAGTCGTACAATTTAAAAGTTACTCTTTTGTTATTATAAATTACAATTTTTAAGAATTGTATTCTTCAATTCTAATCATTTTAGCATCATACGAAGATAAAAAACAAAAATAAACATCATAATTACTTGTCATCAAATAATCTAACTTGAGATTACAATTATAAAGATTCAACTTGATCATCGAGTGAAAAATCATTACTTGACCAATCATTGAATTATTTTTAAAGACACTCTTTAAAATTTTCTACTGAACGATGGCATCTATCTAATAAAAAAATAATTTATAACCAATTTAAATATATTTTTAATCTATATATGATACCTCTATCGCAGGACATTGACACAACCTACCAACAATCAAATAATGGTGCAAAGCCCCTAAAATAGTGGCACAATTTTCAAAAAAAAAAAAAAAGATCACATAGAAACAAATCTTTGGTTTTACTTTTCTCACACACAAACAATTCCTTGTTAATTAGAACTTCCCCTTTGTAAACAAGGGAAAGGGAGTGTGCATCTTGCATAGCATGCATGTGCCAGTCCATTATTTATTCTCCCCTAGGGTTTTAGGTGGCACAAGTTCATGCACAAACCCTTCATGAAGGAATCCCAAACCTAATATTATATGGTGTGATGATTGAATTTTTAATTTGGATAATAGGATTGTGTCCACAAATTCAAACAAATAATTGGACTTCCAAAGTCATTTTGGGTTTGTTGTACAAGACATTCTCGTGATTAAATTTTTAAAATTTTTACATTGAAGGTAAAGAAAGAAACTTTTTACCCAAAAATATATATATATATATATATATATATTTTAAATCCCGAACTAGTCCTTGTGGGTTATAGTTCTGTTAATCATTTTTCTAACTAAACAACATTATAATTAAGATTAAACTTCGATACTATGAAAAGAGAAAAAGGACAAAAAAAAAAAAAAAAACAATTTGGGGTAATGGGCTCATGATCTCTTGGGAGCCCACAATGTAGACCAGTGAAAGTATGAAGGCCCATGCTCACATGCATACTCTTATCCTACCCTCACCTAATTTATATCGAGAAAGTTCGTTTGTACTTGTTCTTCTCGAGTAATATTTTAGTGGGTAAATTTTAAAAATTTTAAATTTAAAGTTTCGAACTTAAATCTTAGAAAGGTATAAAGTGATAAACTGAAGTATGAATTGTTTTTTATTGTATAACTTATATCTAAGGTGACGGGTTTGATTCTCTCTTAAGGTATTACGTCGGTGAATTACTAGGAATGCATCAATGAGCGGGCAACTGTCACCCTTTCGATTTGGTGACCATAGTGTCCAAAGTGGCGTGATGGTGGCTGGAGTCCCGATTTATTATATATATAATTTTAGTTGATAAAGAAAAAAGGAAAAGTACTTATTAGACACGTGGGCTACCTAATTATTGGGATTATAATATAAGATTATTACTACTATGGAAAAGGATCTCCAACCAAGATTAGCTCACCCAAACGTGGCTTTGGTCCTTGAAAGTGTATAACATGATTCCTTAAATTATATAACATAATAGACCATATATCGTATTATTTGTGTAGGGCCATTTGCTCTGCCTCTTTGAAAGTAGTGATAATAAATTCTTTCCCCCCAGAGACAACATTTGTTTGGCTTGGAAATTTCAAGGGACTATTTAATTAGTTCTAAAAAAATCATTTTTTATGTTTAAAAATAATTTTAAAATTTTCAGGTTATAATTTAATTTATAAAGATTTGTGTAGAAAAATTTAAAAATATTTTTAATTACTTTTAACTTTTCTCCGATCCAGTTCCTCGACCACCGCGAACCCCCTTTAGATTTATTTTTCTCAAATGAAAGGATCCAATTATTTATTCTAATAAAATAGTGTATTGGGAGTAACCACAAAAAGAAATTCACTATCAATTAATTTGTATTTATACTATTATATTAGGGATGATATTTTACTCTATTCGTTTATTTTTACTCTATAAATTACTTTTTTAAATATTCAATCATACGATTAATATAATAAAAATAAATTTTAAAAAACTGGCACAGGTATCGTGTCAACTGTCAAGTTGTGGCTCGTTTCTAGTGGATGATACATTTGAAATTCGAAGGTAAATATAAAGTTATGCATGAAGGAGTTAGCTTCAAGAGATAAATTATATATATTATAGTCAATTACATGTCATAAGATAATATATTTAATGTATGGTTAATTGATATATTCAAAACTTTGATAGTAGATGTAAAGCATGGTTTTGTAAACCCGATTGGTGGCCAACCCAGAAAGGCCACCGGGTCAATCGAACTGGTTGGACCAGTAGTCGAATTGGTGACATCATCATGATATCATAATATATTTATATATATAAATTCATAATTATAAGTAATAAAAACTAGAAGATATCTAAGAATTATGTCATATAAATTTAGAATTTATTTAACTTTAATGTTTGTTAATTGTTATTTTAGTTTAGTTTATTTTTTACTTTTAAAATTTTGATTTACAAAATTACCCTTCAAGTAAACGAGTTTTACCACTTTAACATAGCAGTATTTTTTTGAATAGTTTTAAAATTAAAATAAATTAACCTAATTGACCCAACAACGAACCTGAGTCGCACCGAGTCAGTTGGTTCTTGGCCAGTTCACATCATTTTCGGGTTTCAACCAACACTTGGATTGGACATGTGGCCGATTTCGGTCGAATCAGGTTGAACCGATCGGTCCGATACGATCCAACTTTCAAAACTATGATGTCAAGATTAAGTCATGAAAGATATAATTTTTTATTTAGGATTAAATCTTAATATTTATGTAAACAATAGTAGAGGAACCAAAAACTAATTAAATAAATTTATTGTATTCTTTTTTTTTTTTTATTTGGTGTGTACATGTGCATAATGTTTTTGTTGTTTTTTATA
This sequence comes from Malania oleifera, assembly GCF_029873635.1. Taxonomy (NCBI): domain Eukaryota; kingdom Viridiplantae; phylum Streptophyta; class Magnoliopsida; order Santalales; family Ximeniaceae; genus Malania; species Malania oleifera. The sequence continues at coordinate 108,223,501 of NC_080422.1, read as the reverse complement.
TTTTTTTATCTGCCACGTCTACGCATAATCTCCACGACATATTCGCTAACAAATCTTATTTATTTATTTATTATCATTGCCTGGATCATTTTCTCCTCTTAGGCGTGCCACGACAGCAATATTATATAAAGATAAAATATAATTAATAGAATGCCACTATATAATAACTACAACTCATTAAGAAATTGCAATCATGCAAGTTGTGGGTCAAAATTTTTTCTAAATAATATAGTCTAGAAAAATGGGCATACGAAGAAGTTAGAAACGGAGGTGTGGAAGGATCATTGTCACAAAGTAGATTTCGAGTATATGGAAAAAATATCTCGGTGCATATAATCACTACGCTTATGATCTTTAAGGTTACTTATTTAATTTGATTTTGTGTGCACTCACAAATATCAAAGTTATAGGAGATGTATTGTCCAATAAAATATAAAACACAAGAAAGAGTAGAAGATAGGGTTGCCTTACAAAAAAAATATAGATATTCTTTTATTTCAAATTAATAAATACGAAACTATTAAAATAATAGTTAACATTCTAAAATCATTAAAACTAAAATATTAAATTTAATGTATACTTAATCAAAAATAAAACCTACGGTTGTTAATAATATTTATTAAATAGATATTTTTAATTTGAAACATTAATATTATTGCTAACAAGGGATACATCTAGTCTTGCAAAAATTAAACTAAATTGACTAGAGAAAAATAAAAGCATGCCTTAAAACTAGTTATGGAGTTTAATGATGAAAAGTTTGGGTTTTAATTTTATAAGAAGTAAATTTATATATATATATATATATATATAATAAAAAATGGGTTACCTTTCGTTATGTAATTAAATTCAAAAATTTTCATAATTAAAAAAAATTGTTTTGATTAGTGTGATTTCTTTTCAAGCTAAAGAAAAGAAAGACATAAAGTTAGAAAATTATAGATCAATTGAAGCATCATTAATTATTTGACCTAATATATTTGTATTATATAGACCTAATCTATATGTATTATATATTAAACTTGAGGTTGGGAAGAGAAAGAGAAGGGATGGACATGGTCTTTGTCCAAGAAAGGAGAAAGAAGGGATGGGTTCAATGGTCCACCAAAGAGGGAAAAGAAATAGTAAAATTATTTCATGGGGAGTTAGATGAATGATCAATGATGTGAGCATGAGAAAATAAGGTATGGTTAATTGTAAAGTTTCCTAAGTAAAGATAAAGGATTAGCTTTCTATAAAATTGACAAGAAAAAAGATATAGGTAAACATGGCAAAGCGAATCGAGTTAGATAATCCATGGCAAATTAGGCGGATTATCGGGTGAGGATATTACTGTGACGACCTGCTTAATTTGCACATTTTTTTTTATAATAAAATCAATATCACAAAACTCAGTAGATCATAATCCACCTGGATCCGTGGGTACCAAGGATACGTCAGAAACACAATGCAGAAGTCTAAGCAGCAGGAAATATACAATCATATACATCTCATTATACCATACATCATAATACCAGAGTTACTACAACCACTGTATTTATATACACATAGTACACAACCCAAAAGATATCTTAGGGTCATCCCACAAAATACATCCGACCCTATCAAAACACTTACCCTTCCAGAAGGGCAGATCAATCGTACTAGATCAGCGGGGTTTTACCCGCTCTCCTATCAGGGGCTCTTGAAATATTTATAAAATTTTGGGGTGAGACACCTCTCAATAAGGGAAATAAACTAACGCTAGTGTGTGACAACATGAGTATTTCTATGTTCTATATAAAATCATACATAAACATATCAGTATAACTGTCTATATCATATCTGGGAAACATATATTTTCAAATCATTGCAGAACATATATGATTTTCATAAATATAATTCATCTCGTATAACATAATATGAAAACAATCCTAGTAGATTAACTAGCTAATGTCATGTATTACCCCCACATGACTGAACAATCCTGGTAGATTAGCTGGCTAATGTCATGTATTACCCCCACATGACTGGCCTTGTGTGGCCCGAAGGTGGGACCTGACAATGGTTGGCCGACCACTGCCAAGTCAAGAGTACATTCTGTAAGTCTGATAGGTCTGCTAGACCTGGTCCGTTCACCAGGGGCGCTCATACATTTCTTAAAAACCACATCGACCATCCAATCTCACACCACTCCGTACAACGACATTAACACAGATATCATGATCATGATGACCATGGACACATAGCAACGATACTATACAAGTGCTAGCCTAGACCAAGCCAACTAGGTTCTGATATCATATAACATATATTGAAACTGTGATACATGGATATTTCATATCATTAATTATCAAATCAATCATATCATTTTTCATATATACGTATATCATGAAAATCATCAACCCGTACACCGGTATTTCACATTTTACCATAGCTCGATGCGTACGCCGGCAAATCATATTCATAGCTCAATCCATACGCTGGAAAATCACATCTATAACTCGACCCGTACACCGGCAAATCATACACATAGCACAGCCTCTACGCCAGCAAAATATATCCATAGCTCAGCACGTACGCTGGTAAATCATACACGTAGCTCGACCCGTACGCTGGCAAATATATCAAAATCTTGGCCCATACGCCGGTTTTCCTTTATAAAAATCCGTATCATTAACACATTCCCAGGAAAAAGTTTTTCATTGTAATTCCTACTCATGCTACACGAAATAGGTTTTTCATATATCTAACATACCATCATTTTCAGCAGTATTTCTCAAATATCAATCATATATAAATATATTTATTTCCTGGAAATTAAATTATATAATATTATACATACTTTTCATAAAATACTAGTTTAGTTTATCCCCTTACCTGAGTTCTAAAAAGCCCCTAAGATAAATACTCCTTCACCCACAGGGTTTCCCGTTCTACACCCTGAAAACAACATTCCTCATAACTAAAGTTCAGTATTACTACGTGTACAACACTTCCTACAACTGTCAGATAACCAAATATTGAGTAGAAAGTTTTACCTTAGATTTGGGATGGTTTCCAATTCAGCCCCATTGACGATCCACTCCAGTATATTTGTAGAGAATTTTCCTAGGAGCATCGTGGTGGCTTCAGATCGTCAAACCGGCGAAAATTCGGCCCAAAAACTTAAAGAAAAAGAGGAGAAACCGAAGGATGAGAGAGAGAGAGAGAGAGTGAGAGAGAGAGAGAGAGAGAGAGAGAGAGAGAGAGAGAGAGAGAGAGAGAGATTCTACGCAGAATATTTCGGCCAAAAATGGATTTTAGGCCTATTTAAACTAGGGGATTCATCGACGAGTCCTGTAGAAAGTTCGTCGACGAACCTAAACCCTCATCAACGAATTTTAGACTTCCAAAAATCTTCTCTCGGTATCTTCTCGTTGATGAGATGGAACTTGGTCAACGAGATCTTGAAGAACCCTCGTCGACGAAACCCCTATGTTCGTTGACAAGGCCTAGAAAATTTCTTGGAATCATCCCATCCAAAATGCTACGTCGTCGACGAATTTGGCTGCCTCCTTCTGTTCCTATTTCCATTTCCCTTTCTTCTATTATTTAAATACCATTATTCTTCATGTTGTTACAATTACAATCCATATCTGAGTTATTTAAGTTGTGGATTTATGGTAGTTCGAATTGGATAATCAGTGGCGGATGATGGATGATCCGTCATTCTCATCCCTAATATAATTTTTTTTTACCATCCAATTAATAATTTATTCTGTAACGAAATAACTGAAGTTATTTTTGAAATTATTGTTAGCCTTGGTGGCTCTATGAGCTTAATTGTCATGTCTTGATGACAATAACCCATTAGTGGTTGTAGGTGAACTAATATTTGCATATCAAGTTATGGTAAGTACACACTCATCGATTGTTAATAGATTAACCTATTTGTTGGAGATTGTTAGTCTCGGTGGGAGATTGTTAGTCTCAGTGGCTACATTGCTTATTGTGTTTTGATGATATTAACTAATTTGTTGTTCCTAATTTTTTTTCTATCTTTACAATCATGTTTGGTACAAGTACTCGTATATGAAGTACTGAATCAAAGGCAAAGATTAGTTGTTTAGTTTGTCAGTTGTTTATGAGTTTATGTATGGATGGTCTCTGAGAGAATTATATAAGGTATTGTAAGTTCCCGAGCCACTATGTGTAACCATAGTATTCCTCTGCCAAAAGTGAGGGCTAGTAAAAAATTTGGGACAGGACTGCTATGTGGGTGGCCGCCGGCTCTTCCAAGAGTCGAAGTAGTAATAGTTAAAATGATATGATAGAAAATAGTTAGTAAATTTTGGAGTCAAAATTTTTATAAGGAGTGGACATTGTAGAGACACGAACCCAAAAAAATAAGGAAAATTAAATAAGAAAGGAAAATTTCAAAAGTAGAACAGTAGGCTTTGTCGACAAGGTCCAGGTTCTCGTTGACGAAGGCCCTTATGTGGTCTGTCGCTGAAATTCAAAGCCTCATCGATGAGGAGATCCAAAATGGCCAAAAATATCAGGTTTAGGGTTCGTTGACGAAGCCCTTCTTTCGTCGACGAACGACCTTCTGTAGCTCATCAACGAAGGCACCACTTCGTCGATGAATTTGATTGGGTTAAGAGTCTATAAATAGGATTTTTGCTTGCTTCTTCATTAAGAAAGCTAATTCTCTCTCTCTCTCTCTCTCTCTCTCTCTCTCTCTCTCTCTCTCTCTCTCTCTCTCTATCTCTCTATCTATCTATCTATCTCTCTCTCTCTCTCTCTAGAACCACGAACCATACTCTCTCTCTCTCTCTGGTTTCTTCGCTGTTCGTCGCCTGAATTAACGATCGGAAGTTGTCACGAGGATCAGGAAGCGAATATCTAAAATCTTAACAGAGTAGATTCTTGATCTCGCGAAAAAGGTTGGGTTCAGTTTGCGAGCATTTTGGATTCTTTTTCAGAAAAATGTAAGGGGATTAAGTTAAGTAAGTTTTTTAATAAAATTGAACCATTTGAAATGTTTATGAAGTAAGTATATTTATGTTTCCAGTTGAGATTTCTAAAACAGACCGTTCAAAAGATCCGTTTTCAAACTTAGGATATATGTTATGGTATTTTTAGTATAAACAAATGGTGGGAAGCTCAGTTTTATGTTTTGAACCGTATATGCTATGTTTTCTTGGTTGCCTATAGGCTATATTCAAAGTATAGGAAATTGTGTGGCAGGCAAATGATATGTACGTACTTTTTTGTAATTGAAATGATGAATGTTTGTGAAATATTGGAGCTTCTTATGAAAGTATAGGATTATGTTTTCGGTCGTGAGGGCCAGGATTATGTTTAAAGGCTGTGAGCCGAGTTTTATGTGATGGCCCAGGGCTGGAGGTTTTTAAATGATAGATTTTATATGAAATGAATATGAAATATGTTTTTATTACTTAAATTGCATGATATGCTTTAGGAACCCTGAGGACCATTATGTTATGAGCACGGTACCGTTGTTAGAATTTATATATGTGGCCATGTGCGCCCACACTATACTGTGAGAGTGGTGTGGGTGGTTTTAGCCGATTAGCCTCGGTAGAGGGTGTACCTTACCTGGAACCCCGGACTTTCAAGACATGGTAGGCCAATCACAACACGCAAGAAATTGTGGATGCTTGCGTGGACGGTGTTAGACGCAGATGTATGTTTGACTTTGTCTGAGTTGATCACCCTAGGCTTAGTCCAACCTTCGGACAGCACAACCCTGACCACAGGGGTTTATACATGGCGGTTAGTCCTAGGAGGTGTCTTTTATGCATATCTATATATTTATGTAAATGATGTTATGTGATTAATGAATTGTTTATGTCAGGAAAATGAAACGAGTATTTTCAACTGTATAAGTATGTATGATATCAATGCGGTTATTTTTGGTTATATGAAGATTGGATGTTTTTTTGTAAAAACTAATGCATGCTGCCCACATGCTGATATTAACTTGATCACCCTTACTGAGAAGTGTCTCACCTCAATATACAAATCATCTTTTCAGGAAATAACATGTATCGTGCTTAACAACGTCAAGAGGGTGAAAGTTATAATAGTCTTTTTGGGAAGATTTGTATGACCTCAGGTGTATGTAAGTTATGTTGTAAGTTAATGGATATGTATTATGGTTGTTTGGACTGAACTAGTTGTCCAGTTTTGGGTTGGATTGTAATAAGGATGTTTGGGAAACCTTTATGTATGAAAGAACTTAGAACTCTGGTAATGTATATATGGAGAATGTTTCATTACTTCCGCTGCATGTTTATTGTTATGAAATGGTATCAAATACATGGACGTCACTAAAGTAGCATCCCAGGCCCACATGACGGGTTGGGGCATTACAACATGCATACTAGGACACCTAAGTTTATAGGATTTTACTAAAGTCACAAACTCAACATACATAGTTTTCAAAGTTAAAATCAAAGAGTTTGTCAAAAGAATCCTAAACTTAAATATGTTTTCATAAGGGACAAGTTTTCAACATCTTTGTATTATAAACTTTTATATACTTTGTCCTAGTTTTGTCAAAGCATAGTTTATGTCCTAAAGCTTTATGAAAGTCAAATATGTTTTTATAAAAGGACATAGAAGCATATAAGATATCTAAATGAGCTTTCAAAAATGTTTTATCAATCAAGATATCTCATATTCAAGGGAAAACTCACTTGGACAAGTTTTAATCTTTCTTAGACTTAATATATTTTATATGCTTTTATCCAAGAATATTTTAAGTCATTAAAAGGCTTATTAGCATGGAAAAACAGAGCATTAGTTGACTAATGAGGATGACTCGTCGACTAATTAATCCAGTAGCCCTAATTGAGTTTCTGCCTAGGAAACTCGTCGACGAATGGCATTGAGTCATCCACGAATGACAGTGACTAGTTGATGAATGGTAGTTGACTCGTCAACGAAAATTTCCAATAGCCATCACGAGTCCTCAACGACTACAACTGACTCGTCAACGATTAGGGTAGACTAATCGACGATTCGCATCAGGATTTAGTTCCCAATCGCTAAAAAACGGCTAGTTTGTGAGCCAATTAATTGGGAGTTGCTCCCAACAGTCAAATAACGGTTGGCACTTTACACTTTGCATTTTAATTATTCATCACAAGTGCACATTCTCTCTTACTCACTAATCTTGTGCGAATCATTCCTTGAGAGAATAGTGTGAGATTTGTTTTGTATTTACAATCTGGTCATTTAAGGAGCATCATTTTGTGAATCATCTTCTTGTTGTTAAAGGTTCTTTGTGAACCAAGTTGTAAGGTTTTTTGTGAACCGTTTGGTGAAAGTTCTTTTTGAACTGATTTGCAAGGTTTCTTGGTGAACCTTGCGACTCTTAATGAGTGTTAGGGATTTGTTCCCGAGTAAAGGCTTCTCCATCGATGAAGAAGTTTATAATGGATTGTTAAATCCTTGAGTTGATCTCAAGGCGTGGACGAAGGCTTGGTGTCGAACCACGTTAAAATACCGGTGTTAAGATTTCTCTCCCTATACTCTTTAATTTGTGTCTTGTGCATGATTTACATTTTATATAATGTGATATAATTGTTTGAATTTTGCCAATATTATTATTTTGTGGAGAAAGTCGATAATACGTAAAAGAGTCCATTCACTCCCCTTCCCCCTCTGACTCTATATATTCCCGGGCCAATGAGTGGTATCGAAGCATACCACCCACTATCAATTATAATTTTTAATATATTAAACATTTAATAACTAATCACAAAATTTTAATTTTTATTTTATTTTTCAAAGCATGAATTTAGGGACTTTTGTTTTATTCATAAGAAAACTGAGTATTTGGGCTTGAGTTTGAATGTGGGCATAAGGTAGACCTAGAGACAAAATTAGTAGTACAAGAGTTAAGAGTGTGGGACTAGTCCTTAGCCAATAAAGTTTATGTTAATTGATTTGATGTCTAATAAACATGAACATATTAGATTATCAATGAATTTAAATATTAGTTATTAACGGATATACGGATGTCCATCGGATAAAATCCTAAATCTACCAACCGATTCATTTAGAGGAGGATAAAAAAAGTTCAAACCATATTCGATTCATTTAATGTGCAGATCGGATTCGGTTAGCATTAACGAATTTTTATTCATTTTGTTAGGTCTAAATATAGAGGTGTTTTAATATTATTGTCAAAAGTTATGAAAATTAAAATTAAAAATCAAAAATAGAAATTAAAGATTAATGGCAATCGACAACCTACTCGTTTAATATTTTTAAAATAAATTAAAAGTTTCATTAAACAAATGCTCATTTTTGTCCTTGAATCAAATAAAAAGTATAAGATATGATTAAAATAACAAAAGAATAATGTCATATAAATTTAAAATGCTATAATATAAATAAAATTATTATAGTTATTTTTACTTAATTATTATATTTTTAAATCCACTTCATAAGCACAATCTATCATACATGACAACTAAAATACTGCAATTTTGTAAATGATTTTCATTATTTTTCATTTTTTAAAAAATTTTATGGGCATTTTAATTTAATTACATTTTTGAATTCACATGATCATTTTATTTTAATTTCAGCTAATAAGTATGGATAGAATGAATGGTTTTATATGAAAAAAATTTAATTCTAAATACTAAAACATTTTGGCAATAGGTTGACAAAATAACTAAATTAAAAAAAAATAAAAAAATTCTAATTTTCAATTTTTTTTCGCAAACAACTGAAAATTGTTAACAAAAATAGAAAATTGACAGGATAAAAAAAAAAAAAAAAAACACACACACACACACACACACATTTTCATAATTTGTTTCTTTACTGTATAGAAACCAAAAAAGGAGACTGAAAACGGACACGACACTGACAGTCTCGTAGCAACCCGTTTTGTAGTGAAAAATATTTTCTATTTTTTATTCTTTAGTTTTTCAAAGAATTATAAAATTATTAACTTACTTTTATATTTTTTCAAGAATCATATTTTAAAAGTAGAAAATAAAGAGTTTGTTTAAATGTGCAAAATAAATTTTCATTTTTTATTCTATATTTTAGAACAATTGCAAAAAGACTACTTCTTTTTTATTTTTTCAAAAATTATATAAATCATACTTGGGTTCATGGATTTTTGGGTTTGAATTTGGGTTCATATGGATTTAGAAAAAAAAAAAAAGTTTACACATAATCCACACAAATTAAAGTTCAAAATCCAAATTTCATGCTCACATATATAAAGAAAGAATTAGAAATGTAATATATATATATATATATATATATATATATATATATTCTAAATTTTTATATAAATTTAGAAAAATAGAAAATAAGATGATATTATTGCAATTATTTTAAAAATTAAAAATAGAAAATAAAGCTATTTTCACACAAAAATAGTACCAAAAGTGTTATCATTTTTCATTTATTTCATTCAAATTTTGTAAATATAAAAAGTTAGCTACCTTTTTTTGTAATTTTTTGAAAACCTAATATGAAAAATAAAAATTATTTTCTATAAATAAATGAGCCTAAACTTTTTTAGAGATCATATAATGTTATTTATGATTCTTATACTTCTGTTTTGATAAGCAAAGAAGGAAGGAGGAAAAACATGAAGGGGGCAGCACAGCATGACTCGTCGATGAGGAGCCTATGCTCATCGACAAGGGAATAGCAGATGTTCATCGACGAAGGTTGGTTCTGAAGCTCGTCGATGAATAATTATCGAGAGCAGGAAATTTTCTGACTTCTGGCATCATCAACGAGAGCCATGTATTTTTCGACGAAGGTTTTTCATGGTCTCGTCAACGAGGCTCTGTGTTCGTAAATAAGAGTTGCTTGGGTTGTGGCAATTTTTTTGAATTTTGAATTTTTGACGTTGGGTATTTGGGCAAACAGGGGGAAACCTCTGAGGAAACTCTATATATGTCATCTGGGCATATTTTGAGAGGGAGAGTGATCATTATTGAAGTGTATTGTGTACATTTTGATTTCCTTAATGAAAATTGTGTGTCATTACTTCCGTGGATGTAGGTTTTGTTGAACCACGTAAATTTTTGTGTTGATCTTGTTCTAGTTGTGTATTATTTACATTTACTTGTTGTTTATTTTGCTGTGCATTTTCATTATACGATCCATATCACAACAAATTGGTATCGGAGCGTAGTTGTTATGGCATCGGGATCATCTTCTACAATATTTGACGTTGTCAAATTTGATGAAACCAGAAACTTTGGTTTATGGTAGAGGAGAGTGAAAGTGAAAGATATTCTAGTGCAACAAGGAATTGCTGAAGCATTGTTTGATACTTAATTGGAAGGAATGGACGAGACAACATGGGTAGATTTGAAAGCAAAGGTAGCGTCGACAATATGCTTGTGTTTGGTTAGTGAAGTTCTCTATTGAGTGATGGAGGAGGATTCTCCAACGGCTATCTAATGAAAGTTAGAAAGTCGGTACATATCTAAATCCCTCAATAACAAACTTTTTCTTAAGCAGCATTTATATTTACTTAAGATGGTAGAAGGATATAGTCTAGATCAACACATCAATACATTTAACCAAATCATAAGTGATCTTATGAGGGTTGATGTGAAGTTTGATGAGGATGATAAGGCTTTGATGCTGTTAAATTCTTTGCCCTCGACTCATCCCTACAAAAATCTTGTGACCACTCTTACGTGGGGAAAATAAACACTTGATTTGGAAGAAGTAACAAGTGTTTTGTTAAATTTTCATCAAATGTTGAAAATATGCGATGAAGGAGAAGGATTTTTGGTAAAGGGTAGTAATGACGAGATAAAGGAAAGTTTAAAAATGGGTATAATCAGAAATCCCAGAATCAATCCAAGAAAAAGAAGAAAATTCGGTGTTATAAATGCGGTAAAAAAGGGCATGTGAAACCGGAGTGTCCGTATTGGAAGAAGGGAAATTCTAATAAGTATGAGGGATTTCTAAATCTATAATTCTAAATCTATAAATGTTGTTCAAGAAGAGGATTCAGCGGATGGTAATGTTTTATCAGTTTCAGCGGAGTCGGATAATCTATCGGAGTCTTGGATACTTGATACGGCATGTTCTTATCACATGACTCCAAACAAGGAGTGGTTTAGTACTTACAGGTTAGTAAATTATGGATTAGTTCTTATGGGTAATGATGCTTCTTGCAAGATCATTGGCATAGGAAATGTAAAGATAAAAATGTTTGATGGTGTTGTAAGAACATTGTGTAATTTAAGACATATACCTAAGTCAAGAAAGAGTTTGATATCTCTTGGAACTTTGGATTGTAATGGATTTAATTACAAGTCCAAAGGTGGAGTCTTGACGGTATGAAAAGATAATCTAATTGTGATGAAAGAGCATAAGTTGGATGGGAATATTTACACGTTGCAAGGAACTACCATTGCAGGTGGAGTTGCAACCGTGAATGCTGAATCAGATGAGACCGTTTTGTGGCATATGCGTCTTGGGCATATAAGAGAACATGGCATGAAAGAACTACACAAGAGAAAATTGTTGAAAGGTTTAAAATCATGTCAGTTGGAATTTTGCAGATTTTGTGTTCTTGGGAAATAGAACATGGCAAAATTCAGTTCATCTACTCACAAGATGAAAGGATTTCTTAACTATGTACATTCATATGTTTGGGGCCTAGTAGGAGTTGCATCAAAGGGTGGACATGTATACTGTGTGAGTTTCATTGATGATTACTTATAGAAGGTTTCAGTTTACTTCATGTGTTATAAATCTAGTACGTTTGCCAAGTTTAAGATTTGGAAGGCTGAAGTGGAAAACCTAACAGGGAGGAGAATCAAATACTTAAGGTCAGATAATGGGACCGAGTACACTAATTCTTAGTTTATGGAGTTTTGTGCGCAGCAGGGCATTAAGAGACATTTTACAGTTCTCCGGACACCTCAACAAAATGGTGTGGTAGAACGGATGAACTGGACTCTTGCTGATAGGGTTCAGTGTCTCAGATTGAATGCAACACTACCAAAGAACTTCTAAGCCGAGGCAATTAGTATGACTTATTTTTTGGTTAACCGATCACCAAGGGCATGACTAGCGGGTAAAGTGGCGAAAGAGGTTTGTATAGGAAATGCACTAGATTACTCCGAATTGAAGGTATTCGGGTGTCCAGCCTATGTCACATGTCTAGTGAGGAGAGGTCTAAGCTTGACCCGAAGTCTCGTCGTTGCATCTTCTTGGGATATCCAGAGGGTGTGAAGAGGTATAAGTTGTGGGACACAATGGCAAACAAGGTGGTGATCAATAGAGATGTAGTCTTTGATGAGAAGGCTATGGTGAAGCGTACTCAAGAGTTTGATGAATAGAAACAGGAGCCAGAAAACTGGGGCAGTGATGAACATATTGTACAGGTGGAGTTGGAAGCTCAGGGCAACGGAAATGATCATGGTCCCATGGTTTCAGGGAGCTCTAGCTTTGAAAGCTAGTAAGTAGACAATATTCCTATACGGAGATCCGGACACACTATCAGGCCTCTATCAAGGTATGGTTTTGATTAGTTAGTATCTTATTCTTTCCTTACTTGTTGCAACGATCCAACTTCTTTTCAAGAGGCAGTGCACGGCCAGGAGAAAGATAGGTGGATGGGAGCAATGATTAAGGAAATGGAATCACTGCGTAAGAATAAAACTTGGGAGTTGGTGGAGCTTCCAGATGAGAAGAGACGGATTAGGTGCAACTAGGTGTATAGAAAGAATGAGGTCATTTCAGAAAAGGAATAAGAGAAATTCAAGGCATGATTGGTGGCAAAAGGATACTTACAAAAAAAGGGGATATATTATGATGAGATCTTTTATCCAGTGGTATGACATACTTCTATCAGAATTTTGTTAGGGTCGATAGCTTATTAAGATCTTCATTTGGAACAAATGGATGTGAAGACGGCATTTCTTCACGGTGACTTGGAGGAACAATTCTACATGGTACAATCGGAGGAATTCATTAAACAAGGAAAGGAAAATTTTGTTTGCAGGTTGAAGAAATCTTTTTATGGGCTGAAACAATCTCCAAGGAAATGGTATAAACGGTTTGATTCGTATATGATGAAGATTGGCTACAAACGGTGTGAGTATAATTGTTGCGTTTATATGAATAAACTTGAGGATGGTTCTCTTATTTTCTTGTTATTGTACGTCGATGACATGTTGATAGTTGCAAAGGATTTAGCTGAGGTGAATCAGTTAAAGGATTTGTTGTATAAGGAATTTGACATGAAGGATCTTGGTTTAGCCAAGAAAATACTTGGGATGGAGATTCACCGTGATAGGACTGCAGGGAGATTATGGTTATCTCGGGGCGGTTATGTTCAGAATGTGTTGGAAAGGTTTAGCATAGCTTATGCAAGACTGGTATGTACACCTCTAGAGAATCATTTTAAGTTGTCTACTGTAGATTGCCCAAGTTCAGATGAGAAAATCCAGGACATGTCAAAGGTCCCCTATGCTAGTATTGTGGGAAGTTTAATGTATGTCATAGTATGTACGATGCCAGATTTGGCTCATGCAGTAAGCGTGGTGAGCAAATTCCTCTCTAATTTAGGAAGGCTACATTGGGAAGCTATCAAATGGATACTTAGATACTTGCGGGGTACATCGGGATATGACATCATGTTCAGCAAGTAATAGGATTGTCCTTTAGTTATAGGATTTGTTGATGCAGATTATGCTGGGGATATGGATGACAGAGGTCTACAATGGGATATGTGTTTACCATTGTAGGAGGACCGGCATGTTGGAGATCCATGGTATAGTCTCTGGTTGCATTGTCCACGACTGAGGCAGAATATATGGCAGTTGCCGAAATTGCAAAGGAAGCCTTATGGCTTACTAGTTTAGTCAGAGAGCTGGGGTTACAGTAAGATGGTGTGGTGCTGCATTGTGATAGTCAGAGTGCCATTTACTTGGTGAAGAATCAGGTACATCATGCTAGGACCAAACACATTGATGTGAGGTTCCACGGAGTATGTGAATTGATTACTTCAGGTGAACTTATGTTGGAGAAAGTTTACACATCTGATAATGCAGCAGATATTCTGACCAAATCAGTTACTTCAGAGAAGTTCAAGCATTGCTTGGACTTACTCAATGTCTCCAAGTGTTAGAAGGGAGACATACCCAACCAAGCGTTTTCAAGTTCAAAGTGAAGCAGTTCATGATTTTGAGATTCTCCTAAGGGGCGTATAATCTTCAAGGTGGAGATTGTTATTTATGGCTCTTATACTTCTATTTTGATAAGAAAAGAAGGAAGGAGGAAAAACATGAAGGGGGCAGCACAGTAGGACTCGTCAACGAGGAGCCTATGCTCATCGACAAAGGAATAATAGAGGATCGTCGACGAAAGTTCTAAAGCTCGTCGACGAATAATTACCGAGAGCAGGAAATTTCCAAACTTCTAGCATTGTCTACGAAAGCCCTGTATTCATCGATGAAGGTTTTTCATGGTCTCATCAATGAGATTCTGTGTTCGTTGATGAGAGACGCCTGGGCTGCGGCAATTTTTCTGAATTTTGAATTTTTGAACATTGGGTGGTTGGGCAAACGGGGGGAAACCTCTGAGGAAACTCTATATATGTCATTTGGGCATATTTTGAGAGGGAAAGTGATCATTATTGAAGTGTATTATGTACATTTTGATTTCCTTAGTGAAATTTGTATGTCATTGCTTCCGTGGATGTAGGCTTTGCCGAATCACGTAAATCTTTGTGTTGATCTTGTTCTAGTGGGCTGTGTTATTTACATTTACTTGTTGTTTATTCCACTGTGCATATTCATTATACGATCCATGTCACAACATATAATTTTTACAAATTTTCTTTCCTGTTGATTTAAAAATTCTGTGAACTGCTTTTGAGGTTTAGGAATAGGGGTTGCAAAACGGGTTTGCAGGCCAGGTTTGGGCTAGGTGGCAAATAGGTCGGTGTTAAACGGGTCACAACCATGCAAACTCTAACCCACCCATTCAATAAACGAGCGAATCATGGGTTGCCCGTTTAATAAAATAATTTATTTATTTTAAAATTTCCATATAAAGACTTTTTTTTTAAATAAAATAAAATAAAAACGGTTGGTCCTCTATGGTAGAATGGTAGATGAGATTTGCTGTCTGGGTCTCTAGATTGTGAGGGAGCTTGATCCTTAAGGCCATGAGGGAATGAGTCGAATGACCACCGTCCAAGCATGTAAGGGTGAGGGAGATGGTGTTGTTGGCGACTTCAACTTGGCGACGTGCAGCAAGCGTGCTGGGCAGAATGAGCAAGGGCACAAGGGGCACACAGGCATGGCAATGGAGCTGTGGTGTGGAGACTGTAGTCTGTGGAGCTGGAGACGACCACCTGTGGAGGCAACGAGGACTCGATGATGACAAGGAGTGGATAGCAGCAGGAGGCAGTCGCGACCCGCAGGAAATTGGAATTAGGATTTAGGGTTTTATCTTAGTAGGGTAGGGTTAGTGAGTTAAAGGTTATTGGGTTTATATATAGGAATAGGAGCCAACTGAATTGGTCACCCGCCGGGTGACCCAACCTGAACCTGAGTTGACCTGTTTATAAACAAGCGGGTCAGGAGTTGACCCATTTTAAACAGACAAGTCATGGGTTATTTGTCAGGTTTCAACCCGTTTTGTCACCCCTATTTGGGAAAAAGAAGCACACTTTTCTCAATATTTTAAAATTTTCATGAATCTCTCTTGAGTTTTAGTAAAAAGACATAAAAAAATTAACCTCTCCTATATTTAAAAATCTCAAAAGCCTCCTTAACATCTGAGACAATTATACCACCTTTATAGGGGAAAGAATTCGAGGACCAATATTATTTTCCTATCAAGCCCCCCAGCCAATGAAATTATTCAAAACAGTGGGTCTCACAAAGTACACGTGAGCTTGCCATATAGAACCTACATAGAACCTACTATTTGAAGTGATTTCATTGGACAAGAAGTTTGACAAAAGACCATGCTTATCCTCCAAGAGGATCTAACCTTTTTTTTCAATCTAGACATCTATGGGCTCGTTTTTTAGCCAAAAATTAAATAATGTTCGTGCCCTTGTACTTAAATTCAAGAAAGTCCATATGATTTGCAGAATATTGTTAAATTTCTTAATCTAACTATTTCAAGCATTAATTATTCAATATAATTAATTAATCTTATTTAATGAATATTTACTTTGAACCTAATTATCTCAAGATTATGATCTTCTATGGGCTTGTTTTTTCACCAAACATCAAATCGGTTCTCCTTTTCTCGACTAATTAAATTTTAAAAGAAGTTCATGAGATTTTTGAAAACTCTAAAAGTATTCCGCATTCTTTTGTCAAATCTCAAGGGATGACTTTTAAATTTTCAAAATGTCAAGCAAGATTCGTGTCATTTCACGTCAATGACTTTTGTTCTGCTTACACATAAATTTTTTTAAAAAAAAAGTAGTATATCATAAATTTAGATGCATACTATGATGTGAATTGTGTAAAAAATATTTGGAGTTAGCCTACTATCACTTCATTGTTTTGATTAGTAGTTTAGTATCATTCATTCAATAATAGTAATGCAATAATAAGCAAACTAAGTCAAACTGTTCACGAGTGGCTTGAAAGTTTAGCTCAATAAAAGCTTGTTAGACTTGTTAATTATGTAAACAACTGAATGCCCAATTTTACGACTTATTTAATAAACGAGTCAAGCCTAAACATAAATGAACTTGACTTGTTTCGGCTTGTAAGCAGCTCGGACTCATTTAATAGGCTTAAATTAAAATCATTTATGGACTAGTTTAATAAGGTTGAATTAGCATGATAGACTATATTAAGCTTAAAAGTAGAGACTATTTTTACATAATATTATTTAGTTTGTTGGCCTAATAAGACTTACGATTCTTATTTTTATGATAACAAATCAAGAGAATTTAATATGTTTCAAAGTTGTAATGTTTCAAGAATTAAATATTAGAAAGCTCAAGATCAAGTAATCACAATAGTACAATCAAAACATACAAACAAGTGATTCAAGCAACACTCAGATCAAAGGGCAACAAAGCTCAAAGTTTGACAAATACTATGAAAGACCTACAAATACTCATTTTTATCAAAGGGCATACATGAAGACTTCAAGAATTGAAGGATTTAGAGTCCTAAGGAAGTCTTTTGTAAGTACTTCAAGTAAAAATCAATATAAATGCATTGAAGCTTTTTAGGATAATCAAAGACCTAGAAACCATTTGTTAAAAACCTTGAAATATAATTTCTAAAATTATATATTATAAAGGTTCCAAGAGAAAAGTGTTTTTAAAATAAAAATCTTGAAAAACAAGTATTTTAAAATGCTCAGGCTCCTGACATAAAACCCATAAGCGACTGATCATTTTATATTTTTTAAGATAGGTAGATAGAATGGTGACAGGCGCCTCAGCATAGCCAGACAGGCGCCTGCCTTGTCAACTGAGGCGACTGACTATGTTTGGACAGGAGCCTACCAGTACACTAACTTTCAAAATTAAATTGAGACAGGCGACCGCCATTCGAGAGTTTTAAAAAATTATAATAGTGCAAACTTGAAAAACTATAACAACCTGAAATTTCATACCAATTTTTTTATAAATATACTGCAAAATAAAATACTCTAATATCCCTGATAATGTCTGCTATAACATCTCAGGCCCCTAGGTGGGCACTAAGGAAATTCCTGTTCGCGGAATAACAAACCTATGCAGTGGGAAAACATAAAGTCATATATCCATATATACAATACCAGAATCCAGTATTATCCCCAAACATACATACATAATAATACATCATCCCAGCATCTTCTACCCAAACACTCTTGAATACTACTCAAAAATACAATTCCTTGATAACACTTATCCTACAGACAAGGTAGTGTGGACGACCTGCGAGCCTAATCTACTCGTCTAGTTAGATCACCTGAAAAATGTTAATTTAATGGGATGAGACAATGCTCAGTAAGAAGAAATATGTTATTACTAGTATGTGACAACTGAGTTTACATAAATAATTTACTGATAAATAACTGAACTGAGATATCATGTAAATACTGTGTAACTCACACCTATATGGCTTAAAATACAACTGTGTTATCTGAGTTTTCTATTTATTCATACTGCTAGGAATATTTTATATATATATATATATATATATATCTGTTGTTATTCTATAAATTTGTATATACATAAATAGCTGAGAAATATTCTTAGAAATCTATATATCATGATTTAACCTCTCATGACAGGGTTGTACAACCCGTATGCTGGACTTAACTCTGATTGGCCTACCAGGATAAGTCACCTGAATACTCTACCAATCCTCAGTCTGACCTTTACTGCAATCCCTCCAAAGGCATAGTATTGGTATCTACCTCGTCAAACCGACCTCCTTAACCCAACAACCTAGGGAGACTACAATCCCTTCATAGGCACGGTAGACGGAATTCACACACTATTTGAGATATGTGGTTGCACTCTGATTTGAAATAGCAATGGTACCATGCTCTACTGACTGAATCTGTCTGAAATAATTAATTTGACTAAAATTATTCATCAAGGACCTTCTATTGTATAATACTAATATATATATATATATATATATATAATTATCTTACTATTTCATCATGATTCCAAAATAACCATAACACTATAAATCTGATATGAAATACTGTAATATCTGACGTGAATAACTGTAATATCTAACTGAATAATTTGTAATATTTGAGTGTTATTGTTTTGGAAAATCATGAAGTTTTGTAAATATTGTAAATTATCTGTCTGTAAAATATCTGTCTGTAGAATATATCTATTTGTATAGTATCTATATATAAAATATATATATATATTTGTCTGTATAATATCTGATAAAGCATATTTCTGTGCAAAAATACTTTAAATCATGATATTTTGAAAACTACATAAACACTGTATTGAGCAAATATGTAAGAACCCGAACCGTGATAGATGGGTTTAATTAAGTAAGAGAGGGGCGAGATGGTAATTAAATAGGCTTCGTTGACGAAGCCAGAGTTCGTCGACAAAGGCCTTACATTTCTCGTCGACGAAGTTTAGAGGCTCGTCGACGAGGAGAAGCCGAGGGGTCTCGGAAATCCAGAAATCTCAGGCTCATTGACGAGGTCATGGTTTCATCGATGATAAAACTATAAGGCCTCGTAGACGAGGACGCAATTTGTTGACGAGAACGGCTGAGTCAAGGGTACTATAAATAGATATTTTCATTACTTGTCAGTTAAGAAATCTCATTTTCTCTCTCTAGAAACTCTTCCTACTCTCCATCTCTTTAGATTTCTTCGTCGTCCATCACGAGAAACGTTAATCCAAAGTTACCACGAGGATCATGAAAGGATTCTCTACAAGTTATGCAGATTGGATTTTCGATTCGGCTATTTTTGGGTTTTGGCGTAAAATCGAGGTAAGGCTCAGTTTTCATTTCTATTCCAGTAGTTTTGTAGCGAATGGAGTTGTGAGTATATTTTGTACTATACGTTGTCGATTTTGGAACTCAGTTCACTGTTTAGGGGCCTTGGAGTTTGGGATTTACCGTTTGGGGAAAGGTAAGGGGAATTGTGTTTATATCGGTTATTTTTCAAATTGGACTTAGTAGAACTGTGCTTTGCGGTCTTGTGTACGTTTTGATTACTCATTTAGGGCGATCTAATGGGTAAAACTATGGGTTTTTTTATGATTACTATAGACACCCTATTTTTGCCCTAGCCAAATAGAACAAGGGGTCCCCTCTTATTATTTTTATTATTATTATTATTATTATTATTTTCCTATATTATTAGTACTTTACTATTATTTTGCTTGTATTTTTATTATCATTATTATTATTATTTTTCATTTTTATTATTATTACTAGTACTTTTACTATCTTTATTTTCTTTTTACTTTACTATAATTATTATTATTATTTTATTTATTTTATTGTTTGTGATATATTATTATTATTATTATTATTATTATTATTATTATTATTATTACTGTTATTTGTTTATTATTTATTAGTATTATTATTATTATTTATTTTCCTACATTATTATAAGTAATTTATTATTACCACTATTATTTATTTATTATTATCATTATAATTATTTTATCTTTATTATTTTTATTTTTACTATAATTATTTATTACTATTTACTATTTAGTAGTATTACTATTATTATTACCTTATTGATATTTATATTATTATGATTATTATTATTATTATTATTTCCATTTTCATTATTACCATAAGAATAAAAAAAAAAAGGAGAAAAAGAAAAATAAAATCCAAAAAGGAAATGTTTTTAGTGTTTTCAAAAAAAATTTTATAAGAGGGGAGGCCAAGACAGCTAAGGGGGGAGGACACGGAGGCTGCGCACAGCACGCAGCAGGAACCAAAACAAAAACAAAAAAAACCTAACCTTTCTTCTCTCTCTCTCTCTCTCTCTCTCTCACACACACACCCAACCCCCGGCCATCCATCCTCTTCGCAACTCACCCTCACGTCCCGAAAATACAGCCAAGAGGCTACCTCACGGCCAAAACCACAACAGCCCAGGCCAGCTTCCCTCCGGCCACTCACAGCCCCATCACTGTCGCCATGTCTGCAACTGCTGTCGCTGCAACCATCCGAGAACTACACAGCAGCAGCGGCAACTCCTTCCAACTCCGGCTGTCACTCGTCCACACCACAGACCACCCTGCAGCCTCTGCAACTCTCTCCGGTGACCATTCCAGCACCAGTCCCAGCCGCGGCTATATCCGGCCATCTCACAGGCAAACCTAGCCCCCTCCAGCCACGACTCCCATCTCTGGCCCCC
The DNA here is from genome assembly GCF_029873635.1 of Malania oleifera. NCBI lineage: Eukaryota > Viridiplantae > Streptophyta > Magnoliopsida > Santalales > Ximeniaceae > Malania > Malania oleifera. The sequence goes on along the minus strand of NC_080422.1, from coordinate 108,202,648 downwards.
CCTCTGTAAGTACCCATTGCTGTCCCTCTTCACTGCACACACACACACACACAGCACGCAAGCCACACACACACACACACAGAAACGCACACACACACACAGCACACGCATACTGCACACACACGCAGCACACACACAGCACACACACACAGCACACACAGAAACGCACATTGCACACACACACAGCACACACACTGTCACACACATGAATTTTGTTTTATTTTTATTTACTTGTTTATTTATTTATTTTACATCTTTATTTGTTTTGGAATATTTGAGACACTAACATTGTTGCTTACTTTTGCAGGCACATATACATGTCTATATATATATACAAATACATGTAAAGCTTAATTTTTTTTATATACATTTAATTAGGTTTATATATATACGTATATTGGTTTTATTTTAAGTCTTAAAGCTCAAGTTTTTATTTTTATTTATTTTTTCTCTTTTCTCTTATTTGCATGTGGGTATGTATTAAAATAATATCTATTGTGGTATTTTGTGTGTGTATATTAATATAATACTTGTTGTAGCTTTTAGTTAAATATTTGCATATAGGCTATGTGTATATATGTATATTAATACATTATTTGCTGTAATATTTAGTTAATGTTTATATCTAAGCTATGTATGTGTGTATGTTGATATAATATTTATGGTAGTATTTAGTTAATATTATTATTATTATTATTATTATTATTATTATTATTATTATTTTTGCTAGTTTTGGTTTGTCCTAATATCTAATGTCTTGATTTTTGTTTTTTTTTTCTTTGCGTATGCAGGTACATAGGTTTTTATAATTTTTATAATCATTTTAATTTTTGATACGCAGGGTAAGTTTTGATTGTATTATTCATATAAGTTAATTTTCTTGAGTGCGAAATTTTTATAGTTGGAATTTGTCTAGATATTTAAAGTTTAACTTCATTTTATTCGTTGGATTGTTAATATTATTGTTGCATGTTTAATACGTAGTTAGAATAGTTATTGTAATTAGTTACTTAATCCATATGTTTAGGGCTATTTAGGGTTTTCATGGTTGATGCATGTTCAATTTCAATTACTTAGGGTTTTCTTTATGTGTTATCTATACTCATATTAACATTTTCTGATATTTAGTATTCGTATTCTAATATTTTATCATGTTTACATATAAAGGTATCAATCATTATGGTAAGTTTAGTGTTTTGGTATATATTTTGCTTAGTATGATATTGTATATAATCTTATGATATAATTATTATTTAACTTCACTTATTAAGGTATTTTTTTTTTTTTTATATAGATGGTATTACCTTGTATAGTATCTTGAGTGTTTTAATATATATATATATACATATGGTATTTTATTGCCTGTTTTGAAAGTTGTAATATTTTAATAGATATGCTTATTATCATTACTATTTTTATATGCATTGTGATAATTTAATATTTTAACTTATTATCTTATTAATATATAGTAAAACCTCCCATACTAGTATTTTCCTATAAAAATTTTATATACAATTTCAAAATTTGGGAGCGTATTTTCTTAGATATTTTATTGATTTTTATTATCCATATGATTTTAATGCTAGGGTATTAGCCTTCGAGTTTCATGTACCCCTAAGCTCTGAGGGAATATATATGTATATATTATATTATATTATATTATATTTATTTATTTATTTTTCATGTGTAATTATAAATTCATAAAAAGGGGCAATTTAAAGACTTATTAGATTAACTTAGAGATAATTTCAAATTAATTAGGTACCGTTCGTAAGAACGGGCGCGTAGGGGGTGCTTGTACCTTCCCCTCGCGTAACCGAACTCCCGAGCCCAACTCTGGTAATGTAGACCGATTCTACCCCTAACGGGGTAGTAATCATGTGTTCTAACCGCACTAAAGGTTAGTGGCGACTCCGACATTCCAATATTTTCCCTTGAATATTAAAAATAATTTTAATTTTGCCGCCCGGGGCACACGCGCTCTTAGGACGTCGCGACAATTACAATTTTGGAAAAAATGGGGTATTGGGTTGCATCCATGGTTTTGTTGGCATGTAATAGGGATGGTCATGCTTTGACTTTATTTAAACTGTATATGTTTGGAAAACCATGATTTTAGATTACCAAATGGATGTGGTATGTTTTGTTATATAAGCATGCATGGTTGTGTTTTTGTGCGAAATGCAATCGGAACTGAGTTTTTAGTTGTTCCAGGTACTGAGAGTGTTCGGCTCTATATCCAAGAGCATATGAAATCGCTAGCCATAGGTTGGCAGAGTGTCCGAATCTATATCCAAGGGCGTGAGCCTTACCAGCTGATCACCGAAGGGTGTGGATCCACAAGTTTGTACCGATATGATGCCATGGGAGTCTGGGACTTGCCATGTACCGGGCTGGATGTCGGGTATCGCAGGCCGGCTTCAGGCCAAGGGGTGTGACAACGCCGGATTTGATCATGTGCGTGTGCTCGTATGCACTGTGTTGAAACTAGTACTAGAACTGCATTTAATTGTGTGTGTTGTGTATCATGATAACACTCGAATGCGACACACCGACATAACTTGTATTCTTCCTTACTGAGAGGTGTCTCACCCCTGCTGTACGTACATATTTTTAGATCCTTCGGGTAACCGGAGCTAGCTTCTTGGTGTAGGAGCGTAGTGGTCGGTGTACCGTGGATAGTGCTTGGGTAAGTTCTAGGACTTTTGTGCTCGGGTTGTTGTTTTGGAGTAAGGTTGATAATCGGGTTGTATTTTGTGTTATGGAACTCGGACTCCTATTGTATAGACTCTGATATGGTACCATATATGTATAGAATGACATTTTTACGCTGCGTGTATTCTGTTGTGTATGGATGTGTATAGGGTGCCTGAGAACCCCACGGGGTCGGACCCTCATCCATTGTCCATTATTTTTATTATATTTGTTTGATACAGGGATAGGTTAGATTACATATTCACCCCTGAATCCCATTTTCGGGTTCAGGGCGTGACAAAATACCTACTCATGCCACACAAATAATAAAACTCATAATCTGAAATCTATAAAATTGTATTGTTTATACCCTGTATCTTAATAAACAAATACTATACTTTTCTGATAAAATTTCTTGAATTTACTAGCATAGCATATTTCTCTTACCTTGGCTAACTAAACTCGTCTATTGGTTCTACGGCGTTCATAATTCCATATTCCTGAAATTACACACACACACACATACACACACACACATATTCCTGTCAAATAACTGAATACCTAGAATAATTTTCATACTCATATCTTCTGAATTATAAACCATTCATTATCTTACCTGGTTTTTTGGGAGCACCCTCTAGGTTCCCTAACCTGCTTGCAGTAAAAGCCCCAACACCTTGAATTCATAATACACACATAAATTATCCCAAACACCAGTATGACAACATCTACTACTAAATTTGGGTTCAAAAAACCTACAAACCAAATATAGTCTACTTACCTTGATTTTGGGACGGTCCCCAAACTTCTCAAATCAACATTTTGCTCCGGTTAGGTTGTAGAGAATCTCCCCATGATCATTGTGGTAGCTTCTGATCGTTGAACAGGGGAAAATCGGAGCTGAAAATCTAGAGAGAAGGTGGAGGGATCATTTTCTAGAGAGAGAGAGAGTGAGTGAAATGGGACAAATTTTTTCACTGAAAAATGAATTTTCGGCTATATATAGATGGTTGGCCATATGGCCTCGTCGACGAGTCATGTAACCTCGTTGACGAGACCAAGAAGGAGGTTCATCGATGAACACATAACCCTCGTCGACGAATCTCAAGCCCTAAAATCAGCCCCCTCGGTAAGTTCTCGTCAACGAGACACATGTTCCCATCGACGTGCTAAAGAAGACTGCTCATTGACGAATGCTCTGCGCTCATCGACGAGACCCTGCTGAGTCCCCCCTTTGAAATTCCCTTTTCCTCATTCCTTTTATTATTTAATTTCTATAATTATCCGGGTTACTACAGAAACACTCCAAGTAAACTTGGGGAACTAGGAATTCACTTTTTTAAATCTATATATATCCCCCAAGGCAAAGATTTTTATAACAAGAAAATATTTTTAGCAATCAACATACTCTCAAGTGTTCTCAATTCTCAAAGGCTATCTTGCTCACATCTTGATGATCTTTCAACTGAATTTTTGCTAAACTTCTCACACCGAAATTGAGCATCAAGTCTGAATCTTTCAATCATAGGAAGATTATGCCAGTGATAGATTTACATTGAGCTTCAATTTCATTATATTGAGATTTATGTTGAAGTATATTTTGTGCTTAAACTTGTACTAACTTACTCTATCTGAGAGTGATTCTTGTACACAAATCTTTTCTTCTTGTTTCTTATTTCTTGACGATTCAGGGCTATTGGATCGTTATAATCGAGCATGGGGTATCGCTTGGAGAGGGAGCTCCACCCTATTGAACGAGGGATTGTAACGGTCAGTTCCACCCGTAAAGGAACGTGTTAGTCGAATCTTACGTTGTTGCCTAAGGCGAGGACGTAGGCTAGGTATAAGCCAAACCTCATAAAAAACTCGGTCTCACTCTCTTTCCCTAACTCCTTAATTTCTAGCATACTTATTAATTGCGTGGTTGATTTAAATTTCTTGATCATAAATACTACATTGATTGGACTTTAAATAAAATAAAATAAATTTATTTTTGGGACTTGCAGAAATCGAAAGAAAGTTTGTTGGTTGATCAATATAAATTGCAAAAACCATAAGGGAGTACGTTGATTGGTTAACACCCAAACCTATTAACTGAAAGTTTATTTGAAATCTAAATTTTGGAAAAAGTGTTGGATGTTATATTACTTATCATCTTGAAAGACCAATTTCATTAATACATGACTTATTTTCTGCAAGCATTCATATTCAAAATTTTGCTATTTAATCACCAAATCTTGATAGTACAGCAGTTTATACATTAACTTGTGTTTGGTAAATAAATTGGTTGATTTTCATTAAAGAATTATTACTTTGCATTGATATTAAATTAATTCATTAATTAAGTGTGATTTGTGATTGGCCTATACAACCATTGAATATTAAATTATTCTTGAGTGATTGCTAAATATAAAATAAGTTGGGAATTTATAAAAAAGAATTAAAAGAAAAATTTTATAAACCCAATTCACCTCCCCTCTTGGGACTATACCTTAGTTTTTTTGTTGGAGTGTCAAGCTAAGAAAACGAATCCAGGCCGTCCATATCAAGCAAAGATCCAGCGGCTAGTTTTGTTTTTATTTGTTATTGGGGGCATAGCTGTAATTTTACCTGTTAATTACTTGTAAATACAAAACAGAACAGCAGGGGGCAGGGGTTGAGATTCTGGACTTCAGTTTTTGCAGCAGCACAGAAGGGTTTTTTTTCCTAGCCACGAGAGACTCCTATAGAGAGCGAGAGCCTTCCATAGCCGAGAGAGAGCACCTGCAGCCAAGGGTTTCTTTAGCCACGCAGGAGAGCGAGGGTCGCGCGAGAGAAGGAGACGGCAGGAAGGCGTTCAGCATTGAGGGGATCTCCAACCTCTAGCGGAGGCCCGCGCAAGGGTAAGGCAAGGTAAGCTCAGATTTGGTATCTTGGGGAGGATTTCTTGTAGGGAAACAAGGGAGAACAATAGGAAGAAACCTAGGGTTATTCGCAGGTGCGAAGAGGGGGTTTCTTGGGTTGTTCTTGGGCTGATTTACAGAGGAGATCGGTAAGACAAGAAACACGGGTAAATATGTGTGTACTTGTGTTTATTTCCGCCAATTTAGTATAGTGTCTGTGGAGGTGAGTTTCTGCCATGGATGTAGGCCAATTTTTGGGCCTAACCACGTAAATGTGTTCTTGTGAATTCTACTTGTGACATGTTTATGTTTTGCTGAATATTATTTGGTGAACATATATTTTTCTTGGTCAGAATTAGCACACACTCGCATCAAAATAAATAGGTTTAAGTTTAGGTGTGATTGTAGTTGATGCTTAAATTAAAATCTAAAAATTGAATTAGCAATCAGCTGGTTATTACACACAACAAGTGGTATCAGAGTCTGGCTATGTGATGGGGACTGCTAGGATTGAAATAGAAAAATTCAGCGGAAAAAATGACTTTGGTTTGTGGAGGATTAAGATGCGTGCCATCTTGGTACAGCAGGGGCTTGAGGAGGCTCTTCTTGGAGAAAAGAAGGGAGCATCCACTTCACAAGAAGGGAAACAAGATTTTCCCTCCGCCGACAAAGTCAAACCCAAAATCCTTCAAAAGGCACATAGTGCCATTATCTTGTCCTTAGGAGACAAAGTGCTTAGGGAAGTTGCCAATGAGGATACAGCAGCTGGAGAGTGGTTAAAACTAGAAAGTTTGTACATGACAAAATCCCTAGCAAATAGACTCTATAAGAAGACTAGACTCTACACCTTTAGAATGACCCCTAGAACATCGATTGATGAACATTTAGATGAATTTAATAAAATTCTTTTGGATTTTGCTAATATTGATATTAGTATAGATGAAGAAGATGAGGCAATTCTTTTATTGAGTTCTCTTGATTCCACATATGACCATATTAAAGAAACTATGATGTATGGGAGAGAGGCTGACTTTAGAAGATGTGCAAGCCGTTTTGCACTCTAGGGAATTGCACACTAAGTTTGAATCTAAATTAGGGTTAGGGGAAGGGTTAAATGTGAGAGGTAGGTCTGAAAAGAGGAGCAAGAAAGGAAAAGACAAGAGGTCTAGATCAAAGTCTAAGAGCAAGGCACTAAAATGATTTGCATGTCACAAGGAAGGACATTTTAGGAGGGACTGCCCTGAGAGGAAAAATGGTGCAAATGTCACCACCTCTGAATCAAAGGGTAAGGCAGCTGTAGTTTTAGATGGGTATGATAGTGCGGAAGTATTGAATGTCTTGGATAGAGATTCGGGAAAAGAATGGATACTAGATTCAGGATGTTCCTTCCACATGTGTCCATTGAAAAACTGGTTTGAGTCCTTTACATGCTTAGAAGGAGGTCATGTTATCCTAGGAAACAATAAGTCATGTAAAATACAAGGTATTGGAACTGTGAGACTTCTAATGCATGATGGGATGGAAAAAGTGTTAAGAGATGTGAGGTACATACCTGAGCTGAAGAGAAACTTGATTTCTCTTGGTAGCTTAGATACTACACGTTTAAGTCTGAAGGAGGTAGCCTAAGAGTTTGTAGAGGTTCACTGGTAGTGATGAAAGGGGTGCTCAAGAATGGGCTGTACACCTTGGTAGGAAAGACAGTGATTGGTGAAACTTCACCTATTAATCATAGGGTAGAAAATCAGGTTTCCTTGTGGTATAGGAGGCTAAGGCATGTTAGCCAACTGGGCCTAAAGGGGCTGGAGAAACAGGGGCTCCTTGGAGATAGGAAACTTGAGGAATTGTCATTCTGTGAGGAGTGTGTCTTGGGTAAGTCTACTAGGGTTAGTTTTAAGAAGTCCACTCACACCACTAAACAGACTCTTGATTATATACATTCAGACTTGTGGGGGCCTACTACGGTTAGTTCTCATGGTGGTTCTAGGTATTTTCTGTCAATTATAGATGACTTTTCTAGGAAAGTATGGGTTTATATTCTAAAACATAAAAGTGATACTTTTGAAAAATTTTAAAAATGGAAAACCTTAATTGAAAATCAAGTTGGCAAAAAAGTTAAAACACTGAGAACAGACAATGGATTAGAGTACTTGTCAAATGAATTTTCTGAATTTTGTAAAGCTGAGGGCATAGCTAGACATAGGACTGTTAGGGATACTCCCCAATAGAATGGATTAGCTGAAAGGATGAATAGGACTATTTTGGAAAGGATAAGATGCATGTTAGCCACTTTAGGTCTGTCCAAGACCTTTTAGGTAGAGGCGGTGACCACTACTATATACCTTATTAATAGGTGTCCTTCCACAGCTTTACATTATAAAACCCCTCAAGAAATTTGGTCAGGTAAGCCTGCTGATTATCAAGGTTTAAAAGTTTTTAGGTGCGTAACATATGCCCACATTAGAACTGATAAATCAGAGTCTAGGGCTATTAAATGTATTTTTGTGGGATACCTAGAGGGGGTTAAAGGCTATAAGCTATGGGTAGTAGAACCTGGAAAACAAAAATGTATTATTAGTAGGGATGTAGTTTTTAATGAAACTATAATGGGGGGAAAACCAAAAAATTCAAATGAAAGTGTTAGGCACTTCGATACCAGTGACCCGCAGCTTGAGGTGGAGCAACCCTCCACTTCTCATAGCCATTTAGAAACAGATGCTACAGTTTTTGAGGAGCAAAACTCAGAAACGGAAACCTCTGAATTAAGTAAAACTTACCTTCGAACACGGGATAGGGAAAGGAGGGTCATAAGATCTCCTCAAATGTATAAGGAAGCTGATATGACAACTTTTGCTCTTTCTGTTGCTAAAATAGAAATTGAGATGGAGCCTAGGACTTTTAGAGAGGCCATGGATAGTAAAGAGGCTGAAAAATGGATTCTTGTAATGCAAAAAGAAATGGAGTCTCTTAACAAGAATGAGACATGGGTGATGGTACCTAGACCGGAAAAACAAAAACTCATAGGATCCAAGTGGATCTTTAATAGGAAAGAGGGAATCCCTAGAGTTGAACCACCTAGGTATAAAGCTAGGTTAGTGGCTAAGGGATTTACACAAAGGGAAGGGGTAGACTATAATGAAATATTTTCCCCTGTTGTGAGACATAGTTCTATTAGAATTCTATTATCTTTTGTTGCTGTACATGACTTGCATTTGGAACAACTTGATGTTAAAACTACTTTCTTGCATGGTACTTTAGAAGAAACAATTTATATGCAACCTCCCGAGGGCTTTGATACGGAAATGAATAAAAATCATGTATATTTATTAAAGAAATCTTTATATGGGTTGAAACAATCACCTAGACAATGGTATAAACAATTTGATTCTTACATGATTCAAAATAATTTCTGTAGAAGCAATTATGATGGTTGTGTTTATTTTAAATCATGTGATAAATGTCATATATATTTGCTATTATATGTTGATGACATGTTGGTTGCTTGTCAAGACATGGATATGTTAAATCAAGTTAAGAGTATACTTAAATCTGAATTTGAAATGAAAGACTTAAGACCTATTAAAAGGATACTTGGTATGGAAATAACTAGAGAAAGGAATAAAAAGCTTCTCTACTTGTCCCAAAAGTCTTATATTTCAAAGGTGTTGAAAAGATTTGGAATGAGTCATGTTAAATCTACTTCTATTCCTGTTGCACAGCATGTTAAGTTGTCTAGCAAACATTGTCTTGAAATTAAAGATGAGTCACTGTTTATGAATAGAATACCTTATGCTAGTATGGTTGGTAGTGTAATGTATGTTATGGTATGTTCTAGACCTGATCTATCTTATGTTGTAAGTCAAGTGAGTAGATTTATGAGCAAAATTGGAAAACCACATTGGCATGTTTTGAAACAAATTTTTCAATACTTGTCTGGAACAAAACAACAAGGATTAATATTTGGTTAAAAGGATATGCATTGTGAAATAGGGTTAAAAAGATATGTAGATTCTGACTATGTTGGAAATCTAAATACTAGGAATCTTTGTCTGGTATGGTCTTTTGTTTTTTAGGTAGTGCTATTAATTGGAAATCTCACATGCAGTTAGTGGTAGCCTTGTCTACCACGAAGGCTGAATATATTGCCATGACTGAAGCTTTTAAGGAGGCTATATGGATAAAAGGACTATGTCTAGAGTTAGGAATGTATAGTGGAGCCGTTACAATTTATTGTGACAATCAAAGCACTATTCATTTGGTTAGGAATCTTGTATATCATGATAGGTCTAAACATATACATGTTATGTTGCATTTTGTGAGAGATATTATTTCTAGTGGAGAAATAGAAGTAAGAAAAATTCCAACGGAGGATAATCCTTCGAATATGATGACTAAAGCAGTACCTAAATCCAAGTTTGAACATTGTTCGAACTTGGTTAACCTTGGAAGTTTCTAATGTCTGTTTTGCAGGAACCGCCATAGGAGATGCTAAGGAGGTGCAAGGATCACAAGCTTGCTAAGGTGGAGAATTGTTGGAGTGTCAAGCTAAGAAAACGAATCCAGGCCGTTCATGTCAAGCAGAGATCCAGCGGCTAGTTTTGTTTTTATTTGTTATGGGGGGCATAGCTGTAATTTTACCCGTCAATTACTTGTAAATACAAAACAGAGCAGTAGGGGGCGGGGGTTGAGATTCTGGACTTCAGTTTTTGCAGCAGCGCAGAAGGATTTTTTTTCCTAGCCGCCAGAGACTCCTGCCGAGAGCAAGAGCCTTCCATAGCCGAGAGAGAGCACCTGCAGCCGAGGGTTTCTTCAGCTGTGCGGGAGAGCAAGGGTCGCGCGAGAGAAGGAGACGGCAGGAGGGCGTTCGGCATTGGGGGGATCTCCAACCTCCAGCGGAGGCACGCGCAAGGGTAAGACAAGGTAAGCTCAGATTTGGTTTCTTGGGGAGGATTTCTTGTAGGAAAATAAGGGAGAACAATAGGAATAAACCTAGGGTTTTTAGCAGGTGCGAAGAGGGGGTTTCTTGGGTTGTTCTTGGGCTGATTTCCAAAGGAGATCGGTAAGACAAGAAACAAGGGTAAATCTGTGTGTACTTGTGTTTAGTTCCGCCAATTTAATATAGTGTCTGTGGAGGTGAGTTTCTGCCGTGGATGTAGGCCAATTTTTGGGCCGAACTACGTAAATGTGTTCTTGTGGATTCTGCTTGTGACATGTTTATGCTTTGCTAAATATTATTTGGTGAACATATATTTTTCTTGATCATACTTAGCACACACTCGCGTCAAAATAAATAGGTTTAAGTTTAAGTGTGATTGTAGTTGATGCTTAGATTAAAATCTGAAAATTGAATTAGCAATCAGCTGGTTATTACACACAACAATTTTCATAGTTCAAACTTTATAATCTTAATTTAATGATAAAGATAATATTTAAGGCCAATAGGCTAGTTTGGTGAGACAAAAAAAACTTTAAAATAATATTGGTAAGAGTTCCTTTTATTTTTATTTTTATTTAACAAAACTTCTTATCTCTCAAAATGAGATATTCCAAAAGAATCAAATTATTAGTGAGAATCTTGGTGGTTCAATTCGATAGAGTTTATGAGTTTATTCATTCACATAATTAATAAACCTAAGTTAGTACATTAAAGTAAGTTCGATAGAGTTTATGAGTTCATTCATTTACATAATAAGTAAGCCTAGGCTAGTATATTAAAGCTAGGTCTGAACTCGGCTCGAGCTCGAGTTTGAGTTTGAGTTTGATTAAAAATTTAATAAACAAGCTTGAATGAGGCAAAGTTCGGCTCAACTCGTTTACATTTCTACATGCAACAATGGTAGCTATTAATTGAAAAGTACCAATAGGGATGATGACATGGTACTCAACTCAATGGTGTACGATATTTTCTCATGAATTATATGATGATATTTATATATTGTTTCTGCCTTTGGATTCAAATTTTATAAAATTTAAGGGTATTTTTAGCTGTAAAAAACAATTTTTAGTTTTCATTTCAAACTACTCAATTTTTTTAAAATAAAAAAATATTGCCTTATTTTTAGATTTTGCATAAAAAATGAAAAAATATATTTATTTTTTTAAAAAAAACATGCTTACTGTTAGCACTGGAAGAGTCCATAGTGAGTTTGATACACATAGGTGAGTACCAACTTAACCCAAAAGCTTAAGATTATTGGTCTTGAGCCCAACCATATATATAAGCACCCATCATCCACTTAATTTTTTCAATGTGAGGCAAACTTACAACTGAAATTCTCAGCAGCTTAGTTGTATAAGGTAATTATATTTTTTAATTATATTTTAAACAAAATACAAATATCATATTATTTTTTTAGTTTTCCAACATTTATAACATACAAGTTAAGAAATATCTTTACCTATTTTTCAAAATTTTTATTAAAATTTAAAATTTTGTAAAATAAATAACACCATAAGTAAGAAAAAAAATAAAACTACTTTCTGTAATCTTATGTAAATACTAAAAAATAATATGAATAAAACTAAAATAATGATAGCAACCTTAAATTCTCATTAAGTAAAGTCGGCTAATGAATCTTTTTCTAACTACGACAAATCTAAAAGACTACCAAATTCTCACTTAACCTTTCCGTGTACAATATTTTTTTCCGCTCTTGCGCTTTTACTATAAATACTAACATAATTATATTCGGTTTACGAAATAAAATAGGATATTAATAAAATTAAATTTGAATTTAAATAAATAAATTTTAAAAACTAAGTGATAATCATTCCTAGTCTCACAAATAATATGCTTATTTTAAATTTTTTAAAAATAAAAAGTAAAAGTAAGGATAATTTTTTGAAGTGCCTAAAATTTAAAATTTTGGGAAAAGGAAAATTTGTATAGAGTGGATGGTAGATCCTCTTCATGGTATCTGAGATGGCAGAAATTTCTCCAGAAGGACAAGGCAGAGTGTGAAGAAATTACAACCAGTCAAAAAGCACAAAAGCAGAGTCAGTAACTCTGTAGTTCAGATCCCATATAAGCCAGGGGATACCCTGCATAGCTGCAGAGCCTCTTCCATCTTCCACAAGATGAACATCATCACTTCGTCGCAGATCCAAGTGTCCTTCTCTTCAGCTCTTAGGTTGGTCACGTGGCCTTAGCTTGCGACCAACTTGGGTGCCCTGCGCTGCTCTGTTTTAGGTCTGGTACCCCACGAACCTTCTCCACCCCTTCCTCATCCCCTATTTTCTTCCTTAATTAATCAACCCAACCCCAGAAAAAAAAAATTAAAGCCGAATAACGATACCCCTTTTGCTGTTCAATCGTGATTATAATAGAGGGTGCCCCAGTCCTCTGTTTTTTTTTTTCTTTATTTAATTTCATGGGTTGAATCAGCTTTCAACGGGACTGATTCTTAATTCTTTCGTGTATAAAATGGTCTTCTTCTTATTTCCTTGCTTCAGGCAGCTGGAAGAACAGAGACAAGATGGGCTGGTAGCAGTTAGCAAGTATATATACTTAATTTGTATGTTATAGCATTTTCTTTGTGGGTTTTTGTGAATAATGGCTGGGAATCTGCCCGGGGTGGAGTGTGCTCGGAGGAGGCGGAGCGGGGGGTGGTCGGATTCTCCGGCGGCGGTGGCGACACGGCGGTCTTCCTTTTGTCTCTATGCAAGCAAACATGAAACCAGCCACCTCACTTCCTCATCTACCTCTTCTCCGGTATTGGATAAACGCCCATACCTCAATGTTTTTTTCCTTATTTTTCATTTTTTGGGTGAATATCCTGATATTCTTCCTTCTTTTTAAACCATTAATACTGAATTCTTTTTTTTTTTTTTCTAACAAAAAAAAACAGAGGAGTGCATTGTACCAGGCATACCAGGACGAGAAGCTAGGAGGAGTGGCTAGGGAGGCCAAGGAGAGATTAGATGAGAGGCTGAGGACAGGGAGGAAATCAGAAACCAGCAGCAGTAGCAGAAGGTAAACCTACTTCTTACTTAACCAACAGCTAATGAATTTTACATGATCTGTCAGGTTAAAAAATAAATAAAAAATAAAAAATAATATAGTTTCATTTTGGCGCACGTTAGCAAAGCACAACGTCTATTGCTAAAATGCGCCCCAATGCCCATTTTGTGAAATGTGGAATTAATGGCCCCCACCTTTTTTCTGTTTTCAATACCCAGTTGCTAGTACATGATCCATCAGAAGAGAAAAAAAACTAGTGAAATCATATGTGCATGGTTTCAATCCTGCGCATGACAGCAAAATCAGTGTGGTAAAATGCGCCTTGATGCTCTTTTTGTGAAAAGTGGAAGTAATGGCTCTCAACTTTAGTACCCAATTCCTTGTACTAGATCCATCAGAAAAATTAATGAGTTCATGTCTCATATGGTTTCCCTTTGGTGCAATTTAGCAAATCCACAATTACCCCCTCCTAAAATGCACCTCCACTGCCCATACTTATTCCACACCCCCACCACCCACCCTTTTTATCAAGTATATAATTAAAACCAGCTCTATTGAAGTATGTTCTGCTCACTCTTTCAAGTTTAGCGATATCATATTAAATCATTGTGCACAATCAATATATCTAAAAATTTCTTGTCCAATAAAATATTGTGCAATATGAAATTTTACCGTCATATTGCACATTGTGGAATTAAGAGCCCTCATTTTTAAGTACCCAATTCCTGCTAAACTGATTAGCTCAGTTGGGGTCACTATGGCGCACGTTAGCAAACAACCACGGCCCATGCTAAAATGCGCTGGGTCGCCCATTTTTGTAGAATGTGAAAATAGTAGCCCTCGTTTTAAACCAACGCCCTGTTGCTGTCTTTCAGGCAAATTTGCAGACCGGAGAAGTCGAGGGAAGCGGGCGGGGACGGCAGCGGAAGGGTAATGGGTGAGCTGCAGCAGTTGCAGACGGGGGTTTACGGGCAGAAGAAGAGTGGAGGTGGCAGTGGAGGATCGAAGAGGTTCAGCTGGGCAAAGCTGGGGTGGAAGGCGGCGGAGCAGGAGGAGTGCGCCGTCTGCCTAGAAAGGTTCAGGCCAGGCGACACCCTGGTGCACCCGCCCTGCGCCCACCGCTTCCACTGCAAGTGTCTGGCGCCATGGCTGGAGACCAACTCCCACTGCCCTTGTTGCAGAATGGAGATTCTCCTGCAGACCATCAAATGAGAACCCACTCTCTCCCCCCCCCACTGCCTGCTTAATTAAATTTCTTCTTCTTTCGTGTTTTTGTTTTTTGTGTTTTACATGATTTCTGTGTACGAGCATGGATACCAGCCGCTTGGTTGTTTTAATAAGAGGTAGTAGTTAATTTGTGTGCATGGGTTTTTTATTGTTGTCAGATTTGGTGAAGGTTTGTGTTGTGCGAGTGATTTGGGAGTTGGCAAGAGTAAAGGAGTTCCCATGCATGTGGGGGTGATGAAGAGAGACAGCAGCAAGTGCTCCTCCATATATAGTGGTTAGGAAGAAATATGAAGGAATATGGGAAAGAAGTTTGTGGAATCTTGGGATGCTCAAATGCAAGAAGTCATCTTCATTTTTATACTCAAAATGGAAAAATTAGTAGATATGACATGATATGACATAAAGTTAGATATGTGATTTAGGATAATTGGAAATTTAAAGTTTGGAATATGCACGCATGTTAAAAGTTTTACGTACATAATATAAGTAAGCGATTACAGTTAAGATTGACAAAGTTAGATTGATTAGTCAGTTAATTTATCTTATTTTTATTTGATTACTCTTGCATGAAAATGTCAATAATTATGCCTAAATGGTACTCCTAATTAGTAATAGACACATTAAATCTAATCAATATGACATTAAGGACATAATTGGCAACATATAAAATACGAATAAGTCATGCTCCTATTTGTCAAAGCAAGACAGGAAACATGCTTTGCTATCTACTAATTTCCTATTATAGACTTATAACCCTGATCACATGCCTAAATAATATGATGATGCATATAAGTATTCAACTATGCATGGAAAACTAGCTAATTGTTTTTAAAGGCTTTTCTTATCCAAAAATTTGAGATGGGAGACTTGGAGGCACTTCATTCATTTTTGGTTTCAAGGTCACCTCTCATTCAAATGGATACTATTTTTCACAATCTACGCATGCTTCCAAACTTCTTTTTGTGCTAGTTTGACTAATGGTGAGATGGTTGACCTACTTTTGGAGACCAATGTTAAGCTTCTTTCGACATAGGATGACCTTCTAACAAATACCATTCTTTATAAATTGGTTGGGAGTTTATCTATTTGAAGATAAAAACAATATCCTAACATTTTTTGCAATCTCAATCTCTAGTTAGATTGGATTTACAATCTAGGTTGGTGAGCCTATAGATTGTCGTTACATCACTGACTATTGCTTTTTAAATATGTTTTGGCTACTCCCTCATCTTTTGGTGAAGTAAGAGGAACACAATTATTTCTTGCTCCAACCCAAAGGAAAATTATAGAGTTTTGGCTAACACTACCATTGAGTCCATTTAGCTATGATGGTTATTACAAGGGTGTGAGGATCCCTTTCCTTGGCTCTTCTACCATTTATTTTGACAATATAAGTGCCAACCAAATTGCTCAAATGATGTCTTTCATAAGCGTATGAAATATCTAGAGATTGATGTCATTTTATTCGACATCATATTCATCAAGGCATACTCCAACTACGTACATCACACCCATGGCTTCACATGACCAACATGCCGACACCTTCAACAAAATTAATTTCATTTTCTGAGTCTAGCTTTATCATGATCCAATCTGCAAACTCAAGTTGACATCATTATTACCATATTGAGTTTGAGGGTCGTTATTGATATTGTGTATCATTCGAAATTTTGAATTGTATCTTTGTGAATGCACTTGCCTATATTTAGCATACATAGTTACAATTACTTACTAGGACTTTTCTTTTTCTTTTTTCTTTTTTTTCATAGGCCTCTTCCACTAATGCCCTTCGTGTTCATTGTAATCCATCACAATAAGTATCTTAGCCACGTTCATATTTTCAACCCCTAAATAGAAATGCTAGTTGGTTGTAGATATATTCCAACAACATCACATAGCCTCACATGACCAATATGTTGGCACCTTCAACAAATTTAATTTCATCTTCCAAGTCTTTATCATGATTTAGTATGCAAACTCTAAGTTGATATTATTATCATCTTGAGATTGAGGGTCGTTGTTGAGGTTTTGTGTATTTTTTGTATTTTTATATAATATCTTCGTGAATGCTCTTGTTCGGCCATATTTAGCTATGGACAAACAGATGACTTATTAGGACTTTTCTTTTTCTGCTAGATGCTCTTCTTGTTCATTGTAATCCATCCTAGTAAATATTTTAGCCATGTTCATATTTTTCAATTAATACATAGAAATTTTAGTTGGTTATATATGTATGTCTTCATAACAAACATAGTAAATAAAAGTTTAATACAAACCTCACAACTAGAAAATACAAATACAAATCAATTGCACTAACTCCTTTGGCTAGCTTCTTTGAGGTTGATGTCATCTGGTCCGCAAAGAGTGTAATACCTTTCAGAGATAAGACTAAAATGCTTCTCCAGATTAACACTACCACTTTGAGCTTATTTGGCTATGATGATTATTACAGGGATATGGGGGTACCTTTCCCTGATTCCTCTACTATTTATTTTGACAATGTAAGTGACATCCAAATTGCTCAAATGATGTCTTTCATAAGCATACAAAGCATCTAGAGATTGAACGTCATTTTATTTGACTTCATATTCATCAAGGAGTACTCCAACTATATCACATGCTGACACGTTCAACAAAATTAGTTTCATCTTCCAAGAGTCTTTATCATGGTCTGCAAACTCAAGTTGACATCATCATTACCATCTTAAGTTTGAGGGTTGCCATTTTTGAATGCATTTATCTATATTTAGCATATACAATCACAATGATTTGCTAGGATTTTTTTTTTCCCTTGCCTCTTCCACTATATGCCCTTTATGTTCATTGCAATCCATCACAATAAGTATCTTAGCCACATTCGTAGTTTCAATCCTTACATAGACATGCTAGTTGGTTATAGATTTACAACTACATCACTTGGCTTCAAATGACCAACATGTTGACACCAACAAAATTAATTTCATCTTCCAAGTGTTTACTGTGATATGATCTAGTATGCAAACTCAGGTTGACATCATCATCGCCATCTTGTGTTGGAGGTTTGTTGTTGTGGTTTTGTGTATTATTTGAATTTTTGTATCATATCTTTGTGAATGTTCCTGTCCATATTTAGCAATGCAGAGTCATAATGACTTATTAGGACTTTTTCTTTTATTCTTGGGCCTATCCCGTTATATGTCCTTCTTATTCATTGTAATCCAGCACAATAAGTATCTTAGCCACGTTCACATTTTCAATCTCTACATAGAAATTCTAGTTGCATACCTTCATAACTATTATAGCAAATATAAGTGTACGTAATACAAACTTCATTACTAGAAAATATAAATACAAATAAATTGCATTGACCCTAGAGCACATATCAATGCCTATAACTTAAAATAGACCATACCATTACAAGTTTAAATAAGATTATGCAAATCCAAATCTCAAGTACTACACACGAAAGAGTCAATCATACTCATACTTACACCGCTATTCTTTAGTAGACTTAAGTATTTGTTGACCTTTTGAGTCCGATCCTTGATTTTGATAATGATAAACTGCAAGTTACTTATGTGTGCACTCAATACTTGAACGGGTCTTTAATTCAAACACACACATAAGACAAGGAAATGGAAGTTAGAAAGGACATAAAGCGCACATATTCTTAGCATATTTTATGAAGTTTCAGAAGAGCAAAGAAAAAGAAGACTTATTGTTTATTTTGTATAATGCATTTTGTTTCATTATTTGGTCTGTAATATTGTAGTCTGTAATAACTGTCTCTCATGCATGATAGGTTTTTGCTTAAGACCATAGATTGACCTTAGGGTTCAGTAGATTGAAGTCGGATTTTTAGGGTTAACTCTGAAAAGACCATAGACTGCCCACTAGGACCCTAACACCTTTGCACAAAATGCTATAACTTATTCACACATGGTTGAATAAGTTCACGGAGAAAAATAGGATTTCAGGTGACCGAATCCAGAGAGTTAAAAATGGTTCGAGCGACCGAATGGGCAAAGGGTCAACAATTGATCATGGCTCGGGCAACCGAACCTAATTTGAACTACGATCGACCGAATATAAGAATGGTCACTTTTTACCTTCCCTAGACGCCCGAACTCTAAGTTTAAAATAGCCCCAGGGGACTAAAGTGTGAAGTTTGGCAGACCGAACTGACCACCGGGCGACCGAACCTCAAGCGTTTGGAAAACCACCTTGGTTTAGCTACTCGAACCTGTCATCGGGCACCCGAAGTTGAAAATTCAAGTTTTCTAGTTGTGAGTGTTTAGGCGACTGACCCTAAGGTCCGGGCGACTAAAACTCTCGGGTTGCCTTATTTTTACCATGGTTAATTAAGGTTATTTTAGGTTAAACTTTAATTTAATAATTTCAAAATATCTAATAGGTCCCTAACGGTTAGATTTCAACCCAACTCTATATATACCCCCTCATTATGCATAATTAGGAGATGATTAGTCAGAAAAATCTCTTAAATTTTTAAATCTTATTTTCATCTTCCAAGCTTAATTTTTTATCCTCTCTTTGTCATTGCTTTGAAAATCATTTCTCAAAGAGAATGTTTTATTTATCTTGGGCACTTGCTTTACAAATCAAAAATTTATTTACTCTCACATCGCATCTATTCTTCACATCCTATTTTGAGAGTATTATTCAAGTTTCTCCCACATTATCTTTGGAAAATATTTTTGGTGGAGAAATATATTTTTAGCTTGTGAATCTTGCACATCCATTGCAAGATTCAAAGGCTCACTTGCTTGTTTTTTGCGAAAACATTTTTTAAGCCAAAAACCCTAATATCTATTGTGCTTAATATTTGAAAAATCTTATTGAGATATTTGTTTAGGGTTGTAGAGTATCTTTGAATATTCATATTGTGATCATACCATTCTGATTCAAAGATCTCACTTACTCACACATATACATATAGATGCACATATTATTGTGAGTCAATACATTGTTTGACCAATCTTACTTGAGCATAAATCCTTATAATATGTGAGTGTATTTATTGTGCTTTAATTGTTGTACATCATCTACTTGTATTAGAAACACTGTATTTGTACATAATATTTGATTATCTGTTGTATTCCCGACGTATGGTTGGAAGAGGGAGACTAGCCCTATGAATAATTTCTAATTGGCTTTTACCTGATTAGGAAAGTTAGATGCATCATTCTGGTAAGGTGTTGTAAACGGTGCTGCTCCACCCATTAAGTGAGCAATAGTGGTAATCCTTGGACTTGCGAGTTGAGGCGGGGACGTAGGCAGTATTGGCTGAACCCCAATAACATATCGTGTGTCTACTTTTAATTTCTAGCACTTTATATTCTTTCACATGTATGTTATATTTGATATATTGTGAATGTTGCGCATGATTTAATTTTCATATATTATTCTTATTTGCGCAATTAGTATATGCTTAAAAAGACCCTAGGTTGTGTATTACTAATATCTTATTTAACTTAGGAAGAAGTTTTAAAATTTCAATTCACCCCCCTCTTGGGAATACACCAATTCCAACAGTATCAAAAGTTTGTTATCAAAGCACTCTCTAACCAAATTTGTTTTGCAAGTTTTCATCTTAAACCTTAAGTTTTAAGCTTTTCAACTTATTCAAGCTATAGGTGTCACGCCCCGAACCCCGAAATGGGACCCAAGGGTGAAAATGTAATCTAACATGTCCCTATATCCGATCAAACATCCAAAGATACAGTACAATGGATGAGGCTCCGACACTGAGGGGTTCCCAGCCACCCTAAACACATCCAGTCACAAACATATACGCAACGGAAAAATGTCATCTATATACACATATGCAGTACCATATTAGAGTCTATACAAGAGCAAAACATGGCTCTATCAAAAACGTACAAACTGGTGCCCAAATACATCTCAAAATGGCAACCCACCACAAATACAATCCTAACACTTACCTAAGCGCTATACGCAGTACACCGACCACTACGCTCCCTACACCAACGCTAGTTCCGGTTACTCGAAGGATCTGTAAAAATGTATGTCGTGACGTCCCGGGAGCGTGTGTGCCCCGGGCGGTGAAATTAAAATCATTTTAATATTTTCAGGAAAAATATGGTGTAGGAGTCGCCACTAACCTTTAGTGCGGTTAGAACACATGATCACTACCCCGTTAGGGGTAGAATCGGTCTACATTACCAGAGTTGGGGTCGGGAGTTCGGTTACGTGAGGGGAAGGTACGAGCACCCCCTACGTGCCCGTTCTTAGGAACGGCACCTAATTAATTTAAAATTATCCCTAAGTTAATCTAATAAATCTTTACATTACTCCTTTTTATGAATTTATAAATACATAGGAAAATAAATAAATATATACATATATTCCCTCAGAGCTTAGGGTACGTGATGCCCAAAGGCTAATACCCCTTGCAATTAAATCATAGGGATAAAATTAAGAAAATACACTCCCAACATTTTGAAATTATATATATAAAATTTTTATAGGAAAATACTAGTGTGGGAGGTTTTAATATATATTAATAAGATAATAACCTAAGAAATTAAATTACCCTAATATGTGTGATAATAATAGGGATATAATAATAAATTGCTATAATACCTAATGGCATATCCTAATAATAAACCCACCTAATAGATAGTAGTGATATACACACAAAAATAGGAATGATAATATAATACTAAACTTATAACAATAACGATAACAATAATAACAATAATAATAATACTAATAACAGTAATACTAATAATGACATACTACACGTAATAATAATAATAATAATAATAATACACAAGCATATAGTAAGATATCAACATTCTATAAATATAATGATACTCACTTATAAGTACTCAAAACCTCAATATATGCACATAGGGAAACAATTAATTCCTAAGATAAATAACGGTATATACAATAGTCATTATGGAGACAATTAATCCCTAGAATAAATATAGGATGTATACTATAATAGTTATGGAAACAATCGAAGTCTTACCATTAATATACAATGACAATGTGGAAACAAATTAAATCCTAGAAATTATGTACTTTTATAAACATGTAAGGGAAAGAAATTAATTATAGAAACAATTCAAGCTATGAATCTAATAGGAAATATATACAAACTCTAGAGAAATCAATAAGCCACAAGAGTGGAACCCTAGAAATAAATATGGAAATAAATTTAATTTTTATGAAGGAGTGTTCAATAATATGAAAATACTAGAAATTGATATGCAATGATGTGGACGAAAATTAATGTGCAATAATAAGACTAATAATAACAAGCAAGTAACTCAAACCCTAAAGCAATACTTAAACCTAAAATTATCAACCTTCTAAAAACGTGAAAACTACCAAAATCCTAAACAAACCTACACATAAAATATGAAATGATTTAAGTAATAAACAATCGTAACCAAAACCGTGAACGAATTTAAATAACGCAAATAAACTACAAGAAAAATTAAACTGTATTAACATGATAAACTTAACCTTTAAAAACATAAATACTAACATATAAAACAAAATGTAAAATAACACTAAACAATATGAATTTAAATAAGACAACATCGATTAAAAATACATGCTAAATAATACAAAATCACCTACCGGCAATAACTTAGAATTCTCACCACTGAACTACAGCCACAATATAACAACAATAATGTGAATACACAATATTACATAATAATGCAACAATGATATTACGTAAATATACATGTACATGAGCTTAACATTTAATAATAAAACATATATTTATATTTATATATATACTTGCGCAAAAATAAACCAATACTCCGATATTTCCCCATAAGCTAAAATAACCTTGGATATTATCATTTAAACAAATGTTACAACATCAGAAATACTACAATGCGTATTACAACACAAAAATAACAACAAGGAAAATATTGCATGGATATTAAACATTAAAGCACTTATTACAACAATAAAATCCAATAATAATAATATTATTTAATATATACAATAAATTTAGACATAAATAAAAACTCCCTAAATATACTACATGCGAAAGCACATGGATAATAAATACACAATAAACCTACAAAAATTAATACCATAAGTCAATAACACACATGTATGGGATGATAAAATATATATACCTAATAAATAAAGGAAACACGTACAATATAATATTACATATCAATATAACATAATGCAAATAGCAAACCAAGCCACTGCATGTATACAAAATAATAGCCTCGAATCATGATAACAAACAATAATAAATCTAAATATATATAATAACTTAAACATGAATATAAAATACATTAAAACTCCTCTCTAATTATCTAGCAAGTATATTAACAATATAAATAAATGAATAGATAAAAAACTTAACAAAGTAATAATAAACAACAATACTTACAGAAAAATAAAATAACATAAAACCTAAACCTTATATAATGAAAATAAAACAAAACAGTCTATATATATAAATATATATCTTTGTGTGTGCGTGTGTATAGGGTTAGCATGCAGAGGCGCTCACCAGGAAGCCTCCCGCGAGCCGTGCATGCATGTGAGCCTAGGGAACTCACCAGAGGGGGGGTACGGTGGGAGACGCTGAACGACGACTGGGTTCGTCTGGCACGATGGTGATGGCGGAGCTGCTGGGGGGTGGTCGGTTGCAGTGGGGCAGCAGTGGAGCTGCGAGGCTGCTGCTGGTACTCGGTGGTCGCCGGAGAGAGTCGTCGGGTTGCCGCTGGAGTTGCAAGGATGACCAAAGGATGGCTAGATGTGCTGGCTGTCGATGGTGACAGGGAACTGGTAAGGGTTGGAGGCTAAAGATGGCTGTGGGGAGTGACTTGATCTGCTGGCTGTTGGTTGTGCAGAGGGTGGCGAGCGAAGGAGACTGAGACGGAGAGGGTAAGCAGGAGATGCTTGTGGGTGACTGAGAGGAGCAGGGAGAGAGCGATGGTGATGGCCGGGTGTGTGAAAGAGAGCCAGCAGAAGAAGCAGGACTGAATTTTTTTTTTTGTTCTGCGCAGCCCCGGCCGTGTGTCCTCTGTGCAGCGCCGGATCCCCCTTCTTATAAAATTTTTTTGAAAAAAACCCTAGCAATATTTCCTTTTTCAACTTTTGGTATTTTCTCTTTTTTGGAAATAAGATATACTACCACTATGGTTATAAGGAAACAAAAATAATAATAATAATAAGGTAATAATAATAATAAATAAAAATAATAATAATAATAAATAAAATAATAGTAATAATAGTAATAAAAAACACTGATAATAATGATAATAAAAATAATAATGAAAATAATAAATAATAATAATAATAGAAGTAAAAATAAGTAATAATAATAATACTAATGAAAAATAATAATAATAATAATAATAATAATAATAATAAGAATAATATAAAGAAAATAATAATAACAATAATAATAATAATAATAAGATTAGCGAAAAATAATAATAGTAATAATAACAAATAAAATAATAGTAATAATAGTAATAAAAAACACTGATAATAATGATAATAAAAATAATAATGAAAATAATAAATAATAATAATAATAGAAGTAAAAATAAGTAATAATAATACTACTAATGAAAAATAATAATAATAATAATAATAATAATAATAATAATAATAATAATAATAATAAGAAAATAATAATAACAATAATAATAATAATAATAAGATTAGCGAAAAATAATAATAGTAATAATAACAAATAAAATAATAGTAATAATAGTAATAAAAAACACTGATAATAATGATAATAAAAATAATAATGAAAATAATAAATAATAATAATAATAGAAGTAAAAATAAGTAATAATAATAATACTAATGAAAAATAATAATAATAATAATAATAATAATAATAATAATAATAAGAATAATAATGTAAAGAAAATAATAATAACAATAATAATAATAATAATAAGATTAGTGAAAAATAATAATAATAATACATACATTGGGCCTGGGTAAAAATGGGGTGTCTACAATGTACGTACAGTAGGGGTGAGACACCTCTTAGTAAGGAAGAACACAGGTTATATCAGTGTGTGACATTTGAGTGTTATCATGATACACTAACATGCATGGATCAACAGCCAAAACAATCAAAACAGTTCCAGTATTTTCACAAACCAAGCAATACAATCTGGTGTCGTCACACCCTTCGGCTTGAAGCCGAACTGTCTGGTGGTATTTCACACCCTTCGGTAAAAACTGGTGATATTTCACACCCTTCGGCCAATGCCAACAGTATGGTGATATTTTATACCCTTCGGCAAACACCGGTGCCCCCGGTAACCTGGCATAGCATCAGCGTTGAACCGGTGCAGATCTGGTGTTCGCACACCCTTCGGCTCAAAAGCTGACCAATCTACTTGTATTGCGCACTCTTCAGTAAAAGCCAAATTTTCAAACCTAGAACAATTCGGAACCCCGTTCCTATTTCACCAAGATACAACATACTTATATAACCAAACAAACCACACCCATTTGATAATCTAAATCATGGTTTTCCAAACAAATACAGTTTAAACAAGTCAAGGCACGGTCATCCCAATATCACAGTATAAATCAACATATACCCACGGTTTTCAAAAAAACTAGGGATGCAGCCCGTCGCCCGCTTTTCCCAAAACTGTAATAATGAAAAACTCATAGTTTTTCCTGTTAGATCCCCCCAAATGAGTAGCCAAAACACACATAGAACCGTGAACCATAGTTTCACCGAGTCCGATTTCAAAAATAATCAATAAACATAGTTCCCCTTACCTTTTTCCCCGAATAGCAAATCCTGAACTCCAAGGTCCCTAAACAACAAACCGAGTTCCAAAACCTACAAATCACAGTACAGAATATGCTCACAAGACAGTTACCTACAAAACTACCAAATCAAAAATGAAAACCGAGCCTTACCTTGATTTTACGCCAAAACCCGAAAATCTCTGAAACAAGATTCCGATCTGTAGAAATTGTAGAGAATCCTTCCACGATTCTCGTGGTAACTTCAGATTTTCGATTCCATCAACGATCGACAAAGAAATCTAGAGAGAGAGAGTAGGGAGAGTTTTAGAGAGAGAGAGATAGAATTGAGTTTTCTTAATGAAGAAGTAATGAAATTTTCTATTTATAGCCCTTCGACCTGACCCAATTCGTCGACGAAATGATGTTCTCATCGACGAATCTTTCACTGACTTCGTCGACGAATCGGTGGCCTCGTCGACAAAATTGGGATCTTTGGTTTTTCCGAGACTCCTCAGCTTCTCCTCGTCGACGAGTCTCTGAATTTTGTCGACGAGAAGAACAAAGGCTTCGTCGATGAAATATGGCTTCGTCAACGAAATGTGTCAAATTCCCAATTTGCCCCTCTCTTTATTTATTTTACCCATTTATCATAGTTCAGGTTCTTACAATAGGGCTTAAATTCTACATCGCTGCATGATTATAAAAATAACGCTCTAGCTACATTTCAATACAATTTATTGTTGAAAGGTTGAGTATGCCACTATAAAATTTATCACTTTTTTTACTATCTACACAAATGGGTCATTCAAACATTTCATAAACTAGCTTCTCTAATATGTTATCCTACTTATATCAAAGAACCAAGTTGCTTAAACTTGTTAAGTGAGGAACCAATCATTGTCGAATTATTGTTAATTAAGTCAATGTGGAATAGCTACTCGGGAAGAGGATGCCTTATTTAGGTATTTTCATCGATTATGATTCAACCTCTACCGAAAGTTTTTCATCACACTGATCACACTTTTAGGATTTTTTGGTGGGATAAGGTATTGAAGCCTTTTAATTTTTCAATAATATTCTATGCCCTGTTGTGTATTCCAAGCAAGTAGAGGTCGTTTGCAAGAGACTCCCCCAGTTCCCACCTTTGTGTTCCCTTTTCTTTATTTCTTTCTTAATAAAATATTTAGGGCATGAGAAATGGACAAGGCAAATGGCCAGCTGTGGAGGGGAAAGCAACTTCCCACCACATTTGCTTTTAGCCCTTTTAAAATCATTTGGAAATCTCATGAATGGGTTGTTTTCAAATTAAAAAAATGCATCAATCCATATCTCAAAATTGTTGAAATAAAGAAAACAACAAAATCATGAAAAGAACACTCCAAGAATTTCATGAACAATTGATCCATCATGAAATGCACGACTTTCAAGGTGACATGACAACATAAAATGCATGACTTAGCTCGTAGACAAAGAAGAAAAAGTTAAAAATCTTTGTTTGAAAGCTTTGTCTCGTCTCTATTTGCATTCAAATTTATCAAAATTCACACCATTTCAAACTAAATCGACAGTCATAAAATTCATGTTCCCAATCCTATGAGAGAAAATTTGAAAACATTTATTTTATTTTTTAAGTTTATCGCATAAATATGAGAAAATTCAAAAATAATTTGACATTTTTATATTTTTGAAAAGTTTTCTACGAACAAAATAACGCTCAAAGTAGTCTCGGTCTCACAAGCCATAGTTTTTGTTGAATTCCAATAATGTGACTCAGAGTTTCGCATTGGTCAAGTTAACCCAACTTTACAAGTTACAATTTTCTTTATTTGCAACCGATGTAACATTTTGAGCCTCCTTGTATAAATCATTGGTCATCGACCATATGTCTTACATATATACATGAACGAAAAGAAGTGGAATTTGTCACTTAATTTTTGTATATTACTCTTCTTTTTTTAAAAAAATTTATTTTATTTCATGAACAAAACATGATATTAAAAATATAAAGGCAAGTATGAATTTAATAAAATGAAAAATGAAAGAAACATTTTCCTACCACTACCATATCATTGGTTGTGGTTTTGCCCTTATCCAAGTGAAGACACTCTGTCAAATCCTCTCATTTTTGCTATAGGACAAACAACTCCATCTAGATTTTTCACATAATGGGAAGTTTCATTCATTGCTCATAGCAATTATAGCTTGCTTTTTTTCATACATGGCCATTGGAGCTGTGATGTGTGATCAGCACACACAGGTACTCAATGTAAAGGCAAGAAAGGGTAAATTCTTGAAATTTTAATTAAGACAATAGGGTTTTATGTGTCTTCTAATAAGAATTTCAAGTACAAAAGATGAGTTTGTTTTACAAGTTAAAAGAAATTATCGGCCTTTACTATATTTTGGTATATAGTACGTTTAGTAAAGGGACTCTTAATCTAAGTATGTGGTTTAGAACTAGTACTGGACTCTTTCTTAATTACCAGCCAATTCGAATGAATACATCTTGTAAGTAAAAATACGAAATAAAAAAAAAAATTGCTCATGCGGTTATCTTGTCCTATATACATAAAAACTAGATAGAAATTAAGAGAATATGATTGTCTAGTCCAATCTTATGAACCTATAAAATAAATATTTTTTCTAAGAGACGCTTCAGCTTAAATTTGAAGTAGGCAGGAAGACATTACAAAAAGGAATGAATTACGTGTAATGTAGACCCAATAACTTCTCCATAGACTCATGAAAATAAATAAATAAAAAAAGGGGAAAGACTATGGAAGGGGATTATTAAAAACATGAAGTTTAAAATGGTGAAGAGAAGGTTCATACATCTTTTAGGTACTGTTTGGAATTTGGAAAATATTTGAGAAATGAAAGAAATGTTAGATTATCACTTTACCTAAACATTTAAGCTATGAGGTTGTGGCCCAACAATATATATCAAGTTTTAACACTCCACCGCTTGTGCAATTCGACAGCACATGGAGAGATAAACAAACAATAAATAACACCACAAAATAAAGGCGGGCGACAAGACTAGAATCTAGGACCTCCTGGCAACTAGAGTTCTGATACCATGTTAGATTATCACTTTATCTAAAAGTTTAAACTATAGGCTTTGGGCCATCAATGTACATCAAGCTTTAATAAGAAAAATATCAAGGAATCAACACTGTTATGTTTAGTTATTAAATAAAATGAGAAAAAATAAAAAGTACACCAAATTTATGAACAAAAATTTTAAAATTTTTCTACATCATCATTTTTTGATAATATCTGATAGAGAATATATATATATATATATATATATATATATTTAAAAGAGAAAATCAATTTTATAATTTTATTTTATTTTTCAAACAAAACCTTTTATCCAAACTTAACCTTAATGTTAAACTGATTTTTGCATAGAATAGATGCAGGGGCAGGTGTGGTTCATGCGCATGGAGGATGGCCTACAGTTTGCTATGAGTGCAAGTGATCGTGGTTGCACCAAATATCACTGTCTATCCCTTCATGTCTCTCTGTATTTGGCCCACTCTATTATTCAAATTTTGCAATAGTGCCGTGCACTCTTCTCCACTGGTGGACCAAATTGGGATGTGGGAATTTAAATCCCATGGTAGGGAATAGGGTAATTGATAAGTAGTATACCCACAATATATTTATATAAGTTTTATATATGTATATATGTATATGTATGTGTGTATATAAGTCTTGGAGATTAATTTGGACATAGTTTGGAACTTGGAAAATAGGAGAGAGAAAAAAAATTTTAAAAATTTATTTTTTTTGTGTTTGGTTATCTGGCAAAGTGAGAAAGAAGATTAAAAGATATGAACAAAATCTAAATTTTTTATACATACTTAATATTTATTTTTTCTTAATTTTTAATCATATTAGAATTTTTTTTTTTCATTTTAAATGGTATTTGATATATGTTGGGAAGAAACGAGACTTACTGAAAAATCCCGAAAGTACAATCGAAAGTTCTTTCTCTCTTAATTAACAAAATCAGTTCTTCTAATATGACAATAGCACAAAAAATATATTTTTTTTCAATAGCACAAAATTACCCCAAAAAATATTTATAAATATTAATCACAGGAGATACACAATTTTACGTAGAAAACCCCTTCAAATCAAAGGGTAAAAACCACGGAACTTAAGAGTCCACTCAAAAACTTCACTATAATAAAAGTGTGGGTACAAAGGTTTCAATTTTTAGCTATCAAAATGAGTACATAACTCTATTTTTAGCTAACAATAAGAGATCTTAAAAATCAGAGAAGGAAAATTGAGAATTTCACCAAAAATATGGTTATTGTTCAAACCCGATATCTGACGCTACAGTGCTTGAATGACCAATCCGACTATTCAAAATCAGTTGAGTTCCCTATCTACTGACAAAAAATTAGCTCGATCGGACAACGGATGACCATCCAATTGTTGGTTTATCAAAACTGCTTACTCTTGCAAAAACTCAGATTTTCTCAATGTGATTACTATTCAAATGTCAATATCTGACGCTACAGTATTTGGATGACCAATCCAATTGTTCAAAATCAGCATCTATGAGTTCTATATCTATTGACAAAAAATTACCTCAATCGGATCATGGATGACTCTCTAATCGTTGGTTGATCAAAACTGCACACTATTACAAAAATCCAAATTTTCTCAACGTGGTTCTTCCTCGTTTTTACTTACGCACACTCTCTCTCACTTTTATGATGGAATTCTACGATGTCAATTCTAATTTTCTTTACTTAAATAAGGTGTAAAAAGGGTCTCTAAGAAAACCCAATAAAGAACCCAAATAAAATGGGATAAAGGGTTGAATGGATATTTTCACATAGGAGGGTACCAAAACCCAATAATATACAGAGAAAATATAATGGAAAATAAGTTTACCCTCTCCTTTCCTTTTCTTATTTTAAGCAAAAATTTTGAATTCCTGGTGCAAAAACAATCAAAGTAGATATGAGATAAGATTTAATTTTAATTTTAATATAATTTTATACTATATTTATTTAAACACACATAAATCTAAATTCAATGTACAAAATTAATGCTCTTGTCATTTTTTCCTCCTAGGAGATGAATAATGAAGTGGGCGAGGTGCTTGGCTTGGGTTAGGGGACAGGCGTACCAATCAGTTGAAGACGCTTGCCTTCTAGTCCCTCAGCTTTGAATTTTGATGGGAAGGGATATGTCCCATTCATGGGCCTAACACTCTTGCTGGACAGGGATATCTTGTTTACTTTCATTCTTCCGGAAGTTGCTAAGTGGGGGAGGAGGTATGCTTGTGCTCTATCTTTTTAATATATATATTATTGAGTTATATTTCATATTTAGAATAATTTATTCATTTAAATTCATTTAAATCACGTTTTAAAAGGTAGATTTTATCCAAAAAAATAATGACGCTTTCCACCATATGCGAAATCTCTTTATTTATTTAAAGCAAACTCAAGAAAGTATGTAGGGGAGATGTGGTGGACAAAAGGGGCATAGTCCCCCTATGCTACTGTATAAATATTTGAACTAAAGTTGAATGTAATTATATTGATTTTCATCCTCTATGCTATATATTGATTATATATATGTATTACATATCTACTATCTTGTCAATAAAATCGTCTTAAGTTTCACTCTTGCCTAAATGCACAAGATAGTAGATATATATATATTTGGGCTAGCTAGTCAAATGTGGATACATATGTGGGGATGGTTTTCAAATTAAAACTAGGGTTGTAAAGTCATGTTTCTACTCGAACATGATGTGATATATCCAATTATTTTAAAAGCAAGATTATTTTTAAGATTGGACAATTGAACTTAAGTTTCTAGATGAATTGGTTTGTTATGTAGTTTGATTTTTACTCTTTTTTTTTTATTTAAAATTAAACTCATAGCTATATATATATATATGGCGTGACTAGTAGCACAAAGTGGTGAACGAGGAATCAATTTTTTTTTTCCTTTTTAAGCAGAGTTAGTACCTATTTGGAACTTGAAAAATCTTTAAGAAAGGAAAGGAAAATATGATAGAATCCACATTTTTATATTTGGTTATCAAAAAAATAAAAATAAAATAAAAAATATATCAAATTAATCAATAAAAATATGATTTTACACACCATTTATATTTCATTTTTCTTAACTTTTAACTATATTAAAATAAATTTTATTTTTAGTAGCATTTGGTATTGAAAAAAAATATAATAGAAAATGAATTTCTTTCTCATTTTCCTTTCTTTTCCTTTTTCTATCTATTATATTTTCATTTCAGCATGCTAGGGTTTTAGATTTTTCTTTGTTGTCTGAGGTGTGGCTCTTATATTTTGGTTTTCTTAAACTAAGAAGGAAGAAGAAAACCATAAAGGGGTAACACAGCAGGAACTCGTCGACGAGTGCCCTGTGCTCGTCGACAAGTAGATCCCGAGAGCAGGAAAATATGAGAGTTCTGTACTCGTCAACGAACGCCCTGTTCTCATTGACGAGTGTTCTTCTATGGATCGTCGACGAATCCCATATACTCGTCAACAAATGTGCCTGGACTACGAGCAGTTTTTCTGAGTTTTGAATTTGAACATTAGGTGGTTGGGTATTCAGAGGGAAACCTTCGAGTGACTATTATATATGTCATTCTGGGCATATATTGATAGATAGAGTGATCATTTGAGAAGTGTATTGTGTACTTTGTAATTTTCATAGTGAAATTTGTATGTCATTGCTTCGGTGGATGTAGGCTTTGCCGAACACGTAAATCTTGTTGTTGTTCTTGATATTTATCATTTTCTGGTTGTATTTCATTTACTTGTTTTATTTTTTCGTTAAGCTTCATATTTATCCCATCCATATCACAACAAATTGGTATCAGAACGATTGTTGTCATGGCATTGGGATTATCTTTTGAAAGATTTGACATCATCAAATTTGATGGAACTAGGAACTTTGGTTTATGGCAGAGGAGAGTGAAAGATATTCTTGTACAACAAGGAATGGGAAAGGCATTACTTTGTGTTCAATCAGATAGAATGGATGAGGCAACATAGGGAGAATTACAAGCAAAGGCCGCTTCTACAATACGCTTATGTTTGGCCGACGAAATACCCTATCGAGGTGATGGACGAGGATTCTCCAGCGGTTATATGGCGAAAGTTAGAAAGTCGGTACATGTCCAAATCTCTCAATAATAAACTTTTTCTTAAACAACGTCTGTATTGGCTTAATATGGTTGAAGGATCAAACTTAGATCAACACATTAATGCTTTCATTCAAATTATTAGTGATTTGATGATAGTTGATGTTAATTTTGATGAGGATGACAAAGCTTTAATGTTGTTAAGTTCTTTACCCTCAACTCATACCTTTGAAAATCTTGTGATCACTCTTATGTAGGGAAAAGAAACTCTTGATCTTGAAGAGGTAACAAGTGCTTTACTAAATTTTCATCAAAGATTAAAGATATATGATGAGGGAAAATGACTTGTGGTAAAGGGTAATAACGAGCGAGGCAAGGGAAAATCTAAACATGGATCAAGTCAAAAATCACAAAATTAATCCAAGAAGAAGAAAGAAATTTGATGTTATAAATGCGGTAAAAAGGGGC
Organism: Malania oleifera; assembly: GCF_029873635.1. Lineage (NCBI taxonomy): Eukaryota > Viridiplantae > Streptophyta > Magnoliopsida > Santalales > Ximeniaceae > Malania > Malania oleifera. The sequence goes on along the minus strand of NC_080422.1, from coordinate 108,169,521 downwards.
ATGTGAAACTGGAGTGTTCGGATTGGAAGAAGAGAAATTATGAGAAATATGAGGTGTAACGCCCCGAACTCCTAAACCCGATCCGGTGCGTTATACCTGATAAAATCCTGATAATCCATAAATCAAAACATACGCAATGAAAAACATAAACATAGTCTCCATAAATATAATACCATCATACCAGAGTTTACTAATTCCTATCTACAAGCCATATCATCCATTCTTCACCTGTATTTCCATATATTCACATATCTCCAAAACATTTCCGTATTCACAATCATTCCTTCCTCAACAGACTTAAAACATAACAATATAAAACATAAAGAAAAAACTTAAACTTTATACAACCCCATAGTTTAACAAAAATATACCCTTTCCCTTTACAATTCTCAAAAGACTATAAACCCTCGAGCTCTCTAGGCCCGACCTCGAGGATGTCCTGAAAAATAAATAATCATATTTGGATGAGACACATCTCAGTAAAGGAAGAAACAATATATTAAAACAGCGTGTGGCTAACATGAGGTTTATAAATATCATTTTAATAACATTTTCAAAACGTTATCATAAACACTGAAATCATTCTCTAAACCTAATCAATCACATGCAAAAGATTTAACCCATGAGATTACCCAAGGATAGGGGTGATTACTCGCCTATACAAGTAGCACCTCTCTACTCTGATACTTAGGCAACCCTAGGGTCACTGCTAAAGCATATCAGGACACTCACCTTACTCAGTAAGCCCTCAAGTATTAGATTGATCTCGTACTCACATAGTTCAAACAAAGATTTACCAGTGAAGGCTCCCAAGAATAGGGAAATCTACTTGCCCATATAAGTAGGTTCCCTCTGCCCTAGTACGTTATACAACTACTATCACATCTGAAGTTACTAGCGCACTCGCCTTTCTTAGCAAGCCCTCAGACAAAGTGTATGCCCCGCCCAATTATAACATGTTCTACGTGCATAAATACTTTTAAGAATATAATACATTATTCTTTCTGCCATTATTCAACCATTCACATCTATTCATGTTCATAGCTTAAACATAACATTACATTTCACTTTAAGTGACTCTTTCCATTCATATCGTTCACATTTTACATTTCATTCCATTATCATTTCATTGTCATTACATTGTATTTTCCTTTCTTTCATTCGTACTACAGCTGGCCTTTAGCCATCATCAGTTAGTCTATAGCTCCTTTTAGCTGTCATCAGTTAGTCTACATAGAAATGTACTAGAATATGCTAACATGACTCTTTTTAGCTGTCTTACATTTACATGGTTGCATTACCTGCCCATACAAGTAGCTTCCCTCTGCCCTAACATGTTATGCAGTCAGGTATGGCCACATCCGATACCTATCAGGACACTCACCTTACTCAGTAAGCCCTCAGGCGGAGAGTTTCACTTCGCCTCAATTATTTATGTTATTTTCTCGCACGGTTCCATTTCTCAATTTTATCATTCTCTTTTTTTCAATTTTCATTATTTCTTTCATTTCTCATTTTAGCCCATTTTGTCATTCTTTCACTTACCGTTTCCATTTTACTTTCTGGCTCATGAGCATCCTTGGTATCAAATATCAACATCGCGTCTGTAACTCATGGCCACCCTAAGGATCTTTTTTTCAACACCATGCTTCCCCCCATGGTCAAGGTTGTGTGGCCCGAAGGCTAAATCTAACCACGATTGGCCGACCCGATTAGATCAAAATATCATATCACATATCACGTCTGTAGTACGACTGGCCGGCCTATAGCCCTGATCTAGACTCAGGGGGCCTAACAACCCTACAAAATGGCTCAGTCGACTGTCACAACACACACTCCAAGAGTCCGTGTGGTTGCACTACACCGCCAGCAACGGTACCATGCTCAATATCATAACCATCCATCAGGGTTCACTACCATATACTTGCAATCATTATGCAGTACTAGCATTTCATCAATCATATTTCAATTCCATATTGCAGTATTCATATTTCCCATTTTCACATTTCAATATTCTCATATCAGTATTTCTCAACTCATCTCAAAATAAATGTTCTCATCGTTTTCTGCGCACATTTCATCATCTCATAATAGTATATATCGTGTTTCACATATTTCAACATTTCTTAAAATACTCATTTCAATAATTCACAAAATCTCATTTTTCATGCAAATCATTCTTACTCACATATAAATACCATATTTCATTATTTTCCACTAATCACAACAATAATTCTCATTTCAATATTTTCTCAAAAATTACTCATCGTTGTATTTCACATTTTCAATACACGTCATATGTCACACAGTTCTCATCTAATACTTATAACATATTAATTTCACACACCAAAATATTACAATTTAATATTACTCAAATGCCACATAATTTATCTGATATTTATATCATAATAATTTTCAGACAAAATACCATTTGCTCATTTTCACATATTAATTTAAACAGTAATTCTAAAAATAATGTTATAATTTATTCCCTTTACCTGACTTATTGAGAGTCTCGTTAACACCCAGATCCTACGCCCTTGGCGCCCGAAACTCAATTCCTGCAATTCACATTTTCCCTAGATTAATTAACTCATTTCCCCCAAAATAATACTCAACTAACCTTCCCTAGACTCCATATACCCCAAATTATTATTTAAACTATGAATAACACCCTCACTTAATTTTCTAAATTATGCCTGGGAGTCTCAAAATTACACCCACGGCACTCACCCGGTCCCTAAATTTCAAAAATCTTACTTCGACCCCAAATGCTCAATATGCTAGCATTTCTAAATCAACTCTAATTAATTAAAAATAAGCCCCTTAATAACCCCCTTATCCCAAATTTGGGGTTATGCCCACGACGACCCCACGAGAAATCTATTCCACTAGACTTGTAGAGAATTACCACTAGATTCTCGTGGTGGTGTTCGATCGTCAATTGGGCTATAATTTGCAAGAAATTGAGATAAAAGCAGAAATTAGCTTACCCCAGGAGATACGCTTACGCCGCTCCTACCACCAATCCGCTCTCATAGAAATGACGGCAGTGGAGAATGGAGTCCAGCGGTACCTTCTGATTTTTTATCAGGTAAGAATCTATCACGAAACTGAGGAGAGAGGGAGAGAGAACGAGAGGAGAGAGAGAGAACTTGCGCGCAGCAGAAAGCAGGAAAAAATAAAAGGGGGGGTCTCCTGCGCAATCATTCCTGAAGGAGCCTTCCTAAAGGATAAGGTATAAATAAATAAATATATATATAATATTTAATTAATATTAATAATAATATATTTAATTGATAAAATAAAAAAAATTTAATTATTATTTTTAAAAATTTTAATTAATTATTATTATTATTTTTTTTTGAAATCACCCTACTAATCTTGTATAATCATTTTTGGGATTATTACAACACGTCTAAAAATGCAGCGAATATTCTAACAAAATCGGTTACTTCTAAGAAGTTCAAGCATTACTTGGACTTACTCCATGTCTCAAATTGATAGAAGGAAGACAAACCCAACCAAGCATTTCAAGTACAAAGTAGAGCAATTAGACATGTTTTTGGAGATTCTCCTAAGGGGCGTATAATCGTCAAAGTAGAGATTGTTGTCTGAGGTATGGCTCTTATATTTTGGTTTTTTTAAACAAAGAAGAAAGAAGAAAAACATAAAGGGGCAACACAACAGGGACTCATCAACAGGTGCCCTATGCTCGTCGACGAGTAGATCCCGAGAGCAGGAAAATCTCAAAGTTCCGGACTCGTAGACGAATGCCCTGTTCTCGTCGACGAGTGGTCTTCTATTGATCGTCGATGAATCCTTGTACTCATCGACGAATGCGCCTAGGTTGCGAGCAGTTTTTCTGAATTTTGAATTTGAACATTGGGTGGTTGGGTATTCGGAGGGAAACCTCCAAGGGACTATTATATATGTCATTCTGGGCATATATTGATTGATAGAGTGATCATTTGAGAATTGTCTTGTGTACTTTGTAATTTCCATAGTGAAATTTGTGTGTCATTACTTCCGTGGATGTAAGCTTATCAAACCACATAAATGTTATTGTTGTTCTTCCTATTTATTATTTTCTGATTATGTTTCATTTATTTGTTGCATTTTTCTGTTGTGTTTCATATTTATTCCATCCATAGCACAACATTCTTCCTTATGAAACTAGGTTACTAAGGAACCTGTTTTTACAAAACTCCATATGGGATAACCATGAACATGTAGTTGTTGTGGATTTTAAAGAAGAATTATTCTACAAATTTTAATGGAGATGGAGGAGATAAGATTACATAGTTATTATTAATTATGAGGTTACTTGCAATCAAGAAATATTTTTTTTTTTTTTTTCGAAACTTGTATTTTAAGAGTATTATGGGAAGACATGTAGTTTATGTGCATGAGAATTCCTATCAAGATTCTCGCTAATCCAATGGTTTCTCTTAAAATATATATATATATTGAATAATATGTGAACAATCTGCAATTTCTCTTAAATGGTTTCTCTTTTTCAAGAATTTTCTTTTGAGTTAGAAGCTAGTTTGAAGGATTTTAAAGTGATAGCTAGACTATGTTTCTTATAGTCGTTTTGGTGTTATTTTTATTTTCTATTTTATGTTTTCATTTTCGTAAAGAGAAAGAACAGATTCTTACAACTCATTTATTTATGTTGCCGATTTTTTATTTCTTTTATAAGTTTTCAACTATTTTCAAAAAACTAAAAAAAAAAAATCAAATTTTATTGTTTTATCATTATTTTTACAACATGTTGTCAAAATATTGTTATATCTTTTTTTTTTTTAGTCAAACCATTCATTCTATGCATAATTTTTAATTAGAATTAGAATACAAAACCATGGGAATGTGAAATATAAATAAAGTAAAAACACCCATAAAACTTCTAAAATTTTGAACAAAAAAAAAAAATAATAGAAGTCATTTAGAAAATGATTTTACTACTTTCAATTGTCATGTACAATAGAATTACTCTTTTAGCACTAAACAATGAGCTTTAAAATAAGATAATTAAGTAAAAAAATTTATTATAATATTTTAAAATTTTGCATCCTTTTTTTATTTTTATTATTTAGTTATATTTTAAATTTTTTCTTGATTCAAAGCAAAAAATAATAATGAAAATTTTTTCAATCAAGTTTTAAATTTGTTTTAATTTTAAAAATATTAATTGAAAATTATTGTTGATTTTCAGGTATAGTTTTTATGTCTATTTTTATTTCATGAAACGATAAGATTATCCCTTTTGTTATTTTACCTTTTCTCTTTGTCACATGCATTTAACTCAAGAATTTACATCTCCAATTCTTCATATTTTCTTTCTTTGTTTTTGTAGTGTTTGAATGAACCTCTTGTCCAAATAGAGTATTTGATAAATAGGAAATGTCAAGGTAGAGAAGATGGTGGAGAGCAAAGGACACTATAAGATCCTCCCTTTACCAATAGAAAATTAAGGAGAATAGATAAATCCTTGTGCTAAATGATGACCTCATTAAATTTTGGGTAAAAGATATTAATTTCCCCCGAAATTTAATAAGAAGATATCAACTTTTCCTAAGGTTTTCAAAATTTCAAAAACCTCCCTCTTGAGGTTTCAAATTTTAAAAACCTCCCCTAATACTTGCAAAAAGATACTAATTTTTTCTTATATTTTATAAAAAGTCTTTTAAGAGGAGGTTCGAATTTCCTTTATAAGTGCATTTTGTTTGTATGACACATATACATGATAGAGTTATAAACTTATAATTAAATTGCAATAATTGAAAAGTATAACACAAAATATGAAAACAAAAATAAATGCAAGGCAACAAAAATACAAATCCACTTTACATAATTTCATTTTGTTCATTTTTAGATTGAATTCAGCTTTTTTTTTTTTCTCATTCAATTTTTCTTTTTCAATTGTGTTGACCTGGGTGGTCATATCCCGTTTTGATAATGACAAATACACATGGTACTGATGTTTGCACTCGTACTTGCATACAGGTTCACCTGATGTGTGTATTTGAACAAAAAGCTACATCATGATGGCGTATGGTGATCACGCAGAAGAATGAAGAAAATTATGTTGTATTTGTAATTATTTGTATATTCTTCATTCTGAACTGTAATTTAATTATGGAATGTACCTCAATATGACTTGTAATAATCTGCATCATGCATGATAGGTAGGCATGCTCAAATGACCTTAGTTAGACTTTAGGTTCCTACACATAGTGCACTAAGTCCCCGATATCATATAATTTATCAGGGGAATTAACTAGAGTATAATTGGACTGAAAGTGTAACGACCTAAAATTTCATACTATATATATATATATATATATATATATATATATATATATATATATATATATATTACTCTGATACCCCTTTAATACCTGCTATAACATTCCAGGCCTCAAGTGAGCACTGAGGAAACCTGATCATATTACATACCTATGCAGCGGAAAAATATAAATTTGTCCATCCATATAAACAATACCAGAATTCAATATTTCCAAACCACACATATATATTCACACGTCACCCTAGTGTCATCTGCTCAAAAATACAATCCCCTGAATACACTTACCCTATAAACATGGCAGTACAAAAGATCTCTCTATCTGTGAGCCTGATCTGCTCACCTAGTTGGATCACCTAAAAATGTTAAATGACTAGGATGAGATAATACTCAGTAAAAGGAAATATGCTATTACTAGTGTTTGGCGGCTGAGTTATGTAAATACTATATTGACAATATCTGAAACTGTAAAAGCTTATATATCAATATACAATATAATTTGCATCTATCATAGTTTAAAGTATAACTGTAATATCTGAGTTTTCTACTTATCATACTTATAGTATCATACTATATCTGCTGATATTCTATGAATCTGTATACATATACATAACTGAGATGTTTACCCTGGAAAATTATACGTCATGATTTAACCCCTCATGACAGGGTTGTGCGATCCATAGCCGGGACTTAATCCTGGTTGGCCTACCAGGTAAGTTAACTGTAACTTTACCAATCCTCAGCCCAGAAAAAACTACAACCTCTCCCAGGCACGGAATTGGTAATTACCTCGTCAAACCGGCCACCTCAACGCAGTCTTCTAGGGAATCTGCAATCTCTCCAGGCACAGTTGATGGAAACCGTCCACACATTATCTAAGATGTGTGGTTGCACTCTGATCTATACTAACATCGGTACCGTGCTCTGCCATTTGAACATAACTTGTTTCATCAGGGTCTAATATTGTATATACTAGTTCTATAGATATCCTAATGTTTTCATCATGTTTCCAAAATAACGATAACACTATAAATCTGATCTAAAAATACTATAATATCCAACTAAAATAACTATAATATATGACTATAATATCTGTTTGTTATATCTAATTGAATAATCTATAATGTATGAGTGTTATGTTTTTGGAAAGCATGGCATTCTGTAAATACTATAAATTACTTGTCTGTATAATATTTGTAAAATATCTATCTGATAAATATCTGTCTGTATATATACTGTAATTCATAATTCTATATAATCTAGTGAAACATGATTCTATACAAAAACATTGTAAATCATAATATTCTACAAAACTATATAAATTTTGTACTAAACAAATAACTACTCAGTCCACACAATTAATTAAACTCATGTTTTGGAATATGTAAAACTGCATAATTTATACTTTGTATCTTAATAAACAAATACTATAATTTACTGGAAAAAATTTATGAAATTCCTAGCATAGCATATTTCCCTTACCTAACTAGCTGGGAGGCTCGCCTCCAACTCTAATCTCACGCTCACGGCGTACTATCCCCAAAATCCTACAAGAATACATTTTTACAAATTTCTTAGTAAATTACTGAATTTTCCCAGAAAATTATTTCACTCATATTTTTGAACTTGCCTATTCACAATTTCCTAAATTATAATATACTTGAGCTGTAACGACCTGCTTAACTTATCACATAATAAACATAAATAATAATAATAATATCAACCCGAACCCGTGGGTAGCAGGGATAGCCTGACGTAAACAGCGGAAACCTAAGCAGCAGTAAAAATAATTTACATCCATCAAACTATTAATTACATAATACTAGAGTCTACTACATTCCCAAAATACAATATTTGAATACAATCTCCAAAACATCAAAATAGATCTAGAATCTGATAACAAAAATCTCCTGATCCTAGATCAAAGGTTACCCTTCTAGCAGGGTAGCTCAACTCACTCAACGGCGGTCACGGCCCACCAGTCTCTCAGGGTCTCTTGAAAAAAAATTAATTAAGTTTAGGGGTGAGACACATCTCAGTAAGGGAAAATAAACTAAATACAGTTGTGTGACAACATGAATATTTAATGCAGTTATACATATACTGTGACGCCCCGATTTTCGTACAATTTTTTTTTATATAATAAATAATCACGTCATAAATTCACAACATCCACAAATCGGCCACGTCAACAATCCTAGTACCATTCATACAACCCGACCCGCATTGGGTACCGGGTAAAAAGTTTTTATTATATTCAACCTAACAGCGGAAGACAATATACACATATCAGTCAGAATACAATACCCAGAGTATCAACATACATACAAATATTCACACTACCTTCCCATACTAAAAATTACTATTCAACTCTAGGGGAATTACATCTCCCCTAGTCTAAAAACTCACCCTGTGTATCAGGGTCTCAGCTCCCTACTATCATGGAGCTCTATCACCTGGCCGGTCTCTGTTCCCTGAAAAATTTAGATAAATTGGGTGAGACATATCTCAGTAAGAAAGAATAAATTATTTACAGTGTGTGGCCAAATGAGTACAATTATAATACACTTTACTTTTCAAATCACCATTTCATTTGAGAAAATACACTGATATTCACATACACATAATCATATAGATATACAACACAAGCTTTTATAAGCTTAAAAATCATTTATCAAATTCAATGATTTCCAACACATATTTACACGTGAAGTTCCTGAGAATAGGGAAGATTACCCGCCCATATAGGTAGCTTCCCTCTGCCCTAACACGTTATGCAGCCGGGTATAGCCACATCTGATACCCATCAGGGCACTCACCTTACTTAGTAAGCTCTTAGGCGGAGAGTTTCACTTCGCCTTAATTATTTATATTATTAACTCACACTGTTCCATTTCTCAATTTTATCATTCTTTATTTCTCAATTTCCATTCTTTCTTTCATTTCTCATTTTAGCCAATTTTATCATTCTTTCACTTTTCATTTCCACTTTACTTTCCGGCTCATGAGTATCCTCGGTATCAAATACCAACATCGCGTCTGTAACTCATGGCCACCCTAAGGATCTTTCTATACACGCCATGCTTCCCCCCATGGTCAAGGTTGTGCGGCCCGAAGGCTGGATCTAACCGCGGTTGGCCGACCCGGTTAGATCAAATATCATATAACATATCGCGTCTGTAGTATGACTGGCCGGCCTAATACCCTGATCCGGACTCAGGGGGCCCAACAACCTTACACAATGGCACAGTCGACTGTCACGCCACACGCTCCAAGAGTCCGTGTGGTTGCACTAACACCACTCGCAACGGTACCGTACCAAATATCATAACCATCCAACAGGGTTTACCACCACATACCCGCAATCATTATGCGGTATTGGCATTTTATCAATTATATTCCAATATATCACAATTCAGTTTAATATAAATATTCTCATCATTTTCTGTGCACATTTCATCATCTCGTAATATCATATATCATATTTCATGTATTTTTCACATTTTCCCAAAATACTCATTTCTCATGCAAATAATTTCCACTCACAAATAAATACCATATTTCATTATTTTTCAATATCAATAATTCACAAAATCCCATTTTCCAGGCAAAACATTTCTACTCATATAATAATACCATATTACATTATTTTTCACTAATCAGATCAGTAATTCTCATTTCAATATTTTCTCAGAAATTATACATTATTATATTTTACACTCCAAAATATCACAATTTACAATTACTCAAATGCCACACAATTTATCTTATATTTATATCATAATAATTTTCAGACAAAATATCATATGCTCAATTTCACATATTCATTCAAATAATAATTCTAAAAACACTGCTATAATTTATTCCCCTTACCTGACTTACTGAGAGTCTCCCTAGAATCCCAAATTCTACGCCCTTGGCGTCTGAAATTCAACTCCTGCAATTTACATTTTTCCCAAATTAATTAATCTATTTTTTCAAAATAATACCCATCTAGCCTTCCCTAGACTCCATATACCTCAAATTAATATTTAAACTATTATTTAACACCCCCACTTAATTTTCTAAATATTGCCTGCGGGTCCCAAAATTACACTCGCGGCGCTCACCCGAACCCTAAATTCTAGAAAACCTACTTCAACCCAAAATGCTCAATATTTTAGCATTTCTAAATTAATGCTAATTAATTAAAAATAAGCCCCTTAATAATCGCCGCACCCCAAATTTGGAGTTTTGACCCGACACCTCCACGAGAATTCCGTCCTAGTAGACTTGTAGAGAATCATCCCTAGATTCTCGTGGTGGTGTCCGTTCGTCAATTGGGCTTATATTTTGCAAGAAATTAAAGAAAAAGGGGGAAATGGCTTACCCCAGGGAATACGCTTACGCCACTCCTACCACCGATCCGCTCCGGTAGAAATGACAGCAGCGGCGAATGGAGTCCAGTGGTATCTTTGGATTTTCGATCGGGCGAAAATCCGTTATGAAATTGAGGAGAGAGGGAGAGAGAACGTGAGGAGAGAGAGAGAGATTGTGCAGAGGCTGCGCAGGATAAGTGAAAGAAAAAGAAAAGAAAAGAAAAGAAGATAAAGAAGAAGAAGAAGAAAGGAAGAAGGGGGGGGCTTGCTGCCAAATTCCTGAAGCTTCTAGCTTCAGGAATGATAATAATAATAATAATAAATATATTTTAATTAATATTAAAAATAATATATTTTATTTAAAAAAATAAAAAAAATAAATTTTAATTATTATTATTTTTTCTTATTTTTTTTAATATCCAATTAATTAATTAATATATATTTTTTTATTTAATTTTTTTTTAATTTTAATTTTAATTTATTTTTTTAATTTTATTTTTAATTTTATTTTTATTTATTTATTATTATTTTTAAAAAAAAAAAAAATCTATCCACTATCTTCTATAACCCTTTTTGGGGTTATTACATATACGATGCATTTTATATATCTGTAAACGTTCGTCGTAACATATTGAATCATCATATACTTTCATATTTTTCTAGTAACTCATATCATTCATAAATTGTCTGTTATATCTGATAATACTGAAAACATATTCAGGATGAATAGCTAGCTGATGTCATATATTACCCCCCATGACGGGTTGTGCAACCCGAAGGCGGGACTCGACAATGGTTGGTCGACCACTGCTAAGTCAAAAATGATTGTAAGTACGATGGGCCCGCCACACCCTGGTCCGGACTGTTAGGTGGACGTCCACACTCTACTGAAAGCTACATCGACTATCCATCTCCCACCCCCTCATGGAGTGGTTAGCACCAATCTGATCATAAATATCTGATCTATAAGTTACGGTACCGTGCTCCTGAACTGAACTAAACTAACATCTAGGTTCTAATAACATGTAATACATGATATTATAGCATCTTTCATAATTTCATAAATATAGCCTCGCGCCAAACATTTCATAAATATGGTCTCGTGCCGATCATTTCATAAATACGATCTCGCGCCGAAATCATACATAAACACAGCCTCACGCCGATATCATACATAAATACGGCCTTGCGCTGAAATCATTTCATATATGTATATCATTCTGAAAATAATCAATTTATCATGTATTTTCAACATCATAATGTACTGTATTCTTTCATAATTTCTCAAAACATATTTCATTCGTATCATTGTCATATCATGATATTCTTCCATGTAAAATAATATTCATGCCACACATTTGCTGTATAAAACCATACATTGTATTCTTAAAATCATAATTTCTGACATCTCATACATATATATACATTTCAACATAGTAGCAATATTTTCTCAAACATGCATTTCCTTCGTAATATACAGATATAATACATGCTTTCCTGAAAATAATTTTTCTCATAAATAATAATAATTTGCATAAAAATAATTGTTTTAGTTTATTCCCTTACCTGACTACTAAGAAAATCCCTAAAAATCTTGGTCTAACACCCATAGGGTTTCCTTATCAATACCCTGAAATTGAAAATTCCCAGTACTAAATTTCAATATTTTCACATGCATATCATTTCCTATAACTACCGTAAGACCAAATTTGGCTTAAAAAGGCTTACATAAATTCAGGGATGAATTTCAATGGAGTTCCACCGACAATCTGCTCCGGCAGATACACAGAGAACTTCTCCAGGAGCGTCGTGGTGGCCTCAGATCGTTGATCCAGTGAGCGACGGAGCCAGAATCGAAGAGAGAGGAGAGAGAAACCGAAGGGGGAAAGAGAGTGTGTGTGAGGATTTCTTAACTTTCACGTTTAATTCCGAATTTCTACTATTTATAGGGTCAAATTCGTCGACGAGACACGTCACCTCGTCGACGAGTCCTGTAGAAATTTCATCAACAAACCTACACCTTCGTCGACGAATTTTAGTCTTCTCCAAAACCTTCTCTCGGTATCTTCTCGTCGACAAAACTGGGCTTCGTCGACGAGGTCCTCTTATACCCTCATCGACGAATCCCCTGTGTTCGTCAACGAGGCCCTGATAATTTCCCTTGGTTATTATTCCCAAAATGCATTGTCGTCGACGAAGTCTGCTGCCTCCTGCTGTTTTTGTTTCCATTTCCTTTCCTCTCTATTATTTAAATCCCATTATTTTTCGGGTTGTCACATGAGCTCCTATAAAATATCCATCGAGGTCCTTAACTCATGCTTGCAGGGTCCCCAAAAAAACACCCTAGTCCTGAAATCATAATACCCTAATTTATTCTACAAAACACCAGTATATTTCCATATAACACAAAATCTAAACTCAGGTAAGCTTGGAAATACTAAAAATACCCCAATAATCTACTTACGCTAGTTTTGGGATGGTGCTCAAGTTGGCCAAGCCAACAATATGTTCCCGCAAACTTGTAGAGAATCTCCCCAAGATCAACGTGGCGGCTTCTAATCATCGAAACAGGGCGAGAATCGTAGAGAGAAGGAGAGAGAATTAAGTTAGAAAGAGAAAGAAAAAGAGAGAAATTAATTTCTCTTGCTGAAACCCGATTTTCTACTATTTATAGACCTTTTGCCACGTGGCCTCGTCGACGAGCACATCACCTCGTTGACAAGTTCAAGAAGGAAGTTTGTCAATGAGCACCTAACCCTCGTCGACAAGTTTCAAGCCCCAAAAATAGCCCCTTGGTAAACTCTCGTCGACGAGCCCAAGAAGACTGTTCGTCGACGAGGATCTACTGCGTCCCCCTTTAAAAAAAATTTTCCCTCTCTTTTCTTTATTGTTTAATTCCCATAATTATCCGGGTTACTACATTCTCCCCTCCTTATAAAATTTCATCCTCGAAATTTGCTATCTATATTAAACACTATTCTTTGAGGAAAATAGGCTACTTATTTTATTATTTATCCTCACTTATAGCAGAGGAATACCGTGGTTACATTGAGGGTTCTGGGAGATTAAAAATATACTCATAAAAGAAAATTCTCTCAAAACCAAAACACTACCTACCCTAATCTAAAATGCAACTATACATTCATCACTCTGTACTGATTAAATTAAAATTGTCATTATTTGAATCATGCTGACTATTACTGTATCCCACTAAATAAGTGTAGGTATTTTTGTCTGATTTTCTCCTCAAGCTCCCATGAAGCTTCCTCTATAGCATTGTCGCGACGTCCCGGGAGTGCGTGTGCCCCGGGCGGCGAAATTAAAATCATCGATTTTAATTTTCAAGGAAAAATCATGGAATGTCGGAGTCGCCACTAACCTTTTAGTGTGGTTAGAACACATGATTACTACCCCGTTAGGGGTAGAGTGGGTCTATGTTACCAGAGTTAGGCTCGGGAGTTCGGTTACGCGAGGGGAAGGTACAAGCACCCCCTGCGCGCCCGTTCTTACGAACGGTACCTAATTAATTTGAAATTATCCCTAAGTTAATCTAATAAGTCTTTACATTACTCCTTTTTATGAATTTATAAATACACATAAAAAATAAATAAATAAATAAATACATATAATATATATACATATATTCCCTCAGAGCTTAAGGTACGTGATGCCCGAAGGCTCATACCCCCGCAATAAAATCATAGGGATAAAAAATCAAAAATATTTTAATAAAATACATTCCCATATTTTGAAAATAGTATAGAAATTTTTAGTAGGAAAGTACTAGTATGGGAAGTTTTAATATATGATCATAGGATAATTAGCAATTACTAAAATATTTCAACTGTTAAAATAGGTAATAAAATACCATATATATTAAGATGCTACAAGAAGTAATACCCTATATATTAAAACACTTAAAATATCCCAATAAGTTATATATATGCTAATACTATAATAAATAGTCTCCTATATATTGAAATACTAAAAGTCACCGCCAATCAATTATTCATGCTAATATACAAAAGTTACCATAATAAGTAGTCCTCTATATGTATTAAAATGCTAAGAATATCAATAATAATAATAAAATACTCTAATACCATATATACTATGAAAAAATACCATAATAAACCATACCATATTAACTTACCAAATATAATGTAATTAAAGTTCTAATGTATTAAATACACAATATCACCAAAAATACTAAGATACTAAACATATAATATAGCTAAAATTCTAGAATACTAAATACAATTATAATTCTAAGATGCTATATATAATACAACTAAAATATTAACCTACTAAAGTCCTAACATGCTATACAATATGATTAAAATTCTAAACTACTAATATATAACTATGATTACACATGAACCTTAGATGTCAACATATATATGATTACCTACATTAGGAAATACAAACAAATACAACAAAACCTAAACAGGGGAAGTTAATATTAAACTAAATCAACAATATACTCCTTTCAACAATAATAGTTAATATATACACAAACTCTAGAGAAATCAATATGCCACAAGAGGGGAACCCTAAAAATAAATATGGAAATAATTTTAATTTTATCAAAGAGTGTTCAATAATATAGAAATGCTAGAAATTGATATGCAATGATGTGGACAGAAATCAATGTACAATAATAAGACCAATAGTAATAGGAAAATAACTCAAACTCTAAAACAATACTTAAACATAAAATTATCAATCTTCTAAAAACATGAAAACTACCAAAGTCTTAAACAAACCTAGATATAAAATATGAAATGATTTAAATAATGAGTAACCATAACTAAAATCCTACACACGTTTAAATAACACAAAATAAACTAAAGGAAAATTTAAACCATATTAACATGATAAATCTGACCTCTACAAACCTAAATATTAACATAAAAAAAAAACTTAAAATAATACTAAAACAATACAAATCGTAAATCATACAATATAAATTAAAACTAGAAACTAGATGCTGAATAATACAAAATCACTTGCCGGCATCAGCCTAGAATTCTCACCCCTGAACTACAGCCACAATATAACAACAATAATGTGAATATACAATATTACATAATAATATAACAATAAATATATATGTATATGAGGATATAACAAACACAAATATAATGCCCAAAAATATTACCTTTGGAGTAGGAGCCGTGTGTGTGTCTGTGTCTGTGGGTATGGATGGTGTGTGTCTGTGTGTGCTCTGTTCATGTACAGCGTGTGTGTGTGGCTGGTCGTGTGTATGGTGTGTGTCTGTGTGTGCTATGTTTTTGTGTTTACTGTGTGTGTGTGTGTGTGTGAGAGAGCAAGGAGGCTTACCGTGGAGGAGGCACGGCTGGGGAGACGATGGAGGCAGAGGCCTGAGCAACAAAAGTTGCAGAGGATCGCTGGAGACGCTGGCCTGAGCAGGGGCTGTGGGTGAGGCTCGCCGGAGGTTCGGGTTCAGTCTGGTATTGATGGAGAACGCCGGTGATGGTTGAAGCTGCTGCTGCTATCGCCAAAGTCGCGACCCAAGGGGAAAGGAGATGGTTCTTGTGGTTGCCGACGAGATGACGTGCGTGAGGGCTTGGGTGGCTACCGGAGTTGGTGCAGCAAAGGAGTTGCAGAGGGGTCTGTGGCTAGTTCTGGAGCAGAAAGCGGAGGGCGAGGGAGTGGTGCTCTGATGGAGGCCGGAGTAGCCGCTGCTGCTGGATGTTTAGGAAGTTGTTGGTCCAGGGCCGCTGTGGTGCTCCGGCGGGAGATTGTGCAGGAACAGTGGGGCTGGTATGATGGTGGTGGCTCGGCCGGAAGATGGGGAAACAGGGGAAGAGCAGGGGGACTGAGAAACAGAGAGGGAGAGCAGAGGGTTTGAGAAAGAGAATGAGGTTTTTTTTTTTTTGGTTTGTTTTTCTTTTTGGCCTCCCCCCCTTTGGTTCCAAAACATGCCTTTAAATAGGCATCTCCCCAAAACCCTAATACACACTTTCCTTTTTTTGTTTTTTTTGTTTTTATTTTTTATAATAATAATAATAATAGTTATAGTAATAATAATACTAGTAGGATAATAATAATAATAATAATAATAATAATAATAATAATAATAATACTACTACTACTAATAAGAATAATAAAAATAAAAATAATAAAAATAATAGTAATACTAATAATAATAATAATAATAATAATAATAATAATAATAATAATAATAATAATAATAATAATAATAATAAAAATAGTAATAATAATATATCAAAAACAATAAAATAAATGGAAAATAAAATTTAAAATAACAGTACTAGTAAGGATAATAATAATAATAATAATAATAATAATAATAATAATAAATATACTAATAATATAGGAAAATAATAATAATAATAAAAATAATAAAAAATAATAATAATAAAGTATCAATTTTGAAGAAAATAATAATAATAAAAATACTAATAATAATAATAAAATAATAAAACAAAGGGAACCCCTTGTTCTATTTGGCTAGGGCAAAAATAAGGTGTCTACAAGCATGATTCCTCCATAGGACTTTTACTAACTAAATTTTATTTGTGCGCAAATCCTGTTCCTTCTTGTCTAAAATATGCACTGGTGCTTCCTTATACGCCAGTGAATCCCTAAGCTCTATCTCTGTATAAGTAATCATGTGAGACGGGTCTGGGACGTATTTTCTCAGCATGGAAACACAAAATACGTCGTGTATTCTAGATAGGTCTGGTGGTAAAGCTAGCCTTTAAGCAACTGACCCCACTCTCTCAAGTATCTTAAATGGGCTAATGTACCTAGGGCTTAACTTACCCTTTTTTCCAAATATCATAACTCCTCTCAATGGAGCTACCTTTAAAAATACCCGATCTCTCACACCAAATTCTAACTCCTGGCGGCGAGTATCCGCATAACTTTTCTGCCAAATCTGAGCTACACTAATTCTATCTTTAATAAGTCGAACTTTATCGTACGCTTGTTGCACCAACTCTGGTACCAATACTCGCATTTCTCCTACTTCATCCCAGTATAATGAAGAACGACACCTCCTACCATATAAAGCCTCGTACGGTGTCATCCTAATACTGGCTTGATAGCTGTTATTGTACGCAAACTCAACCAGCAGTAAATATTGGGTCCAACCACCCCCGAAATCCAACACACATGCACGTAGCATATCCTCAAGTATTTGTATTGTCCTCTCTTTCTGTCCATCTATCTGAGGATGAAAAGTTGTACTGAATGCTAGCTGTGACCCCAATGCCTCTTGAAAAGTCTTCCAAAATCGTGACGTAAATCAGGGGTCTCGATCTGAGACTATGGATACCGAAACTCCATAGCAGCGAACTATCTCCTCAATGTACAACTCTTCTAACCCGTCCATAGTATTATAGTTGACTTTAATAGGGATAAAGTGAGCGGTCTTCATCAATCAATCTATGACCACCCAAATAGCATTTTATCCCTGTCGAGTTGGTGGTAACCCTATCACAAAATCCATGGAGAAGTGATCCCATTTCCACTCAGGAATGTAAAGTGGCTACAACAACCCTGCGAGTCTCTGGTGCTCAGCCTTTATCTGTTGGCACGTCAAGCACTACTTTACGAGTTCAGCTATCTCCTTCTTCATGCTGCTCCACCAGAAGGATTCTCGTAGATCCCGATACATTTTAGTACTACTTGGATGCATGGTATATAAGGATCTGTGTGCCTCCTCTAAGATAATCCTCCTAATCTCAACATCTGTAGGAACACATAATCTAGTATGGAACCACAGGGCTCCGTCATCTGATATGCTGACCTCCTCCTCTTGCCCGTCTTACACTTTCTCTATCAACTTTACTAACTCTGGATCAGTTCTCTGGGCAACTTTAATCCTCTCTTGCAATGTAGGTTGTAACGCCGGGTTGATAATAAATGCCTGGTGACCACCCTTTATCAGTTCCACGCCTAGCCTCTCTAAATCCATCTGAATAGGGCACTGAATCTCTACTACTGACACCACTACTCCTACCATTTTCCTGCTCAGCGCATTAACCACCACATTTGCTTTCCCTAGGTGGTAGCTAATAGTACAATCATAGTCTTTGATAAGCTACAACCATCTTATCTACCGCATATTCAAATCTTTTCGGGTGAAGAAATACCTTAAGCTTTTGTGATCAGTGAAAATCTCGCATTTCCCACCATAAAGATAGTGCCTCCAGATCTTCAGTGCATATACCACTGCAGCTAACTCTAGGTCATGCACAAGGTAATTCTTTTCATATTCTTTAAGATATCTAGATGCATAGGTAATGACTCTTCCATGCTGCATTAAAACACATCCAAGACCCTTCAAAGATGCATCATTGTATATCACAAATCCATTCTCCCCTGATGGAACAGCCAATACTGATGTAACGACCTGCTTAACTTACTACATAATTAATCATGTTAAACACCCTGATACCATCTCTAACAATTCAATAAATTCAACCTGAAACCCGTGGGTAACGGTGATACACTTGTTATGCACGACGGAAACCTAAGCAGTAATAAATATAAATTTCATTCACCAAACCATATAACACATTATACCAGAGTACCTACATTCCACCATATACTATTTAAATATAGAATTCCCAAAACATCAAAAGTTATATCTAGGGTCTTACATCAGAAACCCACTGACCCTAGTTCAAAAAACTCACCCTCCTAGGGGGGTAGTAATACTGCCTCAATGGCGGGCTCAGTTCACCGGTCTTTCTAGGTTCCCTGAAATGGTTTAAACTAAGGTGACACACCTCTTAGTAAGGGAAATAACTAAATACAGTTGTGTGGCAACATGAATATTTAGGTACTATATTAAAAATACAGTACTCGTCACATGCTTGAAAATATTGATAATATCATAGCTAAATAAACATATCATTTCATAAATATACTAAATCATACTACCTTTCATTGTTCATAAAATATCTTATATAACTAGTAATTCTGAAATTTACCCAGAATGAATAGCTAATCGATGTCATGTATTACCCCCCATGAGGGGTTGCGCAGCCCGAAGGGGGGACCCGACAATGGCTGGTTGACCACTGTCAAGTCAAAAATGTCTGTAAGTACGAAGGGTCCGCCACACCCTGGTCTGGACTACCAGGTGGACATTTTTAACTCTACACTAAAAGCCACATCGACTATCCATCTCCCACCCCTTCTACTAGCAGGGGCGGTTAGCACAAGTCTAAACACAACTGATCTGCATAGCAACAGTACTGTGCTCCTGAAACTGAACTGAACTACCATCTAGGTTCTGATAACATATAATACATGATAATATACTGTTTACACATAAATAGATTGATAGCGTCTTCTAGTTTCTATAATAACAAAAATAAATACGGTCTTGCGCCGATTACATTCATAACTACGGCTTTGCGCCAAAAACAAGTATAATCCACGGCCTTGCGCCGGCTATCAATCATAGCCTTGCACCGAACATATCATAAATACTGATCTAAATAAATGTACTATATATCATATATTCTAAAATCATAATTTTATATTTATCATGTTATTCTTGAAAATAACTGAAACATTCTTTAACTGTAAAATTAACTTAACATAATACGATATGCGTAAAATGATATTCATGTCACACAAAGCCAAATAAAATCATGCATTCTGTTCTGAAATCATATTTCCTAACATTTCATATTAAAATGTACATTCATGTATAACAGCAGTATTTTCCCAAATATACATTCTTACAAGTATACTCATATATAACTCATGCTTTTTGAAAATTTATCTGCTAATGACTAATAATAATTTTCATGGAAAAATTACTACTTTAGTTTACTCCCTTACCTGACTACTGGAAAGCCCTTATAAAATTCTGGTCTTACACCCGTAGGGTTCCCCGTTCAACACCCTGAAATCAACATCCCTCAGAACTAAACTTCGTTATTTCTCAGTGTACTACATTTTCTATAACTGTAGGAAAGGCAAATATTGAGTAAAAAGTCTTACCTTGAATTTGGAATGGAATTCAAGTCGACCCCACCAACGATCCACTCCAGCAGATTTGTAGAGAACTTCCCCCACGAGTGTCGTGGTGGCCTCGGATCGTTGAACCGGTGAGAATCTGGCCCGAAATCTTAGAGAGAATGGAGAAGGGACGAACTGAGGAGAGAGAGAGAGAGGAATTCGCACATGAGTTTCAGACAAAAAATGAAGTTTAGGCCTATTTATACACTAGCCTTCGTCGACGCGCCACGTTACTTCGTCGATGAGGTCAAGAAGGAAATTCGTCGACGAATGCTTACTCCTTGTCGACGAAGTTCAGAACTACGATACATCCTCTTGGTATCTTCTCATTGACGAGACACGTCCCCGTTGACGAGCCCCTTCTGTTTTCTCGTCGATGAATCCCCTATGTTTTTTTATTAGACCCTGCATAATTTCCTTCTCTAATTCCTTTTCCCTCTCTCCTCCTATTATTACATTACGATAATTATTTGGGTCTCTATATTCTCCCCTCCTCATAAAATTTCTTCCTCAAAATTTACTATCCATGTAATTCATCATCCCTTAACGACAAACAGTCTGCTTATTTTATTACTTACCCTTAGTTATGGCGGAGGAATATCGTGATTACATTCCAAGTTCTAGGAGATTACATATATAAAATAAAAATTCCTCCCAAACTAAAATATTACTTACTAACTAAACTAATACATACACTGACTAATCTGCAAAAGAAACATTACATAATTACTTATACTTTACCTAAATATAACTAAATACCATGGAACAATTGTGGATATTTTTGTCTTATCTGTTCCTTGAGTTCCCAAGAAGCCTCTTTTACTGCATGATTTCTCCACAAAACTTTTATCAGAGGAATCTTCTTATTACGTAATTCATGTTCTCTTCTATCCAGAATCTGTACTGGTACTTCCTCATAAACTAGTGAATCATTGAGCTCTAGTTCACCATAACTGATCACATGAGAAGGGTCTGGGACGTATTTCCTCAATATAGAAACGTCAAATACGTCATGTATCTTGGACAACACAGGTGGTAAAGCTAACCTATAGGCAACCAGTCCCACTTTCTCTAGAATTTCAAATGGACCGATGAACCTAGGGCTAAGTTTACCTTTCCTTCTAAATCTCATAACCCCTTTTAATGGAACTATTTTCAAAAACAAATGATCACCAATATCAAATTCCAATTTCCTGCGGCGGTTATCGGAGTAACTCTTTTGTCGGCTCTGAGCTGCACTGATTCTATCTCTGATGAGTTGAACCTTATCATACGCTTGCTGCACTAACCCTGGTCCCACAACTCGCCTCTCACCCATCTCGTCCCAATATAAAGGAGAACAACATCTCCTACCATACAGTGCCTCAAAAGGTGTCATATCAATACTAGCCTAATAACTATTATTATATGCAAACTCTACCAGTGGCATGAACCGAGTCCAACTACCCCAAAAATCCAACACGCATGCTCGAAGCATATCTTCTAATATCTGAATCGTCCTCTCAGTCTGCCCGTCTGACTGAGGATGGAATGTCGTGCTAAAAGATAACTGAGACCCTAAAGCTTCCTACAAGATTCTCCAAAAACGTGACGTGAAATGCGGTCTCGATCTAACATAATAGACACTGGCACTCCGTTAGAACGAACTATCTCCTGAACATAAATCTTTGCTAGTCGGTTAAGGGAGTAACTAATTTTGATAGGAAGGAAAAGGACGGTCTTAGTCAAACGATCTACAACCACCCAGATAGCATTCTGGCCATGCAATGTCGATGGAAGCCCTGAAACAAAATCCTTAGATATATGATCCCACTTTCACTTTGGGAGAAATAGCGGCTGCAACTGACCTACCGACCTCTGGTGCTCAGCTTTTACTTGCTGGTACGTCAAACACTATGCTACATATTCAGTGATCTCTTTCTTCATACCACTCCACCAATAAAACTCTCGCAGATCCATATACATTTTCATACTGCCAGGATGAACTATGTACAAAGATTTGTGACCTTCTTCTAGAATGGTCTTCCAAATATTAGCATCAACAGGAACACATAATCTAAAATGGAACCGTAGAGCTTCGTCATCTGTAATATAATATTCCTCTCCCTAACCACTCTGTACTCGAAGCATTACCTCTGCTAATTCTGGATCATCTTTCTGAGCAGCTTTAATCCTTTCCTATAAAGTAGGCTGCACCACTAAACTGGCAATACATGTCTGAGGGTCACTCTCAACTAATTCTATGCCGAGTCTCTCCAGATCCATCACAATCTGGTACTGAATTTCCATAGCTGCTAGCGCTGGTCCCACATACTTCCTACTCAATGCATCATCTACCATGTTTGCTTTCCCTAGGTGGTAACTGATAGTGCAGTAAAAATCTTTAATGAGCTCCAACCACCTTCTCTGCCTCATATTCAATTCCTTCTGAGTGAAGAAGTACTTTAGACTCTTATGGTTGGAGAAGATTTCGCATCGCTCTCCATAACAGGTAATGCCTCTAAATCTTCAATGCATGTACTACTACATCCAATTCAAGATCATGGGTAGGGTAATTCTTTTCATATTCTTTGAACTGCCTAGAAGCATACGCTACCACCCTGCCATGCTGCATCAATTCACAGCCAAGTCCCTTCAAGGATGCATCACTATAGATAACATAACTTTCACCCCCCTGACAGGATGATCAGTACTGGTGTTGTGACTAGCCTTTGTTTCAATTCCTGAAAACTCTACTCACAGCTGTCATCCCATTCAAACCTAACATTCTTTTTAGTTAGTTGAGTCAGAAGCCCTGATAATGCTAAGAATCCCTCAACAAAACAATGGTAATAACCAGCCAACCCCAAGAAACTCCTAATCTCCTGGACGTTCCTCGGTCTAGCCCAATTCACTACCGCATCAATTTTACTAGGATCCATAGAAAATATTGATAACATCATAGTTGAATAAACATATCATTTCATAAATATACTAAATCATACTACCTTTCACTGTTCAAAAATATCTGATATAACTAGTAATTCTAAAATTTACCCAAGATGAATAGCTAGTCGATGTCATGTATTACCCCCTATGACAGGTTGTACAGCCCAAAGGTGGGACCCTACAATGGCTGGCCGATTGTCGAGTCAAAAATGTCTGTAAGTATGAAGGGCCCGCCACACCCTGGTCTGGACTGCCAGGTGGACGTCTACAACTCTACACTAAAAGCCACATCGACTATCCATCTCCCACCCCCTCTACTAGCAGGGGCGGTTAGCACAAGTCTAAATTGAACCGATCTATATAGCAACGGTACCGTGCTCCTGAAACTGAAATGAGCTACTATCGGAGTTCTGATAACATATAATGCATGATAATATACTGTTTACACATAAATAGATTGATAGTGTCTTCTAGTTTCTATAATAACTAAAATAAATACGGTCTTCCGCCGATTACATTCATAATTGTGGCTTTGAGCCGAAAACAAGCATAATCCACAGCCTTGCGCCAGCTATCAATCACGGCCTTACACCGAACATATCATAAATACTGATCTAAATAAATGTACCGTATATCATATATTCTAAAATCATAATTTTCTATTTATCATGTTATTCTTGAAAATAACTAAAACATTATTTAACTGTAAAATTAACTTAACATAATACGATATGCGTAAAATGATATTCATGCCACACAATGCCAAATAAAATCATGCATTTTGTTTTGAAATCATATTTCTTGACATTTCATAATAAAATGTACATTCCTGTATAATAGCAGTACTATCCCAAATATACATTCTTAAAAGTATACTCATATATAACTCATGCTTTTTGAAAATTTATCTGCTAATGACTAATAATAATTTTTATGGAAAAATTACTACTTTAATTTACTCCCTTACCTGACTACTGGAAAGTCCTTATAAAATTCTGGTCTTACACCCGTAGGGTTCCCCATTCAACACCCTGAAATCAACATCCCTCAGAACTAAACTTTGTTATTTCTCAGTGTACTACATTTTCTATAACTGTAGGAAAGGCAAATATTGAGTAAAAAGTCTTACCTTGAATTTGGAATGGAATTCAAGTCGACCCCACCAACGATCCACTCCAGCAAATTTATAGAGAACTTCCCCAGGAGTGTCGTGGTGGCCTCGGATTGTCGAACTGGCGAGAATCCAGCCCAAAATCTTAGAGAGAAGGGAGGAGGGATGAACTGAGGAGAGAGAGGGAGAGAGGAATTTGCTCGAGTTTCGGCCAAAAAATGAAATTTAGGCCTATTTATACACTGGCCTTTGTCGACGAGGTCAAGACGGAAATTCGTCGACAAATGCTTACTCCTCGTCAACGAAGTTCAGAACTGCTATACATCCTCTTGGTATCTTCTCATCGACGAGACACGTCCCCATCGACGCTTCTGTGTTCTCGTCAACAAATCCTCTGTGCTCGTCAACGAGACCCTACATAATTTCCTTTTTTAATTCCTTTTCCCTCTTCTCCTCCTATTATTAAATTACGATAATTATTCGGGTCTCTACAACTGGTGCTGAAACCAACCACCACTTTAAATCTTGGAAGCTCTGCTCACAATCATCAATCCAATCAAATTTCACATTCTTTCTCGTGAGTGATGTCAGTGGACCTAATAATCTGGAGAAATCATCCACAAAATGCCAGTAGTAGCTTGCCAAACTCAGAAAACTCCTAACCTCCTGGACATTTCTTGTCCTCACCCAACTCACCACTACCTCTATCTTACTCGAGTCAACTGATTTATTGTCCTCAGAGATCACATGCCTGGGGAAAGTAACCTGCCTTAACTAGAATACACATTTCTTGAATTTTGCATACAACTTTCTTTCTCTCAATATTTGCAACACCAGACTCAGATGATGCTTGTGCTCCTCAAAACTTCTCGAGTAGACCAGTATATCATCAATGAATACCATAAAAAACTGGTCCAAGTACTGATGGAACACCCAATTCATTAAATCCATAAAAACTGTTGGTGTAACGACCCGAAGAATAATGATATTTAAAGAATAAAGAAGGAGGAAAATGGATACAGTAACACAAGGAGGCAGCTGACTTTGTCAACGAACGCTTCTTGTTCGTCGACGACATTGCTTTTTGGAGGTGATCATTCCAAGAAATTTCCCAGGCCTCGTCGATGAACACAGGGGTTTCGTCGATGAGGGTTCTTTAGGATCTCGTCAACGAGGTCCCGTCTCATCGACGAGAAGTTACCGAGAGGGGATTTTTGGTATGTCTGAAATTCATCGACGAAGGTGCAAATTCGTCGATGAACTTTCTGTAGGACTCGTCGACGAGGTGACGTGGCTCATCGACGAATCTCGCAGTATAAATAGTGCTGAACTCAGTTCTTATGCAGGAATTTCAACGAAGACTCTCTCTCTCCTCTCTCTACGGTTCCCCTCCCATTTTTCTTCGATTTCAGCCCCGTCAGTCACTGGATCGATGATCTGAGCCCACCACGACGCTCCTGGCAAAGTTCTCTCCAAGTTTGCTAGAGTGGATCGTCGAAGGGACGAAGTTGGATTTTGTTGATTAGGGTGTAATCTCAAAAGGGGGGTGAATTGGATATAAAAAAAAATTAATCCACTTAATTTCCTTTTACACACTTCTTATAAATTTACCAACTACTTCTTGTTGCTCAATTATGTATGTGTGTGGCAATCCTATATATGCATGCAATATACTCAATTTAAATATAACGCGGAAAATAAAGAGTAAAACGAAGAGAGAAGACAAACGCGATTTTACGAGGTTCAGCCGACTTGGCCTACGTCCTCGCCTTGAGCAACCACTCAAGGATTCACTAAAAACCCTGCTCCTTAAAGTGGGACGGAGCTTCCCTTACAAACCGCTACTTACAAGAGGTACAACTCCCTCCTTATCCGCTGCTCGAAAGAGGTACAGCTTCCTCCTCACACCCGGTTCACAACCCGAACCGTATATACAATGAAATCTGAAAATAACACTCAAAACAATGCTTCTAACAAAATCTTGTGAGTACAATTCAATTTCCTAGTACATTAACATATGATATAACTTGAAGCTCGTGAATGTATGAAAACGATACAATCGTTTTATGTATGATATGCTTCAACACACAAAACCCATTTTATTAAAAACTCCCAAGTAAAGAAATATTTGCAATGCTTTGGAGTATATTAGGGTTCTTGATTCACTTTGTAAAGATGCACAAGTATATTTGAAGTGAATTAGTAGACAAAATCTTTGTCTTGAATACAAACTCAATCAAAATTACAAAGCTTCTTTCAAGTTCCAATATTTTAATCAAAGTAGGTTTTTCAATAAGAAGCCCTATGAACAATATATATATATATATATATATGTGTGTGTGTGTGTGTGTGTGTGTGTGTGTGTGTGTGTGTGTGTTTATATACTTCTTGAATCACAAATCAATCAACCAAGCTAACAAGTTTTTCTCAAAACATGATCTTTTCAAAAATCAGTTTTTATATGTGAATACACACTCAAGATCAAAACCTCTTTCTAGTGATAAACACGTAAAGAAGTGAGAGGTTCTTGAAAAGTAATAACTTGAAATATCAAACCTTAATACTGGATTAAAGTTTAGTTTGATGAATGAATACCCTTTTGATTTCAGTAGAGATTTGCCCAAAGAAGATGGAGGAAGATTGAAGTGCAGAAAATCAGCTCTAGGGTTCAAGTCTTTCAATGAGATGTATATTTTCCTTGTTGTGTGTCTTCCTCTTTTTCTTTTCTTTTTTTCCTAGGATTTAGATATTCATAATATATAGTATATTACCCTTAGAATTAATCTCAATTGTTGGATCAATAAGATACTTTGCGTGTCTTTTTAATAAAGAACTGATTTTTAGGCTTTCCCCGAGTTCAGGCAACCGAATTCAACTTCAGGCGCCTAAGGTTCCAAGGTCAAGCGACCGAAGAGCCTCGGCCAGGTTCTGTCTTCTCCATTTAATTCTTCAGGCGACTGAATTTAATCTTCAGGCAACCAAAGAAATTCTTCAGGCTACTGAGGTTTGAGTTTAGGCGACCGAAGTCCCTGTCGCGGCGTCCCGGGAGCGCGTGTGCGCCGGGCGGCGGAATTAAAATTATTTTTAATTTTCAAGGAAAATATGGACTGTCGGAGTCGCCACTAACCTTTAGTGCGGTTAGAACACGTAATTACTACCCCGTTAGGGGTAAAATGGGTCTATGTTACCAGAGTTAGGCTCGGGAGTACGGTTACGCGAGGGGAAGGTACAAGCATCCCCTACGCGCCCGTTCTTACGAACGGTACCTAATTAATTTGAAATTATCCCTAAGTTAAATCTAGTAAGTCTTTAAATTACTCCTTTTTGTGACTTTATAAATAAATATGAAAAATAAATAAATAAATATATACATATATATTCCCTCAGAGCTTAGGGTACGTGATGCCCAAAGGTTCATACCCCCCGCAATAAAATCATAGGGATAAAGAAAATCGAAATTATTTAAAAATAATAACAATAATACTAAAATATAAAAATAAGTACCATAGTACAAAATAATAAATATACAGTATAATAAGTAATACCATGTATGTTAAAATACTAAAAATATCCTAATAAGTAATACTAACCACAAACATAGTAATAATACCATAATATATACTATATATACTAAAAATACTATAATAATGCTTCCTACCATACTAATAATAATAATAATAATAATAATGATGATGGCATGCACATCGAATATTATATATAAATATGACAATACAAATGAAATCCCATAAATAGTATACAATATATGAACATGCAAACAAAATTATGGAAATAATTCAAACTACAAACCTATTATGCAAGTGTATACATATACAATATGGAAACAATGTGATATTTAGGAAACATAGCAAACATCTAAAATAGAAACACAATAAAATATGCGGTCAGTAATAATATAAATATGCAAATAATTATATGAGGCAATCACTATAATAAATATGCAAACTACTCATGCAATTAACTGATAATATAAATGTGCCAATAAACAATTAAGGCAATGAAAATAATACATATGCAAATTAAATATACAATAAAAATATGCAATCAATAATAACATAAATATAAGGTCATAATAATAATAATCACATAAATATGCAAATATATATATATAATAAATATGCAACATAATAATAATAATAATAATAATAATATGCAAAATAAATACACAATGATAATATGACAACAATATTAAAGTATACAATAATAATAACAAGAAAAATATATCATGAATATTAAACATTAAAACAAACAATGTAACAGACAACAATAGTATTAATATTTTATATATATAATAAACGCAGCAAAAAGCACACTTTAAGTATTAAAATGAATTTCTACAATGAAGTTTCTACAACTATATTTAATATCTAGAGATAAATAAATAAACAAAAAAGCATGAACAAGTATCATAAACTCAATATTTAATATTTACAATCAAGAGCTTAATCCTGCACAACTAATAAAAATCAATTAATCATTTAATCTCTACACATACATAATAAAGGATTAAACTTTAAGTGTAAAAACCGAAGCAAACCAAACCAATCTATATAAATATATATATATATATATATATATATATATATATATATATATATACAACACAGTAACTTAAAATAAATGCAATACAGAGGATTACATGCAAGTGGGTGTGTGCGTATGCAGGAGTGTGTGCGTGGGCAGGATGGCTTACAGTGGGGGGTACCACAGAACTGAGAGGATGATGGCCGAAAATCTAGAGATGCCAGGCGGTGACGGCGACGGTGACGAGGAGGGCTGGCCGGTGGCCGGAGTGTTGCAGCAGCGGCCGGAGATGACTGCGGACGGGTCTGGTGTTGCTGCCGGTCCTGCTGCTGCTTTGGGTGGCTAGTAGGGGGAGATGGTGGTCTCGGGTGTGGCTCTATTCTGGAAGAACTCTCAGCCTGCTACTGGAAATTGGTTGCTGTCGTGGAGTTGCAGCTGGTTCTGCAAGGCGGCGCTGCTGCTTCGAATACGGCAGAGAGGCTGGAAGTCGCTCACTGGGACTGCAGTGTGTTGCAGAGAGCCGTGAGGCTCTACCGGAGCGTGGCTGTGTTGGTGGGTGCAGGGGGCTGGCAGTGGAGTGTTGCAGAGAGCCGTGAGGCTCTGCCGGAGCGAGGAAGATGGTAGCAGAGGGAGATGGTATGCGGGTGTGATGGTATGAGAGAGTTGAGAGGAATGGTGGTGGATGAGGGAAGAAGAAGAAGACGAAGAAGAAGTCACAGCGCTGTGCGCTGCGTGTGCCCCCCTTGCTGTCTTGTGTATGCAGCGTCCCCCCCCCCCCCCCTTTTTATAAATTTTCAACCCTAAAAAATCCTTCTTTTCTTTTCCTTTCTCATTTTTATTCCCTTCATACTTTTATGGTAACAATATATACAATAATAATGATAATAATAATGAAAATAAATAATAATAATCATAGATAATAAAAATAATGGGGCAATAATAATAATTAATTAAATATAATAATAATTATTATAATTATAATAATAATAATAATAGTAATATAATAATAACAATAGCAAGATGATAAAGTGATAATAATAATATTTTAAAAATAATAATAATAAAAATAATAAAAGAATAATAATAATAAAATAATAATAATAATATTATAACGATACTAATAATACTAATAATAGTAAAAATAATGATGATAATAAGGTAATAATCATATAATAATAATAATAATAATAATAATAATAATAATAATAATAATAATAATAATAATATTGAGCCTGGGTAAAAATGAGGTGTCTACAGTCCCCATTTTCTCAAATTTTCATTTCTAATTAAAAATATGTTTGGCTCCCTTTCTTGGGTCTTTCATAAAACATATTTTTCATGATTTTGAAAACATTTCAAGGTCCATGAGAGTTTCCTAATGATGTACATGAAATCTTTGAATCCTAAAACCATTCTAAGTTATAATGAGCCTCAAATTAAATCATATGAAAATGTAAATACATGAGTTCTAAATACCCTTTCCCAAGATATTCTTGAACTTTGCTGCTTGCATCTTGATTCCCGTACTCTTTGAGTTCCATGGATCTTGCCAAGATTTGTTGACTTTTTGTGCATGCTTAGTGTAAGTCCTGTTCACAAACTCAATGCACAGATCAAATATCAAGTGATTTGTTATTATCAAAACAAGATTGAACTCGTAGAGTCAACAGATTTCATCCCAGATTCAGGGTAAGGCCTTTTAGTCCACTTTTGGTCTTCTGGCAGTTGTAGCAAATAATGCAGGCAAAGAAATATTGATATTCTGTTCTGGTGAATGTGGTTTTCAGGGTGTTGAGTGGAGAACCCTACGGGTGTAGGACCCGCTACAGTAGGGGGATTTTAGTAGAAATCAGGTAAGGGAAATATGCTATACTAGGCAAATTTAGTATGATTTTCAGTATAGTATATACATTTATACCAAATTATTATTCACAACAGAAATTATACAGTTTATCAAGTATATTTAATATGTTTTAAATTACTGTGTGGCTTGTGAATATAGATATAGTACAGAAGTATATTTTGCAGTATTTTCAAAGTATGTTATATAGAATATACAGACAGTGAATATGTTTTACAGCATTTTTAGAATACCATGATTATACAAATTTACAGTTTATTATAGAAATACAGTTGATATAGACACAGTTTACAGTACCATGACATACAGTTTTACAGTTCATTTCAAAAATACAGTTGATACAAATACAGTTTATCACAGCGTCATGGTTTACATAGTTATTACAGAATCATGTTAAAACAGATAGTTGTATATAGAGATGTAGTATATAGTATCAGACCCTATTAGACCATTACTGATTATAGAGCACGGTACCGTTGCTGCATACAGTATATAGAGTGCAACCACCTATTCAGATAATACGTGATATAAAGGTCGATCGTATAGAGCCCACGAGTGGACAGGCTCCCCATCAGATATGGGTTGAGGAGGGCTGATCAGACCTATGGAGTATAGTGATTTATCCTAGTCGGCTAGCTAGGATAGATCCCGCCTACGGGCCGCACAAATCTGTCATGAGGGGTTAAATCATGACACACAGTTATCCACAGGGAAGTTTTCAGTTATTATTATTATATATATATACAGATTTACAAGGACAGAAAATATACTTGTATATATTAGAAGTATTTTGAGTAGAAACCTAAAGTACAGATATGTTTACTGGTATTGTATTTATAGATTCAGTGATACATGATTATATAATAATATATTTTCATAGCATTGTAACTCATTTTCCACAAACTAGTAATGGCATATTTCGTCTTACTGAGCATTGGCTCATCCCATTACTTTAACATTTTTTAGGTGATCCAGGTAGGCGAGCAGATCAGGCTCGCAGATAGAAGGGCCTCAGTATTGCCCTGACAATAAAGTGAGGATTTTTGGGAGTATTTTTGTATAACCCTAGCCAGTTGAGGGTATTTTGGAAAACAGTCATATATGTATATTTTGGGAAACATTTTAGCACTCTGGTATTGTATATAATTATATATGGTTATGTTTATTTGAATTTCGCTTCTCACTGCTTAGGTTGATGGTTGGGTTTAATTTAATTTGGTATCAGAGCATTATAGATGTTATAGTATTAAAAAAAAAATCTCAAGTTAAATAGCAGGTCGTTACAGTTGGTACATTAGTCAACCCAAACGACATCACCAAAAATTCTTAATGCACATATCGGGTTCGGAATGTTGTTTTCGATATATCCTCTGCTCTAACTTTTACCTGATGATACCCCGACCGCAGGTCAATATTAGAGTAGACCTAGGTCCCCTGGAGCTTATCAAATAAGTCGTCAATCCTAGGAAGAGGATATTTATTCTTGATCGTCAATTTATTTATCTCCCTATAATCTATGCACATCCTCATAGTCCCATCTTTCTTTTTTATGAACAGGACTGGGGCCCCCATGGTGACACACTGGGTCTGATAAATCCTTTATCCAGCAACTCCTACAACTAATCTTTCAATTCCTTTATTTCGGCTAAAGCCATACGATATGATGCTTTAGATACTGGTGCTAACCCTGGTAGTAAATCCACAATAAATTCAATCTCTCGATCTGGTGATAAGCCAGACAATTCTTCTAAAAAAACATTTGGAAATTCTCTGACTATTGATATATCAGCCTGTTTTAGTTCTTATTTTGGCAATTCCTTTATCTAAGAAACATACCCCTGGCAACCGCCCTGTAGCAGTCTCCTTACCTGAATAACAGACATTAGCTGTGGCGAGGCACACACATATGAACCCACAAATCATTATTCTTGCTCACCCGGGGGTCTAAAAATCACGTCTTTTTTATGGCAATCTATGCTGGTGTGATTAGCTGCCAGCCAATCTATACCCAGTATTACATCAAATCCCTGCATATCTAGTACCACGAGATCAGCTTGTAGTACTTTCTCTTCAATGCTCTCTCTCTCTCTCTCCTCTCTCTCTCTCTCCTACGGTCCCTCTCCCTTCTCTCTTCGATTTCGGCCCCACTAGTCATTGGATCGATGATCCGAAGCCACCACGACGCTCCTGGCGAAGTTCTCTACAAGTCTGCCAGAGCAGATCGTTGGTGAAACGAAGTTGGACTTCATCCCAAATTCAAGGTAAGGTCTTTTAGTCCATTTTTGGCCTTCTGACAGTTATAGGAAATGATATAGGTGTAGAAATACTGATATTTTGTTATGACAAACGTTATTTTCAAGGTGTTATGTAGGAGGCCCTGTGGTGTTAGGCTAGTAAACCATATGGGCTTTTTAGTAGTCAGGTAAGGTAAATATGCTATGTTAGGAAATTTTGAAATATTATACAGTTTATTAAATTGTGAAAATTATGTATTAAAGTATGGTGTGCCTTGAGAATATGAATATAGTACAAAGATATATTTTATGAATTTAAGTTCCATGATTTTATGAATTTAAGTACCATGATTATACGAATTCTAGTACCATGATTATACGACTCTAAGTACCATGATTATACGAATTACAGTACTATGATTATGTAGTTATCAATGTTATGATTATGCAGTTTTCGGAATTATGACGTATGAATTACAGTTACAGTTTATGCAGCATCATGGTTATTATAGTTATTTCAGAATCATGGTAAATCAAATAGTGGTATATAGAGATATATTATATAATATCGGACCCCGTTGGACTATGCAGTTACAGAGCATGGTACCGTTGCTATAGATATTATATTGTTATGAGTGCAACCACCTATTTAGATAATACGTGGTAGTAGGTCGATCACCTAGGCCCTTGACGTGGACAAGCTCCCCATCAGATATGGGTTGAGGTGGGCAGGTCAGACCGATGGAGCATAGTGATTTACCCTGGTCGCCAGCCAGTGTAGATCCCGCCTATGGGCCACACAACCCTGTCATGAGGGGTTAAATCATGACACACAATTATCCACAGGGAAAGTTTTCAGTTACTATTACGTATATACAGATTTACAGAAACAGGGAATATACTTATGTACATTAGAAGTATTTTGAATAGTAACCTACAATACTGTGATGTTAAACAACATGGAAAGGGTGGTGGATTTTATCACTTGTACTGTATTTACATATTAAGTTATACATGATTATATGAAAACAAATTTTATAATATTGTAGCTCATTTGCCACACACTAGTAATAGCATATTTCGTCTTACTGAGCGTTGGCTCATTCCAGTGTGGATTCATTTTTCAGGTGATCCAAGTAGGCATGTAGACCAGGCTCGCAGATAGAGGGGTTTCAGTACTTCCCTATTAGCGGATAGTGAGTATGTTTGTGGAGGATTTTTTTTTTTTTTTGTATATCTTAGCATAGTTGGGGGTATTTTGGGAAGCAGTTATATGTATATATTTTGGGAAAACTGTTAGCACTCTAGTATTGTATATAATTATGTATGGATATGTTTATTTGATTTCTGCTTCTCACTGCTTAGGCTAATGATTGGGTTTACCCCCAGTATGGTATCAGAGCATGTAAA
Organism: Malania oleifera; assembly: GCF_029873635.1. Lineage (NCBI taxonomy): Eukaryota > Viridiplantae > Streptophyta > Magnoliopsida > Santalales > Ximeniaceae > Malania > Malania oleifera. Next base: position 108,134,735 of record NC_080422.1, on the reverse strand, counting down.
ATATCATAGTATAAAAAAAACATGGAAATTAAGTAGGTCGTTACAATTTGGTATCAGAGCCTAGGTTGCTAGATTCTATAGACTTTAAAGTGCAACAGAAGCAATACTAGAGTATAGGAAATGGATTTGAGGTTTGTTCTGTGTCTGGGTACAGGATTACCATGGTGGTTTCTGTGTTTTTCCTGGGGTGACAATTTCAGGAAAACCATAGTAAACTATTTTCGGGTCGTGTGTCTAGATGACAGAACTGGATATTGAGTTAAGGTCAGGGAAGGTAATTAATTTTGAGTTGATACAGGGTAGGTCCATATAGGATATAAAGTGCTTAAGGGTGTTTCTTGTTTTTAGGATGGACCCAGGAAGTAGTGGTACGAATGCTGAGAAGGATAGGCCAGGACCTTCCAGCATAGGTGGAGGAGATACAGATGTTGTACTGCATAGTGTCACTCAGCAGGTGATGGCCAAGATGACCAGGAGTTCTGGGGAGCGTGGCTGTTCGATTGAGCAGTTTATGCGGATGAAACCTCCATCCTTTGCTGGAGGAGATGACTCGATTGTGGCTGATAATTGGGTCCAGGACATTGAAGAGACGTTGCATGTGATTCCATGTACGGATGAGCAGAAGGTAGCATTTGCAACATTCAAACTGACTAAGGAGGCAAAGCACTAGTGGAGAGCAACGCATTTGATAGAGGAGCAGAGGCCGGTTCCAGTGCCAGTGACTTGGGATCAATTCAAGGATATATTCTTCGAGCGGTATTTTCCTGCTATCATTCGGAGTGCGAAGGCAGAAGAGTTTCTGCATTTGGTATAGGGGTAGATGACTATATCCCAGTACACGGCTTGGTTTGTCAAGTTGTCACGTTTTGCTCAACATCTAGCACCTGATGAAGAGAAAAAGGTAAGGAAGTTTGAAGAGGGACTGAGGTAGAATCTGTTTGAGCAAATGATTGGTTTCAGGGCTCATACATTCACAGAAGTTGTAGATAGAGCTGCGATCATTGATAGTGGTATTCAGAGGGGTGTAGCAGCTCAGAGTCAGAGGAAAAGGCTTGCGCCTTAGGGTTTTCAGGCTGGCTCCGATAAGGGTCCATGGAGAGGAGGTTGTGATAGGGGAGACCAGAGGCAGATGGCAGGACCTCGGGGGAACTAGGGTGCGCCGACTTACCCTATGTGTTAGACGTGCAGAAGACATCATTTGGGGGAGTGCCGGGTAGGCGAAGGTGTATGTTATCATTGTGGGAGACCCAGTCACGTGGTACGTGAATTCCCAGGTCAATAGGACCAGGTCCCAGCTCCTGTGCCCTATTAGGGAGGACATCAGGCGGCTAGGGGAGGATACCAGGCGCCTCGTGGTGGCTAGCAGAGGAATGTGGCCCCAACACGAGTATACGCTTTGACGTCGGGTGATGCAGAGGTTGCTACGGATGTGGTGACAGGTACATTTATTGTTTCATCATATCTAGTTATTGTTCTTTTTTACTCGGGTGCTATTCATTCTTTCATTTCTACATCTTATGTTAAATTATTTGAGAGTGAGACCCAGTCATTAGATATAACGTTGTTGGTAGCTACACCATCAGGATCAGTGATCAGATGTCAAAGAGTACTTAAGGGCTATCTGATAGAAATTCAGGGGAAAGTACTACCAGTAGATCTTATTGTGTTTGATATGTGTGGGTTCGATATAATACTGGGTATGGACTAGTTGGCTGCCAATCACGCTTGCATTGATTGTTTCCAGGAAAGAAGTAATTTTCAGACCTCCTGGAGAGCAAGAATTCAGATTCATTGGTTCACAGGTGCGTGCTCCAACGCAGTTGGTATCTGCCGTACGGATAGGCGGATTACTCCTAGATGGAGGTCAGGGGTTTATAGCATTTATGAAAGAAGTATCTGAAAATGAATTGAAGATTTATAGCACTCCAGTATTACGAGAATTTCTAGATATTTTTCCAGAGGAGCTACTAGGGTTGCCTCTTGTGCGCGAGGTAGATTTTCCTATAGATTTACCTCCAGGGACCGCTCCGATTTCTAAAGTTCCTTACCGTATAGCTCCAGCTGAATTGGGAGAATTAAAGGATCAGTTGTAAGATTTGCTGAATAAGGGGTTTATACGACCCAGTGTATCGCTATGGGGAGCTTCAATGTTGTTCGTAAAGAAGAAAGATAGGTCCATGAGGATGTGCATTGATTATAGGGAGATAAACAAAGTTACTATTAAGAATAAATATCCTCTACCCCGTATAGACGATTTGTTTGATCAGCTCCAGGGTACACGAGTATATTCCAAAATTGACCTCAGATCCAGGTATCATCAAGTGAGAGTAAAAGCGGAGGACGTCGCGAAGACAGCCTTCAGGACCAGGTACGGGCACTATGATTTTCTCATTATGCCGTTTGGTCTGACGAATACCCCAGCCGTGTTCATGGACTTGATGAACAAAAATTTTCACCAGCATCTAGATCAATTTGTAGTAGTTTTCATTGATGATATACTAGTGTACTCGAGGAGTTTTGAGGAGCATGAGGTGCATTTGAGGCAGGTGTTACAAACTCTCAGGGAAGAGAAGTTTTATGCTAAGTTTAGAAAGTGTGAGTTCTGGCTTGAGAAGGTTACATTTTTAGGCCATGTGATCTCATGGGATGGTATTTCAGTGGATCCCAGCAAGATTGACACGGTGGAAAATTGGGCTAGGCCGAGAAATGTGCTGGAAGTTAGGAGTTTCTTAAGACTGGCAGGTTATTACCGTTGTTTTGTTGAGGGGTTTTTGGCTTTGTCAGGACCACTTACACAATTGACTAGGAAGAATTCTAGATTTGTGTGGGATGAAGAATGTGAGCAGAGCTTCCAACAATTAAAGCAGCGGCTCGTCACTGCACCAGTTTTGACGATTCCATCAGGAGGTGATGGTTATGTTATTTATAATGACGCGTCCTTGAAAGGGCTCGGTTGTGTGCTGATGCAGCATGGTAGGGTGATAGCATATGCATCCAAGAATTTGAAAGAATATGAAAAGAACTACCCTACTCACGATCTAGAATTGGCCGCGATTGTACATGCACTGAAGATCTAGAGGCATTACCTTTATGGTGAGAGGTGTGAGATATTCTCTAATCATAAAAGTCTCAAGTATTTCTTTACACAGAAAGAGTTGAATATGCAGCAAAGGAGGTGGTTGGAACTCATTAAGGATTACGACTGTACCATCAGTTACCACCCAGGTAAAGCAAATGTGGTGGCTAATGCTCTGAGCTATAAATCAGGAGACACAACATAGTTAGCAGTGGTAGGTCAGCATCCGATTTAGATGGACTTAGAGAGACTCGGTGTGGAATTAGTGGAAAATGATCCCCAAGCGCTTATTGCTAGTTTGATTGTGCAGCTTACACTTTGTGAGAGAATTAAAGCTGCTCAGAGAGATGATCCAGAGTTAGTGGAGGTGATTGCCAGAATACATGATGGTCAGGCAGAGGAATTCAGTGTTTCTGATGATGGGGCTCCAAGATTTCGTACCATATAATGTGTGCCTTCAGATGACAGCATCAGAAGGACAATTTTAGAAGAGGCACACTTATCTCTATACACTATTCATCCTGGTTCATCTTGGCAGTACGAAAATTTATAGGGATCTGTGGGAGTATTTCTGGTGGAGTGGCATGAAGAGGGAGATAGTAGAGTTTGTGCGGTAGTGTTTGACGTGCCAGCAGGTTAAAGCTGAGCACCAGAGGCTGGCTGGTTAATTGCAACCATTATTCATTCTTGAGTGGAAGTGGGACCATGTATCCATGGATTTTGTAACTAGGCTGCCACCAGCACCGCATGGTCAGAATGTCATCTAGGTAATAGTTGATAGGTTGATAAAGACAGCTACCCTATGAACAGGTTAGCAAAGATTTACATACAAGAGATTGTTCGACCCCATAGAGTGCCAGTATCCATAGTCTCGAATCGTGATCCACATTTTACATCACGGTTCTAGAGGAGTTTGCAGGAGGCACTAGGGACTCAACTAGCATTCAGCACTGCTTTCCACCCTCAAACCGATGGTCAGACTGAGAGAACCATCCAGGTATTGGAAGATATGTTTCATGCCTATGTTCTAGACTTTAGAGGTAGCTGAATTCAGTTTTTGCCGCTAGTTGAATTTGCTTATAATAACAGTTATCAGACTAGCATCGGCATGGCACCCTACGAGGCATTATATGGTAGGAGATGTCAATCTCCTCTTTTCTGGGATGAAGTAGGTGAAAGGCAAGTTTTGTGTCTAGAGATAATTCAGAAAGCATGTGATAAAGTCCGACTTATTCGAGATAGGATCAGTGCAGCGCAGAGTCGGAAGAAAAGTTACGCGGATACTCGCCGTTGAGAACTGGAATTTGGAGTAGGTGATCATGTTTTCTTAAAAATAGTACCATTGAAGGGGATCATGAGGTTTGGGAATGAGGGTAAGTTGAGTCCTAGGTTTATTGGTCCATTTGAGATACTTGAGAAAATTGGGTCAGTAGCCTATCTGCTAGCTTTACCGCCATCTCTATTTCGAGTTCATGACGTATTTCATGTTTCTATGTTAAGGAAATACGTCACAGATCCTTCCCATATCATCAGCTATGCAGAATTGGAAGTCAGTGAGGCTCTAGCATATGAAGAAGCTTCAGAAAAGAACAAGAATTGCCCAACAAAAAGATACCACTAGTGAAAGTTCTATGGAGAAACCACGCGATTGAAGAAGCCTTATGAGAACTTGAAGATGAAATCAGATGAAAATATCCCTATTTATTTGATGAATTATAGTATTGATGTATATGCTTAGATGGTAATTTTATTTTGTTTAGTCCAGTGTAATTGTAATGTAGAGTATAGGTTAGGTAGTATTTTAGTTTTGGGGAAAATTTTATTTTATGTTTGTAATCTCCCAGAACTACCCATGTAACCACGTTATTCCTCCGCCATAAGTGAGGGCAGGTAATAAAATAAATAGACCATTTTCTTTTATAGGATGATGGAGCGAATAGATGGAGATACAGATAGTAAATTTCGAGGATGAAATTTTATAAGGAGGGGAGAATGTAGTGACCCGAAGAATAATAGTATTTTAATAATAAAGAGGGGGGAAAATGAAAACAGGAACAGAAGGAGAAAAATTTCAAGGATTACTAGGCTTCATCGACGAATACAGGGATTCGTCGACGAAGGCCTTCAGGATCTTGTCGATGAGGTCTCATTTCGTCGACGAGAAAATATCGAACGAAGGATTGGGCTACTCTGAATTTCGTCGATGAAGGGTAAGGTTCGTCGACGAATTTAATGAAGGACTCGTTGACGAATCTGGCCCTATAAATAGTGAAAACTCATATTTTTAACCCATTTTCAGTGCTCTCTCTCTCTCTCTCTCCTATGGTCCCTCTCCCATCTTTCTTCGATCTCGACCCTACCAGTCGCCGGATTGACGATCCGAAGCCACCACGACACTCCTAGCGAAGTTCTCTGCAAGTCTGCCGGAGTGGATTATTGGTGAAACGAAGTTGGATTTCATCCCAAATTTAGGGTAAGGCCTTTTAGTCCATTTTTGGCCTTCTAATAGTTATAGGAAATGATGTAGGCATAAAAATACTGATATTTTGTTCTGAAAAAGGTTGTTTTCAGGGTGTTATGTAGGAGGCTCTGTAGAGACCTGAAGAATAATAGCATTTAAAATATTAATGAGGGAGAGAAAATAGATATAGAAACAGAAGGAGGCCGTAGACTTCGTCGACGACATTGCATTTTGGAGATAATATTAAATAATCATAAATTCAGGAAATAGCCCAGCTTTGTCGACGAACACAGGGTCTCATCGACGAAGGTCTTCAGAATTTTGTCGACGAACACAGGGCTTCGTCGACGATAAAATACCAAGAGATAGTTCAGGCTGCTCTAAATTTCGTCGACGAATAGAAGATCTCGTCAATGAATTTTGTGAAGGGCTCGTCAACGAGGTGCGTGTCTCGTCGACAAACTTGGCCTTATAAATAGTGGAAACCTGGGATTTTTTTACCACTTTTCACCGAGCTCTCTCTCTCTCTCTCTCTACGTCTCCCTCTCCCTTCTCTCTTTGATTTCGGCCCCACCAATCACCGGATAGACGATCCGAAGCTACCACGACACTCCTGGCGGAGTTCTTTGCGAATCTACCGGATCGAATCGTTAGGAAAACCGAGTTGGATTTCATCCCAAATTCAGGGTAAGGCATTTTAACTAGTTTTTGGCTTTTTGACAGTTGTAGAAAATGATATAGATGGAAAAATACTGATATTATGTTCTGGAATATGTTGGTTTCAGGGTGTTTTGTAGGAGGCCTTGCGAGTGTTAGGCTTATATTCCCTAGGGGCTTTCCAATAGTCAGGTAAGGAAAATATGCTATGCTAGGAAATTTCTAAATATTATACAGTGTATTTATTTACAAAAATTATGTATTAAAGTATGGTGTGGCTTGTGAATATGTATGTAGTACAGGGATATGTTTTATAAATTGTAGTTTCATGATTTTTACGAATTTCAGTACCATGATTTTACGGATTTAAGTACTATGATTATGTGAACTTCAGTACCATGATTTTACGGATATTAGTACCATGATTATACGAATCTCAGTACCATGTTCATACGAATTCCAGTATTATAAATATGTAGTTCTATGTTATGATTATTCAGATTTCAGTACGTTATGCAGCATCATGGTGATAATGATTACTTCAGAATCATGGTAAATCAGATAGATATGTATAGAAATATATTATATGATATCAGACCCTGTTGGACTTGTAGCTACAGAGCACGATACCGTTGCTACAGATACTATGTTACTTTATGAGTGCAACCACCTATTCAGATAATACGTGATAAGGTCGACCACCTAGGCCCTTGAAGAGATTAGGCTCCCCATCCAGATATGGGTTAAGGTGGGCAGGTCGACTGACAGGGTACAGTGATTTATTCGTGGTTGGCCAGTTAGGGTAAATCCAGCTTACGGGCCGCACAACATTGTCATAAGGGGCATGTCATGACATAGATAGCCACAAGGAACAGTATCAGTTATTATTACTTATGTATTGATTTACAGAAATAAGGATCCTACTTATGTACACTAAAAGTATTTTGAATTATAACCATAATACTGATATGTTAAGCAATCGGGGAAAAGGGATGGTGTACTTTATTATTTGTACTGTACTTAACATATCCAGTTATACATGTTTATATGAAATCAAATTTAGCATAATATTGTTAGCTCATTTGCCACACACTAGTAATAGCATATTTCTTCTTACTGAGCGTTGGCTCATCCCAGTGTTGAAATATTTTTCAGGTGATCCAGGTAGGGGAGCAGATCAGGCTCGCAAATAGAGGGGTGTCTGTAGTGCCCTAACAGAGAGTGAGTATCATTTTTGGGAGCATTTTGTATAGCCCTCACCAGTTGAGGTTATTTTGGGAACAGTTATATATGTATATTTTGAGATTACATACTAGCACTCTAGTATTGTATATAAACGTATATGGATGTGTTTATTCAGTTCTACTTCTTGTTGCTTAGGTTTATGGATGGGCTTATCTCAGTAGTGTATCAGAGCATGTAGATTACCATAGTATAAAAAAAGAAAAAAAAAACTCCTTTAATTAAGCAGGTCGTTACAGGCCCTGCGGGTGTTAGGCTAGTAAACCATAGGGCCTTTTTAGTAGTCAAGTAAGGGAAATATGTTATTCTAGGAAATTTTGAAATATTATACAATTTATTAAATTATGAAAACTATGTATTGAAGTATGGTGTGGCTTGAGAATATGAATATAGTACGGAGATATATTTTCTGAATTTAAGTACCATAATTTTATGAATTTAAGTACCATGATTTTATGAATTTCAGTACCATAATTATACGAATTTTAGTATCATGATTATACGAATCTTAGTACCATGATTATACGAATCACAGTACTATGATTATGAAGTTATCAGTGTTATGATTATGCAGTTTTCAGTATTATGACGTATGAATTACAGTTACAGTTTATGTAGCATCATGGTTATTATAGTTATTTCAGAATCATGGTAAATCAGATAGTGGTATATAGAGATATATTATATAATATCAGACTCCGTCGGACTATGCAGTTACAAAGTACGGTACCGTTGCTACAAATATTATGTTATGTTATGAGTGCAACCACCTATTTAGATAATACATGGTAGTAGGTCGATCACCTAGACCCTTGACGTGGACAAGCTCCCCATCAGATATAGGTTGAGGTGGGCAGGTCAGACCGATGGAGCATAGTGATTTACCCTGGTCGGCCAGCCAGTGTAGATCCCGCCTATGGGCCACACAACCCTGTCATGAGGGGTTAAATCATGACACACAGTTATCCACAGGGAAAGTTTTCAGTTACTATTACGTATATACAAATTTACAGAAACAGGGAATATACTTATGTACATTAGAAGTATTTTGAATAGTAACCTACAATACTGTGATGTTAAACAACATGGAAAGGGTGGTGGATTTTATCACTTGTACTGTATTTACATATTCAGTTATACATGATTATATGAAAACAAATTTTCATAATATTGTAGCTCATTTGCCACACACTAGTAATAGCATATTTCGTCTTACTGAGCGTTGGCTCATTCTAGTGTGGATTCATCTTTCAGGTGATCCAGGTAGGCGAGCAGACCAGGCTCGCAGATAGAGGGGCTTCAGTACTACCCTATTAGCAGATAGTGAGTATGTTTGTGGAGGATTTTTTTTTTTTTTTTGTATATCCCAGCACAGTTGGGGGTATTTTGGGAAGCAGTTATATGTATATATTTTGGGAAACCTGTTAACACTCTAGTATTGTATATAATTATGTATGGATATGTTTATTTGATTTCTGCTTCTCGCTGCTTAGGCTAATGATTGGGTTTACCCCCAGTATGGTATCAGAGCATGTAGAATATCTTAGTATAAAAAAAAAACATGGAAATTAAGCAGGTCGTTACACCCACTATGTCCTATCGTCTGCCTCTGACCCTCACTAGCTCTGTCTCCTCTCCATGGACCTCGAGTAGGCCCAATCTGAAAACTCGAAGGCGTGGGTCTCTTCCTCTGGCTCGGTACTCCCACATCTGCCTGCTCACTCGCCTTTGCTACCATGGCCTTATCTACTAACTCGATGAATTTCTCCGCGTACTGTTGAACTTTCATCGATCCCTGGGACAAGCTCATAAATTCATGTACTTTAGCCTCTCTAACTGAGATAGGATAGTATCTATCAAAGAATATGTCCCTGAATCGAGCCTAGGTCATCGGTACTGGAATAATCTCTGCTCTTCCAGTAATCTAGTGGTCGTCCACTATCTTTCGGCTCCCCTGTCAACTTATACATGGTATAGAGGACCCTCTACTCATCGGTGTAGTGAAGTACCATCAAAATCTTCTTTATTTCCTAAATCCAGTTCTCTACAACTATAGGATCAGTCGCTCCTAAAAATGTTGGTGGGTTCATCTTCATAAAATTTTTTATTGTGCACCCCTGAGCTGTAGATGGACCTCCCTGCTCCCTGGAGCTCTAGGCAATCTCAGTCATGACCTACTGAGCATACTGTGTAGCACGGCATCTGAATCCCTGCTCCGTCGTCACCACTAGCGTAAGCGCTACTACCTCCTGGGTCCATCCTACAATATTACCAAATTATTCTGAGAATCCAAACCTTACAATGTTATACTAACTAAAATACCCTTTACTTCCTATCACTAATTTAAGGTCTAGCCCTACCATATGGAAATAGAAATCGACGATAGTTTACTATGGTTTTCCTAAAATCGTCACCCCAGGAAAATCACAGAAACCACCCTGAAACTCTACCTCCAGACCGCAGAACAGAACCCCAAATTCTTATCCTAATTCCCCAACATTAATTCTCTGATATCCTATTCCACTCTTCTTGAAATTTCATTCCTATATTCTGGTATTGTTTTCTGTCGTACTCTAGCGTCTACAGAACCTAACAACCTAGGCTCTGATATCAAACTATAACGACCTAAAATTTCATGCCATTATATATATATATATATATATATATATATATATATATTACTCTAATACCCCTGTAATACCTGCTATAACATCCTAGGCCCCAAATGAGCACTGAAGAAACCTGATCATATTACATACCTATGCAGCGGAAAAGCATAAAATTGTCCATCCATATAAACAATACCAGAATTCAATGTTTCCAAACCACACATACATATTCACACGTCACCACAGTGTCATCTACTCAAAAATATAATCCCCTAGATACACTTACCCTATAAACAGGGCAGTACAAAAGATCTCTCTATCTGCGAGTCTGATTTGCTCACCTAACTAGATCACCTGAAAAATGTTAAATCACTGGGATGAGACAACGCTCAGTAAAAGGAAATATGCTATTACTAGTGTGTGACGACTAAGTTACATAAATACTATACTGACAATATCTGAAACTTTAAAAGTTGATATATCAATATACAATATAACTTGCATCGATCATAGTTTAAAGTATAACTGTAATATCTGAGTTTTCTACTTATCATACTTCTAGTATCATACTATATTTGCTGATATTCTGTGAATCTATATGCATATACATAACTGAAATGTTTACCTTGGAAAATTGTACGTCATGATTTAACCCCTCATGACAGGATTGTGCGGCCCGTAGGCGGGACTTAATCTTAGTTGGCCTACTAGGTAAGTCAACTATAACTCTACCAATCCTCAACTTGGCAAAACTACAATCTCTCCTAGGCATGGAACTGGTAACTACCTCGTTAAACTGATCACCTCAACCCAGTCTTCTGAGGAGCTTGCAATCTTTCCAGGCACGGTTGACGGAAACCATCCACACATTATCTAAGATGTGTGGTTGCACTCTGATCTATACTAGCATCGGTACCATCCTCTGCTATTTAAACATAACTTGATTCATCAGGATCTGATACTGTATATACTATTTCTATAGATATCCTATTGTTTTCATCATGTTTCCAAAATAACCATAACACTATAAATCTGATCTGAAAATACTATAATATCCGACTAAAATAACTATAATATCTAACTATAATATCTGTTTGTCATATCTAATTGAATAATTTATAATGTCTGAGTGTTATGGTTTTGGAAAGCATGGCATGGCATTCTGTAAATACTGTAAATTCCTTGTCTATATAATATTTCTAAAATATATGTCTGATAAATATCTGTCTGTATATATACTGTAATTCATAATTCTGTATAATCTAGTGAAACATGTTTCTATACAAAAACATTGTAAATCATAATATTCTGCAAAACTATATAAATTTTGTACTAAACAAATAACTACTCAGTCCACACAATTAATTAAACTCATGTTTTGGAATCTATAAAACTGCATAATTTATACTTTGTATCTTAATAAACAAATACTATAATTTACAGGTAAAAATTTATGAAATTCCTAGCATAGCATATTTCTCTTACCTAACTAGCTGGGAGACTCGCCTCCAACTCTATTCTTACGCTCATGGCGTACTATCCCCAAAATCTTGCAATAATACATTTATACAAATTCCTAAGTAAATCACTAAATTTTCCTAGGAAATTATTTCACTCATATTCCTAAACTTGCCTATTCCCAATTTCCTAAATTATAATATACCTGAGCTCTTGTAAAATATCCGTCGGGGTCCCTAACCCATGCCTGCAAGGTCCCAAAAAAAAACACCCTAGTCCTGAAATCTTAACATCCTAATTTATTCCACAAAATACCAGTATATTTCCATATAACACAAAATCTAAACTCAAGTAAGCCTGAAAATACTAAAAATACCCCAATAATCTACTTACCCTGGTCTTGGGATGGTACCTAAATTGGCCTAACCAACAATTTGTTCCCGCAGACTTGTAGAGAATCTCCCTAGGATCAACGTGTGGCTTCTGATCGTTGAAATGGGGAGAAACGGGGCGAGAATCGTACAAAGAAGGAGAGAGAACCGAATTAGAGAGAGAAAGAAAAGAGAGAAATGAATTTCTCTCGCTGAAACCCGATTTTCTACTATTTACAGACCTTTTGCCACGTGGCCTCGTTGACGATTCACATCACATCGTCAACGAGTTCAAGAAGATAGTTCGTCATTGAGCAACTAACCCTCGTCGACGAGTTTCGGGCCCTGGAAACAGCCCCTCGGTAAACTCTTGTTAACGAGCCCAAGAAGGTTGTTCGTCGACGAGGCTCTGCTGCGTCCCCCTTTAAAATTCTTTTTCCCTCTCTTTTCTTTATTATTTAATTCCCGTAATTATCCGGATTACTACAGAAAGGGTAAAAATTGTGAGTGGTTGGGCGACCAAACCCTTGGTGTTCAAAACACCTCGGGCGACCGAACCGTGGACCGGTCAACAAGTTGACCTGTGTTCGGCAAACCTAACCGAACTGAACACATCTTCCACGGTTGACCAAACCTGTGTCAAGACCTTTCCAACCAACTCAGACGCCTGAACCATCACGTTCAAAATAGCCTCGGGCGACTGAACTTATGTATTCAGCAAACAAAACTTCAGACTAGGCGATTGAATCACAGTCTTTTGGAGAATCGCCTCGGTTTGGCAAACCGAACTATAACTCAGCCACCCGAACTTCAAAATTTACTTTTACCTCTGTGTCTGTTCGGGCGACCGAACCTCAGGTCAGCTACCCGAAACTCTCAGGTTGTTTTTATTTTTAACCGAGATAAAAGGGGTTAAACTGGGTTAAAATATTAAACTTGTTTAAAATCTTTTTTATAATGCCCCTTAAGTCCCCAACGGTCATAAAATTGCCCTTGCCTATATATACAAGTTCATTTGCAAAAATTAGCAAGGATTAGCAAAATCATTAAGGCAAAATTCTATCAAAATTCCAAATCTTATTTTTGCTTATACTACTCACATACACTCAAAAGTTTCAATTTCTTTGATTATCCAAGTGTTGTGAGTATGCTAAGAGTGCTTGTGCTTTATTCCATATTGCTTAATACTGTCATTTGTGTGGTTTATTAATTGATTTTGATATTGAGAGTTAAGCTTATGTTCTCCCACTGATTTTATCTAATAAATCTTGTGTGGGAAAACTTAATGGCTTGTGGGTGTTTACATTAACATTGCAAGATACCTTAGCCCGTATTTATTTTTGTGTGCGCGCAAAATATTTTTTCAAGCTTGCACTCAAACACTCTTGTGCTTAGTATATTGAGAACATATTTTTGAGTTTGTCTAAAAAATCTTACTAGCATCTTTGAAACTCTAAATGAATATTGAAATTCTTCATACTGTGTTTCAAAGTCTGCTTAGAAATACACTCCAGATCTTGATTGCTTATTTACACTAAATTGAGTGTTTAACACACATTATTAAGCATTGAGCATGTTTACTATCATTCGTGCTTGCGTTATTATTTGAGTTATACTGTGGTACATATCTACTCGTTTGAGGAGCGTATTTCAATGTACACAAATCTATATACATTTGTTGTATTCCAAGCGTGGGCCTGAAGAGGGAGACTAGCCCTGTGGAATAGTCTCAGATTAGTTTAGACCCAGTTAGGAAAGCTAGGTGCACCATCCTGGTATGGTACAGTTGTAGGTTGAGGTCAGCCCCGCTAATTGACCTAGTTGTAAACGGTGCCGCTCCACCCGTTAAGCGAGTCGTAGTGGAATCCTTGTACTGGTAAGGTAAGGTAGGGACATAGGCAGTATTGGTCGAACCCCGATAACATATCTAGTGTCAGTTTACTTTCCGCACTTTATTTTCTGCACCTGTATATTTGTACTTATTGATTAAATATCTGTTTGCGCTTCAAACTGCTTAGACTGCTCATAAGTTGCGTAATACTGATTGTTGAATTAGATAAACCTAGGCATAACTTTTTAAATCTTCATCACCTCTCTCTTGGGATTACAGTAAAGTTAACAAATAGTAAAAAACTAATATAATGCATTTGGCAAATAATTTTCTTAGCTTTTAAAAAATTAGCTTTTAGATCATTTAGGAAATTTTTTAAAGTTATAAATTTAAATCTTTAAAAAGCTAAGAGCAAGTCTTTTTCATCATACTTTTCTCTTTCTTTTTTTTTTTTTTTTTTTTGAATATTACAAAATTATGAAATGCATTAATTACATCTTCTTAAAATACATATATGTTGTATTCATTCCAAACAATTTTGATGCATCTTATATTTTTTTAACCCACTCTCATAATTGGTTTTTTTTTTTTTTATAATAACTCTTTCTTTCATGAGACAAATAATTTTTATGACAATCTCCAACAAGCTTCTTTATACCAACCTAATATTTGGATAGATTTTAATTTTGAATTTGTATTGGATTTGGATAAGACGTAATATAAAATTATATTAAAATTTATTCTAATCTACTCAAATCCAAATCCAAACTTGGAATCCATGCTTCAAACTGATCATAACTCATTTTCAAAAGTTCATTTTCAATAATTATCAGATCAAATTGAGTCTTGGAGTCCTAATCACTTAATCATTTAAAAAAAAAAAGAATTATGTCAATAAAAAAAATATACTCGAGTCAAGTCAAATTGGCAAAGAACTCAACTAATTTAAAATTTTAGCCTCAAAATTTGATTTGATTTCAACTTATTTATGAAAATTTTAATGTAGAATTAGCTATGAATTCGTAAAAGTTGAGCTTAACTCAATTGAGTTCAATTTTCTTTTATAATATTAGTTAATCATTGTTTGGTGAAAATTAATTCATTTTGACATCAAGCTTGATTATTTTTAGCCTTGTCACTTATTTGAATAAAAAAGAATACAACCATAAGATACATAATTTGAGTGGAGTATAGTCCAACTCAATTGGGCTTGAAAATTTTAACCTCAAATTTTGGTTTAAACTTGAGTTATTTTAAAATTATTAACCCAAATTTGACTGAATTAAGATGAATTTGATTGTGTAAAATAATAATTACATGCATAAAAAATAATTAATAATTTATAATTTACGGAGTCAAGAAAAGAATCAAAATTAAATACTCAATTATAAATGGAGACAAAGTAGCTATATATATTTAATTTTTTTATTTTTTGAGCAAAAGATACTAACATTTTATGAAATTTGGTAATCCTGAGATTTCAAAAATATCATAGACCTGTTCTAAGGTTTACCAAAAAAATAGAAATTTCTTCTCAAAGAACTTGTGTTTTGTAAAATACAAGAGAAGGTTTATGTCTTTTTCACAAATCTTAGGAGAGGTTTTTGAAATTCTTGAAATCTCAGGAGATGTCTTTGAAAAATTTTAAAACATCAAAAGGTCTTGTAATAAACATGCAGGGTGAGTGTTTTTTTGCCCTTTTTCTATATTTTTTTCCTAACTCAAACAGTCTGTACATTACACGTGGCTTATTTTGATTTGTTGGACAGTCGAGCTCAAAATACACGTTACACAGGTTCTCCACCAGAAAAGATAAAACGTTGTCGTTTAGAAGAGACAAACCCAACGGCTAGTTTCATGTGACCGTTTAGAGATTTTAAGTTTCAAAATCTCAATAGGGTCTTCATTATACTGAAACGGAGAAACCCTCTTGTTCAAATACACTACATACCCCACAAAGCATATTCACCAATTTTTTTTTTCCAAATCAAAGTTCTGGAAACTCACAGGGATCAGAATTCAGTGTTCTACAAGTTCACGAATCCATTCCAAGAAATCTTGGGAGGTTCAAAAATGGTGTACACATACACGCCAACGTACTACTCTTCTCTCCATGACTCGATCACCTCTCTCTGCAAGACGATGCTCCCTTTCTCCTTCAAGAAGCGGCGCTTGCCAGGTGCCATCGCCGATCAGAAGCTCTTGAAGCAGCAGTCGGATAATCTGAAATGGCAGCAGGACTCCTTTCACCAGATTCTTAATTTGATGGGTCTGTGCAAAGAAGGCATTGTGCCTGAAAGAGAGGTCTCTGCTTTCAGAATGCAGCTCCTTGACATTATCGTTGCCTCCCCGGCCGACCAAGAGCAACCCGTGGTTTTGAGAGATAAATTGCTCTTCCTGCAGGTATGTTCTTGGTGGGTTTTCCATTTGGGTCTGTTTCTGTCGACAGAGTAGGGAAATTGTAGAAAAGATCTCGTTCATGGAAAAAGAAATTAATTTCTAGGAAAATAAAGGAAACTAAAATTTTTTTCATAATTCCATGTTGTTCTGTTCTGATGCTGAGAAAGAGCAGCAGAATAACAGAGTAAAAACTTGATTTTTATAATATTTTTACAGAGACCAAATGGGAAATGGATTGCAGTTGTTGAAATTTGAAATACCCATTTGATTTTGATGCGTCTTGCAGGAGCTACTTTATGCAAAATGCATCTCTGGAGACGAGTATCATTCTTCGAAAAGGCCCTTGCTACAGAGGCTTGCAGTTCAAGGAGTCGAGATCGAAGCAAGAGACATCACTTTAGCTAAACCAACAGAGAGCTCAGAAGAGGAGTGGTCAGTAATCGACTTGAGGGATGAGCAGTGCTTGCTCAACAAAGATAGCTCACATTCAAAGCCCAAATCGAAGCAGGGTTCAGCTGTGAAGCAGATTAAAGGGGCAACATCAGTTCTGAACTTTGTATCATCTTACAAACTAGGAAAAAACAAAGAAGGGAAGGAAGTCAATGAACCGAACACCAAACATTTCAGACCGATTAGAGAAAATATCTGTTCCTCATCCGCCACCAACCCTTTCTGGGACAGCCACTTGAAGGACAAAGAAATTGAAACTAGGTCTATCCTCATGCCGGAAAGCCTACCGCCAGAGCCCATTAAGGTGGAGAACGAAAGTGCAGAAAAAGTGAAGAAGAAACCCATTAGGACTCTGTTTCAGAGAGAGCAGAGAGATGGGAATGGGGTTGGTGGCTACGGTCCTAATTCTGAGAATACACCTCCAAAATCAGCAAAGAAGCAATGGGGATTTGATGGGTTCAAGAAATGGAAGAGAAGCAATAGGGAGGATGAAGAAGCTCCTCTGCCTCTGAGTGAGAGATCAGACAATAAAACCTTTTCTGAGTCTTGCCAGCTTGTCGAAAGCCCTATGGGGGAGGGCCCTGACACCAAACAAATCAAGAGGAAGCTGCACCCAGATGGGTCTGCATCTGATTTTTTCATCGATAAGGTTCAAAACTGAAGCTCGAAATTTCAATTCTTGTTTCATAAAATGTTGATCCAACTTTAGGTCTCAAACCCAAACCAAAATCCCAATTCATTCTCCTTTTGATGTTTGAAGGTCTTGGGGGACAAGATAAAGAAGGAGCTGTCAAGAATTCAATCAGAACTCTGCTCCACAAACCCCAATCTCCAATTCTCGTGAGTTTCTTCAACCAATGTCATGAATTTATTATATTTGGCTGTTTGTGCTCTTCATCATTGCTTATAATTTTCCTACTCTCAAATTCCATGACACTGTGACACTGTTCAGGAATGATCAAATTGAAGCAATATCAACAAAGCTTCCAGTGGAGAAGTCTGACCTGAAAAAGTTTTTTCCCAAGTAAGTCAACTTACTTTTTCCCAATTTATTTTATTCTTGACTTCATGGGAAAGATGAGACCCATGAAAATAAATATTGAAGAACAACAAACTATCACTTTCTTGACTTGTTCCTTCATCTGCAAGGTCATGGTGCGATCGATACGGCGATGTTGTGCTAGATGTTGTGAGAAAAGAATTCAAGGACCATGTTGGAGAGATGGAGAATATGCGAAACAATGCAAGAGAGAAACGAGAAAACTGCTGGGCAAAGTTCGATGATGAAGATGATGAAAATTGTCACCCGAATCTCTTCGGCAATCATCAGGATCGGTCTCTCCCGATGAAGCAGGGAAAATTCACTTCCACGAACAGCAATGGCTGCAATTTTAGGAGTAACAGCAAAGCCAACAAGTGTTTTGAAACAAATCCCTTCTTTCAGGATTATCAAGGAAACGATGGAGAGAAGCTAAGGTCTAAATCGTTATTTGATCCTGATTATCAGAATCCCTTTTGGTCTCCAAGAAAGGGATCTTCCATGTTTGGTTAGATGCAAATGTGACAATCTAAATCAGCAGTGATGCAAGTGAGCATCACTGCTGGCTATTCATTGCTTATGAGAGAATTATATAATATATGTTTGGATAGAATGTTAACCGCTGCTCTCAATTTAGTTCCCTTTCTGGTAAGAACGTGAGCATCAGTGTATGAATTATGAAGAACTGTCTTCGTGTAGTAATTTAAACTGTCTGGTTTTCTTTGTAAATGGGTGCCATTATGTTTCATAGAATGTTAACTGCTACTCTTTGAGAGAATCTAAATCAACGGTGATGCAAGTGAGCATCACTGCTGGCTATTCATTGCTTATGAGAGAATTATAATATACGTATGGATAGAATGTTAACTTGTTGCTCTCAATTTAGTTCCCTTTCTTGTAAGAACATGAGCATCAGCGTATGAATTATGAAGAGCAGTGTTCCTGTAGTAATTTAAACTGTCTGGTTTTCTTTGTAAATGGGTGCCATTATGTTTGATAGAATGTTAACTGCTGCTCTTTGAGAGAATCTAAATCAGCTGTGGTGCAAGTGTATTCATTGCTTATGAGAGGATTATAATTAATGTATGGATAGAATTATTAGAATATGTTAACTGATGCTCTCAATTTAGTTCCCTTTCTGGTAAGAACATGAGTATCAGTGTATGAATTATGAAGAGCTGTGTTCCTGTAGTAATTTAAACTATCTGGTTTTCTTTGTAAATGGGTGCCATTATGTTTGGCTACGTTGTTGTTTTCAACCCGCGGAAATTAAAGAAGTTCTTTTTAATTGAATTGTTTTTCCCTTGTGAAATCTTATTTTGACGGATAGAGGGTAGATACATTTAAGGTCAAACATTACTAATGGCGTATTTTAGCATTTTGGAATTTTAATTTTTGAGAATAATTTTAAAATAGAGAGAGAGGAAAAGAGAAGTTGTTCACTTCAACTCTCCAAGAAAACTTAATTAGGTGCTCTCTCGAATTATAATCACTCCAAGAAAACTTAATTAGGTGCCCTCTCTTGAATTATAATTGTATCGAGGGCAAAAAGGTAAAATGTTCTAAAAAAAGTACTTATATGAAAAAGTATTTATCTTTAAATAATCTGATATTACCTATTATAAGTATTTTTTCAGATAATAATTTTTTTATAGAAATATTTTTTAAAAAAAAATACTTATTTTCCATAAAAAAAAAAATAGTTTTGAAAAGTACTTTTGAAATAAATACTTAAGAATAAATCAAACACTTACTTATTAACAATTTATAAAAAGTATTTTCTAAAAAAAATACTTATTTTTTGCAACGTTTTGAATAATGAATAAATGTCCAATCAAAGTAAATTTTTGTCTAGAAAAATTTGCACTTTTTTTACAAACATCAAGTGAGAATAGCATCTTTTGCCCTTTACATTTAATCAAGAATGTTAAAACTCTATCAATTGCTTTTTAGGAGAAATGCAAATTTTCTCTTTTCGGAGTTCAAAAATAGCCCAGTTACTAGATCATCCTAATGTTGTAAGTCCTTAAAAGGCCATTAATTAAAGAAATGGGTGTATAAATAAATAGAGAGAGAGAGAGAGAGAGAGAGAGAAGGCTACAGTAAGCATGTTCAAATTCCAGGGGACAGAAAATAGACAAGAATAAGAAACAAAGACAAGTAAGCTCACATTTCTAGTACAAAATATCTCACTAGAAGAAAACCCAACTCAGAATTTTAATCAAATTTGCACTTCTATTTCATAAACAAAATCCATTGAGAAATTGTTCTATCATCAAGAACCAAATCAACCACATGCTTACCAGGATGATATACACCCAACTAAGAGACACAAGTATAATATGAGACTACAAAACATAGGTTTTCTTGAGAAAAAGAAGAAAGAAAAATCACCCAAAGGAGAGATTCTCTGCTTTCCCCTATCATTTACAACATTGTTGTTGTTCCAAGATCTGAAAACTATGCATTCTCAATTATTATGATGTTAACATTGTTGTGTCCTCAGCACAAATATGTTGTAATTATGATGCACAGCGGAATAAAAACGCAACAAGTAAATCAAATTCAACCAGAAAACATGAAATAACAAGCACAACAACAAGATATACATGGTTCGAAAAAGCCTACATTCACGGAAGCAATCGGTACAAAAATTTCACTAAAAAATTTGAGAATATATAATACACTTCACAAAGATCTCTCTCTTGTCTCACAATATCCTCAGATAGGGATAAATAGACATTCCTTTGGAGGTTTCCCTCCAATTACCAAACCATCCAATGTTCAAATTCAAAATTCAGAAAAGTTGCTGCAGCCCAGGCGCATTCGTCGACGAGTACAAGGAATTCGTCGATGATCCATGGAAGACCACTCATTGATGAGAACAAGGCATTCGTCAACAAGTTCAAAACTGTGAGATTTTCCTACTCTTGGGATCTACTCGTCAACGAGTCCCTGCTGTGTTGCTCCTTTATGTTTTTTTTTTTCTTCTTCCTTCTTTGTTTAAGAAAACCAAAGTATAAGAGCCACACCTCAAACAACAATCTCCACCATGGCGATTACACAGCCCTTAGGAGAATCTGAAAAACATAAGTGACTGTTCCACCGTGAACTCGTAACGCTCGGTTAGGACTGCCTCCTTTGTAGAATTTGGAGACATGTACCAAGTTCAAGCAATGTCGCTTGAACTTCCCAATGGCAGCTTCAATTTCTACCATCAAATCTGATACAATTGTAGATTCAACACTCGATGACTTCACTCTAGGCTTCCAATAAGACGTTCCCACAACAGTAAACACAAAAGCTGTAACGACCCGAATTTTAAATGAAATTTAAACAATAAAGGAAGGGAAATTGGAAAAAGGAACAGAAGGAAGCTGCCAAGCTTCGTCAACGAACACAGGGTTTCATTGACGAAGGCTTTAAGAATTTCTTCGACGAACACAGGGCTTTGTCAACGAGAAAATACCGAGAGGGGTTCTGAGGCAGCCTGAATTTTGTCGACGAATATAGGGTCTCGTCGACGAAATTTATGAAGAACTCGTCAACGAAGATCGGGCTCGTCGACGAATTCTCCTGTCTATATATATGAAAAATCCGATTTTTATTCATTTGCAAGCTTCCTCTTCACTCTCTCTCTCTCTCTCCTCTTCGGCCCTCTCACTCTCTCTCTTCGATTTTGGGCTAGTTTTACGTCGGATCGAAGATCTAAGGCTACCACAACGCTCCTGGCGAAGTTCCCTACAAGTTTGCCAGAGCGGATCGTTGGGGAAACGAAGTTGGAAATCATCCCAGAGTTGAGGTAAGGCTTTTTAAGCCAAATTAGACTTTATGGTAGTTATAAAAATTGATGTACGCATGAAAATACTGATGTTTAATACTGGGAGTTTTGAATTTCAGGGTATTGATCAGGAAGTCATACGGGGGTTAGCCTAGGATATTTTGGGGGGCTATCTCAGTAGTCAGGTAAGGGAATAAACTAAAACAATTATTTTCCACACAATTTATTATTAATTATGGGTAAATTTATTTTCAGAAAAGTAAATGTTATACCTGTATATTATAGATGAAATGTACGTTTGGGAAATACTGCTATTATGACGAAACATATATGTATGTATGAGATGCCAGAGAATTACGATTTTAGAATAAGAAGTATGATTTTATACAGTGCACGTGTGGCATGAATATTATGTTATGTGAACATATTATGATATGAAAGATTTTATGAACAAAGTATGATTTTAGGTATTATGAAAAGATATGTTATGTTACGATCATTTTGACGAATGTATGATAAATGAATTATTTTTAGAATGTATATACCTGAAACAATGTTGGCACGAGGCCATGTATTTTATGTTATTGGCACGAGGCCGTATTTATATTTTGGCGCGAGGCCATGTATTTATATTATTGGCACGAGGCTGTATCTATGTTTTCGGCACGAGGCCGTATCTATGTTTTCGGCACAAGGCCGTGATGATGTTATGTATGTTCATGTATTATATGTTATTACAACCAGGATGTTAGTTTAGTTCAGTTCAGGGCTCGGTACCGTAGCTATATTGTAGATCAGATACTACGTCAGATTAGTGCTAACCATTCCACGAGGGGATGGGAGATGGATAGTCGATGTGGCTTTCAGTAGAGTGTGGACGTCCACCTGGTGGTCCGGACCAGAGTGTGGCGGGTCCATCGTACTTACAGACATATTTGATTCGGCAGTGGTTGGCCAGCCATTATCGGGTCTCGCCTTCGGGCTGCATAACCCGTCATGGGGGGTAATACATGACATTAGCTAGCTATTCATCCTGGGTATATTTTCAGTATTACAGTTATAACAGATGCTTATGTATATTATGATTTATTAAAAAATATGAAAGTACATGATTATCCAGTATGGTATTATGATTATTTCCAGAGTTATGAAATGTACTGTATATGTATAAGCACTTTAAATGTCTATGTTGCCACACGGCTGTATTTAGTTTATTTTCCCTTACTGAGAAGTGTCTCACCCCCAACATTAACATATTTTTTAGGAAACCCTGAGAAACCGGCGGGTCAAGGCCGCCGTTGAGTGAGTGGAGCTTCCCTACTAGAAGGGTAAGTGTTGAACTAGGACTAGGAGGATTTTTGTTGTTGTATGGTCCTAGTGTTGTTTTTTATTTTTGGAGATTGTACATATAAACAGTATATTGATGATGTAGTAAACTCTGGTATTATGTTTTATGTTTGGATGTTGAGATTTTATGTTTACTGCTGCTAGGTTTTCCACTGTATTTGACAGGTGTCCCCGCTACCCACGGGTTCGAGTTGACCATTTTATCTATTATGTGACATTTTATATTTAGAAATTAAGGGACGTTACATTTGGTATCAGAGCCTAGGATACTAGGTTCTGTAGACTCTAGAGTGCAGCAGTAATAATATCAGAATATAGGATAAGGAAATTTGAGGTCTGGTTTTGTAAGCTAGATGCAGGACTTTCGTGGTGGTTTGTGTGATTTTTCTAGGGTGACGATTTCAGGAAATTCACTATAAACTATCGTCGGGTCGGGTATCTAGGTTGCAGGATTGAACCTTGAATTAAGATCAGGAGTGATAAGTTAATTAGGAGAATATACTATATGAGTTGGGGGATACACGTATGGAAAGAGGCTTTGAGTTAAGTTATTTCTTCTTTCAAGATGGACCTCAGTGGAAATAGTGCCTATACCAGTGGGAGTGAGGGTGTTGGACCCTCAGGCACTGCGGGTAGTGATTCAGATGCAATCTTACGCAGCGTAGCACAACAAGTTATGGCAGAAATTTCCAGGAGTTTGAGGGAACAGGGTGGTCCATCAGCAAGCCACGGTAGTTCGATTGAGAAGTTTATCAAGATGAGTCCTCCGGCTTTCTTAGGAGGGACAGACCCTGCAGTCGCGGAAAACTGGGTGTAGGAGATAGAGAAGATATTTGCAATACTACAGTACTCAGAGGAAAAGAGAGTGTTGTTTGCCATCGATAGACTGACTAGGGAGGCCAAAAGATGGTGGTCGGCCGTGAGACTTTTAGAGCAGCAGAGGACCATACCTGTGGAGATGACGTGGGAACGGTTCAAGGAGATTTTCTTTGACAGATATTTTCTAGCATCTTCTAGGGAGGCTAAGATTACAGAGTTCCTGAATCTAAAACAGGGACAGCTGTCGGTACAGCAGTATGCGGAGAGATTTATTGAGTTATCCCACTTCGCCCCGTACATTATTCCAGATGAGGTAAAGAAGGTATGACAGTTTGAGAGAGGTCTGAGAAGGGAAATTTATAAGCAGGTATCGATATTGAGGTTGCAGGACTTTGTCGAGCTTGTTGACCGAGCCACTATAGCAGAGATTGGTGATCGATTGGAGGCTGAGGAGCAAAGGCAAAAGAAGAGGTTTACACCTTCTAGTTCCCAGCAGGGATGGTCGTGTTACATGGAAGAGAGGTGGCTATTATAGGAACCGAAGACAGGAGACCGGGAATCGCGGTTTACAGGGTGTACAGCCACCTCCAGCTTGCCCATCTTGTGGGAAGAGACACCCCGGGGAGTGTTGTGCCGGGCAAGGTGTCTGCTACAGGTGCGGGGAGCCGGGGCATATGATAAGAGAGTGTCCAACACAGACTAGTGTGGCTTCTGCTCCTAGACCTGCACAAGGAGGTCACCAAGCACCACGAGAAGGCCAGCAGAGGAATATGGTCCCAGCTAGAGTTTTCGCTTTGACACCAGGCGACGCTGAGGCGGCCGGCGATGTGGTGACAAGTACTGTTAGTATGTTTTCATTTAAAGTTATTGCACTTTTTGATTCTAGTGCCACACATTCGTTTGTGTCCTTGGAGTGTGTAAAATTATGTGGAGCAGAAACACAATCATTAGATGTTGAGTTGTTAGTAGCTACACCGACCGAGTCAGCAGTGAGATGTAGTAGGGTACTTCGTGGTTGCCCAGTTGATGTTTAGGGGAAGGTCTTATCTGCTGATTTGGTGGTGTTGGATATGCACAGGTTTGACATTATTTTTGGTATGGATTGGCTAGCATCTAATTCTGCTATTATAGACTGTCGTGCTAGAGAAGTGATATTCAGACCTCCTAGGAAACGAGAATTTAGATTTATAGGATCACGAGTGCGATCCTTACCTCAGATGGTCTCAGCTGTTCAGGCAAGGAGACTGCTTCAGAATAGCTGTCTGGGATTTGTGGCTTTTGTAAAGGAAATGTCATAAAATGAATTGAATCTTATAAATACGCCTGTGGTGAAAGAATTTACAAACGTGTTTCCAGATGAATTGCCAGGTTTTCCGCCTGATCGTGAAGTAGATTTTTCCATTGATCTACTTCCAGGCACAGCACCAATCTCTAAAGCACCGTACTGAATGGCATCGGCAGAATTGGCAGAATTGAAAGATCAGTTGCAGGATTTGCTAGATAAAGGTTTCATACGACCTAGTGTATCACCGTGGGGAGCTCCAGTGCTATTTGTAAAGAAGAAGGATGGGTCTATGAGGATGTGCATAGATTACAGAAAGATTAATAAAGTGATCATCAAGAATAAATATCCTTTACCCCGTATAGATGACTTGTTTGACCAACTCCAGGGTACACGGGTGTACTCAAAAATTGACCTTAGATTCGACTACCATCAGGTGAAAGTGAAAGCAGAAGACGTCTCAAAGACGGCCTTCAAGACTAGGTACGGGCATTACGAGTTTCTTGTTATGCCATTTGGTCTGACGAATGCTCCTGCAGTATTTATGGACTTGATGAATAGAGTCTTCCACCAATATCTGTACCAGCTCGTGGTTGCTTTTATTGATGATGTACTGGTCTATTCGAGGAGCTATAAGGAGCATGAGACACACTTAAGGCAAGTTTTGCAGATGCTTAGAGAGAAGAAATTGTATGCCAAGTTCAGTAAATGTGACTTCTGGCTCGAGAAAGTTGTGTTTTTGGGGCACGTTATCTCAAGAGATGGAATTTCTGTAGATCCTAGTAAGATTAAGGCGGTGGTGAATTGGGCTAGACCGAGGAACGTCCAGGAGATCAGGAGTTTCTTGGGGTTAGCTGGTTACTATCGTCGTTTTGTTGAGGGATTCTCAGCTTTATCAGGCCTCTGACACGATTGACGAGGAAGAATGTTAGATTTGAGTGGGATAAGGGCTGGGAGCAGAGTTTTCAGGAGATGAAGCAGAGATTAGTCACAGCGCCAGTATTGATCATTCCATCTGGGGGTGAGGGTTATACCATATACAGTGATACGTCCTTGAAAGGACTTGGCTGTGTGTTGATGCAGTATGGCAGGGTGGTGGCGTATGCGTCTAGACAGTTGAAAGAGTACGAAAAGAACTACCCTACCCACGATCTTGAGTTGGCTGCAGTTGTACACGCACTGAAAGTTTGGAGGCATTACCTGTACAGCGAGCAGTGTGAGATCTTCTCCGACCACAAGAGTTTAAAGTATTTCTTCACGCAAAAGGAATTGAATATGAGGCAGAGAAGGTGGTTGGAGCTGATTAAAGATTTTGACTGTACCATTAGCTATCACCCAGGGAAAGCAAACATGTTAGCTGATGCACTGAGTAGGAAGTCTGGAGTATCAGCATTAGCAGCTATAGAGATCCAGCGTCCAATCATGATGGACCTAGAGAGGCTTGGCATTGAGTTGATGGAGAGTAATACCTCAGTATGTATTGCCAATCTAGTAGTACAGCCTACTCTGCAGGAAAGAATTAAAGCCCCCCAAAAAGAAGATCCAGAGTTAGTAGAGGTGATAAACAGGGTATTGAGTGGTCAGGGAGAGGAATTCTGCATCTCAGATGATGGAGCTTTGCGGTTTCGTTCCAGACTGTGTGTTTCAGCAGATGCTGACATTAGGAGGACGATTTTAGAGGAGGCTCACAGATCTTCGTATACAGTCCATCTCGGTAGTACGAAGATGTACAGAGATCTGCGAGATTTTTACTGGTGGAGTGGAATGAAGAGAGAGATTGCTGAATATGTAACCCAGTGCTTGACGTGCCAGCAGGTCAAAGCTGAGCACCAGAGGCCGACAGGGCAGTTGCAGCCGTTATTTATCCTAGAGTGAAAGTGGGATCATATTTCTATGGACTTTATTTCAGGGGTGCCATCGGCATTACATGGCCAGAATGCCATTTGGGTAATTGTTGACCATTTGACGAAGACCGCCCACTTTATACCTATTAAGATCAGCTATTCCCTCAGCCGTTTAGCGGAGATTTACATTCAGGAGATAGTTCATTCTTATGAGGTGCTTGTATCTATTGTGTCAGTCCGAGACCAACGATTCACGTCACGATTTTGGAGGAGCTTGCAGAAGGCTCTGGGGTCTTAGTTATCGTTTAGTACGGCATTCCATCAGCAGTTAGATGGGCAAACTGAGAGGATGATACAGATACTAGAGGACATGCTCCGCGCGTGTGTACTAGATTTTGGGGGTAGCTGGACTCAGTTTATGCCACTGGTAGAGTTCACATATAACAATAGTTA
Source organism: Malania oleifera (assembly GCF_029873635.1). Taxonomy (NCBI): domain Eukaryota; kingdom Viridiplantae; phylum Streptophyta; class Magnoliopsida; order Santalales; family Ximeniaceae; genus Malania; species Malania oleifera. Next base: position 108,107,615 of record NC_080422.1, on the reverse strand, counting down.
CCAATCCAGTATTGGCGTGGCACTATTTGAGGCACTATACGGTAGGAGATGTCAATCTCCTTTATATTGGGATGAAGTGGGTGAGCGGTGTGTAGTGGGATCAGAGCTTGTGTAGCAGGCATACGATAAGGCTCGGCTTATCAGGGAAAGAATTAGTGCAGCTCAGAGCCGACAAAAGAGTTATGCCGACAATCACCGCAGGAATTTGGAGTTTGATGTGGGGGACCACGTATTTTTGAAGATAGGTCCGTTGAAAGGAGTCATGAGATTCGGTAGGAAGGGTAAACTTAGCCCTAGGTTCATTGCTCCGTTTGAGATTTTAGAGAAAGGGGACCGGTGGCCTACAAGCTCGCTTTACCACCTTCATTATCCAGAATTCACGACGTGTTCCACATATCGATGTTGAGGAAATACGTCCCAGATCCTTCTCATATTGTCAATTATGATGAGTTGGAGCTTAGTGATTCACTGGGATATGAGGAGGTACCAGTATATATTCTGGATAGGAAAGTACAGGAGCTACGTAACAAGAAGATTCCTCAGGTAAAAGTTTTGTGGAGGAATCATGTAGTAGAAGAGGCTTCTTGGGAGTCCGAGGAGCAGATGAGACAGAGGTATCCGCAATTATTTCAGGAAGTTTAAATGTAATTAGAAAATGTGAGTAAATATGTAGTTTTCTCTTACAGGTACGTGTATGGTTTTAGTAGTGTAGTATTTTGTTTTGGGAGGAATTTTCTTTTGATATGTGTAATCTCCCAAGACTTGAGTTGTAACCATGATATTCCTCCGCCATAAGTGAGGGTGAGAAATAAACAAGTAGACCATTTTGCCTAATAAGGGATGATGAATTATGAGAATAGTAAATTTAGAGGACGAAATTTTATAAGGAGGGGAGGATGTAACGACCCAAATTTTAAATGAAATTTAAACAATAAAGGAAGGGAAATTGGAAAAAGGAATAGAAGGAAGCTGCCAAGCTTCGTCAAAGAACACAGGGTTTCGTCAACGAAGGCTTTAAGAATTTCGTCGACGAACACAGTGCTTCGTCGACGAGAAAATACTGAGAGGGGTTCTGAGGCAGCCTGAATTTCGTCGATGAATACAGGGTCTCGTCGACGAAATTTATGAAGAACTCGTCGATGAAGATCGGGCTCATCGATGAATTCTGCTGTCTATATATATGAAAAATCCGATTGTTATTCATTTGCAAGCTTCCTCTTCACTCTCTCTCTCTCTCTCTCCTCTTCAGCCCTCTCACTCTCTCTCTTCAATTTTGGGCTAGTTTTACGCTGGATCGAAGATCTGAGGCTACCATGACGCTCCTGGCGAAGTTCCCTACAAGTTTGTCGGAGCGGATCGTTGGGGAAACGAAGTTGAAAATCATCCCAGAGTTGAGGTAAGGCTTTTTAAGCCAAATTAGACTTTATGGTAGTTATAAAAATTGACATACGCATGAAAATACTGATGTTTAATACTGGGAGTTTTGAATTTCGGGGTATTGATCAGGAAGTCATACGGGGGTTAGCCTAGGATATTTTGAGGGGCTATCTCAGTAGTTAGGTAAGGGAATAAACTAAAACAATTATTTTCCACACAATTTATTATTAATTATGAGTAAATTTATTTTCAGAAAAACAAATGTTATACCTGTATATTATAGATGAAATGTACGTTTGGGAAATACTGCTATTATGATGAAACATATATGTATGTATGAGATGCCAGAGAATTACGATTTTAGAATAAAAAGTATGATTTTATACAGTGCACGTGTGGCATGAATATTATGTTATGTGAACATATTATAATATGAAAGATTTTATGAACAAAGTATGATTTTAGGTATTATGAAAAGATATGTTATGTTACGATCATTTTGACGAATGTATGATAAATGAATTATTTTCAGAATGTATATACCTGAAACGATGTTGGCACGAGGCCATGTATTTTATGTTATCGGCACGAGGCCGTATTATGTTTTGATGCGAGGCCATGTATTTATATTATCGGCACGAGGCCGTATCTATGTTTTCGGCACGAGGCTGTATCTATGTTTTCGGCACGAGGCCGTATCTATGTTTTCGGCACAAGGCCGTGATGATGTTATGTATGTTCATGTATCATATATTATTACAACCAAGATGTTAGTTTAGTTCAGTTCAGGACTCGGTACCGTAGCTATATTGTAGATCAGATATCTACGTCAGATTAGTGCTAACCATTCCACGAGGGGATGGGAGATGGATAGTCGATGTGGCTTTCGATAGAGTGTGGACATCCACCTGGCAGTCCGAACCAGGGTGTGGCGGGTTCATCGTACTTACAGACATATTTGATTCGGCAGTGGTTGGCCAGCCATTGTGGAGTCCCGCTTTCGGGTTGCACAGCCCGTCATGGGGGGTAATACATGACATTAGCTAGCTATTCATCCTGGGTATATTTTCAGTATTACAGTTATAACAGATGCTTATGTATGTTATGATTTATTAACAAATATGAAAGTACATGATTATCTAGTATGATATTATGATTATTTCCAGAGTTATGAAATGTACTGTATATGTATAAGCACTTTAAATGTCCATATTGCCACGCGGCTGTATTTAGTTTATTTTCCCATACTGAGAAGTGTCTCACCCCCAACATTAACATATTTTTCAGGAAACCCATAGAAACCGGCAGGTCAAGGCCGCCGTTGAGTGAGTGGAGCTTCCCTACTAGAAGGGTAAGCGTTGAACTAGGACTAGGAGGATTTTTGTTGTTGTATGGTCCTAGTGTTGTTTTTTATTTTTGGAGATTGTACATATAAACAATATATTGATGATGTAGTAAACTCTGGTATTATGTTTTATGTTTGGATGTTGAGATTTTACGTTTACTGCTGCTAGGTTTTCCGCTGTGTTTGACAGGTGTCCCCGCTACCCACGGGTTCAGGTTGACCATTTTATCTATTATATGACATTTTATATTTAGAAATTGAGGGACATTACAAAAGCTGTTGTAAGTCTTATATCACCAAAGCCCCCTGCATAGTCCTCAACAAAACTAACAGCTGATGGTCCACTCTATTGCCTGCTGAAACACTCCATTACATAATCATGGAGGACCTTTGACATACTCTGGACATCACAGCCGGTCCTTGAGTAGTGAGCGGTAGACATTTCATTTTGATTCTCCACAAAACCCCTTTAAGACGGCAAACGAAGTCTCCCTATGGTTTCGCCCACAAAGCCACCTTGAGATAACATCAATCTCCCCGTAGCTCTGACCATTCGAATCAGCAAAACAAGACCCATCTTGGTCATACCCAACACATACATGTCAAAAACTTTCAATAGAGTTCCCAACTGATTAGCCTCAGTTAAAGCATTTCTAGCCAAAAACAAGTCATTCACATACAAAAAATACATCACTTCATACATCACTATCACCCTCTTCCCAATTGGAAGTCTCACCAATTTATATCTAAATGGTGGTCTGATAGTGCACACGGGCCCACCATGATCTTGCTGATTTCTCGAGCTAAAACTCCCTGCAATACGACCAATGTCATTATTGCCCTGAGTCTGTTGCTCCACCTGCATCACATGCCCATTCATATCATGATACTGTTGACCCGAGATAGAACTCCCTGCATTTCTGCCTTAAGTCCCTAACTCCACCTGAATAACATGATTGTTGTTGCCGCAGTTTTCTAACATTTGTTTCTCTTCCTTTACCTGAGTATGCTGCCCCATGACTGTAATAACAAAAGTCATGTCCTCGATCACCCCTTTGTTTGCCACAGGATCACCCAACTTTACACTCACCTTTCTTATAACCCAGAAAGATGCATTGTCCGGACATAACATCAAACCTAAATCCTCCATCACTAGAACAGTGCACCAGTGGACATCCACTCACAACTGAGTAGTCTACCGCAAAACCTGCCCACAATTCACTTGCAACTTTCCCATCTAGTGATACCTTTGACGATCGGTCATACGAGAAACGCGTCATACTCACTAACTTCACTAAGAAGTATCCTGCAAGCCCTACATATGATTTGCCCTGCTCGCAAAACTCCTTGAACAAAACCAATGTACTCAGTCCCAACGGCTGACTTAAGGATTTCTCTCCTGGTCTAGTACTCCACCTCAACCATAACACATCAACATCAAGCTTGTATCACATGAGATAAACCAAGACCTTCTGTGATACATTCATGAAAAACATATATATATCCTTTGATGCTATCATCATCATTAGTCCCTAAATATCTGAATATATGTAGTCATCCATATGCTTCAACTGCATATGCCACAAACTATCTAATTCAAATTCAACAGTTGTAGCTCCACCTACAACGGTAACACCCCTACAGTACATAGATATTTCTCTCTAACTTTTCTCCTTTCATCACAATTGAGTCGCCTTCACACACTTTCATTTCTCCTTTTTCAAACTTGTAATAAAATCCATTACAGTCTAAAATACCCAATGAAATAACATTTTTTTTTTCTAAACTCTCAACATATCTTACATCACATATGGTTCTTTAAACACCATCATGCAAAATTTTGACATTTCCAATACTAAGTATTTTGCATGAAATAATTTTCTATCAAAAAAAAATCAGTATTAACTTACCTGTAGGTGTCAAACCATGTTCTATTTGCTATCATGTGATAAAAGCATCCGATATCTAGGATCCAAGAATCATCCGTCAGGCACTCCGAACCTGATGAAATACATAACATATCTCCATCACTATACTTTGAATCTTCTTCCACTATATTTGCAGATTCTGACGGACTTTGCTGATTTTCAAAATTCTCTTTCTTCCACTACGGGCATTCTGGTCTTATGTGCCCAATTTTACCGCACTTGAAACATTTCACGTCCTTCTTCTTTTCGGACTGCAATCGAGATTTGTTTGGAACTTATGTCTCCCATATTCTTGATTACTTTTCACAACAAGTCCTTCATCATGTGAAGCTTCATCGCTAATCATTTTTCTTTGATGAAAACCAAGCAATGCCCTTGTCACCTCTTCCAAATTCAAGCTATCCTTGCCCCATGTAAGAGTTGTAACCAAATTCTTATAAGTTTAAGACGTAGATAGGGAATTTAATAGCATCAATGTTTTGTCTTCCCCCTCAAACTTTACATCAACACATGCCAAATCACTCACAATTTGATTGAAAGTGTTGATACGTTGGTTCAAATCTAAACCCTCAACCATCTTAAGCCAATACAACTTTTTCTTAAGAAAAAGTTTATTCGACAATGATTTAGACATATACCGGCTTTCTAACTTTCGCCACACAGCCGCTGGAGAATCCTTTTCCATCACATGATAGAGAACTTCATCGGTCAAACACAAATGTATTCTAGAAACGGCCTTTGCTTCCAATTCTCCCCATATTGCCTCATCCATTCCAACCGGTTGAACGTCAAGTAGAGCCTTAGTCATCCCTTGCTGCACAAGTATATCCTTCACTCTCCTCTGCCATAAACCAAAGTTCTCGGTTCCATCAAATTTGACGATGTCAAATCTTACAGAAGATGATCCTGATGCTATAACAACTTGGCTCTGATACCAATTTGTTGTAATTAGAATGCACAGCGGAATAAAAACGCAACAAGTAAATCAAATTCAACTAGAAAACATGAAATAACAAGCACAACAACAAGATATACATGGTTCAGCAAAGCCTATGTCCACGAAAGCAATCGACATAAAAATTTTACTAAAAAATTTGAGAGTACACAATACACTTCACAAAATCTCTCTCGTCTCACAATACTCTTAGATAGGGATAAATAAACATTATTTCGGAGGCTTTCCTCCAATTACCCAACCTCCCTACGTTTAATTTCAAATTTCAAAAAAATTGCTCGCAACTCGGGCACAATCATCGACGAGTACAGGGTATTCATCGACGATCCATAGAAGACCACTCGTCGACAAAAATAAGACATTCGTCGACGAATTTAGAACTTTGAGATTTTCCTACTCTCGGGATCTACTAGTCAACGAGCACAAGACACTCATCGACGAATCCCTACTGTGTTGCCCTTCTATGTTTTCTTTTTTCTTCCTTCTTTGTTTAAGAAAACCAAAGTATAAGAATCACACCTCAAACAACAATAAGGTGCTAACACTTGCCATACATTTAGTAATGAAATCGAAAAGAATGAAATCGTATTTATAACTTTGTTTTGTCATGTTTCCCCTTCAAATATACATTCTACTCTTTTCTTACTATTCCATCTGCAAACCAAACACGACGTTTAGCACACAAGGCCCTCATGCCATCGGTAATCTGAGAGATACATGAAGTTCATGACTCTTGATTATCCCTCTCTACTATGTCCATGATTTGAACCTGTAATGACCTAGCTAGGTCTACAAAGTATGGGTCTAATGGAGTTCAGATCAATCATGTTGAAAATAATCATACGGAAATGAAATTATGGAGCCAGGGGGTGTGAATGCCAAGCCTGGGCCTCATCTTTTGAAACACCTTATTAAATATTGTTACAGGAACACATCTTACAGAGGAAAAGATGCCATGAAACACAGAATTTGAAGGATGTAACATTGAAGACACAAATATATTTTCTGACAGTAAATACAACATATCAACAGCCGAACCACTGAGAACTTTATATGTATGTACAATTTTATCAAAGATGGGTCTCTGAGTTACAGACAGAACCCACAGCAAGACCTTCGCGAACATCACCTCGGCAGAGTGGGCAAACCCTAATATGCAAATTAATGTTGAAAAAAATATATATAATGTCAGCCAGAGAAAAAGAGAGAAGGCACACCAAAAGATGTAGAGAGTAATGACGATACCCATGTATTTCTTTGAGCCATTTATCAACACATGACATGTGATATTCATGGTGACAAGGAAGAACGCGTATTTTATCGCCATCCTCGTACTCATCCAGGCAAATGTAACACCTGTCAAAGAAAGGTAAAGTAGTGACAATAAATTTTCATAAACTTGGACCGTTGTTTACCCAGAGATTTGAATAAGTTGCAAACATTGACAGTTTAACACATGGCATGACAGAAAGTTCTGGATTAACCGAACCAAATCATAAGAAACAAGGAAATAATAATGGAGAAAAGACAACAGAACATCATAATATAGCGACCATGCCCAAGATATGTAACTTGAGAAATAACAACAAATATATCCTCAAGTAAGAATGAATCCGGAAATATTTGAACTGATCTTTTGCTTAAATCCATTTTCATAACATGATGGGCAACTTACTGCTCAACATCATCCCCAGTCTTAGCTGGGTCAGGCTTTCTGTGACTCTTCAGAGGAAAAGAGTTGACAAGTGACTCGGGGGCAGGAACTGAAACCATAGATAGGGAAAATGACATGGGTTGGCGATGAATTTCATCCAAAACCTGCAGTTTTACAGGTTAACAAAAATATTAAATTACAAATTTAAGCTGCAAAATGCAGTGCCAATGCATCAATGCCCAACCTATCGAATATGAAAGGATTAATAGAGGTTATACCTCATTTAGCATCTACAAATCCTGAATGTAAGTCCTATCTCCACTTAAATTCAGGAATCTCAAATCATCTCCATAAAAGTTACAGGAGTGTACCATGGTGGAACGCTTAAATCTTTACATATTATTTCTCCAATATAATGGAGCTAATAAGAAAGAAATCAGACCAAAAACAATTGCGGGCGCATGAAAGGACTTACATAAAGAAATATTCTTTTATAGGTTGGGAATCAAAAGACATGTCGCCGAGTGAAGCTGTTTTAGATGGTCAAATTTATTTTTTAAAAAAATTCAAAAAAATAAAAGGGAAGAACGCTAATTGAGGCCTGATTCCCTAAAAAAATAAGTGATGAAACAAAATGTGACCCAGAGACACATGTAGATCTAGCCAAACCAGGACTTAATATTATAGAAAACACCAACCCAAAAAAAATATTCAAAAATAAAAGAATGCACTACTACAAATTCTTTTTCCATAAATGGACTCAAATCTGTTAAGACAAAAAACCAAATGGGACTGTTAGCAAGGACAAGTCCATAGACTGAAAGGATACACAAGGAAAACGCTTACCAGATATTCAACTTCTAAGAGACAGCTCGGCCAATGAAATAAAAAGAAATCACATATAGCATAAACAAGATCACGGGTGAGCCTAAAAAGGGAGACTACCTCAAATAAGGCTTCAGCTAGCATGACTATCCGTGAAATACTTGCACGAGTACCAGTCTCTTCAGCTGTCAACAATGACTCACAAGAGCACGTACCATCTGGATGGAGCCCTGACGGACAATAGGTAGTTCGCCGACCACTCTCACCAAGGCCACCGCGAATCCTTTCCCATATCTGACAAGAGTCATAAATAGTTCACAAAAATTGCCCAAAATACAAAGTAGACAAATAAATATTACAAAAAACACTTCCACTGTCACACTAAAATGCTACAATTTCCAAAATGAGGATATAAATTTTAAAAAGTGATGATGTACAATTATTCATATTCAAAAAAATGTAGTGGGGGTTCCAATAGAGGAAGAGGAGGGATAACTGCACACAATGGTTTTGGAACATATGACATAAGGGCATGAATGCACCAGAATCTTTTTGTTTTGAGTTTAAAGACATCAAAAAACAGTAAAAGTGACATACAGATTGGGAATATGGTCAAAGTCAGATAACTAGAATTTACTGGGTAGAAGGATCTTTGATAGAGTGGGATGGTGATCAAGGAATTATGCATCAGAAGCAGGGTAATTGGGCATATAAATTGACTTTAATTTGGACAAACGATTACAATGAGAAATGAATCTCACAATCTTACACTGCATTATGGATGTCTAGTTAATTACTTATCAAAAAATGACGTCAATACATATAAAATAATTGTGAAATGATCTACTCAATACTACATCAGAAGACCTGCTAAGTCCAAGCCTTCCAAAAGAATGTACACAGCAGGCATAATTATCAATGATGAACAGGAAATTTATGTTTACTAGGAAAATGAAACATATAAAGATTATGTAAAAGAGTCTATACAAGACCACCTCAGATCTCGAATGCCATCGTCGCTCATTTGTGCTCTGTATTCTACTGCTCAGACTGCCAGGTTCATTTCCAATGCGATCACCAAAGAAATCACCACTTAGATTAAGCAGCCATCTGTCATGAGATCCTAGATCATCAGTATCATCCATGGAGAAAACTATGGTTGGGGAATCACTATGCCTTCTAGAACTGCGTCTTGAGAAAGCATCCCAAAAAAGTCTTCTACTATTCCTTCTTGCCTCATGATTACTTATTTCAGCAGAGCTACTAGACAAAACATTGGAAGAGATACTCACCACATCAACATGAAGAACACTTCCATCGCTCTGTCCTCCTCGTTCCCTATCTGAAACAAGGAATCCAAGGCCTGAAGTTATATCATCTTGCACAGATTCCTCTCTTTGTGACTGAAATGATAATGGCGAATCAGAAACAACTGGAACAGTGTCAGAAACAGAATTGCGGACTGTCACTGGTTCACTGACATTTTCAACAGATGCCCCATCTAACGATGGGTTTCCACGCTCCTGAGAAGATGATCCATTTGAATATATAACCTCTGGACAAATCCGAGACACACCCTTATTCACTGAGTTATCATTTTCATTGACTATGCCCATGTTCAGCTTATTAGCCCTTACATTTATGGATGGTGGATCTGGAGAATGTTGGTCTTTTGTGGATGTACTAGCTGTATCCCTACATCGATTATATTCATCATCTAGCTCATGAGGAGGAACTAATTCCTTGCTCTCATACAAGTATTTCTCCTTACTACCTATCACAACATTTCTTGAAGCATCTTCAGCAGACATGTTCTCAAAGGCCGCAATACTGCTCACAGATGATGTTCCAGTTTCATGTTCAGAGCTGGTAAACCCAGTTCCTGAACCAGAGTGCGAAATGGACTCCTTCACGAGGCTTTGGAGCTCATGAACATGTGGATCACAAAATTCTGCAGGGTTCACCAGTGTTTCAGCTGGATCTTCTACCTATGGACCATGAGTAAAGAATGTCAGTACATTATTCCGTTTTTCCCCCAACATTAGTAAGATTAGTATCAATATTACAACTGCAAAATAATGTTATCAACTACAAAACTCATTTCAGTAGCGCAAAATGAAAAATAATAATTTTCCAGCTTAAGACTGCCCATGACCACACATCCCCATCTACAACTTGTAGGGTTGATATAACATAACTCTTACCATGAATGGAAAAAAGACTAAGATGGTGATCTTAAAAATTGATCCATGATTAACTAAAACAGACTAATATTTTTATTGACTTTTTATATTCCATGCTTTTTACCTTTGAAACAGAATGGAATATAAAGCAACCCCTGTGCATCTGTATGAAGGATTGGATCAGCTCACTTGAAAGCAATAACACTAGGCTGAGCACTATCCGTTAAAACTGAATTAACTAACCAAACCGACTAAATTTGGTTCAAAAGGTTCGCTTAATTTTTTTAATTTGGTTGGTTCAATATGAATTTTGTGGATGTTTGGTTATTTGGTTTTTGGTTCAGTATAGGCCTTCTTGTATTCAGTTAACCAAATCAATATTCAGTATATATATGTGTGTGCATGTGTGTGTAATGTGTATATATATATATCATATGCATGTATGTGTAAATGTTAATCTATATATCTATATATTTACATATATATGTTTTGTAATATAAAGTTTTGTTAATCCATTAGGAAGTAGGAACAAATACCCAATAACCATCAATCCATTTCTCAAGATCCAATTTGGAGTGAGTTATATTCAGTTAAATTTGGTTAACCATTTTAACCGGATTATATTTCAATTGGTTAACAATTTGGGTCTTGGAAGAATTTGGATCAGTTCGGTAGAGGACTTTTTTTTAACCAAAATTTTCCTGTTACTTAACAGAAATAACTGCACCGACCAAACGCTCTCCATTAGCCAATAACCATATCTTACAAAAACAACACTTTAGAATAAGGGGGCAAATTAGGCTAGCAGACAAAGGTGTTCATCGAGCGCATTTTACAATTTTGCAATATCAAAAGTCAAGTGTTTAGTGGGCAAAAAACCAAGCTGCTTTTCAAAACTTATAAACTTTGTCTCTATTCAACTACCCTTTCCCAAATTTATTGTATAACTCATAAGTTTAACTCTGCTATAATTATCACAATTTTGAATATCTCCTTTATTTTTTGTATATAGGTATTAAAGTGCCTTTCCCCATTCCTCTCACATTTACTTAGTTCTTGTAGCTGTATTAAATAAATCAGTTAACCAAATAATTCTGTAATTACCTAGGCATTCCCAAACTGTAACTGGGATGTCATCTGGGCCTGATGCTTTTCCATTTTTTTATCTTTTTAATGCAAACTTAGCTTCATTAACTCTAATTTTGCAGATAAATCGCCTCCTCATTTGTCACTTCTAAGATTAAGTCTTCCACTTGATTTTCATTAAATAGCCTATAGGAGTAACTTCAGCATCTTTAATATCTTCTTCTTCAATTAAAACATTGTTATCCACATTTTTTATATTACCTAAGTCCTTGCTCTTTCTTTTTGTAGCTCTAACAAGTTTAAACATGTAGCTCTCCCCGTTGTATCTATTATATAAATTATTATATGCTCTATATTTAGCTTCATTAACGACCTTTTTTGTATATTTTCTCGTGTCTTTATACTTTTCTAAGTTTTCCATGCTTCTATATTTTTTCCTTGTATTAAACCGCATTTTTTTGTCTTGACGGCTTTTTGGACAACTTGAAGCCATCACCAATTCTTTTTACTAGTCAAGAATCTTCCTTTCACCAAAAACCTCTTTTGTTATCTTTTTAGTAGAACTACACCAAAGAGTGTGTGTTTATGCCATCTCCTGTTGTCCACACCATCTCTGATCATTTAATTGTTAAATTTATTATAGTTTCTCCTTTTAGCTTCTACCACCAAGTTCGCTTACATTTATCTATGTTAACACCAATACTCTTGTGTAGTTCAAGTTTCACCAAGGATAACTTTACAATCTTTACATGATAGACAATCTACCCTCCTCATTAACACTAATACTCTAGGCATCAAAATCCATATTTTATGCTATTAGATATATAATGACATAGCTATTAGATATATAATGACATAGCTATTAGATATATAATGGCATAGCTATTAGATATATAATGACATAATAATGTATCTTATCTTGTAATATATTATTATCACACAACTTTATGATATTTGTAGCAAATAAATTATTACAATACTGAAAATAAAAAGTAATATTATGTTACGTATAATAATAATAATAATAATATGTGAAATATAATAATGTTATAGATTAAAATATCATAAATTATTATATTATATTTTTATAATATTATAATAATACACTATTGTGACCAAACATATAATTATATAATATTATAACATATTATTTTTATTATTATTGTTATTATTGTTAGAACACTATGGATCAAATGACTGCATTACCAAACATTACTTTAAATTTCATTATGACTAACTAACAGTAGTTTTTAAGTTCAATACTTATTCAGATTAAGCGGTGTCAAACAAAGCTTAATAGATACGAGAGAGAGAGAGAAGATTGCTAGACATACAAGATTGTTTCATGTACGCAAATCCTCACTGGTAAAGGAAAAGGAAAAGGAAAAGAAAAAGAAAACCACCATTCATTCTCCCCTCAATAAGGTGAGATGGGACTTCTAATTGCAAAATCCAAAAAAAGATTTCAATAAGATTTAACTTTCATGAAGCAATATAACTACAGTACCATCTCAAACCAGGTGTATTAAAGAAAATAAAAAGACAAAATTATAATCACAATACACTGTACTTCCAAGAATATAACCACTCCATGCTAAAACTCGAGCAGAACAAGATACCATGGGCAGAAGGGTGCACACATTCAACCAACAATTACCTCTAATGCATTTGGTGATAGATTTGAGAATGAAATAATATCCATAAATTACAACTGAGTCAAAAAAGGCAGAGCTACCTTCTTGTTGACTCTATGAGTTTAATCCCGTTTTGATAATAACAAATAACATAATATCTTACCTGTGCATTGAGACTGTGAACAGGATCATTACCTAGCATGCACGGAAGGTAAGGATGTCATGGAAGCCATGAAGAACTTAAAACATATACAACCTGACACACTTTATGGAATTAGAAGAGCAAAAGGATGAAGAAGCTTCAAGTTTTTCAAGTGTAATGGGTATTTAGTATTGCTTGTATTTACATATCTCATATGATATAGTTGGGAGCTCAAAATAACAAATAGATGGACCTTAGGATACATGCATTTTATAAAAATTTACATTCACTTATCCTAGGTTGAATCAGGTTGAAAATAAGGCAGCTCATTGACGAATCCTTGGCCTCGTCGACAAACGCATGAAGGTCTCATCGATGAGAAAATACCGAGACCTTTAAAATTTCAGACAGACCACTCGGTGACGAACCCATGCTCCCATCAACAAACGAGTGTAGAACACTCGTCGATGAACGTCTGCACTCGTCGATGAGTCCATCAGGCATAACGACGCTCCAGTGCGCAACGGGCAAAATTTTTCTTAACAAAAATATACCTAAATTGATCCAGCGATCAAGATGCGCCCATCTACTGACCATGCATATATATTTCAACCTAAAACCCTAGTTTTTGTAATAAGATCAAAGAGAAGAACAACAAGAGCTAGAAGAGAACAAGAACGAAAGATTTTTGTTGTGCTTGAACCTCTTGCCTATGCACTATTGTATTCAGATTTTTGGGCATTCATTACTCTCACGATCAAAGGTTCTTTCACTCATATTTTCGTAAGCAAAGTTGTGTCTTTGAGGTTTGGTAAACAAAATATTATTTTTGATATATAGATTATTATTTTCAAAGTGCTTATATTCTCACAATCATATTTATATATTTTGAGAGCAAGAACGTGAGTTGTTCATATATATATATATATATATATATATATATATATATATATATATTAATTGAAGATATTTTTAAAGGGTTTATTAAAACTTAAATCTTTGAAAATATTCAAATTTATATTTTATTCAAAGATTTTATCTCAGTTTCATTATTGTAAAATTGATTTGATTTAGATCTTTGGAAACTATTTTACATATATTTTTATAAAGATCATATAGTTGGATTAGATCTTTGGAACATATTTGTTATACATCTTTTCTTGTACAAAGATCATTCAATTGTTATTACTAAAGATTTCATCTAACATATTACATACATTCAACTAAGCTTCGAGTTATATCATCTAAGTATGTATTAGGATTTCAATTGTACTCATTAGCTTGTTAAGGAGCATTTGAGTTTTGCAGAAAATTGTAATCTTATTATTGTATTGACGGTTCGGGTTGTGAACCAGAGTGAGGAGTAAGCTACGCCTCTTGTAAGCAGCAGATTGCAATGGGAAGCTCCGTCCCAATTGAAGGAGCGGAATTAGTGGAATCCTTGAATGAGTTGTTCAAGGCGACGTAGGCCGGGTTGACTGAACCTCGTAAAAACTGTGTTTGTATCTCTTTTTCCCTTAACTCTTTTAATTTCCGCTTGCACTTAATTATGTGGTTGTTGTGTATGTGTTAACTATTTAGTATGTCAAGAAAGTAATTGGGTAATATTGATTGATTAATAAAATCACACATTAAAATTGATAAGTTGAGAAATACTGAATTGCTTGTTATCTAAGTTGTACGTGTATGGTTGTAAATTGTTCAAAATTAGAACTTGAGTGACACAAATTTTAAAATACTCAATTCACCCTCCTCTTGGGATTACACCTAAATTAACACTTCTATTAAGCCATTCCAAATATAGCAAAAGAAAATAAATAATTGAAAAAACTAAACAAACATACAAAAATAAGCCCAGAACAGTCCCACCATATCAGGAAAATGAGGAGCTTCAAAATGCTTCT
This sequence comes from Malania oleifera, assembly GCF_029873635.1. Classification (NCBI taxonomy): domain Eukaryota; kingdom Viridiplantae; phylum Streptophyta; class Magnoliopsida; order Santalales; family Ximeniaceae; genus Malania; species Malania oleifera. The sequence goes on along the minus strand of NC_080422.1, from coordinate 108,092,582 downwards.
TAAACTATATCTTCAATTTATCAAAAGCCCCAACAGTTGAGCAAGAGAACAATGAAGATACCTGCAAACGAAACTAGCTCTTACCCCAACAGCACTCCAAACAGAATAAAAGGAAAAAGTCATTGAAAAGATAAATGAATAATTACCAAAATAGACCCAACTATGCCTGCTATACACATAAAATATGAATCTTCAAACTACATGCCACGAATCAAAAGCCCCAATTTAAAATACATAGGCAGAAACAAGGAGAATTGAACTGGAAAAGGCTGAGAATTCAGTGTACAAAGTTATAACATGAAACAACCGCCAATGAGTCTTTCAAGGTTATATACCTCCTTGTTTTAATAATAAAATGATTTTTTTCCTAGCAGTATTTTAATAAGAAATTTTCAGCAGTTATAGCCACTTCAACAGTAGCCATTCCGCCATCATAACGTTATGAAGTTATTACTTGTCAATGACTCCCATTCATTTAATGGAAAACAAAGTCAGAAAAGAGACATGATTTTACTAAGATATGAAATTACTAAGTAAAAGAGCACACACAAAACCATATTTTTTTATTATATATATACATATACATATATATATAAGATAAATCATAAGAGCAGAGAGAGATTAAAAAAAAAACGCAAAAAGAGGTCAAATCACCCTCCTACGACAGTAACAGCACCTGGAAAAGGACTAACACGAGGCAAAGAAAAACTAAACAAAAAAATCAATCCAACAAAGCTTTCTGCTCATACTCAAAATTAGTGAGCAGGCTCCCTTAAAGGCTACAGCAAAAAAACCAGCCATCTTTGCTCTGAAACCAGTTAAAGACCAAATTCCAAATGGTTGATCATCTAATTAGTTAGGGTAAGATGACGTCCAAATAGATGTTCGATGCATTGTCCTATTAGCATGCTGCTGCTAACAGTTCCTTTTCTCTTTGTCTGGCAAATCTTTGGTCATGCCAAGACCAGTAAAGGATCCTCACAGTGGCTATTGGGTTAAAATTGGGTGTATGGCTTCTTAAGTTCTCATTGCATGTCAGCACTAAAGAAGAAAAGATCAAGAATCACACATTTGATGAGATGAGACTCGTTTCGGATATGAAGCCAACTAAAAATCAACTTGGTTCTGAGTTTCAACCACCCAATTTAAACCTGCTCTGCTATTTAAACAAATATTTCCACCGTTTAAAGAATTTAATAAAATTTCAGTAAAATCAATCAACAAAACAAATCAAATTTCAGAAATTTCCACCAAACTAATGATGGGTCCCCTTCCAATTCTTCATAATAACGTGAATAATTATTGAGAAATGAGCGCACTGACAAGAATCTCTTAATGAAGTTACCCCTAGAAAACATGTATGGACGATTGCAGAGTCAGAAATGTATTAATTCAGATAAAATACGACGAAAATGATGAAAAAACCAAATGGGTATTTTAGGGTTTGAAATTATATGCTATTTTCGATAATAAACTGATGGCGACGGCGGCGACGGCGATGATACCTCAAGGGAGACGTGAGAAGAGGAGCCACCGCAGATGAAAGAGGAGAGTCTGCGCCTCGGACGGTTGACTCGGGGGCGAGAAGGGCGCGACCCCAGACGACTACTGCTCAAGCCCATGGAACTCCAGACACGCTCCACTCTTCAAACCAGAGAGAGAGAGAGAGAGAGAGAGAGAGGAATGAAGCTGAAGAAGAAATGGAGCCAGCTATAATTACCCAACAATGAGCCTTACTCTCAAAAATTATATATTTTTTGCCCATTGAAAAGTAACTTAGAACTCATTTTCCTTTTAAATTCAAACTTAAATATATTTTTTTTCCTATTTCAAAATTTCGAACCTTATGCCTTTAACATGAAAGCTTCACTTATAATTATTATAATGCCTCTTAGAGGATGTGTTTGGACAGTAAAATCTTTTATATTTGAATAATAAAATACTAAGAAAAATAAAAGTAACATTTTATTGTTATTATGTTATAATGATATTAAATAATGATTAAATTTTTAAAATTATATGCCTCCAATTATTTCAATGTGATTATTAACTGTTGATTCTTTCAATTGTTGAAAGTTTTAAAGGGCATAGTTAATCTAATTCATATTCTTAGTAAGTTATTGTGTAATAAGTATAGTTCTTTTTTATATATTGCTTATATATATTAAGGATAAAATGGTCATCTTGGTAAAATGTTCGTTAGGGTTTCGCAACAAACTATTTGTCTAACATTTACTTCAAGTATTTAGAAGAAATTATATAATAATTAGTAGTGAGGCATTGTGCATGTGCTATCACATGCTTGATGCATAAGCTATTTAGGCCTTTAAAATACTTATTGTGTTAATAAAGCAGCCTAGTATTATGTAGTGGTAAAGTCAAAGATTTATGAGTTGGGCCAAACTAAATTCAAGGAAAGAAACTTACAGTAGCTGCAATTTTGTACTTTTTGTCATATTAAAAAAGTCATAATTAGAAGAGGGATTCTTGGGTATGGAAAATTCAATATATTCCAATTGTAATTAAAATTGATTTGCGTCTTCTAATTAAAATTTAAAAAAAAAATGTCAGAAAATATGAGTTTCAAATTAAAAATAGTCTTGACTCGAGTGTTTAACACATGATTAAAGAAAAAAAATGAATTTATAAATCTATTTGTTATACCTAAAAACTTGTTTTTCGATTCTAAAGACTTTAAATGTGTTCTAAATGAAGTTAAAATGAAGAGTAGTACTCTTTCACTTAAATAAAATTTAAGAAAAAAAAAACCACTAGGTCTCAAAAGGAACCCTAATTTAAGAGTTATGTCGATGATTTTGAAAAAATAAATTTGTAAAACAATTAACGTCTGAGATTTGACTATTTGGGCTTCAAAAACTTCAAATGCTTTTTGAACGAGTTGAAAATGGAGGATTAGGATTCTTTCACTCAAACACAAGTGTGAAAAGAGATAATATTCCAAAAATAATGGCAGTTCAAGAATTGTGTACAAGATTTGGAACTTTAACTTTATAAATTGTTATACTTAATTATTTTAAAATTCTCAAAATGTTGAATAAATTGCAAATTGGGGGGGTGATGACCTTTTAGAGATTAGGTTTTATGCTAAATAATATTTTTGACGGTTAGAAAAAATATAAAATTTTACTATTCAATGTAAGATAAAAAAATAAAAAATATTTTAAAAATATTTTAGTTTGACGGGATTTTGAGGTCCAAGACGTCCAACTGCGGGCCTAACAAAGCTTACGAATCTTATTTTGATGATAACAAATCAAGAAAACTTAACATGTTTTGGTTAAGTGATGATGTTCCAAGAATCAAATAGATGAATTCAAGATCAAGTGCTCACAAGTTTTATTGAAAGATTATACTTCAAAGAAAGATGATCAAATGAAACTTAAAGTTTATGGAAGCTTGAAAACAGGATGAACTTAAAGAAAGACAAACATGAAGACTTAGTGCTTAGAATATCTTAAGTATTTAAGAAAGTCTCATAAGTACTTCAAACATTTCAATATAAATGAATGAAACTCTTAAGTTTTATTATTGACTTAGAGACCAAGTTTTGAAAACTAGAAAATATTTTCAAAAGTCTCAAAGCAATATGGCAAGTATAAAAGCAAACACAAGTTTTTGAAACAAAAATGTAAAAGCATGTGTTATTGCACGCTCAATCGACTGAGATGTTCTGGTCAGCCGACGGAACTTTTTATGCTGATTGAACCTGTGAGTTAGCCGACTGAACCCATTTTGACTTTGAAATTTCGCTCGTTTTTAAAAGCTCAGCCGATTGACCCCGATAGTTCAATTGACTAACCCTTTGTAAAATTCAAATTTAAACAGTGAAGAAAAGTTTCCAAGTTAGATTACTTGGTCCCCAAACTTTATAAAAACTTGGGAAACACTCCAAGTAACTTGGGGAATACGAAAAATTAAACTTTTTCCATCTATAAATACATGTTATAACAAAGGATCATAGACACCAATACATACAATCAAGCATTCAAGCAAAATACTTTATACTCTTTAAAAGCTCTCTTGCATAAACTCTTGCTAAAGTTTTCTACTGATAATTTGCTTATCAAAGCCTATGGTTCTTTTTGTTTCTACTGAGTTTTCTTATTCTAAGAAAGAACCCCGATGATAAATTTCTGAGCTTCAATTCTTTCAATATTGAATTTGATGGAAGTATATTTGTTTTAAATTGTACTAATCTACTCTTGCTAAGAGAGTATTCTTGTACACAAGAATTGTTCTTGTTCTTCTTGTTGTTTTTTTGTGGTTTGAGACTGTTGAATCATTGGATTACCGAGCATGAGGTATCGCTTGGAGAGGAGGGCTTTATCCTACTTAAAGGAGTGTGCAAATGGTTTACTCCACACGGTAAAGGAAGTGGTATAGTGCAATCTTTGGGTGATTTACTTAAGGCGATGACGTAGGTAGGTATAACCGAACCTTATAATGTAACGCCCCAACTTGGGTCTGTCAGGGAGCACTGCGTCTCTCCTCTTTCACCTGGACCAGACAACAAAGGGCACGCCTTATCAGACTAATGACTGGCCCCACAGACCAACACGTGTCTTTTTCAGTGTGTTTTTTCCTCACTCACACACTTCTTGAGAAAACTTCTCAGAAGGTCACCTATCCTAAGATTACTCCAAACCAAACACGCTGAATTGTGGAGTTCTTATGGGAAGGCTCCACTGTCAATCCTAGAATAGAGTATATTGGTTCGATAGCCCGAACCTCAAGTCAAACTATTAACTTTTCAATAGTTCTGGTGCCCGAAGAGTTTTGAACTCCAGTGGTTCGATCGCCCGACCTCACTCATTTTATGCTTATCATGTTCAATTCAATTCCTTTTTACACTCCTGATTATGAATGATATTTGTGCATGAGTGTTGGGTCCTAAGGTCTTACTAGGGTCTTACTGAGCTTACTAGGGTCCTATATGCATGACATGCAGGTAATTATTACAGAATTTATATTCTACTTACTATTACAGACCCATATTACATAAAATGAATTTACAACTTAAAACTAATCTTCAGGATCTTCATGTTTTCATTTGCCATTTATTGATCTACTAAAATGAATCTGCACATACACTTGAAAGCCATCAAATACCTGAGTATTTGTCATTATCAAAATCGGGTGTCACCTATAAGGTCAACACATTTTTAATTAAAGGTTATAATTTATGTACAGACTCATATGCCACACACTAGTAATAACATGTTTTCTCCTTACTAAGAGGTGTCTCACCCCAACATTATAAATATTTTAGGTAACCCAAAGAGGCGTGCAAGGTTGACTTAGAGATAGAGGAGGTGTAACTCGTCGGACCCACCACGTGGGCCTCGAGGTGTTAAGAGATCGACACGCGTCTCTAATACCATTCATGCAGCGGAAAATAATAAAGCAACCTCGAACATAATATACCAGAGTTCTATAATTATACATCATCAAACTCATTTCACACATCCACATTCTCTATAATACAAATCCTGACAAAAATTTAATAAAACATAAAAACTAAAACATAATCGTTTAAGTCTCACTCACAAAACTTCCCCGCCTTGGAGCTATCTAAGCTCGATCTCCTGGATAACCTAAACAGATTTAACATAAGACGGAGTGAGACACCTCTTAGTAAGGAAAAAATAGTTTACAATAGTGTGTGGCTAAAGTGTTTATTATACAATTAAAATATCCATCTAAAGTGTACACACAGTTCCCAAGAAACCCAAATAACATGCCCATAATCACACAAGATCAACGTCTTTATCATCCAATCACATACCTATAACCATCAGTATTTTAATGTTAATTTTCGAGAATAGGGAAATCTACCCGCCTATACAAGTAGGTTTCCTCTACTCTAGTACTAACACTAGGGTACTCACCGTTCTCAATAAACCATCGGGTTATGTATTCAGGTAAAGTCACCGAGAATAAGGAAAATCACCCGCCTATACAAATGGTTTCTCTCTACTCTAGTACCCACAATTAATTACCAGAGTACTCGCCTTTCTCAGCAAACCTTCGAGTGGAATAATCTACTTTATCATAAATACTTAATTAATTAAAGTTACACTTATACCCATATTACAATCAATCCATATAGAAATTGTCCACACAGGATCCTAACAAATCACAACCTAAATGTCCACATAGGACTGATCAAATCATAGCAGAAATGTCCACACATGACTGGTCCACACAGGGCTAACCAAATCACAGCATAAATGTCCACACAGGACTAACCAAATCATAGCATAAATGTTTACACAGGACTGGTCCACACAGGACTAATCAAACCATAGCATAAATGCCCACACAAGACTGGTCCACACAGGACTTAGAACAACACTTTGTTCATAGTAAATAGGTAAACAACCTCCTCATACCACTGCCAATGTTTACCACCCAATATAATCTTCCATATAACGACCTCTTCATACCACTACCAACGTTATATGATGGTTATACCAGGTACGATACAACGACCTCCTCATACCACTGCCAACGCTATATCGTAATTTACATGAACCATAACCCACAATTAACAGACAACCAACCATTCAACATATCAATAATTCTATCACAATGTACACCACATCAGCATATTCAACTAGCCAGAATTCACAATCAAATAATATTCGCATTCTCAATAATTCTTCATTCCACAATATCCACAATCATTTAATTATCAAAAATGGTTTCAACCACACGACTTTTCCCAATATAATTTATTTATCTAAAAACAACATTTCAATACCATCAAGGTGTAGAAAATTATACTTGTATATATATATATATATATATATATATATATATAAATTTATACTCGAAACTAGTCATTTAAAATTATTAAAAAGCCATTATAAAATATTTCCCCTTACCTGCTCCTCGAATTTCGACCCAAAATTAACAAAACGAGACCCTGAAATCCAAAATTTCAAGTTCCTCAAATCTTAGTATAATACTCCTATAGTACTTCCTAAACTCCAAAGGACAATATTTGTTAAAAAAATTCCAAAATAATTCACTTACCTTGGTTTTGGGATGTTTCCCAAACTACTCAAATCAAAGATCCACTCTGCCTATATTGTAGAGAATCTACCCAGGAGTCTCATGGTAGCTTATGATCATCGAACCGAGCTAAATCCGGCCCGAAATCGAAGAGAGAAGGTGTTATGGCCGAAGGTTTTAGAGAGAGAAAGGAAACATGCAGAAATTTCGCGCTGAATGAAAGAAATCCATTATTTATACTCAAGGATTCGTCGATGAGACACATCGATTCGTCGACGAGTCCTAGTACACAGTTCGTCGACGAGATAGCCAACTCGCCGACGATATTCAGTCATGCGAAGAACCCCTCTCGGTAATTCCTCATCGACGAGACACGTACCCTCGTCGACGAGCTAAGAAGAACATTCGTCGACGAATGCTTACTGCCACCTTTTCAAATTTATTCTTTCTTCCCTTCTATCGTCCCTATTTTTTCAAATTATTTAAAATTTTTCGGGTTGTTACAGGAGGCAGCTAAGTCGGCGTAGTTTTTGGGTGAGTCTTGGGCCGGATAGTAGAGCCCACAGTATTTTAGGATTTTTTTGGGAATTGATGTATATGTTTGTATATATAAATATAGGCGAGTCTGTAGTACTCTGGTTTTATGTATTTTGGGGTTATGTTTTGGATATTGATGTTTTCCCGCTGCTTAGGTGATATATAGGAAATGCACAGATTACCACGGTACCCACTCTGGGCCATGATGATGATAGAAGTTTACTTACAGGGTATTAGTGTAAGAACCCGAAATATGAAAAATGGGTTTAAATATTAAGAGAGGGGCAAAATTGGAAATTGCCTAGGTCAAAGGGCTATAAAAGGAAATTCTCATTTCTTCCAAGTTAAGCAAACTTAGATTTTTATCTTTTTTTCTCTCTCTCTAAACCTCTCCCTACTCCTTCTCTCTAGAATTCTTCACCGATCGTTGACGGAATCAGAAAACGGAAGCTACCACGAGGATCATGGAAGGATTCTCTACAACTTCTATGGATCGAAATCTCGTTTCGAAGATTTTCGGGTTTCGGCATAAAATCGAAGTAAGACTCGGTTTTCAATTCTAATCCGGTAGATTTGTAGGTAACTGTCTTGTGAACATATTCTGTACTATGATTTGTAGGTTTTGAAACTCAGTTCGCTGTTTAGGGACCTTGGAGTTTGGGATTTGCTTACAGGGTTAAGGTAAAGGGAACTATGTTTATATTGGTTATTTTTTAAATCGGACTCGGTAGAACTGTGGTCCATGGTCCTGTGTGTGTTTTGGCTACTCATTTAGGGGGGATCTAATGGGGAAAACTATGGGTTTTTCATTATTACAGTTTTGGAAAAAGGGGGCGACGGCTGAATCCTGAGTTTTGTTGAAAACCGAGTATATGTATGATTTATACTGTGATATTGGGATGACCGTGCCTTGACTTTGTTTAAACTGTATTTTTTTGGAAAACCATGATTTAGATTACCAAATGAGTGTGGTTTGTTTGGTTATATGAGCATGCATGTGTGTGTGCTATGTTGAAATGCTAGTAGGAACGCGGTTCTGAAATTGTTCCAGGTACTGAGAGTGTCTGATTCTATATCCGAGGGCATGTTATCGTCTGCCATGTAGGCAAGAGTGTCCGGCTCTATATTCGAGGACGTGAGCCTATTCCGACAGATTAGGCCGAAGGGTGTGGATCCACCAGTTTAGCGCCAGTACGATGCCATGGGAGTCGGGGACTAGCCATGTGCCGGTGGCGCCGTGTTCGCGAGTTGGCTATGGGCCAATGCCGTATGTCACGAGCCGGCTTCAAGTCGAAGAGTGTGACGACATTAAGGATTACTGATCATGTGTATGTATTATGACGGGGCTGCGTATAAATTGCCTCCGTATGTGTGCGTGTATGCACTGTGTAAATTAGTACTGGAAGGCATTTAACTGCGTGTATGTTGTATCATGATAACACTCAAATGCCACACACCGATATAACCTGTGTTCTTCCTTACTGAGAGGTGTCTCACCCCTGCTATACGTACATTTTTACAAGTCCTTCGGGTAACTGGAACTAGCGTCCTGGTATAGGGAGCGTAGTGGCCAGTGTACCGTATTTAGCGCTAGGTAAGTGCTAGGACTGTAATTTTGATGGATTGCCATTTTGGGATGTGTTGGGCACTCATTTGTACATTTTTGATAGAGTATTGTGTCTGCTCTTGTATAGACTTTGGTATGGTACTACATATGTATATAGATGACCTTTTTCCGTTGTGTATATGATTGTGTTTGGATATGTTTAGGGTGCCTAGGAACCCCACGGGGTCGGACCCTCATCCTTTGTACTGTATCTGTGGTGATTTGTATGATACAGGGACAAGTTAGATTACATTTTCACCCTTGGATCCCATTTCGAGGTTCGGGGCGTGACAATCAGAGTTATGTTTTATTCGGTGACAATGGAAAAAATGGTTGAAAATTTCAGGTCGTTACAATAGTAATCAAATGAGTACTCATACTCTAGTTGCACCATCAAGAACTAGGCCTATCTTTGATGATGTTGAGCCAACGGATCATGCAAACAATGTAAATGATGAGTTTGAGTATGGTTCAGGTATTTTTAACATATAAATTAATATTTTAAATAATTTCTTATTTTAAAGACCATTCATGCTCCTCATATTATCTCTTGTAATTAAGGGACGACATAACAAGGATACAAGACCCTTCTTTCCCTTGAGAGGCTCATCATCATCTAGTCAAAGTACTTTCCCTAATAGAGTTACTAAGATGATTTTTGAAGAGAGTACTCCAGTTGCATCGCCAAATAATCCACTTTGTGAAGATTTGAAGTCTATGGAAGATGTGGATGCTTCATCTCATCAAAGCAAGCAAAATGGTTGAATTTTTTTGTATTTAATTTCCTTAAGTTCTAAATAAAATTATTATTTTTTCTTATTTTTGTTATATAATTTCATGTGTTATAATTAGAGCCTACTAATACTCGAAAAATAAATATGAGAGGTCCAAACATGTGCAAGGAAGTTGCAAGGCTTAAGAATGCAAGAAATTGGAAGTGGAATCTACAATAATCGAGCTGTTGGGGATCGCCAAACATGTATATATAAATGGTTTCAACCACACGACTTTTCCCAATATAATTTATTTATCTAAAAACAACATTTCAATACCATCAAGGTGTAGAAAATTATACTTGTATATATATATATATATATATATATATATATATATATAAATTTATACTCGAAACTAGTCGTTTAAAATTATTAAAAAGCCATTATAAAATATTTCCCCTTACCTGCTCTTCGAATTTCCACCCAAAATTAACAAAACGAGACTCTGAAATCCAAAATTTCAAGTTCCTCAAATCTTAGTATAATACTCCTATAATACTTCCTAAACTCCAAAGGACAATATTTGTTAAAAAAAATTCCAAAATAATTCACTTACCTTGGTTTTGGGATGTTTCACAAACTACTCAAATCAAATATCCACTCTGCCTATATTGTAGAGAATCTTCTCAGGAGTCTTGTGGTAGCTTCTGATCGTCGAACCGAGTTAAATCCGGCTCGAAATCGAAGAGAGAAGGTGCTATAGCCAAAGGTTTTAGAGAGAGAGAAGGGAAACATGCAGAAATTTCACGCTGGAATGAAAGAAATCCATTATTTATACTCAAGGATTCGTCGATGAGACACATCGATTCGTCGACAAGTCCTAGTACACAGTTCGTCGACGAGATAGCCAACTCGTCGATGATATTCAGTCATGCGAAGAACCCCTCTCGATAATTCCTCGTCGACGAGACACGTACCCTTGTCGACGAGCTAAGAAGAACATTCGTCGACGAATGCTTGCTGCCACCTTTTCAAATTTATTCTTTCTTCCCTTCTATCGCCCCTATTTTTTCAAATTATTTAAAATTTTTCGGGTTGTTACAGGAGGCAGCTAAGTCGGCGTAGTTTTTGGGTGAGTCTTGGGCCGGATAGTAGAGCCCATAGTATTTTAGGATTTTTTTGGGAATTGATGTATATGTTTGTATATATAAATATACGCGAGTCTGTAGTACTCTGGTATTATGTATTTTGGGGTTATATTTTGGATATTGATGTTTTCCCGCTGCTTAGGTGATATATAGGAAATGCACAGATTACCACGGTACCCACTCCGAGCCGTGATGATGATAGAAGTTTACTTACAAGGTATCAGAGTTATGTTTTATTCAGTGACAGTGGAAAAAAATGGTTAAAAATTTCAGGTCGTTACAATAATAATCAAAAGAGTACTCATACTCTAGTTGCACCATCAAGAACTAGGCCTATCTTTGATGATGTTGAGCCAACGTATCATGCAAACACTGTAAATGATGAGTTTGAGTATGGTTCAGGTATTTTTAACATATAAATTAATATTTTAAATAATTTCTTATTTTAAAGACCATTCATGTTCCTCATATTATCTCTTGTAATTAAGGGACGACATAACAAGGATACAAGACCATTCTTCCCTTGAGAGGCTCATCATCATCTAGTCAAAGTACGTTCCCTAATAGAGTTACTAACATGATTTTTGAAGAGAGTACTCCAGTTGCATCGCCAAATAATCCACTTTGTGAAGATTTGAAGTCTATGGAAGATGTGGATGCTTCATCTCATCAAAGCAAGCAAAATGGTTGAATTTTTTTGTATTTAATTTCCTTAAGTTCTAAATAAAATTATTTTTTTTCTTATTTTTGTTAGATAATTTCATGTGTTTTTCATGTGTTATAATTAGAGCCTACTAATACTCGGAAAAAGAATATGAGAGGTCCAAACATGTGTAAGGAAGTTGCAAGGCTTAAGAATGCGAGAAATTGGAAGTGGAATCTATAATAATCGAGCTGTTGGAGATCGTCAAAGTTTATTTTTAAGATAGTTGGGTAAAATTGTATGTGATCCTAATATTTGCCCAGTGAGGATGCATTCATGAAGGAGATTAGGGAAAAAGCAAAGAATGGCAATAGTTGTAGTAAGTTATTTGAATTATTTAAGTTGATAGTTATGGTGCAGCCCCAAGAGGGGGGATGAATTGGGTATTTAAAAATTTGTTGCCTAGGTCACCAGATTTAAACAACAATGTAATTTAGCCTAGGGTCAGTCTATGCAATCATCAAACAAACATACACGTGCAGTAAATGTAAATTGCGAAAATGTAAAGAATACGCACGATATGTTATCGAGGTTCGGCCAACAGTGCCTATGTCCCCGCTTTGGCCACACCGACACAAGGATTACCACTATAATGCTCACTTAAACGGGTGGAGTGGCACTTATACAAACCAGGTCAATTCAAGGGGCTGACCTCAACCGACACGCCTTAACAGGATGACGCACCTAACTTTCCTGGGTCTAAGCCAATCCAGGACTATTCCACAGGACTAGTCTCCCTCTTCAGGCCTGTGCCTGGAATACAACCAATGTGTATAAATTTGTTTGTACACATAAATGTGCTTCAATACAAGCAGATGTGTGCACAAATATAGCTCAGTCAATAATGCAAGCACGAATGATATGTAAATATGTTTAGTGTTCTAATGTGTGCTAAACACTCAATCATGTATATATTTTCAGTCCAGATCTAGAGTGTATATCTAAGTAGGATTTGAAACACACTATTTGAATATCACAAAATCATATCAGGGTTTCAAATATGCTAAGTAAAATAAATCAAACAAACTCAACAGGATATTTCAATGTACAAAGCACGATGGAGTTGTTTGAAAGACTAGCTTTTGGTAAAGGATTTTTGCACACAAAATCTAAGTTTAGTTAACTTGCAACAAAGATGCAAGAACAAAAACCCTCAAAGTTTTTCCACACTAAATTTATCAAATGAAATTCGTGGAAGAACTTTACTGCTAAACTCTCAAAGAAAATCAATCAAGCAAATAATCCAAGTGAGAGTTCTAGCAAAGTAGGTTAAGCACAATAGCCTTGAAATACTCAATATGCTTAGAGAAATCACGAGTGAGAAATATGTGAGTGCTTGAAAGAATATTTGGCTAATATAGGGTTTTTAGGGTTTTGAAAGATGAGAGAATTTTTGCCCTAATCAAGTTTGCTAATCCCCCTTTCTTATTAATACAAATGAACTAGTATATATAGGCAAGGAAGATTTTTTGACCGTTGGGGACACAATGGGTATTATTAGAATTGTCTAGAAGACCATTAAGAAAATTAACCCAGTTTACCCCATTTAAAAATCAGTAAAAATTATTTTAACCCGCAAGGTTTGGGTGCCCGGCCTAAGGTACGGGTGCCCGAACAAACACAATCAAGAAATCAATTTTTAGAAATTCAGGTGCCCGAATTGAGGTTCGGTTGGCTGAAATAAAGTCAATAGCCAAATGTCCGAGGTTTGTTATTATTACTATTATTTTATTATTTCTTTTCCTATCACTATTATTTATTTATTTATTATTATTCTTATTATTATATCCTTATTACCATGATAGTAATTATACTCATATATATTGTTTCCAAAAGAAAAAAATATAATAAAAATACAATAAACCAAAAAGGAAAAGAGAGAGTTAGGGTTTCTAAATTTTTTTATATAATGACCCTTTTGGCTTCTCTCCAAACGGAGCCGGGGCGTAGGAAAAAAAGAGCAAAAAAAAAAATCCATCCTGCGCACCCTTACTCTCTCTCCCCGGCTCCATCTTCTTCCTCCTTCATTCTCGTTCCTCTTCCATCCCTCATCCTCCCAACTCTGGCCAGCTTCTAGCAGTGAGCAGAGCACAACCCCTCTTTGAACTCACCTTCTTTCCTGCCCAACTATCACCGTCGCCCCTGGCCTCTGTTCCAGCTAGCCGAGATTCCTACAACTACTCCAGGACCCGATCTCTCCAGACTGCTGCAATACAGCCCTCCACCGACCGCTGTTACCGTCTCTCTGTAGCCGACGCACCACGGAGTCCAGCAACCCCGGCCAGCCGCTGCAAACACCTGTAGAACCACCCATCCGCCGTTGTCACCTCAGGGCTGCCGTCGTCGCACTTGCGTCATCGCCATCGCCATCGCCGTCAAGCTCTCGGTCTGTCCAACCTCCATGCACCGGCCTCCAGCCCTCTGTTCCTGCGTAGCCATCCGACGAACCTGCAACTCCGACGACCACCATCCTTGCTCCGGCAAGCATCCCCACGGCCAACTCCAAAATCACAGCCGAGCCCCCCTTCTGCAACTGCTTTTGCTGCCCCTCTCCACGCTGAACTCCAACCACCACTGTGAGCCCCCTGAAAGCCTCTTAGCCCACCCCTACTCTGTTGCACACATAACTCACACAAGCACCCTGTGCATTCAATTACACCCATGCGTATATACATGTTTATATATATATACATATTTTTTGAGTATGTCATATGTTAATATTTAAAAGCTACAGTTTTTATTGAATATATGTGAATAATAATTGATGTTGGGGCAGGGTTGTTTAATTTTTTATGGGCTGGTATTCAGGCTATTTATTATAAAGTAGTTTTCTTGCTGTATATTCCTAGTTAGAGTTTTCTATTATTGTATTTGGTATGTATAAAAGTTTTCAAAATTGTCTATTGAACATAACCAATATTGTGGTATCATTCATTATTATTGTTTATTATCGAGGATTATGATTATTTTATGTCTATATTTAGGTATTAGGGTTTTGCTTATTTCATGTTAACATTGGTCACATATTTTTAGGATTTTGTTTATTTCATATTGTTATAATCTTGAATACTTCATGTTACTTATCAATTTTAGGATTGTTGATTGAGTTCTATGTTATTGTTTTACATTATTTTAGGGTTTTTTTTTCACGTCATTATAGTATATATTGTTTATATAGGGTTCTTGATTGTATATTGCTTACCGGAAAGTTCCTGATCATTGCATGTTTTAATTGGAGGTCTTATTTTTGCATGACATGTTAGAACTTGCGTACTTAGGGTTTTGATTGTCATATGCTGTATTTGAGGTTTGATCTATTGCATGTCAATAGTAGGGTTAATCGGTTCCCATATTTGTGGTTTTATGTATAAAGCTTGATTTATTTCCATAGTATCATTATTGGTTTCCATATTTTAATCCCAAGACTAATTTGTTTCTTTAATTAATTGTTTATATATATGTGTATGTCCTTAACTGCGTGTTAATATTAAGGTAAGTATCATATTATCAAAATACGTATATTATCTTTGTTACTTCTATTATTTATTACCATTATTATTATTGTCATTAATTAGTACTATTAATATTATTATTGTATTAATTATCTCTATTATTATTACTATCATTATTCTCACTTGAAGCATACGTATATTCAACTGATTTATTTTTAGTACTTGTATTAACTTGTAACTATTTTGGTATTATTACATTTTTGTTATTAAATATTTTTTGGTTTTTTTATATCCCTATGATTTTATTGCGGGGGGTATTAGCCTTCGGGCTTCACGTACCTTTAAGCTCTGAAGGAATATATATATATATATATATATATATATGTATATATTTATTTATTTATTTAGTTATTTATGTTTCATATGTATTTATAAGTTCATAAAAAGGAGTAATTTAAAGACTTATTAGATTAACTTAGGGATAATTTCAAATTAATTAGGTACGGTTCGTAAGAACGGGCGCGTAGGAGGTGCTTGTACCTTCCCCTCGCGTAACCGAACTCCCGAGCCTAACTCTGGTAATGTAGACCTATTCTACCCCTAACGGGGTAGTAATCACGTGTTCTAACCACACTAAAGGTTAGTGGCGACTCCGACATCCATGTTTTTCCATGAAAATATTAAAATGATTTTAATTTTGCCGCCCGAGGCACACGCGCTCCCGGGACGTCGCGACAGGAGGCATATTGTAACGATCCAAAAAAAAATTAATTAAATTAAGAAATTTGAGGATTGTGAGTATATATATATATATATATATATATATATATATATATATATGTATATAAAAGTATATATAAAGTTATTATATAATAAAGTTTAAAGTAAATAATAAAGGAAAGAAAAAAAAAAAGAAAAAAAAGAAAAGAATCTTAGTGCCTAAGCTTCCTAGGAGAAAGCAAAAGAAGTTAAGAACAAAAAAAAAGGTTCACAATGAGGGAACAGAAGAGAAAAAGAAAGGAAAAAAAAAAATCTCTCAGCTCACGCTCTCCACTCCTTTTCTCTCTACGATTTCGCGGTGGATTCTCACCCAATTGAAAATCCGAAAATACCACTAGACTTCATTCTCTACCACCGACATATCTATCGAAGTGGATTTGTCATAGGAGTAATGTGGGCATATTTCGTGGGGTAAGGCAAATTCTCATTCTTGTCTCAGTTTTTCTTAAATTTTAAGTCAAATGGGTGATTAGACACCATCACGAGAATCTAGGGATGATTCTCTACAAATCTAACGGAGCAGATTTATCGTGGGATCGTTGTAGGAATAGCCCCAAAACTAGGATAAATTGGTTATTTAAAAATTAATTGTTATTTAATTATTATAAATTAGGAAAGGTTAAAATAATATTTTATTAAGCTTGATTTGATTGAATCAGGGTTCGGGTGAGCGCTACAGGTATAATTTTGGGAGCCCTACAAGCGTGATTCAGGGAATCGGGTAAGGGGAAATTAAATTATGTCAGTATTTTATTAAGGTGAACTGGTTATTTACAAGCATATGAAATTTATTATTTATCTATACGATTTTTTTTAGAACAACTTGAGTACTGGAAGATGATGATTTTGTTTAAGGTTTATATTTGGGATAATTGCATATGATATTAAATTCGTGTGACATGAGAACAATTTTTTTCATAAATTGAATATGAATTACTGTGGTATTTGGGTTTGCATGTGGGGATGTTTGAAATGATTGTGGCATGATGAATGAGTTGTTATGTTTGACTCTTGTGTGTAAATGTATTAATCTATTGGGATACTATGTGGGAAATGTATTGATCTGTTGGATTCCTATGTGGAAATGTATTAATGCGTCTGTGTGAACTAACTGGTTTGGTTATTCGTATGCATCTCAATATAATGTTGGCATAAGGAGGTTGTTATATTGCCTAGATATAAATCATGATATGACGTTGGTAGGTCGAGGAGCTTGTCATATTGTCATTTATATGGGTAGGACATTGGCAGGTCAAGGAGCTTGTTCTACTGATGTACGACGGGTAGGTCATGGGGATTGGATACTGGTGAATAGCGGTGCCTGTGTGGACCACGTGTCGCGGAAGCTAGAGTGGTGCCTGTATGGGCCACGTTATATCCTGTGTGGATAATGGCGTCTTTGTGGGTCATGTTATGCATCCTGTGTGGATGGTGGTACCTGTGTGGGCCATGTTATGTACCATGTGTGGGTAAGGGTGCCTGTGTGGGCCACGTACTGACATGTACGCAGTTGCTCTGTGTGGGCCAGGTACTGAGGACATTGGAAGATGAAGTATAAGTTGCATGATTCCTATATGGATGCGTTGTGCATGTGAATTTAATTCAAACATAATAATAATGATATAGCATATTGTGAATGCATGTGTGTGCATGCGGCGAGGTAAACATACCACCGGGGGCTTGCTGAGAAAGGCGAGTGCTCTGCTAGGTAGTTTCTTGGTATCAGTGCAAAGTGATGTTACTTGTATGGGCGGATAGACATCCCAATCCTCGGAAACCTTCGCCTTTAAAATAATAAAGATGTGTGTACTGGCGGTGAGGTAATACTTCACCTGAGGGCTTACTGAGTAAGGTGAGTGCTCTAATAGGTAGTTTTTAGTACCAGATCAGAGGGAAACTACTTGTATGGGCAGGTAATCTTCCCTATCCTTGGGGACTTTCGCCTGCATAAAAAATATGTACTTGTGCATATTAGATGTGTGTATGACTTTAGATGTCGGGAATGTTATTAATGGTACATTTTCTCAGTTGTTATTAATATTATGTGAGAAGCAGTTTATTTTTATATGTAAATATTAAAACTCATTTGTCACACACTGTTATAATTTATTCTACCTTTACTGAGAAGTGTCTCACCCTAGTAGATTAACAATTTTTCATATTCTTCTGGAGACTGGGTTTGAAGGCCTAGGCTGGGGTTGTATTTGAGGGTTTTTTTTTTGGTATTGTGAGATACTGGTATATATATACAGATATATATATATATATATATATATATATATATATTTGTACTGGGTTATGTTTTAAATACTGGTTGTGGATATAGATATCTTGATGTTGTAGTGTTCGTTTTTGGGTTGTTATATAGAACTCTGGTATTTATTTGAGGTTATTTATTTATGTTTCACTGCGTGCATGTTAATTATGGTATCAGATACAGGTGATTGGAACATGTGGCACCCGAGCCTCACTTGGCGGGTTTCGGGGCGTCACACATATAGGAATAGAAAGTTATCATGAAAAAACCTTTGAGCACATGAATAAATTGTGGACTAACTGGAGGGAAGACTTGAATCACCACTTCTCCAAGGAAAGAGCATAACTAAGTTTTAGACAATAGAATGAAATGACTGAGCTCACACAATCCAACTCTCATCTTTCAAATATGTAAAGTGTTGAGGGATGTTTTGGACCAATAAAAAGTGACCGTGTGGTTGGATATGGAGGTGGAATGAAGCCAAAAGACGTGCGAGATCCATCTTCTAATAGGGTAGAACTCCAAGCCAAGTTTCATGAATCTCAGTAAAAGGTCCAATGGTATATGAATCATATGGAAACAATGAAATTTGAATTACAAAAGATCAGGAATATTCTCATAAATCAACAACCACATGACCTCCTCCACATGAACATCATTAGGTGAGTACAAATATTTTCTTTCTATGCCTAGCATAACACTTTAGATGCAAAAGTTTAAGTTATCTTTCTCTATTTGATTTTTGTAGGCAATCGCCAATCAAAGTGACAATTATGGATACATGTTTCTTGTTATCATGAAGATCTTTTTGGAAGTTGTTTTTTTTTTTTGTCTTCATTCATGAAGTTAGGATTTTACTTAAGACAAAGAGATTACTTGTTTTACTTTGAGGTTCTTTTATATCTGGTTTTGAGGATTTGTATGGTTTCTTGTTGAAAAATCAAATTTTAATTTGGAGGATTCTGGTTTCTATTTCTAGTTTATATTATTTAATTTTGCATTGCCTCAATTTTGTTTTTGGTTTATATTTTATTTTGGATCATTTTGGTTTTAGTGTCTGCTTTGTATTATTTAGAGGATGGTAACTAGATGTATCAACCTGTTGACTTTTTGAGTTCGATACCTGTTTTGATGCTGACAAAGCACTTAGATCTAATGTGTGTGCCTAGTACTTGAACAGTTTAATTAATCATAACACACACATAGAAGAGGGAAATGGAAGCCCAAATGGATTAAAAGATTATGCAATTTTGGCGCATTCCATAAAGTGCAGAGGAAAAGAAGATATATTTTTTTATTGTTGTAATGCATTTTAGTTATTGGTTTGTAATAATGCATTTCATGCATGAAGTAAATGCCAAGCTCAAAACATGACCATAGATAGATCCTGGGAACCAACACTCTCAAAAACCTTTTTCATAAAAGAAGTTAAAATCATATAAAGGTTTTTGAAAAAAACTTTAGGGTCAAAATTAAGCCAAAAACTCAAATTTTAGCTAGGCCCGGCCAACCGACCACTCATGTACTTAAACTCTTAGTTGACCGAACCTCCCATGTGGGGCGATTCTTTATAGCCTCGGCCGACCGAACCAAAAATGAACATATTGTCCATGGTCGCCTGACCATTCAGTAGGATCTTTTCAACGCCCTCAGCTGATAGACCAAATGAACTAAAAATAGCCCCAGTCTACCGAACTTATGAAGGTTTGAAATTGCCTTTGGCTCAGCCAACCGGCATTCTCCTCATCCGATCGAGCCCTCTTGTTAAATTCAAATTTTGGCTTTAAGACAGTCGACCGAAGAAGACCTACATCGACCGAACCTCTCGGGAAAATTAATTTTTAATGCTAAAACATGTTTAAATCTTGATTAAACAATCTTAATTATTCCTGTTATGTCCTTAATGGTCAAAATTCTCCCGGAGTCTATATATACCCCTCCCCCTCCATTACTCATTTTTAAGAAAGAGATTAGAGAGAAAATCCTCTCAAATTAATTTTTATTCTTTATTCAATTTTTACTCTCTTTTCATCTTTCTTTTGAAAAATCTTTATTGAAAGAGAGCAGTCTCATTCATTTGGGCATTTATTATTCAAAACACTTACTCTCTCTTAAGCTTTGATTTTGAAAAATATATTTGAGAGTAGGTTTACAGTTTCTCCCACATATTTTATTTGATAAATATCTTTGGGAGTAAACTTTCTTTGCTTGTGAATCTTGCACATCTATTGCAAGATTTCAAAAGCTCATTTGTTCTTCATTGCAAAATTTTTTTTAAGCAATTTGCCTGGCTTTCTTAAACATTATTTTTGAATATCAATTTTTTGGAAGAAAGCTTTTAAGATTTCAATATCTTTGAAAAAAGCATACATTTTCTCATTTCATATTTCATCAAAGATCATATATTATTATTTGAGCAAAAATCCTTTGAAGGCTAAACCCTAGGTTTTCCTAGTTTCTTTGAAATATATTTTTGGGAGAAAAGTTTTATTAGGGTTATATCTTTGAAGTGCTTATCATAAATATCTTATTCAAAGATTTCAAAATATTTTGAGAAAATATACAAACTCACTTGAGCTTTACTTCATATCATACGTGAGTGCATCTATGCTTCGACTTGTACATATCTTTTTGTATTAGAAGCATCTCCTTGTACACAAAATATTTATTATTGTTGTATTCCCGACATGTGGTCGGAAGAGGATTGCACTGACCTGTAACGTGCATCAGATTGACTCATACCCGGTTAGGAGAGCACCGAATAGGCTTAGACCCGGTTAAGAAAGTTTTGGATTGGTTCAGATTCAGTTAGGAGAACTAGGAGTACCGTCTTAAGGTGTATTAGTTGGGATCAGCCCTATAATGTGACCTTAGGTATCCCTCATCCAGTAAGGAGGGGAGGTTGTAAACGGTATCGCTCCACCCGTTAAGTGAGCATTTAGTGGAATCCTCTTACTTGTGAGCTTGAGGCGGGGACGTAGGCAGTGTTGGCTAATCCTCGATAACAAATATTTGTGTCACTCTCTTCCCTTATCTTTTTACATTTAGTATATGTATGCTTATGTTTAACTTATTGTGAATGCTTTATTTGCTTTATATATTTGCATACATTAATATTTGTGGGAACTGAGGTTGTGTAGAAAGACCTTAGGTTGTAATTTGAACCTAACATAGGAGAAAATTTTTTAATACCCAATTCACCCTCCCCCTTCTTGGAAATACACCATTCCTATCACAACCTATATGTCAAAATATTTTTATGAAAATTTCTAGAGCAGACGAAGTGTTTGTACTTGCTTTATTAGCATTGTACAATAGTGAATAAAGCCTATCATCAAGACATTGATGTAGTATAGATATTATTGGTTATAATTCTTTCTCTCGTAAATATAATGAATTTACAGTAGAACTTTATTATGATATCTTACAAATACTTTCTAGGATTGTAATTTATTTTGTTTTTTTTTCAATACAAATTCACTGGGCTTGCGAATCACTTGGGATGTCACTTTCTTTTTTACCAAAGTAGGTGCCTATGGCAATGTCGGAAAAACCAACTATATAGTGTGCAAAAGTTGGAGTAATTTGCTTGACAAAGATGGCTGCAAAGGAGTATGCACGTACAAGCCTTTAATGTGAATTTATAAGAATTTCCTTTTCATCATTTCACTAACTAGATTTTTTTTTTCCTTTAGAAGGTTGATTCACTTTTTTAAGTTTTTATCTACAATACATATTTTTAGAACCTTTATAAATTAGATTGATTTTATTCTATTTTTCAAATGATCATATGTTGTTTAATTTAAAGTCGGTAAGGAGTAGGCATTTGTTAATAATAGTAGTGAGCCACTGGAAGCACAGACAAGCTCGATTGCATTTGAGAGGGACTTCCCATCATTTGGAAGAAAAACAATGAGTTTCAAGAATTGAAAAGGTGTTATACCTTGGCTTGAGTATAGTTATACACAAACATTGATATAAGGAAGTGTATAATTTTATTTTTTTGTATTCAATCTTTATATGTAGAGATAGACAAAATTGCTGTTTAATTTAATTTGTGATCGTAAATATTCTTACATTAGACTATGTAATATATTTTTAATTCAATAAATCAAAATTTTGGTTTACTCATATTTGTCGAGTTAGCCGAACGTCCAACTGATGCACGGAAGCCGTGTCCGCATTTCGAACTTTACCTGATCAGCGAGACCTAGGGGGAGGACGCTGATCCGTAGGTTTGGTGCCGCACCAGGAAGTCCAAAGGGCTTGTTGGTGGCTGGAGTTCCTATGTAATCAAAAAAAAAAAAAAGTATGTGTTGATAATATAATTGGATAGGCTATATGATTTACATGAATTATTTGTATTTTGCATTTATATAAACATTTTTAGTTGCAACTTTTAAGCTTTTAGTAGCAAATTATTTTGTTGCTAGAAGATATTTGAATTATTATTCATTTTAACGACAAGAAAAATGATCAATGTCATTATAAATACAATGACTATATATTAAAAACATTAACGGTGAGAAACATCATTGTTAATGTGTAATAAAGGAGTCGTTATTGTTTGTACATTAGTGATAGTATTCACTTTCGTCTTTATTGATGTTTGTAAACTCGATGTTAAGACTTTTAACGGCAAAGCCTATATTGTTAAAAAAATTTGACAACAATAATACACTTACTAATGATGATTTTTCTTGATGTTAAAATTTTTTTTTTACTTATAGTTTGGAAATGGACGATCACAATAAGGATTTGCAAAGATTGTTCTCCACAATGATGGCTCAGGTCAAGGATTTTCAAAGTATAGCCCCAAACTAGTCATGAAATTTTAAGAATTTTGTCATGAAACATTAGGGGTCTAAATGATCTTGACAAGAGAAGACAACTCAAAGCAGCCTTGGAAGTGTGGAATCTAGATTACACTAAAATTAATGCTTAAATTTTAATGATGAACATTTTTAATTTACTTATTTTTGTTTAGTATGAAATATGAAAGGAAAATATTAATTTTAGTGATTTTTTTTTTTTAAGGCGGCACCTTCATTTATTTATTAATAAACCCTTACTTTTGGCGGAGGAATACCATGATTACAAGCTAAAACCAACCAATCAAATTAGGACAAATAAAATTAAACATAACTAACAAAGGAAATAATTTTAGTAACTTAAAAATTTTAAATTACATTTAACGATTCGATTAAGTTACCCACCATATATTAGTCTTGAAATCGGTTAATCGAATTTTGGTTAATTATTTTAAATAGTTCAATTTCGATTTGTTTAAAGGGTCGGGAGGTATAATTCAATGAATCGAACCATGCCCATTTCTCATAAGGGCTACCTTTATATACTATTCTATAATTACATAATCTATAATGTTAATATTATATTGGAGAAGGCCTCAAAGGCCTATGGAAGCCTTTAAGATGAACACGAAAGCAAGTCTCATGTGTCAATATCTATTTTTATTTTGAAAAAATAAAAGGGCCAAGAGAAGTGTCAAGCTCACCATAAGCCTTATTATTTTAATGTCGGCGTGTGTGTACATATCATCATATTATCATCTAGAAAAATCCAACGAATTTTAGGTAGACACCTACCACAAAAGAAAAAGCATGGAGGCCTCATTGACTTGCGGATGTGAAGCGATAACCTTATCCTTCTTTTTCCCCAAATGCGCCTACATACATTTATCTATGAGATATTTTATTCTCACATCCATTATTTAAGTCCACACAACTCCTCTCCACTTCCCAGGGAATTGAAGCACAGGCAAGAAGAAGAAGAAGAAGAAAAAACACCGATAAGTGATCAGGATGCACAATCCTCCACCACCACAAGGCGGCGGTCATCACCACCCTCCAGGTCCTCCGGGACCCCAGGGACCCCCGGGACCTCCTCATCATCATGAACCTCCTCATGGAGGCCATCACGGCGGCCCTCCTCCCCCGAACCCGGGTCCTCCTCCGCCCGGCGGCCCCGGCCCCCACCATCCGCCCGGCGGCCCCGGCCACCACCATCCCCCCGGCCCTTAAATATTGATCAGACCCCGTATAATATATATATATATATATATATATATGTATATATAGAGAGAGAGAGAGGATTGATGCAATCAATGGTTTGTGCTAGTACTGTTAAGAATGGATCTTCCTGTCCGTAGGCTACCTAGGGTTAGGGTTTCCATCACCTACTGCATGCAATTAAGTTTATCCCGTTTATAGAGCTTGCTTAACTCTTAGTTGGCGTCGCTGGAGCTAGGGGCCGGCATTGATTAATCTCGTTGATTAGAAGAAATTAAAGCTGAAATACATATGTATGTAGAATAAAGATTGGCATGTGTGTACGACGTTGTATGTGTCCCTGTTTGTACCGCGTTTGGGAGTAAAAAACCAGTTGTAAAATGCGTAGGGCAAGCTAGCTGCAGACTGCAGGTGGAACGAAGCCTGGCCGCCGGCCGGCCAGCCCATGCATTGTAAGGTGTACGTACGGTTACTGATTATATGTACCTAGTGAATGAATGTAATATGCCCATGGGTGTATCTAATAATATTTAATCTTTGCATATACCTCTTATTATTAATAATTTGTGTATCTAATAATTTTTTTTTTTTTGGAGTTCACTTAAATAAAATTTGATCTTTATCTCTTAAAAAAATGACTTAGGATGATTCAATATATGCAATTGTGTTCATGAACTTAATGGGAATTAATAAAGGCTTAATTGTTACTTGTCCTTAGGGCTTTTAACATTTTTATAATTACAATTTGGGTTTCGATATATGTTGGAGGTATTAAGTGTTCGTTTTAAGAAAGAATTAGGATGGGATCGAGTGAATACTCAAATTAAAAAAAAACTATTTCGCAAGTATTTGATTTTCTCATCCAAGATCTTTGACGAATAAGCCCTCTTGGAAAAAATGTTATACTAATCTTCTAAATATTGCATTTTTATTTGTCCACTAGTTTGTACATATTACACCATATATATTTATGGTACGATCCGTTTGGAATTCAGAAAACACTAAGGAAAGGAAAATGTAAAGGAATATAAATTTTTATGATTGATTATCAAGGAAAGTGAAAAAAGAAAACAAAAACTATACCAAATTTATGAACAAAATTTTGATTTTACTATCATTAATATTTGATTTTTTAAATATTTTTAATCATATTTAAAAAAAACTTTTATTTTCAATAATATTTAATATAGAAAGAAAATACAAATGAAAATGAGTTTCCTCCTCCTTTTCCTTTTATTTCCTTTTTCCAAGTAAAATTCTTGATCCAAACGGACTTAAAAAGTAGTGGGTAAGTAAAATTATGATGTTCGAGTGGTTATTGTAGTGCTATTAAAAAAATAAAAAATCAACCCACACCACAAATTGACAATTATTAACCAGCATGAGATATGGGCCGGGATGGAATAATCAACTGCTTTTACTTACCCCGCATGCATTTGTGAGTATGGAGTTCAGACTTTGAATTTAATTATGTATATTTCATAAAATATAATATATAAAATGATATTGAATTTCTGCCAAACCCATACAAGTTCAAACTTAAATTTTAAAATTCATGCTCTCGAGTCTCGCATACTATCTTAATGGTGTATTCTAAGATTTGATAGATAAGGTCCGAAGAATAATTACTAAAATGTATGTACATTTTGTTAGGGGTGTGCAAATGGTCGGTTTCGTCAAATTCGATTAATTAACTAAAATTTTCAGTTAACACTAATCCCTAACCGAACCAACTGAATTAGTTGTTGTAACCGAATCGTACTTGACTGAACAAACTTTTCGGGTAATTCGGTTAACCGAATTTGCCCGAATAAATTTAAAATTAATTATAAAACTAAATATGTTTGCAAATTTTATTTCTAGTTTACCAATTCCAGCTTAATTAATAAAAGGGTTTATTGATAAAATAGATATTTTAAGATTAAACATTTAAGATTTAACATATATCATATATTAATATTACTAATTTATATTTAATTATTAATTAATTAGTAATTCAGGTAACTTGGTTAGCCGAATTAAAGATTCCCTATACCCGAACTGAAAGTTGAATACCTGAAATTATCTAAATCTCAAACCGAACCGAACCGAACCTATATATTAATCGATTGAACTCGGTCGGTTAATTTGGTTAAACTCGAATTATGCTCATCACCCCTACATTTTGTTTCTCATTATCATTATTAATCATCCAACTATAGGAAATATTATTTTTTTTAATGAATAATGTAAATATTATTGAGGCTCCTTTGTTTGAAAAGGAAAAGCAATAGAAAACAATATGGAACTCAAATTTTTTATTGAAATGATACCCCTAAATAAAGATCGAGAAAATACAATTATGGGATCATGAGTCCCTTCATAGCGGCTTTGAAATTTTTACATATATATGGTGAATACGCCACTAAAAAAATTCTATTCATATATATTCAAAGTTTTTAACACTATATACAAAAGCTTAATAAATTTGATACCGACAAGAAATGAAAAAGCATCTTAATTCCATATTATGATGACCCAAAAATTATACTATACTGCTATAAATATAAAAATAATAGTAAATCTGCTCTAATATCACACTGTGAGGACTCGAAAATTCTACTATATATTTTTTTTATCCACATATTAAACTCTAATACCATGTTATAATATCCCAAACCCTAAGTGGGTACCGAGCTGATCTATTCATCACATATTTCTACCATGCAGCGGAATCATACACATAATATCCCAGATACAATACCAGAGCACTATTGTCATCATAATTACATAAGTTACTCTCTAAAAATAATACTACAATACGACCCCCAGATGTACCAAAAATATCATTATATACATAACCGATCTCACCAGCACTTACTTAAAATAATACTATCTATGTCCTGTCTTGCAGCTCTAGGCTCAATCCCCTCGTGGTCCTGAAATGTTGAAATATTTATTGGGATGAGACATCTCTCAGTAAGATGGAATAAATTATTGTCAGTGTGTAGTGGCAGATGAGTTTTACATATTTAAGCATAGCTATTAAACTGTAACTGAAAAGCATTTCTATAACAATCATAACTCACACCTATACATTTCAAGGTACATATTTTCTACTCAAACATACTTTAACGTAATAGATAATTTTGTTTTCATAAAACTACATATATACATAAGATACTTCCTTTTCTTTCCCTTGATGGTTCTATCATAACATCATGAATTAACCCCGCGTGATCGGGTTGTGCGGCCCGAGGGCTGGACTTAACCATAACTAGTCTATCAGGCTAAGTAACATAACTATGCACGATTGCCCACCCAACCTGGTTCGCCCATCTTACGCTTCTCAACACTTTTCGGGTTGGCACACAATGGGTATCCTACGCTTCTCAACACTTCGGGGCTAATTAGCTCCAACACCGACACTTTCTGAACAGTGTGGCAGCACTGTCGGCTATACACCCAACCTAGTCTGCCCATCCTACTCTTCTTAACACTTCTCAGGTTGGCACACAGAGGAATTACACTATCTGATCATGCTAGCTAGCTACAGTACCGTGCTTTGAGCATACCTAGTTTATCAGAGTTTTGATATCATATAGTACAGTTTATATAATATATCTATAAACGTGATCTCATTTCATAATCATCATTTCATAAATCTGTATAAATCATGTTTTCACTGTCATATCATATTTGTCTTGGTATAAAACTGGCACAGCATATCATACTCGGCTTAAAGCCATCATTCCCTAACTTAGCATAAATTTGTCGTGTCATATTATTGCATAAAGCTGCCATATCATATTTTCATCATATCTATAAAATTCTAAAATCAGTATAGAATCATGTACATAACATTTCCTGTACTCAATATAAAATCATAATATGTTGTATATCGTTATAAAATATTCTAATTGTAATCGTATAGTCATTTCTCATGCCACACAATTTGAGTAATAATTCTTAATATAATAATTACCCAGGAAAAATATAGGTTTTGTTGAAAAATAATATATAACATTTTCTAAGGTTTTCTCAAACTCATAATATCAGGTTTTTCTAAAAAAATTAATTTAATCAAATTCCTACACTTTAACTTAATTCTAAATTATTCTCAAAAATATAATTTAATCAAATCTCTGTAATTTAACTTAATTTTAAAATATTCTAAAAAATTCAATTTAATCAAATCCCTGCAGTTTAATTTAATTCCAAAATATTCTCAAAAATCTAATTTAATCAAATACTACAATTTAATAATCAAATACTACAATTTAATAAATAAACCAAAATTTTCATACTGATAAAATTACTCAAAAAATCATATACAATATTCCAATAATCACATATCATGATTTAATCGGGCGAATTTTTAAAATAATTGACATAATTTATTCTCCTTACCTTGACCTTGGAGTGGTACCTAAGAAGTTAAAACCTAAAATCGGTTCAGATTAACTTACTAAGGATCGAAGTTGGGACCTCGTGGTAGTATTTGATCATCGATTCAGTTGAGTATTGAGGAGGAATCGAAGAGAGAGAGTGGGATGGACAGAGGAGAGAGAGTAACAAGAATGGGGGTATGGGCTCTCTGAAATCTCACATTGAAATCCCCTTTCAATTTTTTCAGGATGGTTCTTTAAGCATCTTGTTTCTAAACTTTATTATATAACATTATATATTTATATATTTATTCCAATTAGTTTTTTTTAATATTATTATTTTATTTGCTTATTTAATTAATTAATTTAATATAATATTAATGAAAATAATTTTTTTCCCTTTTTACCCTTATACACATATTATTTTTGGGATCATTACATATATACATCTACAAATTTTCCACGCTTAAAAACAAAAAAAAAATACAAAAAAAAATAATATAATTATCACTTTACACTTGTACTCAGAAATTGTTGTACAAAATAATTATTACGATGAATATCTTTGTTATAAAAATGAAAAAAAAAAAACCATTCTTTGTATTATATTATTGTTTTGACTTTCCCCAATTTAAATATGAGGCTGGAATTGTGCAAATTTATAGTTATTTTAATTTTTATAGCATAATTTTTTTATTAAATTTGAATTCTGTATAAATTTAAATAAAATAAAATATAGTTTTTACCATAATTTAGATTAATTTAAAAAATTCAAATTAAAAAACCCTTAAATTCTAAACTCTCACAAAATTCAAATCTAAAAAATTTAAATTCCAAACTATCACACAATTTTTTTCACATTGCCATGCTAAAATCCTTAATGCTTCAATGGGTTCCAAGGCCAAGGCACAACTGCGAGGGCAAAATTGTCCAGCAAGTGTGAAAAAAAGAGAGGAAGGAGCAGACTTCGCCCTCCGACCGCTCGTTGCTTCGCAAACCCTTTCTAAACCCTTCCTGTCTCCACTGCCTCCCTCTCTTGAGCTCGTCGTCTGCCTTCTCTTTAACCAGGTATCTCTCTCTCTCTCTCTCTCTCTCGCAAAAATTTGTCATGAAGTAAGAAGTTTTGAATCTATAGAGACCTAGAAATGTTAATTTGAAAATTAAGGGAGAGAAAACCTTAACTGAGCTGCTGAAACTGCCCAACTCGTAAACCCTTTTCATTTTTCTGCTGCTATATCATAAAATTGATAGAACGAGCTTTATTTTAAGGTGATTTAATCATGACCCACTTTGTCATTCTGGTTGTACTGAATTCTAGCTGTTGCTGCAATGCAGCAGATTTAAAAGAGCCATGGATGATTCGTTGTATGATGAGTTCGGAAATTATATTGGACCGGAAATTGAGTCTGATAGGGACAGTGATGTTGAGGAGGAAGATGAAGAATTGCCAGACAAGCCCACTGATGAGGCAGAAATGTCTGACGGTGAGGATGGCGGTAGGGCAGCAAATGGGTGGATAACTGCCTCAAATGATGTTGATATGGATAACCAGATTGTACTTGCTGAAGACAAGAAGTATTACCCTACTGCGGAAGAGGTCTATGGGGAGGATGTTGAAACCTTAGTTATGGATGAAGATGAGCAGCCCCTTGAACAACCGATAATCAAGCCTGTTAAGAATCTTAAGTTTGAGCTGGGCGTGAAGGATTCTTCGACTTATGTGTCAACCCAATTCCTTTTGGGTCTCATGTCTAACCCTTCTTTAGTTCGAAATGTGGCACTTGTTGGGCACTTGCTTCATGGGAAGACACTGTTTATGGATATGTTGGTGGAACAAACCCACCACATTTCAACATTTGATTCAAATAGTGACAAACACATGCGGTACACGGACACAAGAATCGATGAGCAAGAGCGTAGGATATCAATTAAGGCAGTTCCCATGTCACTTGTTCTTGAGGACAGCAATGCAAAGTCGTACCTATGCAACATCATAGACACTCCTGGCCATGTCAATTTCTCTGATGAAATGACAGCTGCTCTTAGGCTTGCTGATGGAGCTGTGTTGATTGTAGATGCTGCTGAGGGAGTAATGGTAAGTGATTTTTCTTTTTTGTTCATTGTACTTTTTCCTAAATCATATGAACATTAACAAACCTTTCCAGTTCCTGTCATCGTGTTTTTTTGCAACATTCTTATCAGCATGACACTTATGTCAAGATGTTGATTAACTGGTCAGCATTTGTCACAATTTGTTGTTGACAAGAAGTAATCTGGAGTAGGGCTTGGTTGGCTTGAGTTTAGTTGTTGAGTAAGATTAACAGGCAACTAAGTTTTGATTCTTTTGGTGTCTATCCAGATTTAAATATATAGAGCACACAAAACTGGCTTGTTTAGCACATGAAGCTTGAATTGCTATTAATTATGCAGGTATGGTAGAATATGGATTTGGGCTATGCATATAAGTGAAAGCAAACAATCCTAATGGTTCAAGACAATAGATTCCAAATCAAAGAAATGCCACCGAAGTAAGATCAAAAGCAGAGATTTATGTCTACTAATGAGTTTACTACGCATGTGATGCCGAATATTAGTGACAAACATATCAAATTTGAGGAAATAAACTTGCAAATACAAAATCAATGTTCAGTATGTGAAATTAAGATTATTTAAATTATTGTAGAGCCAAATTTGAATATGGAGAGGTAGATACACAGGTTATCAAAAGAACTAGTTTAAGAAATATATATTTTTTTCCAAGGTTTCATTGTGCAAAAAAAAAGTTGTTAAAACAAGGAAATCTGAACATTTTTAAATTCTTTTTCATGGTGTTGGAATTTTTAACTAGGGAGATATAGTGGCGAGTGTCTTTGCTGGGTTTTGCTGGTGGTAGCCTTATAAGCAAATAGGATTATATTTGTGGCGATTTCTTAAGTATCCAGACCTGCTCTGATGTAATAATTTGGCGATGTTGTGGATATGCTCTAGGTGCATTTGGGTCATTAAGCAATCAATGGATGGAACTCCCTTGTCAATTTAGTGAACTTGATTGTAATATGATGAACTGACAGATTAGCTTGTATGATCAATGTGTTGCGTGATTATAAGATACCCTGGTACGCTCTTCAATATCTGATATCACCTTTATGCTTCTGAAAAGTCGGGTGAAGTTGATGAGCCTGAATGCTACTGGATCACTGGTATACGTGCTTTAAATAGCCTGGGAGTGCCTATGTTCCTTCAAGTCTGTTTGCTGAGGCCTTGAATGCTTTTGATCATAGTGTTCTACCTACTGAAGTACACAATTAAAGTTAAACTGCTGAATTTTAGACAGGGTATGAACTATGAAGTTTGACACATGCCACATATGTGCAGAAAAAGTCCTTCATGGTCTAGTGCAGCCAATGGAAGGACAGCCTGTGTGGTAATATGAGCATCCATCCATAACCTCTGGCTTGAAAATCATTTACAAGCATTAGAATATATTTATTGGAATCTTGGTTTCACTAATTAAGAAATTTTGAAAAATTTCTGCCAATTTACTGTTTGCTAAATAGATTTGGTTTTCAGTTTTGTAGTACAGAGTTGAATGTAATATCTTAAAAAAAATTTCTATGAGTTAAATGTCACTTTTGCAAGTCAACAAGTTGAACTGAATTCAGCTTTTAAAACATAAGTGGAATCAGTACCTAGTTGTGGCCATTCATCTACAGGAAGTAATGTGCTTTTACTTTTACGTGCAACAATATGTGTGCTGAGGTACATTTGCCATGCTCGCGTGCATTTTCTCGTGTGACAATACAGTTGTGTACATGTACAATTCCTAGTGAAATACTTTCTGCTCTCTGTTGTAATGTTGTCTGAGCTAAATAGCCTTTTATATTGCCAGCAAGAAAATTATCTAAACTTGGTATGAACTCTCTTTATTATGGTTTTTTTGTAAAGAATTTATATGTTTGATATTCCTTGTGCACAGGTAAATACAGAGAGGGCAATACGCCATGCAATCCAAGAACGCCTTCCCATTGTAGTTGTAATCAATAAGGTGGGCTCTTCTTCATTTTTTTCATTGTTAGTAACATTCTGATTTTTAAGTAGCTGCTGACTTCTATGGAGCTTATGTTGTTCCGTTTTTAATTTATTAATTTAATCCCTTATTTTAAAGGTTGACAGGCTGATTACTGAACTTAAGCTGCCTCCAAAAGATGCTTACCATAAATTAAGACATATCCTGGAAGTCTTAAATAACCACATATCTGCTGCCTCTTCAACTGCTGGAAATGTCCAAATTATTGATCCAGCTGCTGGAAATGTGTGCTTTGCCAGTGCTAGTGCAGGATGGTCCTTCACTTTGCAGTCATTTGCCAAACTGTATGTCAAACTCCATGGGATTCCTTTTGATGCTAGTAAGTTTGCATCTCGTCTTTGGGGAGATATGTACTATCATCCTGATACCAGGGTATTCAGGAAGAAACCCCCAACTGGTGGAGGGGAAAGATCATTTGTGCAGTTTGTGCTTGAACCACTTTACAAAATATACAGCCAAGTAATTGGAGAACATAAGAAGAGCGTGGAGACAACTCTTGCAGAACTAGGCGTCACTCTTAGCAATGCAGCTTATAAATTAAATGTGAGGCCTTTGCTAAGGCTGGCTTGTAGCTCAGTTTTTGGTACTGCTACAGGCTTCACTGACATGCTGGTCCAGCATATCCCTTCTGCCAAAGATGCTGCAGCTAGGAAGGTTGATCATATTTATACTGGGCCCAAAGACTCTTCAATTTTTAAAGCCATGGAAGAGTGTGATCCTTTTGGCCCCTTAATGGTTAATGTGACTAAACTGTATCCAAAATCTGATTGCAGTGTTTTTGATGCATTTGGTAGGGTTTATAGTGGTGAAATCCAGACTGGTCAAACTTTACGTGTCTTGGGAGAAGGCTATTCACCTGATGATGAGGAAGACATGACAGTGAAAGAAGTAACAAAATTGTGGGTTTATCAAGCTCGTTATAGAATTCCGATTAGCAAGGCTCCACCTGGTTCTTGGGTTCTCATTGAAGGTGTTGATGCCTCAATTATGAAAACTGCAACGCTATGTAATTTGGATTATGATGAGGATGTGTACATATTCCGGCCTCTTCAGTTCAATACCCTTCCTGTGGTCAAAACAGCTACTGAGCCTTTAAATCCGAGTGAGTTACCCAAAATGGTTGAGGGTCTTAGGAAGATAAGTAAGAGCTATCCTCTAGCCATTACCAAAGTCGAGGAGTCTGGGGAGCACACCATTTTGGGAACTGGGGAGTTGTACTTAGATTCTATTATGAAGGACCTCAGAGAGCTTTATTCTGAAGTGGAAGTCAAGGTTTTGTTTTTATTCTATTGTTCTTTTATGTTCTTATGTTTCTCTCCCTTTCTTTCTCTCTTTCTTTCTTACTTCTTCTTCTTCTTCTTCTTCTTCTTCTTCTTCTTACTTTTGAGTCCTTCCCATGAATTCTAGGTGGCAGACCCTGTTGTCTCATTCTGTGAAACTGTGGTGGAGACTTCATCAATGAAATGTTTTGCTGAAACACCCAACAAGAAGAATAAAATAACAATGGTAGGGAAACACGTTTGTTTGTTTCTCCATAGATTAATATTTAGTCTAAAATATTCTGTTGATTTCTAGATTGCCGAGCCATTGGAAAGAGGGCTTGCAGAGGACATTGAGAATGGTGTTGTAAGCATTGATTGGCCTCGAAAGACACTTGGTGACTTTTTTCAAACAAAATATGACTGGGATTTGCTTGCTGCACGTTCCATATGGGCATTTGGGCCTGATAAGCAGGTAATACAATTGTCTTATTATATTTTTGCAACGGTAGCTGGTCAGTACAGAAACCCTATTCCATAGTTGTTTAATTCCTTGTTGAGCTGGTTTGATCCTTGTAGTTTATTTTTCCATTATTATTATTTTTTAATCTTTTCAGTCGCAGTTTCAACTTTAAAAGTTTCCTTTATAGGGTGCTCTCTAGTATCACATTCCTAATTGAATCCTTTTTTCCTTTCTTTTTGGGGGTGGGGGTGGGGGGGCTTATGCATACAGGGACCTAATATTTTGTTGGATGACACACTCCCAAGTGAAGTCGACAAGAGCTTGCTGAATTCTGTGAAAGATTCCATTGTTCAGGGGTGAGTTAAATTCTATTTACTTGCCCCATGGTCTCAATCATTTGTGGCTTGTAACAAGGAGCTGTTTATGTTGGACAGATTTCAGTGGGGTGCGCGAGAGGGACCCCTTTGTGATGAGCCCATCAGAAATGTGAAGTTCAAAATAGTTGATGCCAGGATTGCAGCAGAACCATTGCATAGGGGATCTGGTCAGATCATTCCCACAGCGCGACGTGTGGCCTATTCAGCTTTCCTTATGGCAACCCCACGGCTTATGGAACCCGTATATTATGTGGAGGCAAATACTTACCTTCAATAAGAGTGAAGCTCTTTTTTTCTTTTCTTTTCTTTTCTAAACAAATTAAATAAAAAAGTTTATCCCAATGGGGCATTCTTCTGAATTGTGGGAAAGATAAAAATGTGATGGTTAATATACAGAGCTTGAGGATGAAATCTTAGGAGAATACTTTTGTTTCTAGTCCTCTCCCCTAAAACAGGGAAAAAGTGTTTAGCCTTTCCTAAAGCTTGTGGTGCTTGTTTTAATTAGGCCTTCAAAGTGAAACATTTTTAAATACCAAATCTGACTCTTTTTAAATTCCTGAGGGCCTGTTTAGTTGTAGGAAATAGTTCTCATTTTCCATTTTTTTAGTTCTCCAAAAAAATGATAAAATCCAGGTTATTTTTTAGTTTTACAACATCTGTAGTAAAAAAAAACTGGGAAACGATAAGAAGTTTTGTCTCTTTTCACTTGTGTTTTTTTTTTTTTTTTTGGTTTATTCT
Organism: Malania oleifera; assembly: GCF_029873635.1. NCBI lineage: Eukaryota > Viridiplantae > Streptophyta > Magnoliopsida > Santalales > Ximeniaceae > Malania > Malania oleifera. The sequence goes on along the minus strand of NC_080422.1, from coordinate 108,057,025 downwards.
TTGTTTCCTATTTCCAATTTTTCAAAAAATCACAATAATGCCACTGCTTTCTAATTTTCTGCATTAGTATAGGGAAGTTTGAAAACATTTTATTTTATTTTATTGTTTTTTAGATTCTGTTTTTTTTATGTAATTTTTTGGAAAATTGTAAACAAGGTATGATTTTGTAACTATCTAGAAATCTAGAAATGAAAATTGTTTTCCGCAACCAAAAATCCTTTAATTTCTACCTTTTTTAATACAAATCTTGAAAATCTAAAAGTAAGCTTATTTTTCTTATAATTTTTTTGAATGCTAAAAATGGAAAATGAAAATTGTTTTTGACAACTAAATGGTTCCTAAATTTTTTCAATATAAGATCAGGAAATTTTTGTCCAGTGAAGCTGGCTTGAAATCAAGTTGCGAGAAGAAGAAACAGGTTGTCTTTTTTCTAACTGTTTGTTTCATCTGTTTTTGTCACTGTTTCAGATACAAACACCTATAGACTGTGTATCTGCAATCTATACAGTGTTATCTCGTAGGCGTGGCCATGTTACAGCTGATGTTCCTCAAGCAGGGACCCCTGCTTACATTGTCAAGGTTTGGAAACTTAAGTTGCATTTTTTTTTGCCCTTTTTGTGTCTCAATGGACTAGCTTTCGTGATGATGAGTCACTTTGTTTGAGATAAGAGGACTACCGGTAACAGAACAGCATAGGAGATAATGGCAATAGTAAATTAGCGAAACCGAATTTGTGCAGCTGGCTGTGTACCCCTCATAGTTGGGATCTTTCCTTCTCCATGCACATGCATTGTCACTAGATTTACATATTGTTATTATTTGGCCTCTGTTTTGTGAAAGATGTGTAATCACTTTATCTCAGCTGCATGAATATGCCAGAACATTGGACATCATGACTTATATTTTCTCACATTCTAATCTTTTCTTTGGTGTCTTTTTTTTTTCCTTTGGAGCACAGGCATTTTTACCTGTGATAGAATCATTTGGTTTTGAGACGGACTTGAGGTACCATACCCAAGGGCAAGCATTTTGCCTATCAGTTTTTGATCACTGGGCTATTGTTCCTGGGGATCCACTTGACAAAAGCATTGTATTGCGACCGCTTGAACCCGCACCAATTCAGCACCTTGCTCGTGAGTTCATGGTAAAGACAAGACGGAGGAAGGTACCTCACTTGTTTCCCTCTCTCCTAGTAAAATAGAGTTTGTTCAAGACTGTCAGAACACGTGAGACGGGCTTTGGAGCACATTGTATATTTCTGGGTGTTCCTTTGGGACATGTCAGAATGCATTTTAAAGAAAATTTGCACTGTCAAGTGAAACCACAATAAGGAATCTTATCAAATAAAATATTTTTTCCTCAAGTAATGTGCTAGAGTATGGGGGTGACGACCTAATTACAAAAATGTTGAGCTTTGCATTGCTTTTGGCAGGGAATGAGTGAGGATGTTAGCATCAACAAGTTCTTCGACGAGGCCATGGTAGTAGAGCTAGCTCAGCAAGCAGCCGATCTTCATCAGCAGATGATATAAGTGGGAGACTGAAAAGGAAAAAATTGGCTCTATATTTGTGGCATGTTCCGGGCTGGTGGAGATGACCAGTCTTTATTTGGTTGTTTGTAGTTTGTACCATAAGGTTCAGACCTGCAGGCTGGATTTCATCCAAGTTTGTAGCCTTTATATCATTAGTGCTTCTGATGTAGCATCATCCCCTTCATCTTACCCTGTACTTTACTGTTCTCTTTTTCACCTAGGGTTTTTGTTAAGTTGGTCATACTAACTACCATTAATTAGTGGTAAACCAATTATTGCATGCCAAATTCAAATTTCAAGTCGAAACAAATATACCATTTGAGCTTATCTTGGCAAATAAATCCATTTTTCAGATTGGGATTAACTCTTTGTGTGTATGTATGTGTGTGTGAAATTGAGCTCAAGACGAATCTTGTAGCTGTTCAAGTTGAAGGAAACAAAGAGCATCTAAGGTGCCCTGTGATTTCCTCTTGTAAAAGAATGGCAGCCCTTCGAAATGAAGAATTTGAATCGCTGTCTAGAAATTTGGATGCCCTTTTTGCTTTTTCTCCAAGATTTGTCGTAGGGCACAGGGATCAGTTTTTCAAATGGAAGGTACATACTAGTATTAATGTTTTTGTAAATTGTAAATTGTACTCTCATTTAATACGTAGGAATAGAATGGAATCAAAAGGAATATAATCAAAATTTTCTCTTCTGCCAATGTCGTGTTCCACTTTAACCACTTCTAAGTTTTAAATCATAATATATAACTACTAGAATTACTTGTAGAAAATTGCAATATCATATTGTCTTGGTTGAGAAAGAAATTAAAAAAAAAAGATGACAAAGTTGCTTTACTAAACTTTTAATGAAAACAAAAAATAAGACTTAAATTTAGAATTGACAAATGAGAAAAAGATTAAAAATATGAGATTTATAACCAAGATTAGAGTTAACAAAGTTAAGTTTGCACCCAAAAAAAATGAAAAAATCGAAAACCTTTAAGATCGGATAACATCCCAATTAAAGTTTAGAAATGCTTAAAAATGTTTAGGTGATAATGAAATTATATGTTAACTAAATTATTTAATATAATTATTAAAATTAAGAAAATATCGAATAAATGGAGAAAAAAATACTTTAATACCTATATACAAAAGTAAAAGAGATATTTAAGATTATAACAACTATCGTGGAATTAAACTTATGAGTCGTATGATAAAATAGTGGGAAAAGGTAGTTGAGCAAAGGTTAAGGTCAGAAATGAAAGTCTCATAAAATCAATTTGGTTTTATGCCCGAGAGATCTACTATGGAAGTTATATATCTTTTAAGACGATTAACGGAAAAGTTTAGGGACATGAAGAAGGATTTGCATATGGTATTTATTGATAGTGTAAGGACTATAAGTAGAGAGGCTAGAGAATTTTCAATTATAATAGGTGTAATCGAGGATATGCTTTGAGCCCTTATCTTTTTATTTTAGTGATTGATCAACTAACTTGGAGTATCCAAAATGATGTTCCATAGTGCATATTGTTTACAAATGATATTGTATTAATTGATAAAAATAATGGTGGGGTAGAGTTTAAGTTAGAATTATGAATATAAATATTAGAATATAGAAGCTTTAGGATAAGTAAAAATAAAACAAAATATATGAAATGTAATTTTAATAATCGTAGAATGAATATTAGAGATAAAGTTAAACTTGAAAAGGTAACAATAAATAATACTTGTAGATTTTGATACCTTGGATCTATAATGCAAGTTGAAGGAGAAATTAAAATGATGTAAGACATACCGTTAAAGCATGTTGGGTAAAATGGAGAAGTGTTTCAAGTGTGCTTTGTGATCTTAGAATACCCTTAAAATAAAAAGGAAAAATTTATTGGACGATTATAAGACCAATTATGTTATATAGATAAGAATGCAGGGTAGCTAAGAAACAACATATCTAAAAAGTGAAAGTTGCCGAAATGAAAACAATTAAATGAATGAATGATATAACATTGAAAAAAAAAATTGAAAAATAAACATATTTGTAGTAAATTAGGTATAGCTCTTGTAGAAGATAAGATAAAAGTGGAATGACTCAGATGATTTGGACACTCGTAACGTAAGATACATAGTGTGCCAGTAAGGAAGAGTGAGTGAGTTACTATGAGGGGTATCAAAAGGGGAGGGATAAACCTAAAATAACTTGAATTAAGAAATTAAGTAAAGATTTAATAGTCTTGAATTAATTAATATAAATTGTCCATAATTGCATAAATTGACAAAAAATGATTTATATAGCTGATCCCACCTAATGAGACTTAAAACTTAATTTTGTTGTTGCTGTTGTTGTGTTGCAATATCATATTTTGTTGTAATCTCAATTTTTGTCAAGGCACCTGACTAATTCATGATAATAAATTTTGAAATAATTTATCCTAGTAGTTATGTTGAGCAAAAAGAGTACTTTTATCTCAAATTAATAATTTAACTTTTGCATAATTGAAAATAGAGTCTATTTTATTGTCAACTTAATTTTAACTAGAACATACCTTATTTGTTACTTTTATATCGACAAAATTATGTCATAACAAATAATCGTGCGTTAATCACGTAACTTATTTGAAATTAGGGCAACTAATAGCACTTCATGTATAACAATTGCAATTAAAAAATAATACGAAATAAATAATTTAAATATATATTTATTTTTTAAAAAAGCCAATTTATTTGATATTTTGACCACAGAGGGAGGGAGAGAGAGAGAGCGAGAGAGTGGTCTTCAACCTGAGAGGCCTCCCTTCCCGGCAAAGAAACCATACAAGCCGTTACTAGGTAGAGCCTTAGAGGTAATAGACCGGCGGTCCTTGTCCCTAGAACCACCGGAACGCCGCCGCCGCAGCCGCCACCGCCTCTGCCTCTGCCTCTGCCTCCATCACCACCTCCTCCTCCTCCTCCTCCTCCTGCTCCTTTGTGCCCAGAGATTTTTTTGGCTGTTGTTTTCCAAAAACAAAATATGCAGCAACCCAAAACCCAAGATTTAGCTCCAGCTCTGAACTTCTTCCCCACCCTCAGACCCCCCCACAAAACCCTACTCTTCCACCAGATCTCCGTCCTCCTCCTCACCTTCTCTGCATACGCCTCCTTCCATGCCTCCCGCAAGCCCTCCAGCATCGTCAAAAGTGTGCTCGGCCCCGAGCCCGACGCTTATTCCTCAAACTCCGCCGCGCAGGATACTGGTTGGCCTCCTTTTGACGGCCCTCGGGGACCTCATCGCCTCGGTGAGCTCGATCTCGCTTTTCTGGCTTCTTACTCGATCGGAATGTACTTCTCCGGCCACTTCGGCGACCGCATCGATCTTCGGATTTTTCTCGTGTTTGGGATGTTCGGTAGCGGTTTGCTCACCATCGCTTTTGGTTTGGGGTATTGGTTGAATGTTCATGTGCTGCTTTTCTTCTTCGGGGTTCAGATCCTCTGCGGGTTGTTTCAGTCGATAGGGTGGCCCTGCGTGGTCGCCATTGTGGGGAATTGGTTTGGGAAGTCGAAGAGAGGGTTGATAATGGGGGTTTGGAACTCGCATACTTCGGTTGGGAATGTCATTGGTTCGATTGTTGCGTCGTCGGTTTTGGAGTTTGGGTGGGGTTGGTCTTTCGTGTTGCCAGGGGGGTTCATAGTCGTCGTGGGAGTTCTGGTTTTCCTGTTTCTTGTTGTTAGCCCAGAAGATATTGGGTTGGACCGTCCTGGGAAAGAGAGTGAGATGAATGTGGAATTGGATTCTGTGGAAAATTCAGGGAAAGCGGATTCGGAAGAAGCAGGACTCCTTCAGTCTGAGAATTTGGGTCCTTCGGCTGCAATTGGATTCCTGGAGGCGTGGCGATTGCCTGGTGTGGCACCATTTGCCTTCTGTCTCTTCTTCTCAAAACTTGTGGCTTACACTTTTCTGTACTGGTTGCCCTTCTACATAAGACACACAGGTTATTTGCACTTTCTTATAATCTGAAATGAGCTTTGAGTATTCAAACTACCAAAATTTTTTCCTTGATTTTTTTTGATTGTTAATTTCTTCAAGTGTTGCTTGATCACAACATGTGGTGATAGCTTCAAAATTTTACAGTGGCACCATTGTGAATAATAAAATTATGCCTTGGATATCAAAATTGCCTATCAAAATTGACTATGCCTAACGTTTCATGAATAACAAGATTGAGCCATTCATATGCCATGGGATGTCCAAATGTGCACAAATGGTTACCTTTAATTGTTAAATGATAATTTTTAATGTTCTTCGAGAAAAGTTCATCATTTGGTTTGAAACAAATTTGCTACAAACTTGTGTTTGAATTGCAGCTGTTGCGGGTGTGCATTTATCCCACAAAACTTCTGGGATCCTTTCAACAATATTTGATGTTGGAGGAGTCTTTGGAGGAATTTTGGCTGGATATGTTTCTGATAAGATTGAAGCTCGTGCTGTTACTTCAATTATATTTTTTTTGCTATCAATTCCGTGCCTCATTTTTTACCGTGTCTATGGAAGCATATCTATGCTGACGAACATAGTGCTGATGTTTCTTTCTGGATTGCTTGTGAATGGCCCATATTCCCTCATTACAACTGCTGTTGCTGCTGATCTTGGTACTCAGAGTTTGATTAAAGGAAATTCTCGTGCACTTGCCACTGTGAGTGCAATTATAGATGGCACTGGTTCGGTTGGGGGAGCTCTTGGTCCACTTCTGGCTGGATATATTTCGACTAGGGGATGGAATAGTGTATTTTTTATGCTTATTGTTGCTGTTTTTCTTGCTGGTTTGTTCTTAATTCGCGTTGCCAAAACTGAGATCCAAGGGAAGTTGAATGAAGGAAAGTAGCTTTGGGGAAATTTCTGAAGGATGATTTGTGCTTGACTGTCACTTGCATCTTATGAGGAAGCGGCTTTTTTAAAGTAAACAGCACACTGACTGAGAACATTTATAAACTGTATTATTGTATGTGATTTCTGTATCTCATTCTTTGTACACATAATCTGATTTTTTTTTATACTACGTAAACAAATAATATTCATTTTTACCTTGCATGGACAGCATAGAAAAAAATATTTTTCTTTTTCATTATAAGTTCTCTGTTCCTCGCCTTTCCAGTTTAGCTATCTATGAGTTATTTTTTGTGCTCATGCTGTGCCCTACTTTTTAGTTTTTGTTTATTAAATCCTTTGTTCAATGTATTGGATGCTTTTAAGATCAAACTAAGAACAAAAATATTATGAGTGCTATAATGTCTAACCAACCAACAAAACAAACAGCATATGCTAACCTTGACTCATATAACCAGTGCTCTCCTATCTTGTTAGTTGTTATGAGATTGAAACGTGCCAAAATCACGTCCTCAAAACATTGGCGTGTGCAAAATGTTAAGATCATAAATAGCAATGTTTTAAAAGGCATTTGTGAGGTGTGCCTCTTGAGGCATTTTGAGCATAAAACACTCTAAGGCGTAACTTGAAAGGCATAAATCCTCAAATGCGTATGCCTTAGGCAAAACGTCGCGCCTTTTACGCCTCATATGGGAAGGCGTATGACTTTTGGGAGCACCTGATTTAAAAAATATATATTTTTTAATAAAAAAAAATCAGTAACAGCATGATATGGCTTTGATGAGCGTCAAAACTCCCCTCTCTCGATCTTTCAAGCTATCATATCTCTTTGACGACTCCTCCAGCATCTCGTTTCTCTCCGACGAGTCGACGACTCCTTCTGACATATTGTCTCTCTCCGACGACCCCTTTGGAGCTCATGTCTCTTTCCAAGCTTGCATCTGGCTTCAAAGACTCTTCCAGCTTCTCGTCTCTCTCTGACCCCTTCCAACCTCTGATTTACCTCCAATGACCCCTTTCAACGTCCCATCTTTCTCCGAATACCCATTCAGACCTCTCGTTTCTTTCCAGCGGCCCTATATAGTCTCTCATCGCTCTCTGCGACCCCCTGCAACCTCTCTGCTTCGAGATCTCTTCTCACTCTGAGGTCTTTCCTCGAACTAATTCAAGTATTCAACTCTCGCTCTCTCCATTGTTGTTTGTAGCAGACTCCCACGAGACTCTCTGCCAGTGTCTCTAAAACTCAAGGTAGCTGCAGCTGCTTTTGATTTGTTTTAGTTATCACTTTTTATTTTTCAATTTTCTGTTTTAATTTCCTGATGCGGTTGCTTTTTCTCTTCTTTTTCTAATGTTATATTTTTTAACATGCATTGTTTGAGTTTGTTGGCTAAAATTGGCCTATATGATATCTATGTTTTTATTTTTTTCTCCATTATTCTTAAATTTTTCTCATTTTTTTTACTATATATAAATTGATTTTATTTATTAATTATTTTTAAAAATACAATCCCAAAATGCTTACGCCTCAATGCCTTGAGGCTTACGTCTCGCCTCGCGGAGGGTAAAATGCCTCGCCGTATGCTTTCACCTTTTAAAACATTGATAAATAGAAATATAAAACACACAAATGTACATTAGAAGGAACATGTTGTGGTAGTGCAAAGTATTACAACCATTCTAATGAATTATATAAACGTTACATTTGAGAGTATGAATTTTGGGCATTGGATTTGGATTTAGATGAATTTGAAAATTCAATACAATTTTGTATTATATTTTGTCGAAATCCATAGAAATCCAAATCCAAGGCCTCTCCCAAACATAGGGAAAGAGTTGATGAGGACTGCTGAAGAAAGGAGTATGTTGGTCTTAGAGTCGTGTCTAGAGGGGGGGTGAATAGACTCTTTTGCGGATTAATAAATTTTTCTACAAAATAAAGATACAAGGAATTTAAATCACAATATAAGCAAATTGAATAACGCAATAAATAAAGGAGGTAAGAGAGAAAAGCTTAACATCGTACTTTAACATGGTTCGGCCTCTTGCTTATGTCCACACCTTGAGACACACTCAAGGGTTGCAAAATCCACTAACCAATCTCCTTTGAAGACGGAGAAGTCTTTACAATCAGGGAACCAATCCCTCATGCTCACCAAGAGCCGATCTGCGAAGTTTACCAAGAACCCCTTTGATCCAGCTCACCAAGAACCTTTTTACAATCAAACGAGAGTGGAAAGAATGTGGTTGGTACAAGAGATACTCCTTCTTGAGCTGATTGCAACACAAAGCTTTACACTATTCTCTCTAGTAAAGATTCTTCACAAGAATAAAGAGCAAGAGAGATTTGAGCAATGAATGATGAACTAAATGCTTGCAATAATTAATCAACAACTAACAAAGGTATTTAATGAGTGCTAGTAGCTTGTATTTATAGGAAAAGGGGCAAACTAGCCATTTTATGGCCGTTGGGCATTTAATATAATAAGATACTTTGAAAACTAGCCGTTTTCTGCTGGTTGGAGTTCTGTTTCTGAAGCAAACCGTCGACGGTTTCCTATAGGCTAGAATCACCTTAGCCTATTTGCTGAAACCGTCAAAGAAACTGACTTGTTTGTTTCCTTTGGGTGCTTAATCATGGTTTAAACTAAACCGGGATCAAGTATATGAGATACTAATATAGTTTAAAACTTGTCCATATGAAAATACATTTGATTATAGGATATCTTGCATGAAATGCATTTGAAAACTCATTAAGTTTGTTCTAAGGTTTGTTGATATCCTATATACTAGTATGCATATCCAATTGCTTAACTCTTGCTAAATATACTTGCCAGAATCATAGCTACAAGAGTTGCAAATTATTCCTACCTCAACACATCCCATTATACATATGTGACTTTACATTAGCTTTAGCTGGTTGTGTTTGGGTACTTCTGAGTGAGTTTTGTTCTTTACTTCTTGAAAGTTCACTTGATCTTGTGTTTGCTCCAGTATCGTCATGTTGTTCCTGTACCTAACTTGACGTTCAAAGATTAGTTTAACACAGAATCACTAATGGATTGTTATCATCAAAATATGTCATTTAGGATTATGTAGCCACTAAGGCTAACAGAGTACTAAAAAGAAAAGCAGAGAATGGCACTGCATCCATCTCCCACTATTTTTAATGTTGAAAAGGCTTATGACAGTTCTTATAGATCTTCAAAGGTGTATTCTTTGCCCTTATGCTTTTCTTTACTTTATGTTTGTCCATAAGCTATTCCATTACGTGAAAACACTTTTGCTTTTTGAGTTTTGCTGATGATTCTATTTTTTTCTTGGAGATTAATTTGCATGTGTTTCGAAATTGTGTTTTCATTATTGAAAATTATGAGATATTTTCTAATCTTGAGATTAATATGGCTATGAGTGCTATTGCTGCTCTAAGTTTGAGGCCAAAAGTACTTGAAGATTTTGCTGTGGTAGTGCAAAGCATTAAAACCATTTGGATCAATTATAGAAATGCTGCATTTGGGAGTATGGATTTCAGGCCTTGGATTTGGATTTAGGTGGATTTGAACAAAAATTCAATACAATTTTGTATTATATCTCATCCAAATCCACACAAATCCAAATCCAAGGCCTCTCCCAAACATAGGGAAAGGGTTGATGAGGACTGCTGAAGAAAGGAGTACAAAAAAGAAAAGCAGAGAATGGCACTGCATCTGTCTTCACTATTTTTAATGTTGAAAAGGCTTATGACAGTTCTTATCTCCATCTTCAAAGGTGTACTCTTTGCCCTTACGCTTTTCTTTAACTTTATGTTTGTCCATAAGCTTTTCCATTATGTGAAAACACTTTTGCTTTTTGAGTTTTGCTGATGATTGTATTTTTTTCTTGAGGAGATTAATTTGCACATGTTTCAAAATTGTGCTTTCATTATGAAAATTATGAGATATTTTCTAATCTTGAGATTAATATGGCTGTGAGTGCTATTTCTGCTATAAGTGTGAGGCCAAGAGTGCTTGAAGATTTTAGGCATTTAGCTTATCTTACTTTAGGTCTGTCTTTAGGGGGTAATCCTGGATTTTTCTTTTTTCGGGATCCAATTGTTGAGAAAGAGACAGTGTCTGTCTGGTTGGAAGTGATTAGGGGGGTCATGCCACTCTTTTCTACTTTTGTCCCTGTGGTATTCTTCTTTATTTTGAGTCCTTATTTGGGATTTCAATTAGGGTGACTAAGAGGATGGATAAAAGGCGAGGGACACTTAGGGTCACGCATTGGGGACATAGTAGGGATCATTTGGTATGTAGGGAGATTTTTAGTAGGCTTAAGTCTTTGGTCATGGGGATTTCCTATAAAGCCAAATTGGCGATTAAGAATAAGGATGGATTCAAGTAAATGGATGGAATGCAAGAGAAAAGGTATGTATATTGCGCTAGGTAACTCCTTGGAAATTAATTTCAAACCCCCTCCCCACCCCGCTCTGCCCCCCTCCCCCCCAAAAAAAAACAATGAAACAAATAATGGAACTTCTATCTGTTTTTGGAAAGACAGTTGGGTGGGTATTGGTTCTTCTATTACACATTTCCTTTAGCTGTACAAACTCCCTATATTTTCTTGGTTCTGCTCCTTGGATGACCATTCTCTCTCCTTTGTTTTTCATTCCTTAAGAATTTAATGACAGTGAAATAGAAATGTCAAACGCCTGTTCGGTTGTTGGGTTTTGTTGATTCTTTTATTCCTTACTCAAGTTGTGATGTCAGAATTTGGGATGGTGACAGCTCTTGCATTTTATGTTGCAAGGCCTTCATGTTCATTTGGTGAAATTTTCTTTTGGACAGTTTTCTGGATGACAAAAATTCCTTTTAAGTTTAAGACATTCACGTGGACTTAGGCTCTTAGCAAAATCAATACTAGTTGGCTTGTCATAGGCAAGAAAACCTCACAAGACCTTTCGCCTCAATGTTTGTGTGATGTGTTTTTTTATTAATGAAACAATATGCATTTCTTCTTGACTATCAGATAGAAAGTAAGCTATGGAATAATTTGTTTCCATTTTTGCTTCATGTCTTTCTCACTTCCTTGCACTATTTGGAAGGCCTTAGTGATTCTTAGAATCTTAATAAAGTAAACACTAAAAATTTATTGCTGAGTAGGAAGCTTTTTAAGGCTTTATCTCCGGATGCATGTTGTTTGTTTTTGACCATTCAGAATCTGTTTCACTTGTTCTTCATTGCTCTTTTTCGTGGAAGGAGTGGAATAAATTTGGCCTGTTTGGAGAGAATTGGGCATGTGTCCTGAGTTGTTGGAGGATTCTTTTGGCCATCTCTTTTTCAAGTTTTGGGAGGAGTAGAGGTGGTTCGGCGTTGTGGAGGCTTTTTGCTGTTTTGTGGGGGATTTAATTGGAGTGGAACACATATATTCGTGTGAAAGAATATGTGATCTAGGGGCAACATCAAGGATCCGCAGCCATGGGAGAGAGTAGAAGAAATTGAAGAGAGGAAGGAAGGGGAAGGGAGGAGAGATACAAGGGGGAACTCACATTCAATTCTCAAATTCGAATTCAACAATTACTGATGCAATGTGGCTTTCACACACTATTTATAAGAAAGCCTCTTCATATTAAATTACGCATAAATCCTAAAACTATGTTACGTTACAAACATACCCCTAGAATACATAAAAAGACTACAAATAAGCTCCCAAACGCACATAATCCTATGCTAATTAAACTAAACGCATAATTAACTACTAACTAAACCCAACAATCCTTCATCAAATTCTTCTTAAGTATTCTCCAACAAGGATCTTCCTAAGGTCATGCTTCATGTCCTACATGAACTCTCCCCCAGTTAGAAAAAATTCGGCCTTGAATTTTGAAATGTAAGGATTAGATTTAAGAAGCAAACTTGGATTCTTTGAAAGCCAGTGCTTGAGTGTTACAAGAAAGTAAGAAACCACGATCCTTTGGCAGCATCATAGACTTGAATTGAGAATTTGCATCAATGAACTCATTGGGGATGGCAAACTCTACAATGGGAATGTTTGAAAGGCTTTGGCTGTCTTCAAACACATTCATTTCCTTGCTTCTTGTGTCTTCAAGTTGAGTAAAAACAGATTCTTTGTCTTGTTTGGCTGGTAGTGCGGGCTTCAAGATGATCTTCTTACCATTATAGTAGAAGACATGTGTTCTCATGTCCTTAAGTCAAACCCAAATCATCCAACCGAGGAGAACCAAGGAGTACATGGCCAATCTTTATGGTTATGATATCTCACCAAACATGATCAAAATAGTCACCCATTTGGATAGGATCCAAACATCTTTCATAAACATTTAAGGCAGTGTTATCAATCCAAGATATTTCGTAAGGCTCAAGGTGAGGTTTTGGATGAAGTTGCATGAGTTACTCCATTTGTAGTAGCCATATTCATAGGGCATTGTCCATCAATGATGATTTTGCAAACATTTCTTCCACACTTGAGAAAGGTGTGGAAAAGCTTGATAATGTGCCCGAGGTATGATAAATGGCATTCCTTTTTCAAATAATTTGTCGCCATATTACTGGATTTATGCGTATATACGGCAATTATATATCACCAAAAGCCCTCAACACAATTTGACCACGATTCCCAATCTATTCGTGTAAAACCATAAGTTGACTCTCAATTTTCAAGAGCTATCTTCAAGTCAAGTGCAGCAATAAAACCTGATTTCCAATCCTGGCAGTGGCCATTTCTTGCTTCTTGTTTCAAATTATCATGTTTACTTGCAAAATAGAAGATCCAAAATCAAAATATCATGTCGCAAATGAAAATATCGTGGAAGAAACTCAAAATATCATGGCTGAAGGCAGTTGTTTGCAATTCCGGAAGCAGGAGCAGAGTCTGGCAGAATCTCACTCGTAATCGCCAGCGTGTGGAATGCGTGAGCTGCTGGCGAAGGTCCTCAGGTGGATGGTGATAGCCCTCAAAGTTTCAATTCGAAGCATCAACTTGCTTGATCAAAGGGCTTTTGAGCGAGGGAGCTTAGAAAACAAACGCATCTTAGCAGTCATCGTTAAAAAGGTTCCATCTGAGGATTGAGAGTTTTCATGTGAGACGTGAGTACCCACCTGAGGTAGCAGAGTTGCTAGTTGAGTTCTCTGATGTTGTGCCCAATGAGTTACACAATGAGCTACCACCTGTGCGAGACATTCAGCATGCTATAGATTTCATTCTAGGTTCACAATTACCTAATTTGCCACATTATAGGATAGACCTACTGACCTAATGAGTGTGCTGAATTGAATAGGCAGGTAAGAGAACTCCTTGACAAGGGCTTTGTGCGACATAGACTTAGTCCTTGTGCAACACCAGCTTTTCTAACTCGAAAAAAGGGTGGATCTTGGAGGATGTTTGTGGATAGTAGAGCCACCAACAAAATCACCATCAAGTATAGGTTCCTATCCCTAGACTTGAGGGTATGCTTGACATGCTAGCTGGATGTAGTTGGTACTACTAAAAAACTGTCCTGCATAGTGGGTACCACCAAATTAGAATTAGACTAGGAGATGAGCGGAAAATGGCTTTTAAGATGCAGGATATTTGAGTATTGATCCTGCCCTTTGGACTGTTCGATCCCCCTTGCAGCACTTTAATGAGGGTTATGAACATGTTCTGCAACCATTCATAGGAAAGTTCCTAGTGGTCTACTTTGATGACATGCTGGTTTATGCTAAAACTAGGGAGGAGCATTTGATGCATCTTTATGAGGTCTTTTAAGGTCTTAAATTTCCATTTTGACTCAAATTTTGAAGCTCCGAAAGTATGGAAATTTTGATAGAGATTTTGATTTTGATGTTAGTTTCGATTTCAATTTGAAAAAATAATGGAAATCAGTAGTAAATCATGGAATTCTTTTATGAAACTTTAGAAATGGTTAATAGACATAATAACATAAGTTTTAGGACTAATATATTACAAATTAAATACATCCATGCTGTGTATGAGGTGGAAAAGTTGTAATATAATTTGTGTATAAGATAATGTGCATTAAAATTATTCAGTTAATACAGATAAAGTTCTAAATAATTTAAATATTATTTATTATACAAATAATGATAATTTAGACATGAATGCTTATATAAAAAATGTTGTTGCAAGTTTATTTTTCATATAATTTCAAAATCCTTTGTAATAATCTTTTTGTTTCAATAAAAAAATAACATAAATTAAGAAAGAAATTTCACTTTGCTCCTAAATCTCTCATTTGATTACCTAGGTACTTTTATTCTATAATTAAAGTTTTGACAAGTTTTGCAAAAATTTCGAGATTTCGATAAATTTTGAATGATTTGTTGAAATTTTGATGGAAATTATGTAAAACAGAAATCAACCGCCATTTTGATTTTGAGGGTGATGGAAATCGGAAACTTCGACAGAATTTTCAACAATTACATGGAAATTTAAGACCATGGTCTTTATCACCTCGAGGGAAGCAACGTTTTATGCTAACCTCAAGAAGTGCAACTTTTTACAGAGCATGCTGTTTCTTGGATTTGTGATCTCTGTGCAGGGAGTAGCCATTGAAAACTAAGGTATAGTCCCAAGAAGGGGGGGGGGGGGGGGTGAATTGGGTTTTAAAAAGTTTCGTTTAAATTTTTTTACTGATTTACAACCTTTTGTAAATTTAGCAAACACACAAGAATGTTTTTTAATGCTTAATTATACCAACTACTCAATATTAACACAAGCCAATGATTCTTAATAATGTTTATCAATCAACCAATCAATTAACTAATCAACCAATCAATCACAAGACACTTAACCAATTATTTGAGCTGCAGCACTTCCTTGATTCAGCATTTGAAAAAACTCAGCTTAGAGTTTAAATAAAGCCCTGTATATATGAATATTGGTGCACTACCTTTTAATCAAGATTTCCACAAACGATTAGTCAACGTACTCCCTTTAAGGTTTTCGTAAAAGATTAATCAACGTACTCTCTTAAATTAAAAGCTTTTCTCAATCTCAAACTTTCAGCTACCTGCACTTAGAAACACAATCACACAATTTATATGTGCAAAAAATTTAAAGAGTAAGGGTAGAGAGTGAGACCGAGTTTTTACGAGGTTCGGCTTATACCCAGCCTACATCCTCACCTTAAGCACGACCACCTAAGGATTCCACTATAGAGTTCCTTTACGGGCTGAACAAACCGTTAAAATCCCTCCTTCAATTAGGATGGCGCCCTCTCTCCAAGCGATATCCCACGCTCGGTACAACGATCCAATAAACTTGAATCGTCAAAGAAAACGAGAAAACAAGAAAAGATTCTTGTGTACCAAAGATGCTCTCAGATAGAGTTGGTTAGTACAAATATAGCACAACTAAAACTTCAAAGTAAATATCGAAGAGAATTGAATTGAAGCTCAAGGAAGTATGTCACCTGGATTCTCCTTTTGATTTGTATCAAACCTTAGAAGATAAGTTTTTAGATCAGTGATTAGAGACTCAGTTTATCTCAGAAAATTCTTAGCAATAATGTGTGCAAAAGGGCTTAGAGAGAGTGAGCAATATAGCTTGAAAACTGAATTTTTAATTCTTGGTATTTATTTGATTTGAGAAACCATGTATTTATAGGCTCAAAAAGTGTTAAATTCGTGTTGCCCAAGTTACTTGGAGTGTTTCCCAAGTTTATACAAAATTTGGGGCACAAGCAACTCAAATTTAAATTTTAAAATGTTGTTTAAAAACTAGCCGTTTGAGGGTCAATCGCCTAAGCCCTTAGGGGTCAATCGCCTGATCCTTTTAAACACAATGGAATTTTCAATTTAAAATAGGGTCAGACACCTGAGGTTCAGGGGTCAGTTGCCTGAACCATCACTGCTTGTTCAAAATTAGTTCAGGAAAATCTTCAGTCGCTTGAGATTTAAAGCTTAGTCGCCTGAACCGTTATAAAACCTGTTTTTGAGGTTTGTTTCCAAAATCCTTAGCTATCTTGCTTTGGTACATTTAAAAAGCATTTTTCCGGGGTTTTCAAAGTAAGGTTTCTTAGTCCATATTAACCCCTAATGAGCTTCAAAGCATTCAAAATGATATTTATAATGAAGTACTAACAAAAGATTTCCTAAAGACTTAAAAACTCTCTAAGCTTGAAGTCTTCACGTATTTCTTTGTTTTGAGTCATCTTTGCCTTGAGCTTGAGTATTCTTTAAGCTTCCACATGTTTTGAACATCTTGGTCCTCTTGAGCTTTTCTTTTGATCACCTTGTTGATGAAGTATAGCTTTATGGTATGATCTTGGACTTTCATTTCTTTGAACCATTTGAGCTTTGTCATACTAGATTTCCTGAAACATCATCACTTAAACAATAACATGTTAAATTAACCTTTATTTGTTCATCAAAACAAGATTTGAAAGCCATGTTAGGCCAACGACCATTGATCTAGAAAATGTTAGAGCCATTAAAGAGTACTCTAAGCTTTGTACTATTATTGAGGTTCGTAGTTTTCATGGCCATGCTAATTGCTATGGGCGATTCATAGGGCATTTTGGCACCATCATGGCTCTATCATCGAATGTTTGAAGAAAGTAGAGTTTCATTGGACCCCCTCAACTACTAGAGCTTTTAGAGAAGTCAAATAAAGATGGCTGAAGCACCTCTACTTAGGCATCCGGACTTTAGTAGGGCATTTGAGGTGGCTTTTGATGCCTTTGTAGTATAGATTGGGTTTCGAGTCAGGAGGGACATCTTATAGCATTTTTTAGTGAAAAACTCACAAATGCTAGATAGAGATATAGCACATACGATAAAGAGTTTTATGTTGTAGTGAAATCCCTCCAACATTGGAGATACTACTTATTACCCTTGGTGTTTGTACTCTTTTCAACCACCTTGCTTTGCAATATTTAAGCTTGTAGAAGAAATTGAGTGCCATGTTGGCTGGGTAGAGTTCCTTAACAAGTACACCTTTTTTCTTAAGCATCATTCTGGTGTTGAGAAAAAGTGGTTGATGGCCTTAGTAGGGTAGCAATTATTCTCCATATTTTGAGAGCTGAGGTCATTGGGTTTGACCGTGTGAAGGACGAGTACTCTACTTGTCCTAATCTTGGGCTTTATCTTTCAGTAGGTGAGTGAGGGTCATCTTAGAGATTTTGTAGATTTCATCATCCATGAGGGCTGTTTAGAGGTACTAGGTTATGTGTTCCCCATACTTCTTTTAGAGATCTTTTAGTTTGGGGATTGCATGCTGGAGGGGTGGCTGATCATCTAGGGAGGGATAAAACCATTGTCTTAGTTGAGGATAGCTTTTATTGGCCTTCCGGATAGAGGGATGCTGCCAGGATAGTGTCTCAGTGTTGCGGCTGTCTGTTAGACATTTTAAGAGACACAATACTGACCTTTATACCCCTCTGCCATTGCAACACATACCTTTGAGAGACCTAGGTGTGGATTTTGTTCTTGGACTCCCCAAAATGGCCTGGGGACATGATTCCATATTCATTGTTGATGATAGATTCTCCAAGGTGGCATTTTTTATCCCATGTAATAAGACTTCTAATGTGTCTCATGTAGCTAAAGTTCTATGGAGAGGTTGTCAAGTTGCATAGGGTGCCAACCTTCATATTTTCTGATAGGGATGTCAAGGTCTCCAGCTACTTTGGGAAGACACTTGGGAAAATGAGTGGGACTCGCTGTTTTCTTCTGCTTGCCACCCCCAAACTAATGGTCAGATTGAGGTTGCGAATCATAATCTTGGTGATCTACTTAGGTGTGTAGTGGGAGAAAAACAGAGCAATTGGGACTTGGTGCTACCTACTGTTGAGTTTTCTTGTAATAATTCTGTAATAATACTGTTGAGTGTGTATTTGGTTACAAACCTCGTGCACCCATTGATCTTGTTCCTTTGCCACTATATGCCCATATTTTTTAGCCTGCTGAGTCTTTTGTTCATCAAAGTCATGAGTTGCATGCTGAGGTTAGGTGAGTCATGAGTAATATGGATTATAAACTTGCTGCAGATGTGCATTGTAGAGCTACAGAGTTTAATGTAGGTGATAGTGTCATGGTTCGCATAAGACCTGAACACTACCCTATAAATTCATTTAAAAAGCTCCATGCTTGTGCCATTGGCCCTTTCCCCATCCTTAAGAAACTTGGACCTAATGCATATTTACTTGATTTCCCTACTCAAATGACCATTAGTCCAATTTTTAATGTGGAGGATTTGACACCTCACCAAGGCACTTTTGAGAGGTCATCTCGAGTCAGATGACATTGGCCCTCTCCTCACAGTGGATTTCGTCGCTACTTGGTTCAATGGAGAGGTCATCTTGAGTCAGATGCTAGATGGCTTGCCAAGGATGATGTCTGTGATAGGCTCCTGATTTGCTGGAGTCAATTCGCAGTCCCACTCTGCAGAGCAGAGTTCCTCTCAGCCGGGGGGAGTATGATGGAGGACTATCTACATCCTACTGGGCAGCCATTTGGCTCACGTAGTTTAGGCGTAGGTTTAAGAAGGTTTTGGAAATAGTGTCTGTATTAGGATCTCTTTGTATTAATTAGTGACTTCCTTTAGTATTTTGTAGTTATGTGTTTACTTGGGTTATTTTTGTAAATATGTGTTACTATTAGTAGTGGTATAAGTGCTGGACATGCAAGTTGATGTACAGTTAATCAATATGAATCAGACTGCTGCAGTTTCCCTTTCTCTGTTTCTCTCTTCCCACAGGTTCCTCCGTTCTTCTTCTTTTTCTTCATTCTCTCTTATCTCTGTTCTGTTCTGCCTCTCTCTCTGTCCTTCTCTTCTTCTGCCCTGCTGCTCTTGTTCTTGTTCTACTTCCTCTTTCTTTTCTTCTTTTTCTTCTTCTTCTAGTTCTGTCCTCAAGTCTCTCAATTTTCCCTTTATTTCCGAGTTCCAATACTTGTCCTACATCAATCTCTTTGTTTTCTATAAAAAAAAAAAAGGGGGGGGGGGTGTTTCCCGCAGTTTAATATTAGTGAATGAAGTTTTGAGGCTTTTGTAGGAGTGTAAATGAAGATATTATGGCAGTGGGTTTGTTATTCTTTGGGTGTTGTGGAAGGGAGGGAAAGGAAAGGATCTTTTGAAATCAGGTTACACTGGAATTTGTTGGACAGGGTTGTTTTCCTTGCATCTCTTTGGGCTTTAGTATCCAGGGTTTATCCTTTTTAGGGGCTTTGCTTTGACTTACATGCAAAGATATTCAATACTCGTCTCATTTAGTGTTTTACTCTTTGGTGAAGAACTCTTTGTCCTCCTCTTTGTGGCTCTTTTTTTTTTTTTTTTGTGTCTGTATAAATCTTCTTCCTCTATCAAAGAAATGAAAGAAACAAAGATGTCACTAGCTGAACTCTTTCTCAAATTTCTGTTTCTGCTGGAGTGGCAGAAGGATTTTTTTATGGTTCTTTCTCAAATACTGTTACCTTCACTCACTGCTTTGTGTGCTAAGAAGGGGACAACAAAAGTAATAAATTTTTTAGTAAAACTTGGAAGAATAAAAAAAAAAGAATGGTAAAGCACCACATTGAAAGAGAGGCTAAACCAGTGTTTTAAAAGGCGAAGGCGAGGTTTTTCCCCCTAATAAGGCGAGGTGTAAGCCTTTTGGGAATTTAATTTTTTATTGAAAATATATATAAATAAATTATAAATATTGAACTTTATATAAATTTTATTAAATAGTTTTAAACTATTAATAACTTAAAAGTCGCACTAAAGTCAGTACTTCAAGTCCAGATCTCAACATATGTGTGCGCTTTTCTTCGTTGAAAAGAGCCATGTTTCCCTAACATATATTATATATATACTCCACAGCAGATCCCAGTCCCACATCTCTCTGATTTGTTAGGTCCTTGACATGGAGAGAGATCACCCAAGAAGATAAAGTTGCTAGAGTAGGAAGATTTGGTGTTGATTGATCATCTGAAACATTGTTGAAGGTTGTAAGAGAGGATCGTTCTCCGAAGGAAGCTTCGTTGGAGAAAGATGAAAGGCTGGAGGGAGTCGTTGAAGACAAGTGAAAACATGGTTTTAAATAACAGCTGCGACTGTTATGTAATGCTGTTACGTAACAGTTTTTTGGGTTACCGATACCGTTACACACTGCAAAATCGGTGGGAAGAAAAATAACGGCTGTAGTAGCTGTTATGGACTGCGACTGTTACGTAAAGGCCACTACGACCATTACGTAACCACTACAAGACTGTTACGCTAAAAAAATTATTTTATTTTTTAATTTTTTCTTCTCACTTTTCCCCATTTCATAAATCATTGTCAATATACTATGTGGCAAGCGCCGGGGGCGGGGGGGGGGGGGGAAGATTATACTGAGGATGAAAATGATACAAAATTACTATTTTTTTTAAATCCTCACAAGAGATGCATTAATTAACACTTTGAAAATACTAACTTCTTAAGAAAATATTTCATTTTGATAATATTAGTAATTTGATATTTATGTTCTATATTTTTCAACTTCAACCTTCTTTCATTTCTAGTTATTTTGTATTTATATTATTCGTATGTTTTATGTGTCTAATAGATTAATGGATTGTATAATGTGTTTTGTTTTATTATTCAATTTAGTACACATAAGAAGTATAAATACGCATGCACCTGTAATTTTTCTGGCAATGGTGGTTTAAAACAAATGTGAACTTCTTGGTCTTACCAAACAACTTAGTTGAATTGAAGGATCCAAAATACACTAAAACTCTGTCTAAGAAGCGTTAAAAGCTTAAAACATGCAAGTGCGATAATTGTGCGTGCTTGAAACAAAATCACGGTTGTTACACTTGCTTCCCATTACATAACATTTGCTACTCCTGCTTCCCGTTACGTAACATTTGCTACTTCTGCTTCCTGTTACACCTGTTACCGTTACGTTACGCTACCCGCTACCACGATTTTGAACTGTGGATGAAAATATGGAAGAGAGAAGGCCTTTGTGCAAGAGCTTCAGTCGCCGAGAAGGGGGGGGGTGGGGGGCGTCAAGCCCTAACAGATCTTATTTGTTTTTTTTTTTTTTGAATATTTTAAACATTATTATGTCTGCTCCCAAAAGGTGTACGTATTCCCGTCTGAAGCGTAAAAATTGCACCTTTTGGCCTGTGGTGTACGCCTCAGTCCCAGAGGCAAATGCATTTTAAGAGTATCGCATTTTAAGTTACACCTTAGGGCGTTTTATGCCCAAAATGCATCAAGGCACGCCTTAGGAATGCTTTTTGAAACACTGGTGTAAACAACTGATCACTGACCACATGGGGTTTCTCTTCTTCAACCTTTGTCTAGATCTGGCACATGTTTTACAATTTATTTATTTATTTTTTTGTGCTACTGATTAAAAAGGAATCCCTAAATATTCTCACAAGTCTGCTCCAATGATTAATTTGTCCATGTTGATTATCTCTCTCTCTCAACCGAAAAAAAGAGTAGAAGAAAGAGGACAAGGATATTTTTGTTCCAAGACGGACTCTGAACATTACTATATTCCTCTGAAATATCCACTTAGGCGTTGTTGTCATTCCAGCGTGATGAAGATTTTAAGAGGACACAGCTGATGAGTGTTTTTACAATGGTGTTAGTTGAAATTTAAATTACTAAAATAAGGGAGATCTGAAGCTATTTCCAGATCTTGGATCAGACAGCCCTGAGACCATGTGTACCAAAACTGGTTCTTTGGCCAATAGATTTGTGCCCAACTCCAGATAACCTTCCATCTGGTTTCTGCCACCACCACTTCCACTCCTATTTACTCTGATGCTGTCTTCAAGAACAGTTGCCCTCCTCGACACTCCCAGAGGAAGGCATGCCTGGCAGGAGGCCTGTTGTAGGCTTTCATGTTGGACTCCATGTGGGAGCATGAAGCTGCCATTGCACTTCATGGTGGCAAAGAAGAAGTAACTCACATGGAGAGCTGCCATTGCCAACTGTTGCATGAGGGCAAGGAGGGAGGCCTGTGGCTACCAAGCAGGAATTCAAGGACCACCACATGGGGCAATTGAAGGGAGGTGTTGCTCTTGGCAACGCAGTTGTGTGCTTCAGCATAAACTAGTTAGGTTTATCCCTCACATTTTTGCGTCAGCATCCATATTTATAACTTGGCAGTACTGATGCTAGAGTCCACTCACATATTCTTTGGCAAACCTGAGAATGGCATTGGGAACAGAGTACTCTGTGCTGAGACGCTGTTTGGTGGGTGCTTCATTTTGTTCTTGAAGGTCATGAACTGGGAAGTGAACGAATTCTGGTGTGCATGGGCCCCCAGAGATGTAGACAGCTCCAGATTTGTAAATAGTTTCAAATCTCCCCTGTTTTAGCAATTTAAATTTCAATTTACACCATTTTGGTAAGAAACATCACAGTTGAATGCATCTGTCAATTTTGTCAGGTTGTTGTGTTTATTTTATTTTTATATTTCCATTTTTTGTCTTTATTTTTGTTTGTTTATTTTTGTTTGTTTTTATTTTCTTGCTGAGGATTTCTTATCCTCTTTTAATTGTATTTCCTTCTCATAGTATATCTTTTTTGTCAAATATATATGGAGCATTGCTTCACCTAAGGAGATGAAGAGGAAGCAACAGACTATCCTACATTATACTCTAGCCATAAACTTACACTTAGGAATAAATGCTAATAAGGATGGCAGAAACTGTGCACTTGTTTAAAATTTTCTAAGTTTTAATGTTTGTCCCTAATCATTTTTGGAATCTCATTGTTTTTTCTTTATTTAAGAATGCAGTCAGATATTTGTTTGTTTTTTCTGTTTTTATGAAGAATGATATTTGCAACATTCTTAACTAGAAAAAAATTCCTGTGCAGATTTTATTGTGACTGTAGGCATTATTGCAGTACTGCTTTTGTAGGCTTTGTGATTCAAGACAGGAACCACATATTTGGATGTATAACTTTGAACCAATTTGGATGCCAGTTTCAAAGAATAGGGTTAAGGAATTGTTGGGACCTAACCCAAATATGTGTGTGTGTGTGTGTGTGTGCATGCGTGTGTGTTAGTTTTTTTGTTTTTGTCGTAGGCTTATCTGTGTTTAAGTGTTCTTTTGTTATGTATGTGTATTTCAGGAGTGGGTTTGTATTTTGTAATCTCATGTATCTTTAGGGATATTTGTTTGATTTTCTTGTATTTTTGGCTTCCTTATAAGTAGGTTCTCAAAGCCATGTAGGAGTTAATTTTTGTTGAATTTGAATTGAAGTGAATGCATATTTCACCCTTGTATCTCCTTTCCTCACTTTTTCTTCCTTCTTCCTTCTACTTTTTCCCTTCTCTCCTCTATCTTTCCCAAATTCTCGCTTGGCAGTAATACCTGAAGCTGCTACTGCATCACCTTGCCGTATCTGTGTTATTTGAGAACTGTGCGGTTTGAGCTTAGAGTTCTTTCCCAAAAAGCATTGTACAAATGGAATGCTGCAACATTTTGCACATATTGTCTGTAAAAAATTATCTTAGAGTTGGTTCATTTTTATCATACATGCGCTAATGGATCTTTTGTTGTTCAAACAGGCAATATAATACCAGCCATCTTTGAGGCAACTAATCATCTGTTTCTAAGTCCTACTGTTTACTTGTTTAAAATTTGATAGTCTAGGTCCTCTACTTTCTTGGAAATGTTTGTTTTGCTGCCTATCTGCAAAACCCATCTGTGTCCTGCTTGAGGTTGTTGAAGGACAACACATTAAACCCATCTCAGGGTTGACGATTAATTTGTCTAAGAGCAGTATAGCAGGTGTTAATTTGTGTAGTAGGAACTTGAGATTTTTAGCAGCTTGTGAGTCCTTGGCTTCACCTTTGTCCTATCTTGGTCTCCCTTTAGAGGTAACCCTTTGTCATATGTTTTTCGGGACCTAGTGATTGAGAGAGTGGGGAATAGATTAGAGGAGTGGAAGAGGGCTTGTCTTGTGCTAGGGGTTATAAGCACATTCATTAGTGCCTCTTTAGCTAATATTCCTTTTTATTTTCTATCCCTTTTCAAAATTCCATCCAGAGTGGCTAGGAAGTTTGAGAAGGTTATGAGTGATTTCCTGTGGTCTGGTATTGGTGAGAATAAAAGGAACCATTCAGTTAGTTGGAATGTTGTTAAGAGGCCTAAGTCAGAGAGGATTTGGGGCTTGGTGATGTGGGTTCCAAGAACATATCCTTAATAAGGAAATTGTTATGGCGGTTTTCCTTCTAATCCCCTATGGAATGGGGTAATAAAGAGTGAATACGGAATACAGAGGAATGGATGGGATTCCAGAGGTGGTAGTGCCACTCATGTGAGTCCTTGGAAGTTTGTTTCCCTGGTTGCTAGCTTATTCTTTCCTTTCACACATTTTAAAGTGGGTAATGGGGATAAAGTCCACTTCTAGGAGGACATTTAGGTTGCTGAGTCTTCATTGGAGCTGTTTGTGCCGCACTTGTTTAGGCTTTCCATTTTCAAAATGGACCAATTTCATCTTTTTATTCTTTTGGGGAGGTTATCTTTCTTTGGATTTTCATTTTTTCAGAAGTCTCAATGTAAGAGAGGTTAATGAGTTAACCCTTTTACTGGGTGTGTTGGACTCATTCATGCCAAATTTGCTGGGGGATATAAGGCTTTGGATTGGGGGACGCTTCAAGGCCTTTATCTTCAAAGTCTTCTTTTTCTAATTTCATAAAATCCACAAATCCTAGCCCTTTGGTCTTGCACAAAGCTGTTTGGAAAGCAAAGGTTCCTTAAAATCTGGGCTTTCATTTGGACGTTAATTCTTAACAAGATCAATACAAATGATATGATACAAAGGAGGCCTTATGAAGCCCTTTGTCCAGATATTTATGTGCTGTGCAGTGAGTCTAATGAGACTATTGGCCATATGCATTTATTGTAAGGTAGTGAGGTTCATGTGGAACAATTTGCTTTTGGACTCTGGTGAGGACTGGGTGGCTTGGCTACAATTCGGGATGTTTTGAAGGTGAAGTTTTAGGGTTTCCGGAAGGAGAGAGGAAGGATATTTTGGGATTGTTCTGTTTTTACAATCTTTTGCTGGGGCTGTGCAAATTTCGGTGCCCACTGAAATAACCGACCGAACCAAAGTAGTTCAGTCCATTTGGTTCAGTTACGGAGTCAATTGGGTTCAGTTGGTCTGGATTTTACTACCAAAACAAAATTGGTTCAGTTTTCAGTTATTCCATAACCGAAAACTGAACTTCTACAGTTCTACTAACCTACAGCCAGGTGCCTTGCACTTGCTGCTTGCACCCTGCCCTGCTCCAATCTAAGCCCAGCAGCCCAGCAGCCCCATTCAAATTTAGGAATTTAGTCACTTAGGGTTAGGGTTAGGAAATGGGATGTTAGAGTTGGAAACTTGGAGTCTTGGAGAATCGAGAGAAGGAGAACCAAGAGCACCTGAAGCTTGAAGCCTGAAGGTCCTAAATAGGTGAATGCTTGTCTTCTTTTTCTTCTTCTGACATTTTCTTCATCTTATGTCTGCGCAAGAAAGTCCTGTTGTTTGTTCGTGTTCTCGAATCTCCACTTCTCACTGCATTTTGGAGTGTAGCAGTTGTGGATTCAGGACCTTGGAGCTCCTCATTTGGGAGGTACGTCTCAAATCTTCACTTCTCCCCACATTTTGGAGTGTTTTTCTGAATTTTATTTGAGCATTTGAAGAGTAAAGGCTGAATGTTTGGATAGGAACAGGTTTTTGGGATCTTTGTGTTCACTTGTAATATGGATTTGATTGGGGATCTTTGTTGTTAGAATTGTATATGAAGAATTTTTCATCCTGGAGTCTCTGTATGTTCGGTGTTCTACATAAACAATTTGGCCTAAAATGATAGGTAGAAGGCTAGTGGGGTCATTATTCAACCGCTTCCTGAACAGTGAAATATTGGTGATTTCATTGTTTCCTGAGATGCCTTTCTTTGTTTGACAGAAATCCTCTGTGCGTCCAGGCTGATACAATTGTTCATTCATTCCTTTTTTTTTTGGTTTTGTTTTGTTTTTATTTGTTTTGGTGCTTAGGTGCTACAGCTCTATCCAGAATCTAACTAAGATTAAAGATGGTTGAAACAACGTGCTTGGCAGAGCTGGAAGGTCATAAAATCCTCCACTCTAATACTGCTGCATAACCAGGTATTGTTCTCACTTCTAGTAGACATTCTTTATTTAGTATAGCTGCTGTTTACCTTCAGGATGTATTTTACATCCTGAAGGGAATAGTTACCACGTGCATGATCACTTGTCATCATTCCTGGCTGTTCTCCAAAAGTTTTTTCCATGCTGCATATTCACCCTTCAGCTTCTCAAGGCTGTATAAATTAGTAGTACGAACTTGAGTTGGAACATCAATTTCTGGAGAATTTCTGAGGCAGAACGAGTGATCATGCACATTGTAATTGTTCCCTTCAGGATGTTAGATTCATTGTGCAAAGGACATCAATTTTTTCAATTAATGTCTTTCATTTCTCCTATCAAGATTAAATATTTTCTAGAAAATATTAAGGTGAGAAATTAAGGCTGGGTCTTCTGTGAGAATATGGGAGTACTGGGTTGATGGTTTTGAGATCCAATTAGTTCATCATACGAGCAATTCCCAGGCAAGTGAATACTTGGTTGTTTGTAGAAGGAATGTTTTGACTGAGAATTTCACTTGTCTCAAGTCTATTGACCATTGGATTGGCCTTTTCAGGCATGCCAGGGAGCTGAAAAAGAAGAGGAAGAGAACCATATATAATTTTGTGAAACCACAAACAATGAACCTGATTGGAGGTGCTACTGCTGTCAGCTTATGGGCATAGTTTCTGAGCTTACATTCCATCGTTTAAATTATGACTCTGCTACTGCCGTGGGCTTATGGGTATTGCTATTCTAACTATACCTTCCATTGCTTAAATTGTAAATATGCTGCTGCTGCTGTTGCCAGGTTACGGGCATGGTCTTAAATTTCCATTGAAATTTCCGATTTCCGTCACCCTCGAAATTGAAATTGCAGTCGATTTTTGTCTTGCATAATTTCCATCAAAATCTCAACGAATTATCCGAAATTTATCGAAATCTCGAAATTTTAGCAAAACTTGTCAAAATTTTAACTATACAATGTAATTTCATTGGAATTCAAATGAGAGATTTAGGAGTGAAGTGAAATTTCTCTTTTAATTTATTTTATCAAAACAAAAGATTATTACGAGTGCTTTTGAAATTATATGAAAAAATAAACTTAGAGTAAAATTTTATTTAACCATTAATGTCTAAATTATCATTATTTGTATAATAAATAATATTTAAATGATTTATGATTTTCATTTGTATTAACTGGATATGTTTAATGTACATTATCTCACAAATATGTTTGATACACATACTGTTTTACAACTTTTCCACCTCATACCAAACATAGATGTATTTAATTTGTTATATATTAGTTCTAAAACTTATATTATTATGCTTGTTAACCATTTCTAAAGTTTCTCAAAGAATTCCATGCTTTACTACTAATTTCCATTATTTTTTCAAATCGAAATCAAAATTGACTTCGAAATCAAAATTTCCATACTTTTGGAGCTTCGAAATTTGAGTCGAAATTGGAATTTAAGACCTTGGTTACGGGTTTAGTTGTTCCAAGTCTAAAGAGTACTTCAGACTTTATTTTTAATATTAGCTCCCTAACTGTACTATGAACTGATGGCCTTGTGTTTGTCAATTACATCACTGTCAGATGATGGTGGTCTTAATAGGAGCACTGGAGCAGTGTCAAGATTTGTTTCTATGGCTTAAGTTGGCATGCAGACACACTAGTGACACATGGTGACATGGTTGAAGGGGAGCTTGGGTAATTGATTACCCTAGTATGTCAAGTTTCCATTTGATCCTCACGGAGGGTAAAAAACTGTGATTGACATAATATTTGCAGTTTTTCCTGCTACAGCATTGATATTTTCGGAAACAATCTCTTCAGCTTGTAGAAGCAATCTGTCACAATATGTAGAACATCTTCTCGTGCAGAATTAATGTTCCCTTCAAAATTTCTTCTGCATAATTGAGCAGTGGGTTCTTAAATTCCTAGTATTTTTGCTCTTTTGATCAACATGTTGTCTCATGTGATTGGCCCTTGTTTCCAACAGTATTTTTGCTTTTTCTCCTTTTTATTGAACCCAGTGCTTGAGGTTGCCCCTTTGTTTCCAATAAAAGAGCATGAAGATGACATGTTTTTATTGATCGACATATATTTCCGAATTTATATTTCAAACTGGCAGGTTATAGGGTGTTCTCATCTGTTTGATAGTGGAGAAGGTATCCCATTTGGACCTCTTAGCAGCTGGGAAAAGAATTTTTTGAAGAGATGGTGACACGAGCTTGAAAGAGCAAAACAGAAATATATATATATATATATATATATATATATATATATATATTCATCTGAACCTGGTGCTGATGGATGTTTTTCTTATTCAATGGAGGAAAAAATGACAAAATTTGATCGCATCTAGCTGGTTCTTCACCATTTGGCTTGTCTTCTTACTCTTATAGCTTTGTTAATCACGATGATGAATCAAGTTTGACTCTGTTCCTTCATCTGCACAGTGCAGCCTGGCTTATTTGTGTCTGTTATTGGGAGTTTTATTAGGTTGAAAATGTGTATTTGGTGCAGCCATTTTCATTTTGTTTTATAATGTAATACATGATTCTATTTTTCAAGATTACACCTTTTTAAACAAATTTTTGTTTAGATGGAGGAGAGATTTTTAATGGATGCCTAGGTGAATATTTGGGTATCCTAATATATCTCTTCAACGGATTCTTTTATTTATTCTCTCTCTCTCTCTCTCTCTCTCTCTCTCTCTCTCGCAAAATGAAAACCAAGGGTAAAGCTGTCATGATTTACATTTAAACAAAGTGAAATGTCTAGTATTTTTTGGTGCTGATGGAGCATTCCCATTTTCAGCGCAGCTTACATGGGCAGCGATTTTAAACAGGTTGAGAGAGATCAAGAGATATTATCAGGTTTAACGGGGAAAAATGAATACCATCAAGTGTAGTTTTCAAGTATATACAAGACATGTCTTCATGATGAACAAGAAGTATTACAGAACAACCTTAATGGCAAGAATGAGCACCAACAACTGTAACCTTCAAAAATATACAATACAGACCATGACCAAAAATAATGCCTACAAAATAAATGTTGACAAATCCTGCCTGATTCCTGCAGAAATGCATACACAACTCTCCCTGAATCGTTCTTACAATCCAAATGAATGGTAGTAAATGGAGGAAAAGAGGCAAAATTTCAAAGTAGTACAAATTATTCTTTCAAATTTTAACATTATACACATCTTTCTTTTTTTCCTCCTTGCTCTTCTCAACCACAATGAAATGTGGCTGAAAATTACAGAAGACAACAGCGCAATTTTTTGTTTACCTGCCGAATGAATATATGTACACACAACTCTTGAGAAAAACAACTAATACAACTAATTATTGTTGATTAAATCTATTCTCCAAGTAGTGAAATGTTCTATCCTTCCAATAGATACTTGAGATTTTGAAGCCCCTCTGCTGAAATGCTCCTCCTAACTCTAACCTTCTGCACTGCAGCCTGGGCAGGTGGGTCTGAGTGAAAGCACACCATGACAACAGTGAGATTGTCTATCGCTCCCCGTTTTATTGCCTCCTCCACCACTTCCTTGCAGCACACTCTCACATCGTTGTGCTCTAGAAGTCTCCTCCGGGCAAAATCTACAGCATTTTGGCTGGTGAAGACATCCCATATTCCATCGCTGCCGATGATTAAAAATTCATCCTCCTTTGTCAGCGTCTGCAATTTAAGTTCTGGTTCTGCAATCAATGGCCCAGCCCCTTCACCAATTTCCTTCATCCCTTCAAGATGCCAATCACCTAGTGCGCGGGTTACACCCAACTGGCCATTCAAATAGCCATCATCAATATAACCACCCAATGACTCGACCCGTCTCTTTTCTTTTATACAGCAAGGTCTGTGATCTTTTGACATTTCTATACCTACTCCAAGTCTTGATAACACTGCCCGGCAATCCCCAGCATTCGCAACAAGCAATGATCTGTCCAAAACAGGAGGATCACATCGTTTAACACATGCCTCCACATTGATACTATACAATGCACAATACAATTCTATCAAATGACTGACTTTTGACGACAGGGTAATAAGGTACATGTGTTTAAAATTTGTGCAATATATAATGCATTAGAATGCATGCATGGAGTTTATCAAAGCAACTCAAAAGTGATAAATTGAAATAAAGAAGGGAAGACCTTATGGTTGAAATGGCATTGCCACCGGGCCGCTTAACTGATTACAGTGCCCAAGCTCAATTAACAGGCAATTCAAGCCTGATTTTTTTTATATTTAGAATTAAGGAATGGAAAGTCCTAACCACATCAAAGGTTGGGCATGGATGCAACTTTGGTCAATCCTGAATCCAATCTTTTGTCCACAAGTCTCATACAGGATTTGCATGTCATATTATTATGATATAACA
Source organism: Malania oleifera (assembly GCF_029873635.1). NCBI lineage: Eukaryota > Viridiplantae > Streptophyta > Magnoliopsida > Santalales > Ximeniaceae > Malania > Malania oleifera. The sequence continues at coordinate 108,026,177 of NC_080422.1, read as the reverse complement.
ATTAAAGACAAATTGTTACAAATTATAAACTTTAAACAGACTTGAGAGAGCAGGTGATTTCAGTCTACGTTCATTACCAATTACTCTAAAAAAATTGGAGTTAAAATCATTGACAATGCAAGCATTTAAAAGGATAAGAGTAGATTAAATGTGCGAAAGATGCAAAACACTTTCACAGAGGCAGACCAATAAGACTGATCCAAACCAACCAGTCGAACACCTCAACCTCATGTGTGTAGTTGTTCTAGACAGTGAGCACCCTCTTCGGCCAATCCAGCCCAACAAAGTTCCAACATGATAAAGCTTGTCTAATCAATATACATTTTATAAAAAGAACATTTTACTGATATCCTATGCCATATCAAACCATGAAAATTCTTCTTGATTCAATTGCTGCAGCTTATTTGTAGATTTTACCTCATTAGATCTAAACTATGCTGTAAGTAAATGCCACCTGAAAATGGGGATGTGGAAGCTTACCTGCCAAATATCATTGCAGTGAGTGCAGTCGTACCAGAAGACAGGCTAGACTCAAGAGAGCAAGACTTTGCAAATGCAGCATCTGTCTTCATAAATGACCTAGTGACAACTTTCTCAAGTTCTAAAGGGAAATCAGCATCTTCAACAATGATCCTTGGTAAATGGTCTCGGACAAAATGTGCTGCAGCCTTTCCCCCATGCCCATCGAAAACCTGTTAATCAACCAAGCTGTGCAAATTTAGATGCCAAGAACTCAATGAAGCGAGTATTTCTTAGCATCTATGACAACTACTATTGTTTCTTTTTCACATGATTCAACTCCATTTTACAGAAACCCTATTTAAATAACCTAATAAAATGGTAAGATAACATAAGCTCAACAGGACATTAGGTCGAGCTCCAGCCATGTCATTTTTTCTCACTAAGCTTTCACGGGTCATTCTCAAGTCACAGTTGTCCCATGTCTTTCCATGTGTCATTGGCAGTCAACCATTAGCAAGCATTTCAGTTTGCTCTGTTTGGTGACTTTGGTTCATTTAATTTAACTAGTCAGCCTACTTTGATTTGAATGGTCTTGGATTTGCCCCAACTTTCAGAGTTCAAGTTTATTGGATTTAAGGTTAACTCAACAAATGCTGTTCCAAATTCCAACTGATTTTGTTGCAAATAATCCAGAACTAATGCTCGAATCCTCCTGACTAAGTCATGCTTTCTTTGTGTTTGACACAATACATGAAGTTCAACAGCTTGGATTTTTTTTTTAACTTCCTAGAATACCTTTAAATAAGGCCTAGTTGTTTAAAGAAATGCTGGATGGTTTGTGAATTGTGACCCTGTGCGCCAAACAGGTCTGTGGCTAGTTAAGTTAAAATCCAGAAAGAAAAATAGTTAAAAGCTCTGCGATTCTCCATCAATGCCAACTCATATATGTCATACATTCCTTTACTTTCTAAAAGCTTGTGAATCAGTCTAAATATAGATCTTTAAGGATAAAATCTCATTAATCTGTAAGAGAGATCAAACAATACACCAAGGAACGCAACTCAAGGAGTATCAGAAAGTAAATTGTTCTGGCATCAAAGACATGAAAGATATTAAATTAAACCTAATTCTTACATGAGGATAGTGAACTTTCAGTTACTTGTTTGTGCTCTTCTACATTTATATCTATACCATCTCAAAATTTCATGTTGGTTCACAAAATCAGCCTGCTTCAACTTTCAACTTTTAGGATGCTAGTAGACCTGAGCATGTGTTAGGTGACCTGCAAATTGGGTGAGAGCCCTGTGTAATGGGAGGCGTTGTTGCATACAAGTAATGGAATGCAGTGGAGGTTGCCAAGAGAGGAAAACAGGGGCAATCCTTAGTTCAAGTGTCACCCACAAAACATGGCACTTCTTTATTGTTATTCTTTCTAGCTATGTGCCATTATACCATTAGACATCTCAAATTGTCTTCTTCCATTGGCCAAAACCTTTTACACAATCATGATCCTCCTTGGTTGGACAATAACCTTGCTCCTAATTAGCACTATAAATACCACCCTTCTCAACCCATTTAGGAGATCTTTTGGCCCTCATTTCTCACTGGACTTTCTCTCTCCGACCCAGAGCTTCTCTCTCTAAACCCTTGTCATCTCTACATCATCCTCCTGCCACTTAACACTTGAGCTCCAAAGGATTGTCCAGTTCTCCTCTCTTGGCAACCTCCACATCCCATTAAAAAAATATATAATGCTGTTTTAAATACATTTTATATCTTAAGATATTTTATTTAAACATGGCCAAGCCTGGGCAGAGCATGTTTAGGCCCACTGGAAACCCTGTCCACCTGCATTTTGCTCAGCTCTAGAAGCTAATGACTCCACAATAGCAATTAGCAAGACTAAAAATCAAGTAGTTCAATCCAAGTCACTCAGATTTGTATGTTGGAAAAAAATTGAATAAGAAACTCCTCTGATTTATAACACAATACTAAACAAGAGCTCTTCCTACATCAAAATTTCCCCTTGTAAGCACCATATGAATATTATGAAGACACAGATTTTAGTCCAACCAGAATCAAAGCCAATATTTAGCAAGGCAGAGGTGAACCAATTGTAGCCAAGCCTTCCAACTTGGTAAGCTGTGTTGAGCTATATTGCTGAATTTTTTTTTTTTCACTCCCTATCAAATGGATAATTAATGAATTCGGAGGGTAGCATATATTCCAACATGAATTGCGATAGAAGAGACTGTAAGGAAAACAGTTGACACTTGAAATGGTACCATGAAGCACTTACACCATAAAATGATATAGCTTCCTCATTAAGTATATTGCCACCAAAATTCTTAGCTATGTCAGCAATACATATGTGAGTATCCTCCATATGATTTCGGCCCCCGATATCAGACCACTCTCCTGACCGAAGGCACGGGATGAAGTTTGCTAATAGATTCTGTTTTCTGTCCGAGGCCACTGTTGTATCCATTGTTTTGTCCTCAGAAATGCTTTCTAGCTGAAAAGGGGAGAAATAATATGATATTTTAATGTGAAGAGAAAAATGAGTAGTGAACACAAGAAAAAAAATGAGAAACTTACTGTTAAAAATAACCTAAATCTCCTGCAGAATAGGAAAACATCAGTGTAGGAGACACATGATAACAATGAAAAACTTCACAATATAATTGTTTCACAACCACCAAAATGAGTCCCCACATATACAAATAAATACAGACACGCACACGCACATGCACGCGCATGCACACACACACACACACACACACACACAGTGTAACCAATCACAACTATGCTGGAATTCCACTAGGTGGGGTTAGTTACATGAATCATCCAGTCTCATTCTGCAGGATCTAAGTCAATATCTTTCGACAATTGGAAGCGTTGTCAAATCCTTAATCACTATGTCAGCCCAAGTTTGTCTAGGACTCTTCTCCCTCTTACCACCTCTTAACATTAACCAACTTACTCCCCTTATTTGGTCATTGCAAGTGCCTAGATCATCTTAACTACCACTCCTTTATCATATCTTCTACATGTGCTATGCCTAACTTACCACAAATATTCAGTCATTAAATTATCTTTTAGCATTCTTATTTCAACAAATTTTACTTGTTGGATATGTTGTTTCTTAGCTGGTCTCAAAACCATGCTATAAAACATTCCTTGATTTGAACGATATTTTTTACAATCACAAAACACACACAAAGCACTTCTCCAATTTCCCCAACCTATTTCAACTCTATGTATTGCATGTTCTTTAATTTCTCCTTCAACTTGCATAATAGATTGCCTTGAAATTTACAAGTGCTTTTAATTTCTTGACCATTAAGTTTAATCTTTTCTCCAATAATTCTCTTGAAATTCCATGTACTTTGTCTTATTCCTACTTATCTAATAATCTCTAAATCCAAAAACTTCTCTCCATGGTTTCAACTTAGATAGTTCCACCTTTAATTTTCATCAATGAAGATCATCTACAAACAACAGGTACCATGGAACCTCAATTCATCCATCACGGATGCAAAAAAGATAAAGATTCAAAGCAAACCCTCAATACATATATGCATAAACCTCCCCTTGTGGATGGATGGTTAGGTTACATATCAAAATATGTCATTATTAAATAAAATTCAATACATGGGTCATTTTAAGAATTTAATTCATTAGCTAATAACCTCTCCAATCACCGACTTATAACTTTCTTAATCACAAAGTGCCATGTGCCCTCTTAGTGAGATACAAATTTGAAAATATTGTAGCTTCCCTAATTAGATCTTGCCAAGTGTTAGTGTTAGTATAACTTCACTCATCACGAATTGCCAGATATCCCTTGTGTGGACATATATTAATGCGCAACATGGTGTAATTAATAGCATTTCATATGACTACAAAGCCGAATTAGAAGAAAGCAATAGCAACTAATCAATAAATACAAAACATTAATGGCCAATTTAATTACAAAAAAATGCATAGAGTACAAACATCAAAACTTTAAATGACAAAAAGTATGTCACAGTAATATATAATAAGAATGATCTAAAAAGAAAAATCTCATGACCCTCCGTTTGGTTCCTGAGATGACTTTAGTTTGAAATCATGTTTTGCATTAAAACTCAACTCTTCTAAACTATAAAAATGTAAAAGAAGCAAAAAGTTCTGACAAAAAATAATAAACAAACAAGCTTAAAAAATTTCTCTCTCAATTCTCAGCAACCAAACTAGGCGTAAGAAAAACGCATCAAGCACATAAACAAGCAGCTACCCAGGAATCAATTCCAACCAAATGGAACAGACAGCCTTTTTTTTCATCTGTCATACCAGGAAGCAGGGTGAGAGACACCCAAGAGAAAAGAGAGAGAGAGAGAGAACAAAAAAAAAAACCTTCCCCCGTTTGTTTGGTAAGAAAACTGAGATGAAAAAGGGGGAAAACAGGCGAATTCTTGGGTTTTCTTTCTATGATTTGAGTGCCCTTCTAGGTAAACAAAATTTTCTCCGGTCCCAAACAAGCATGAACAATTTTTAACCTTTTATACACAGCATTTTCTCACCCACCAAAAGGATCATTCAAATGAAACGTAAAAAGAAAAAAGATAAAAAGAGGATTTGGGGAAAACTCGTACGGGCGAAGAAGACCCCATGGTAGGGCGGTCGCCGGAATCCACAACCGGAGAATCCTTTTCCCAATTCTCGATCTGGGTATGCAACAATGCGGGTTGCAGAGCCCAAGGCTTGGCGTTATCTTGGTCGCAGAGCCCCAAATTTTCCATTTCTTCGGCAACTTGTTCTGCGTCCTTCACACACATGATAGTGGTTTCAGGTGGTGCAGCAACTTGCAGATAGAGAGAGAAAGAGAGACCCAGAAAAGAAAAAATTATAAATATGTATAGGATTGAGCAGAAGATTCTGAGAATATGTTGACAATCTTTTGGTGGGAGAGATTAAAAGGGGGCTCTGTTGGTGTGTTTCAGAGAAGAGAGAGAGAAAGAGAAAGAGAAAGAGAGAGAGAGAGAGAGAAAGACAGAGAGAGCCGTTAAATTCCAGATTTTTCTAAGAAAGCGTGGCTGAAAATCTGTTTCGAGGGTACCCATCAGATCTTTTTTTAAAATGTGCGTCATCAAGCTTCAACTGTTCCCTTTCCTTGCTTCCCCTGTTCCCATTCTTCATTTATTTATTTATGTTCTTGCTTTTTAGTCTTCGTGGGAAACAATTTTTTATTGTAAAAGAAGAAATGTGCTTTAATTTTTTTAGCACATGCACTTATTTCAAGTGCTGTTATGATTCATCCGTGAATCCAAGAGTCCTTGTGACACTGTCCATTCTCACTTTTTAATTTTAATAATAACTTTATTAGATTTTGAGTTAAAAAGGTTAATGATGAGTTCATGAATCTTTCTTCAAGTGCGCAGTCAATGTATTTGGCATATATGTGTTGAATTTTTATAAGCCTAGCTAGCCATGCTCTCAATTTTTTCTTCTTTATTATTATTATTATTATTTTTAAATAAAATAAAATTGAAGAGTAAGTGGTCACAAGGTTGTCACCAATATATGTAGAAAATAAATTATTACTTAAAGTGAAAAAGAAGTGTAATGCCCATATTCAAAACAAATAATTCAAGATAATTTTTGACCACTTATAAGTGTTCCTAGGAAAGATGTAAAATGAAAAGTCATGAAACATACAAGACCATGATAGATGGTTATTGACAGGAAACTTGTATAAAGATCAAGTTTAAAAACATGAAGACTTGAATAGTTTGTATACTACAAATTTGGATTCATGTAAGTACACCTCAGTTGAATTGTGTGACAAAGCTCTTAGGTAACTTAGTTGGACCATAGGTTTAAAATTCTTGGAAAATATTTTTACAAGGCCAAAAGTTATTTTAAAAGACTAAAATCATTTTTGGAATGAAAAATATAAAAGAATTTGTATTTCGGGATGTTCGAGCGCCTAAGACAAAGTGCTTAGTCGGCCGAATGCATAGTCTAAACACTAATCTGGCATTAGGAAGTTCGGCCGACCGAACCTCAGGGTTCAGTCGACCGAACGGCTGCATACATTTTTAACTTCTAGACACAGGTGGTTCAAGCGACCGAACCTCAGGGTTTAGTCGACTGAATGGCTCGGTTCGGGCGATTGAACTTTAGAGTTTAGTCGACCGAATGGCTACTGCCACTTTGAAAATTCCTGATTTAATTGGTTTGGGCAATCGAATATTCAGTATAGTTGATCGAAGTGTTCGTGATACTTATCGCAACGGTAATAAAATCTCTAAGATTCTAATTTATCAAGCGATTAAACACGCCAACGGGTAGAATTCATTCCTATAAATAAATACCTAGCCCTAAACATGTTTAACACACAATATTAACTGAGATTAGCGTCGATTGCTACTGAAATTTTTTTGAGTTCATTCTTTCAAGCTTACTGCTTTTCAAAACTAGAAAAACCCTAGCTAAACTCTTGAGCTTTATTGCAATCCTCTTTTGAGAGTGTATTAGAATTTTATTTGTGTATGTATCTACTTTATTTAGAGAGTTATTCTTGTACAACTCTATTTAATTACTCCTTGTATCTTGGTGATTCTGGGATTGAATCGTTGTCAACCGTAAGGGGATTTTCGCTTGAGAGATTTCTCCACCTATTGAAGGAGAGAGATGACTCTGCCTAGTGAAGGAGAGAGGCTACTCTGCTTAAGTAAAGTAGAGAGGCTACTCCACCTAAGTAAAGGAGAGAGGCAACTCGCCTATTGAAGGAGGGTTTGGAAAAGGCTTCTTCGCCTACTAAAAGAGAGAGGCTTCTCTGCCAATTGAAGGAGGGATAGTGAAATCCTCAGCGAGTTGCTTGAGGCAAGGACGTATGCATAGATCGCCAAATCTTGTAAAAAATCAATGTCACTCTCTTTTCCTTATCTCTTTCACATTTGAGCATAATGACATTGATTTTTATCTATTGTGAATTTTATATTCATTGTGTTGTTTAATCACTTGTTGGAATTATAAGCAAACACTATTTTCTAGCTAAGCATATTGATATTTGTCTTCTGTGAATATTGTGATTATTGTGTAGTTTGATCACATAATGAAATCATAGTGTAAATCCTTTCGTATTAAAGGATATCATATTGGTATATTTATTTGATGAGAATTCTGTGGTTATTGAAGTAGTTAGATCACTTGGAAAATCATATTTAAAACTAATTAAGCTTTCGCATAAAAATTTTAAATACCCAATTCAGCCCCCTCTTGGGATCACACCTCAATTTACAATTGGTATCAGATTTTAGTTGCAATAAACCTAACAAGTAGTTGCATAAATATCTAATGGCAATCCTAGGTGTATCCCCGTTTGGTGAGGGTCAATCTTCCACAAGGCCTCCAATTTTTTGCGGTGTTAACTACACATTTTGGAAACAAAGAATGAGGATTTTTATTCAAGCCATGGTGTAACGACCCGAAAATCTATACCATTTTTTTTATTTAAAATTTACTATATATTGAAACTTAATTTACTCTGATACCCCTAGATTATCTACTATAACATCTCAGGCCCCAAATGAGCACTGAGGAAACCCTGTTCATTTTGCACGCTTACGCAGCGAAAAACATAAAACTATACATCCATATTTACAATACTAGAATTCAATAATTTCCCAAAATATACATACACAAAAACACATCTCCTAGTAACATCCACCAAAAATCCTGGAAAACTACCCACAAACACATCTCCCTGAAAACACTTACCCCACCACCAGGGTAATGCAACAATCCCTTTATCGGCAAGCCTCATCTGCTCGTCTAGTTGGATCACTTGAAAAATGTTAAATCGTTGGGATGAGACAACGCTCAGTAAGAGAAAATATGCTACTACTAGTGTGTGGCGACTGAGTTCTATAAATACTACACTGATAAATATTTGAAACTGTAAAAACTGGTAGAACAATATACAATACAACTTGCATCTATTATAGTTTAAAATACAACTATAATATCTGAGTTTACTACATTTTCATACTACTAGTATCATAATATATTTGCTGATATTCTGTAAATCTGTATACATATACATAATTGTGATATTTACCCTGAAAAACTATACGTCATGATTTAACCCCTCATGACAAGGTTGTGTAGCTCATAGGCGAGACTTAACTCTGGTTGGCCTACCAGAATAAGTCAACTGTAACTCTACTGATCCTCAGCCCAGCCATCTGCAATCCCTCCAAGGCACGATACTGGTATCTACCTCGTCAAACCGGCCACCTCAACCCAGTCTTCTAGGGAGCTTGTAATCTCTCCTGGCACGGTTGACGAAATCCTCCACACACTATCTGAGATGTGTGGTTGCACTCTAATCTGTAATAGCAATAGTGTCGTACTCTGCTGATATCTGAACTGATTCATTAAGGTTTGATACTGTATAATACTATTTTCTATCTATACATTTTACTGTTTCATCATGATTCCAAAATAACCACAACACCGAGTATGAGTTTGAGAAATGGAATTAAAACTTATAAAAGATTATGTTATATATCTATATGATTATGAGTTCATATCAGTATATTTTCTGAGATGATATAATACTGGAGTGAGTATATTATTATATAACTAAACTCATACTGTCACACACTGTAAATAATTTATTCCATCTTACTGAGAGGTGCCTCACCCAAATATCTAAACATTTCAGGAAATGTGACAGACGAGTAGATAGAGCTTCGAGATAAAAGGAAGCTGATACCCTAATAGACGAGGTGAGTGTTATGAGTTAGGGATGTATGATTCTTCTAGGGTATTTTGTTGATTTTTGGGAATATGTTTATATATATATAGATGGTTAGAACTCTGGTTATCTATATTCTGGATGATTTATAAATATTGACTTCTGTTGTTATTTTTCTTTGTATGAGATAGACTGAATACTTGGTACCCCACTTTGGGTCTGGTTATGTTAATATGGTATCAGAGTTTGTGACATGCCAGATGTTTGATTAATATTTATTATTGTTTATTATGAAAAAAAATGGTATGAAAATCAAGGCGTCACATAACATGAGGCATCAAGGGGATTGTCGAGTTAGGACAAATGCCTGCTATCGGTGTGGTAGGCCCAGCCATATGGCACGAGACTGTCGTGCGCCACCAAGTAATGCACCCACTCCTAACTGATTCTGGGGAGATAACTAGGCACCCGAGGTAACCAGCAGAGGAGTACCGCCCAGGCGCAGGTTTATGCACTTACACCAAGAGAGGCAGAAAATGCTGATGATATGGTGACAAGTAACGTTTTCATATTTTCAAAGCAAGTAATAGTTTTATTTAATTCTGGAATAGCTCATTCATTTATATCTCTAGAGTATAGTAAAATTGTGTGGGATGGGAACTTAACTACTAGATGCAAATTTGTCTGTAGCCACACCGATGGGAACAGTAGGGGTATACAAGGAAGTGCTTAGAGATTATCCAGTAGATATTCAAGAAAAAAAATACTGCCCGCTGATCTGGTAGTGTTTGATACGCACGGATTTGACAAGATACTAGGAATAGACTGGCTAGCCACCAATTATGCTAGCATCGATTGCTATAAAAAAGAGGTAGTATTCAGACCTTCTGGAGAGTAGGAGTACATGTTTGTAGGGTCATGTGTGCATTCATCACCACAAAAATTGTCAGCTATACAGGCAAAGAGGCTCCTTATGGATGAATGCCAGGGGTACCTAACTCGTGTAAGGGAAGCACTAGAGGGAGAACTAAAGGTTTTAAATATTCCAGTGGTGAGGTAGTTCACTGACATATTTCCAGAGGATTTACCTGGGTTGCCTCCTGATCGTGAAATCGAGGTTGTTGTAGACATATGGCTAGGGACAACACCAATTTCTAAGGCTTTTTATAGAATGACACCAATAGAATTGAAAGAGATCAAGGAGCAGTTACATGAATTATTGGACAAGGGGTTTATCAGGCCCAGTGTGTCACCCTAGGGAGCACCAGTGTTATTTGTTAAAAGAAGGTTGGGTAATGAGGATGTGATGACTTTGTGAGACCGATATCTGTTTTGATGTTGACAAAACACTGTAATCTTATGTGTGTATTTAGCATGTGCACAAGTCTATGATTGAGGTCACACATAAGGGATAGGGAGCATAAAGGCCAAGACGGATTATATACATTCACCTGGCGAACCTCATTGAGTGAAGGGCATGAAGACTGAAGATTTTTTGTTTTCATTGTAAATTGTATTTTGATTTTGGGTCTGTAATAATGGACTATATTATTTGCATATCATGCATGATAGGGTATAAGCTCAAAGACCCTAGACTGACCTTAGGACCCAAAGCATTGCATGAAAAAAGCCCTTATAACTTAGAATTAACAAATATGTGATTAGGGGTACCTTTAAAAGAGAGTTAGAAATTAAATGGACAACATTGGTGTGTTCAGTCGACCGAACCCCAACACAAAGAAATCCTTCGGCCGACTAAACCCCTCTGGGGTCAAAATGTTGACCACTTGGTCGACCATCCTAAAATGAATACCAATATCCTAATCAACCGAACCGACGCGTGGGGAGTCCCAACGCCCTGGTCAACTGAACCTCCATGTTCAAAAAGACTTGGTCAACCAAAGTATATGAAGTTCGATCAATTGAACTAAGTTTGATCGACCATGAAAAACAAGGTGTAGTCCCAAGAGGGGGGAGGGGGATGAATTGGATTTTAAAAAATTTATTTTAATTCCTTTAGAGACTTCTTTTTATTTCTTTGAACCAATTCTTGTCTTGTTTGTTTGATTTACCAATCACACAAGAACTTAGTTCTTTTAATCCACTACACTATTGCTCAACCAAACAAGTAATCAACTAATCAATTAAACCAACCAATCAAGCACAATGTTCAAACTAAACAACCAATTGATTTTCCAAGTATAAGTTAATTGCAGCATTATTAGATTGATGAAGGTTTGCAAGATTCAGCACTCTTTGAAATATAAACACATTCCAATTAATATCAAACTTTAAACCATTCAACCACAATACATTAGATTCAACTTTCAACTTTTGTTGTCAGCTCTATATATAAATTTGAATCAAGCCCTGTAATAATGAAATGGTTTCTTCAATGTAATCCATAACTCAAATCCCAAACAACTCAAAATTTAAATAGCCTCTTGGTTAATTTTTCTTTGGGTGTTTAACCAAGCAACGTACTCCCTTTCGGTTTCCGCAGTCCCAAATCAAAATTGAACCTTGAGTTTATTTAACTTCTAAATTAAGTAGTTTGTATAATTATCAATTAAACCATCCACGCAATATAAATATGTTGAAAATGAAAAGTAAGGGAAAGAGAGAGTGAGACCGGGATTTTTACGAGGTTCGGCTTATACCCAGCCTATGTCCTCATCTTTGGCATACCACCAAAGGATTCTCTAAACCTGTTCCTTTACCGTACGGAACAATACCTTTACACACTCCTTCAGTAGGCTAGAGTCTGCCTTTCCAAACGATATCCTCTCGTTCGGTCACTCCTTTAGGGTAGAGCCTGCCTCTCTAAGTAATATCCCCTTACTTAGCCAATGACCCAAACAATCCTTGGAATCATCAATCTATAATAAATACAACCAAAAGATGTGTACAAGAATTTGCTCCTTAAAGAGCTAATTAGTACAATAGCAGCACGATAATATACTTCAAAGTAAATAATAATATGAAAATTAACTTGAAGCTCAATGGAGTATATCACCAATTAATTATTTCAATGATTGAAAGATTTATAATTTGTAGAACAAGATTGGTGAATAGAATTAGCAAGAACTCAGTAAATTTCGTGCAAGTTGAGAGCAAGAAAGAGCTTTGAGAATTTGAGAGCAATTGAGAGAGATGCTGAATTTAATTCTTGGTTCATTGATTCAATGAACTTTGAGGCTTATATATAGACTTGAAAAGGTATGTAACTTGATCCCCAAGTGACTTGGAGTATTCCCCAAGTTTTTATAAAGTTTGAGCCCCAAGCAACCTCATTTTAAAAATTTGACCATTATGAAAATTTCAAAACAACTGCATGACAGTTGACTGTCCATTTTTGGCAGTCATCTGTCTAGATATATTAAAGGGACAACAAGGTGTAAGTCACTTGTTTGAACACAGACTGGCATCTCAAAATGCACAAACAGTCGTCTGTTATGCTGTCAGCTTCAAGCACCCTTAAATTTTTTTGTCATAACTTTTTTTGTGTAACTCTAAATTTGACGTTCTTGGTGTCAAATGAAATCTAAGAGAAAATTCTAAAACTTTCATGTTGAACATTTTAAAATAAATATTTTTTGATGGAGAAAAATATACATCAATGCGGATGTATAAAAATTGACAGCAATAGAGAAATCCTCTTTTTGGTGCTTTTCATTCCAAAAATGATTCTAACCTTTTTGATACAATTTTTAACCTTATAAAAATATTTTCCAAGTATGTTAAAAGGTATCTAGATCCAATAAATTAACCTATAGCTTCATGCATCCATATTGAAATTATTTTGAAGTACTAACATGAAATTTGCTATAGACTCTTTCAAATTTTCAATTCTTGAATTCTTTGAGGTTTTTATGCTTGTTTCATCTTTCTTTGAACTATCATCAAGTTCTATTTAATCCTCATGCTCTCATGATCTTCAAGCTTTATTTTTAAATTCATTTTTGAATCTATGTTTTAAACTTCATATTGATCATCCTTCTTTGAAATATAAACTTTCATGAATCCTTTAACCTTGCATTCATCATTGAGTCCTGAAAATACATCACTTAAAAAAAGCATGTTAAGTTCTACTTGTTTGTTAACATCAAAACAGGATATTAAGGGATATTAAGCCTTATAAGGCTAACAGATCGAACCTCGGAGGGTTCAGAATCGCTTTTGATTGGTCGATAATCTTCCCAGTTCAAATTCATCCTTGTCAACCGAACTGAGCACCCTGGTCAACCGAACCATAAAAATGGTTGACCGACCTTCTCGGGTTGCACAAATTTTACCAAGGTAAACATGGGCTATTTTTAATTAAACTCACTTAATCTTTTTCCAAAATACCCAACATGTCCCCAATAGCTATAATTTTTCCTAATTCTATATATAGGTTATCATTTGCAAAATTAACATATGATTAGGGTTTTGAGATTAGCCAAAATTCTCTGAAAATATTTTTGACCAAAATCATCCATACGTCCATATCTCTTCAAATCTATTGCCAAAATCTATCTCCTATACTCATTTGGCTACTTATTGTGAGAGAATGTAGTATTTCATATTCTTCTTATAAGCTTAAACTCTCTCTTGTTCATATCTGATTGTGTATCGATTTTTGGAGAGTTGCTTAAGGTTTTTCCCATAATATTTCAATCATAAATATTTGATTGGGAAAAACCCTTACATGACTTAAGATCTTGCTTCCTCATTGCAAGATTCATAAGCTTGCTTTGTGCTTTGACAAAAATATTTTTAGCAAGCTTAAAACCCTATTATCTACTGTGCTTTATATTTGAGAAATATTTTTGTGATATTTATTTAGGGTCGTAGAGGCTATTTGATTATTCATACAGGAAGCATATTAGCTTAAGATCAAAAGTCTCACTCTCACATACACACATTGATATATTATGTGTTGAGAGTTAACATAGTGGTTAACAAAATCTCACTTGGACTTAATATCCTATCATATGTGAGTGCATTGTGACAACCTGAATGAAAATGGAATTTAAATTATAAAGAGGGAGGAAAAATGGAAACGGGAACAAACGGAAAACTGCCAAGCTTCCTTGACGAACACAGGATTTCATCGACGAAGGCCTTCATGATTTCGTCGACGAACACAGGGCTTCGTCGACGAGAAAATACCGATAGGTGGTTTGGGTTGTTTTGAATTTCATTGACGAACACAGGGCTTCGTCGACGAATTTACTGAAGGATCTGTCGACAAAGTGACGTATCTCGTCGACGAATCTGGTAGTATAAATAGTGAAAAATTGGGATATTTTGTCATTTTCAACGCCTCTCTCTCTCTACGACTCTCTCTTACTTCTCTCTTCGACACCGGGCTAGTTTTACGCCGGATCGACAATCCGAAGTCACCACGACGCTCCTAGCGAAGTTCTCTACGAGTTTGCCGGAGCGGATCGTTGGAAAAAGTGAGTTGGAAATCATCCCTGAGTTGAGGTAAGATTTTTTAAGCCAAATTAGACTTTATGGTACTTATAAGAAATTATGTACGCATGAAAATACTGAGGTTTAATACTGGGAATTTTCAGTTTCAAGGTATTGAACAGGAAATTCTACGGGGGTCAGGCTAGAATATTTTAGGGGCTTTCTCAGTAGTCAGGTAAGGAAATAAACTAAAGTAGTTATTTTCCATGCAAATTATTTATTGATTATGAGTAAATTTATTTTCAGAAAATCACATGTTATATTTGTTTATTACGAATGGAATGTACGATTAGGAAAATAATGCTATGATGTTAAGATATATATGTATGTATGAGATGCCAGAAAATCACAATTTTAGAATATAAAGTATGACTTAAACAAAACATGTGTGGCATGAATATTATTTTACGTGAAATGTATTATGATATGAAGGATTTTACGAACAAAGCATGGTTTTATATATTATGAAAGGATGAGTTATTTTGTGATGATTTTGACGAATATATGATAAATGATTTATTTTCAGAATATATATACCTGAACGATTTTGGCGCGAGGCCATGTATTTATGTTATCGGCACAAGGCCGTATTTATGTTATTGGAACGAGACCGTATTTATGTTATCGGCACGAGACCGTATTTATGTTATTGGCACGAGGCCGTATTTATGTTATCTGCACGATGCCGTATTTATAATATCGGCACGAGGCCGTATTTATGTTTTCGGCATGAGGTTGTACTTATGAAATTATGAAAGATGATATATTACCATGTACTATATGTTATCAGAACTCGGATGTTAGTTTAGTTCAGTTCAAGAGCTCGGTACCGTAGCTATATTGTAGATCAGATATCTATGTCAGATTAGTGCTAACCATCCCACGAGGGGATGGGAGATGGATAATCGATGTGGCTTTCAGTAGAGTGTGGACGTCCACCTGGTAGTCTGGACTAGGGTGTGGCGGGCCCATTGTACTTACAGACATATTTGATTCGGTAGTGGTTGGCCAGCCATTGTCGGGTCCCGCCTACGGGCTACACAACCCGTCATGGGGGGTAATACATGACACCAGCTAGCTATTCATCCTGGGTATATTTTCAATATTACAGTTATAACAAATGTTTTATATACGTTATGAGTTATTAGCAAATATGAAAATGTATGATTATTCAGTATGATATGATGAATGTTTTCCCGATTTATGAAATGTACTGTATATGTATAATTGCATTTAATATTCATGTTGCCACACAGTTGTATTTAGTTTATTTTCCCTTACTGAGAAGTGTCTCACCCCCGAACATTAAATGATTTTTAGGAAATCCAGAGAGACCGGCGGGCCAGGGCCGCCGTTGAGTGATTGGAGCTTCCCTACTAGAAGGGTAAGCGTTGAACTAGGATCGGGAGTTTTTGTTATTTGATCCTAGTGTTATTTTGACTTTTTGGAGGTTGTATATAGTAACAATATTTTGATGATATAGTAAACTCTGGCATTATGTCTTGTGGTTGGATGTTTGAGAATTTATTTTTACTACTGCTTAGGTTTCCACTGTGGATGACAGGTGTCCCCGTTACCCGCGGGTTCGGGTTAACCATTTATTCATTATATTTCATTTTATGTTAAAGAAAATTAGGGTCGCTACATTTGGTATCAGAGCCTAGGATACTAGGTTCTGTTGACTCTAGAGTGCAGCAGTAATAATACTAGAGTATAGGATAAGAGAATTTGAGGTCTGATTTTGTAGTCTAGATGCAGGACTTCCGTGGTGATTTGTGTGATTTTCCTGGGGTGATGATTTCAGGAAAGTCATTGTAAACTATCGTCTGGTTGGGTATCTAGGTTGTAGAATTGAACCTTGAATTAAGATCAGGAGTGACGAGTTAATTAGGAGAAATATATTATATGAGTTGGATGATATGTATAGAGGAGAAGGTTTTGAGTTAAGTTCATGTTTTCCAGGATGGACCTTAGTGGCAATAGTGCCCACACGAGTGGGAGTGAGGATGTTGGACCCTCAGGCGCTGCGGGTAGTGATTCAGATGCCGTTTTATGTAACATAGCACAACAAGTTATGGCAGAGATTTCCAGAAGTTCGAAGGAACAGGGTGGTCCGTCTGTAGGCCACGGTAGTACGATCGAGAAATTCATAAAGATGAGTCCTCCAGCCTTTTCAGGAGGGACAGATCCTGCAGTTGCTGAAAGCTAGGTGCAGGAGATGGAGAAGATGTTTGCAGTGCTACAGTGTTCTGAGGAACAGAGGGTACTATTCGCCACATATAAACTGAGTGGAGAGGCCGAGAGATGGTGGTCAACTGTGAGATTATTAGAGCAGCAGAGGACTGTACTTGTGGAGATGTCGTGGGAACAGTTTAAAGAAATATTTTTTGACAGGTATTTTCCAGCCTCGTCTAGGGAGGCTAAGATTGAGGAGTTCCTGAATCTGAAGTAGGGACAACTATCAGTGCAGCAGTACACGACGAGGTTCATCGAGCTAACTCGCTTCGCCCCATACATCATTCCAGATGAGGTGAAGAAGGTACGGCAGTTTGAAAGAGGCATGAGGAGAGAAATATACAAGCAAGTATAGATATTGAAGTTGCAGGACTTCGCCGAGCTGGTGGACCGAGCCATTATAGTGGAGATTGGTGATCGGTTGGAGGCTGAGGAATATAGACAGAAGAAGAGATTCGCACCTTCCAGTTCCTAACAGGGACTCGGTCGTGCTACGTGGAAGAGAGGTGGCCATTTTAGAGACTAGAGACAGGAGACCGGGAATCGCAGTTTCTAGGGTGTGCAGCCATCTCCAGCTTGTCCATCTTGTGGGAAGAGGCACCCGGGGGAGTGTCGTGCCGGGCGAGGTGTCTGCTACAGGTGCGGGGAACCAGGGCATATGATGAGGGAGTGTCCGACACAGACTGGTACTGCTCCTGCTCCTAGACCTGCACGAGGGGGTTACCAGGCACCATGAGGAGGCCAACAGAGGAATACGGCCCCAGCCAGAGTTTTTTCTTTGATGCCGGGCGACGCTGAGGCGGCCGGTGACATGGTGACAAGTACTGTCAGTATGTTTTCATTTAAAGTTATTGCACTTTTTGATTCTGGTGCCACACATTCGTTTGTGTCCTTGGAGTGCGTTAAATTATGTGGGGCAGAAACACAATCATTAGATGTCGAGTTATTAGTGGCTACACCAACTGAGTCAGCGGTGAGATGTAGTAGGGTACTTTGTGGCTATCCAGTTAATGTTCAGGGAAAAATTTTATCTGCTGATTTGGTGGTATTAGATATGCACAGGTTTGACATTATTTTCGGCATGGATTGGCTAGCAGCTAATTCTGCTATTATAGACTGCCGTGCTCGAGAAGTGATATTCATACCTCTAGGGAAACCAGAATTTAGATTTATAGGGTCACAAGTGCAATCCTTACCTTAGATGGTCTCAGCTATTCAGGCGAGGAGACTGCTTCAGAATGGCTGTCTAGGATTCGTGGCTTTTGTGAAAGAAATGTTAGAAAATGAATTGAAGCTTATCAATACGCTTGTGGTGAAAGAATTTACAGACGTGTTCCTATATGAATTACCTGGTTTGTCGCTTGATCGTGAAGTAGATTTTCCTATTGATCTACTTTCAGGTACAACGCTGATCTCTAAAGCACCGTATCGAATGGCGCCAACAGAGTTGGCGGAATTGAAAGACCAGTTGTAGGATTTGCTGGATAAGGGCTTCATATGACCTAGTGCATTGCCGTGGGGAGCTCCAGTACTGTTTGTAAAGAAAAAGGGAGGGTCTCTGAGGATGTGTATAGATTACAGAGAGATTAATAAAGTTACCATCAAGAACAAGTATCCTCTACCCCGTATCAATGATTTGTTTGACCAACTCCAAGGTACATAGGTCTATTCCAAGATCGATCTCAAGTTAGGCTATCATCAGGTAAAGGTGAGAGCATAAGATATATCGAAGATGACCTTCAGGACTAGGTATGGGCATTATGAGTTTCTTGTGATGCCATTTGGTCTGACGAATGCTCCTGCAGTATTTATGGACTTGATGAATAAAGTCTTCCACCAATACTTAGACCAGCTCGTGGTTATTTTTATTGATGATGTACTAGTCTATTCTTGGAACTATGAGAAGCATGAGATACATTTGAGGCGGGTTTTACAGATGCTTAGGGAGAAGAAGTTGTATGCAAAGTTCAGCAAATGTGACTTCTAGCTCGAGAAAGTGGTATTTTTGGGGCATGTTATCTCAGGAAACGGAATTTCTATAGATCCCAGTAAGATTGATGCGGTAGTGAATTGGGCTAGACCGAGGAACGTCCAGGAGATCAGGAGTTTCTTGGGGTTAGCCAGTTATTACCGTCGTTTCGTCAAGGGGTTCTCAGCTTTATCAGGGCCTTTGACACGACTGACGAAGAAGAATGCCAGATTTAAATGGGATGACAGTTGTGAGCAGAGTTTTTAGAAGCTGAAGCAGAGGCTAGTCACAGCGCCGGTATTGATCATCCCGTTTGGGGGTGAGAGTTATATTATCTACAGTAATGCGTCCTTAAAGGGAATTGGCTATGTGTTGATGCAGCATGACAGGGTAGTGGCGTATGTGTCTAGACAATTGAAAGATTATGAAAAGAACTACCCTACTCACGATCTTGAGTTGGCTGCAATGGTACACGCATTGAAAATTTGGAGGCATTATTTGTGCAGTGAGCAGTGCGAGA
Source organism: Malania oleifera (assembly GCF_029873635.1). Taxonomy (NCBI): domain Eukaryota; kingdom Viridiplantae; phylum Streptophyta; class Magnoliopsida; order Santalales; family Ximeniaceae; genus Malania; species Malania oleifera. The sequence continues at coordinate 108,006,782 of NC_080422.1, read as the reverse complement.
TTTTCTCTGACCACAAGAGTTTGAAATATTTCTTCACCCATAAGGAATTGAATATGAAACAGAGAAGGTGGTTAGAGTTGATTAAGGATTTTGACTGTACTATTAGTTACCACCCAGGGAAAGCAAACGTGGTAGCTGATGCACTAAGCAGGAAGTCTGGAGTATCAACGTTAGCAGCTATGGGGATCCAGCATCCGATTATGATGGATCTGGAATTACTTGGCATTGAGTTGATAGAGAGTAATACTCCAGTATGTATCGCCAGCCTAGTGGTACAACCTACTCTGAAGGAAAGAATTAAAGCCGCCCAGAAAGATAATCCAGAATTGGTAGAGGTGATGAACAGAGTGCAGAGTGGTCAGGGGGAAGAATTCTGCATTTCAGATGACAGAGCTTTACGGTTCCGTTCCAGACTGTGTGTTCCTGCTAATGCTGACATTAGGAGGACTATTTTGAATGAGGCTCACAAATCCTTGTATACAGTTCATCCCGATAGCATGAAAATTTACAAGGATCTGCGAGAGTTTTACTGGTGGAGTGGAATGAAGAGGGAGATTGCCGAGTACGTAGCCCAGTGCTTGACGTGCCAGCAGGTAAAAGCTGAGCACCAAAGGCTAGTGGGTCAGTTGCAGCCGCTATTTATCCCAGAGTGGAAGTGGGATCATATATCCATGGACTTTGTTTCAGGGCTGCCATCGACATCGCATGGTTAGAATGCGATTTGGGTGATAGTAGACCGGTTGACTAAGTCTGCCCATTTTCTCCCTATTAAGATCAGCTATTCCCTTAACCGATTGGCAGAGATTTACGTCCAGGAGATAGTTCGTTCTCATGGGGTGCTTGTATCTATTGTGTCAGATCGAGACCCGCGATTCACGTCACGATTTTGGTGGAGCTTGTAGGAGGCTCTGGGGTCTCGATTATCGTTTAGTACGGCATTCCATCCTCAGTCAGACGGTCAGACTGAGAGGACGATACAAACACTAGAAGATATGCTCAATGCATGTGTTTTAGATTTCGAGGGTAGCTGGACTCAGTTTAGTCCACTCGTAAAGTTCGCGTATAATAACAGTTACCATTCCAGTATTGGCATGGCACCGTTTGAGGTACTATACGATAGGAAATGTCGATCTCTTTATATTGGGATGAGATGGGTGAGCGGCGAGTTGTGGGACCAAAGCTAATACAACATGCGTATGATAAGGTTTGGCTTATCAGGAGTAGAATCAGTGCAGCTCAAAGCCGACAAAAGAGTTATGCCGACCATCGCCGCAGGAATTTAGAGTTTGACGTAGGTGATCACGTGTTTTTGAAGATAGCTCCATTAAAAAGAGTTATGAGATTTAGTAGGAAGGGTAAACTTAGCCCTAGGTTTATCGGTCCATTTGAGATTTTAGAGAAAGTGGGACCGGTGGCCTACAGGTTAGCTTTGCCATCTTCATTATCTAGAATTAACGATGTATTCCATGTATCGATGTTGAGGAAATACGTCCCAGATCCTTCTCATATTATCAGTTATGGTGAGTTGGAGCTCAGTGACTCGCTAGTCTATGAGGAAATACCAGTGTAGATTCTGGATAGGAGAGAACAGGAACTACGTAGTAAGAAGATTCCTCTGGTAAAATTTTTGTGGAGGAATCATGCAATTGAAGAGGCTTCATAGGAATCTGAGGAACAGATGAAACAAAAATATCCGCAATTATTCCAAGAAGTTTAAATGTAATTAGAAAATGTGAGTTTATGTAATATTTCTTTGGCAGGTACATGTATGGTTTTAGTAGTGTAGTATTTTAGTTTTGAGAGGAATTTTCTTTTGGTATGCAATCTCCCAAGACTTGAGTTGTAACCACGGTATTCCTCCTCCATAAGTGAGGGTAAGCAATGAAATAAGTAGACCATTTTGCCTAAAGGATGATTAATTACGTGAATAGAAAATTTCTAGGACGCAATTTTATAAGGAGGGGAGAATGTGACAACCCGAATGAAAATGGAATTTAAATTATAAAGAGGGAGGAAAAATGGAAACGGGAACAGATGGAAAACTGCCAAGCTTCATCGAAGAACACAGGGTTTCGTCGAATAGTGGAAAACCGGGATATTTTGTCAATTTCAGCGCCCCTCTCTCTCTCCTCTCTCTCTCTCTACGACTCTCTCTCACTTCTCTCTTCGATTCCGGGCCAGTTTTACGCCGAATTGACAATCCGAAGTCACCACGACGCTCCTAGCGAAGTTCTCTACGAGTTTGCCAGAGCGGATCGTTGGGGAAAAGCGAGTTTGAAATCATCCTTGAGTTGAGGTAAGACTTTTTAAGTCAAATTAGACTTTATGGTAGTTATAAGAAATGATGTACGCATGAAAATACCGAGAGGCGGTTTGGGTTGTTCTGAATTTTATCGATGAACACAGGGCTTCGTCGACGAATTTATTAAAGGATTCGTAGACGAATATGGCAGTATAAATAGTGAAAAACCGAGATATTTTGTCAGTTTTAGCGCCCCTCTCTCTCTCTCTACGACTCTCTCTCACTTCTTTCTTCGATTCCGAGCCAATTTTACGCTGGATTGATAATTTGAAGTCACCACGACGCTCCTGGTGAAGTTCTCTATGAGTTTTCCGGAGCGGATTGTTGGGGAAAGCAAGTTGGAAATCATCCCTGAGTTGAGGTAAGACTTTTTAAGTCAAATTAGACTTATGGTAGTTATAAGAAATTATGTATGCATGAAAATACTGAGGTTTAATACTGAGAATTTTCAGTTTCAGGGTATTGAGTAGGAAATCCTACCGGGGTCAGGCTAGGATATTTTAGGGGCTTTCTCAGTAGCCAGGTAAGGGAATAAACTAAAGCAGTTATTTTTCATGCAAATTATTATTGATTATGAGTAAATTTATTTTCAGAAAAGCACATGTTATATTTGTTTATTACGAATGGAATGTACGATTGGGAAAATACTGCTATGATTTTAAGATATATATGTATGTATGAGATGCCAGAAAATTACGATTTTAGAATATAAAGTATGACTTAAAGAGCACATGTGTGGCATGAATATTATTTTACGTGAAACGTATTATGATATAAAGGATTTTACGAACAAAGCATGGTTTCAGGTATTATGAAAGGATGAGTTATTTTGTGATGATTTTGACGAATATATGATAAATGAGTTATTTTCAGAATAAATATACCTGAACGATTTTGGCGCAAGGTCATGTATTTAAGTTATCGGCACAAGGCCGTATTTATGTTATAGGAACGAGGCCGTATTTATGTTATCGGCACGAGGCCGTATCTATGTTATTGGCACGAGGCCGTATTTATGTTATCTACATGAGGCCGTATTTATGATATCGGCACGAGGCCGTATTTATGTTTTCGGCACGAGATTGTACTTATGAAATTATGAAAGATGATATATTACCATGTACTATATGTTATCAGAACCCGTATGTTAGTTTAGTTCAGTTTAGGAGCTTGGTACCATAGCTATATTGTAGATAAGATATCTACGTCAGATTAGTGCTAACCATCCCATGAGGGGATGGGAGATGGATAGCTGATGTGGATTTCAGGAGAGTGTGGACGTCCACCTGGAAGTCCGGACCAGGGTGTGGCGGGCCCATCGTACTTACAGACATATTTGATTTGGCAATGGTCGGCCAGTCATTGTCTGGTCCCGCCTTCGGGCTGCACAACCCGTCATGGGGGGTAATACATGACACCAACTAGCTATTCATCATGGGTATATTTTCAGTATTACAGTTATAACGGATGTTTTATGTACGTTATGAGTTATTAGCAAATATGAAAATGTATGATTATTCAGTATGATATGATGAATGTTTTCCCAATTTATGAAACGTACTGTATATGTATAATTACATAAAATATTCATGTTACCACACAACCGTATTTAGTTTATTTTCCCTTACTGAGAAGTGTCTCACCCTCGAACATTAAATGATGTTCAGGAAATCCAGAGAGACCGGTGGGCTAGGGCCGCCGTTGAGTGATTGAAGCTTCCTTACTAGAAGGGTAAGCGTTGAACTAGGATCGGGAGTTTTTTTTATTTGATCCTAGTGTTATTTTGACTTTTTGGAGGTTGTATATAGTAACAATATTTTGATGATATAGTAAACTCTGGTATTATGTCTTGTGGTTGGATGTTTGAGAATTTATTTTTACTGCTGCTTAGGTTTCCGCTGTGGATGACAAGTGTCTTCGTTACCCACGGGTTCGGGTTGACCATTTATTCATTATATTACATTTTATGTTAAAGAAAATTAGGGTCTCTACATGCATTATTTGGTTGAGCATATTGGTACATATCTGCTTAGTGTAAGAAGCACATTTGTTTGTACACAAAGTTTGTTATTTATTGTATTCTAAGCGTGGACCTGAAGAGGGAGACTAATCTTGTTGAATAGTCCCAGAATGGTTTAGACCCGATTAGGAAAATTAGGTGCACCATCTTGGTAAAGTGTAGTTGTAGGTTGAGGTCAGCCTTACTAATTGACCTGATTGTATATGGTGCCGCTCCACCCTTGAAGTGAGCCTTTAGTGGAATCCTTTTACTTGTGAGCTTGAGGCGAGGATGTAGGCAGTATTGGCCGAACTCCAATAACATATCGTGTGTGCAATTTATATTTCTGCAATTTGTTTACTGCACGTGTATGTTACTTTCAATAGTCTGTGAATGTAGCGCATGAATTAATTTTCACACTTTATATTTATCTGTGCATTTGGGATTGCATAGACAGACCCTTGGTTGCAAAATATTGTTTGTGGAACTGGAATCAACCTAGGAAGTTTTAAATACCCAATTCACCCCCCCTCTTGGGAATACACCAATTCCAATAGGATGTGTATAGATAACCGGGAGATAAACAAAGTGACAACTAAGAATAAGTATCTTCTTCCTCACATTGATGATTTGTTTGACCAACTCTAAGGAACATAGGTTTATTCTAAGATTGATCTCTGATCAAGGTATCATCAGGTGAAAATCAGGGCATAGGATGTTCCAAATACGGTATTCCAAACGAGGTATGGCCGCTGAGTTCTTGGTCTACCATTCGGATTGGCTAATGCTTCTGCTACATTTATAAACTTGATGAACAGGGTTTTCCATGAATATTTGGATCAGTTTGCAGTAGTGTTCATTGATGATATTCTAGTCTATTTGCGGAGTCTTGAGGAGCATGAAAATCATTTGAGACTAGTGTTTCAGCTATTAATGGAAAAAAAGCTTTATGCTAAATTCAAGAAATGTGAATTTTCTGGAGAAAGTTGCATTCCTTGGACACGTGATATCCAGGGATGGTGTTTCAATGAACCCCAGCAAAATAGATATGATAGTGAATTGGGCGAGACCGAGGAATGTTCATAAGATCATAAGTTTCTTGAGTCTGGCAAGGTGCTACCAGCGATTTGTGGAGGGTTCTTCTAGACTATCGGGTCCTCTGACACGATTGACGAGGAAGAACGTGAAGTTCGAGTGGACTAATGATTATGAGCGGAATTTCCAAGAATTAAAACAACGACTTATCACTGCTCCAATTTTAACCATTGCATCAGGAAATGATGGTTTTGTGATATATAGTGAAGCGTCTCAGAAGGGGCTAGGGTGTGTTCTGATGTAGCAGGAAAAAGTTATGGTATACGCTTCTTGGCAACTTAAGGAGTACTAAAACAGTATTTCCACACATGATTTGGAATGGGCGGCAGTGGGTTATGCGTTGATATTTAGAGGCACTGATTGTTTGATGGTAGGAACGAGATTATTACAGACCACAAAAGCCCTAGGTGCTTCTTCACACAGTAGGAGTTGAATACGAGACAAAAGAGATGAATTGAACTAATAAAAGATTCTGATTGTACAATCAATTAGCACCCAAGGGAAATCTAATGTGGTAGTCGATGTGTTAAGTCGGAAGTCAGGGAGTGAATGATGTCAGTAGTAGTAGACCATCATCAAATCAGAAAGGATCTAGGAAAGTTTGGGAAGAAATTGGTGTAAGAAATTGCTCAATATGTAGGGCAGTATTTAATATGACAGCACATAAAAGGTGAGCATCAGAGTGGCGCAGCGGAAGCATGATGGGAGCACATCATCATGGATTTTGTAATGAGGATTATTGTCAATACTTAACCCCATATTAAGGGGCAGATAGAGAGAATAATCCAGATACTAGAAAATATGTTATAGGCTTGAATGTTGGGTTTCGAGGAAAATTCTATTGGAATAAATGCTAGTTGGCAAATTTCAAGGACAAAATTTTTATGAGGGGAGAATGTAATGACCCCAAAAATAGTTATACTTTATTAAGATTTTTATCCTAAAATAATAATAAATAAATAAATAAATTATTATATTAAATTAAATAAATAAATAAAATAAAATTACAATAATAAGATAATACTTATGTCTAAGTGGGTATATATACATATATATATATATATATATATATATATTTATTTATATATAAGGATGCTTCAAGATGAAGCATCCATTTCAAAATCACCCCTCAGAACCGTGAACTCGCTATCTCTCTCTCAACGAATTTTTTCTCTCCTCAAACTCTCCCGCTCTCTCTCCTCAATTTCTACTCCAAAACTAAGCCGAATCGACGATCCTACACCACCACAAGGTCCTAACTTCGATCCTCATCATTTTAATCAGAGCAGATTTTTTATTTGGGGATCTTAGGTGTAAGAACTCGAACCATGATATATGGATTTATTATACAAAGAAGGGTAAAAAGGTAATTGCGCAGACTTCGTCAATGAGGCCATCATTCGTCGACAAAATTCAGAGACTCGTCGACGAGGGAATGCCGAGAGGTTCGAAAAAAATTGGAAATATTCGTCAACGAAACCGCTACCTCGTCGACGAGGAACCCGATGAACTCATCAACGAATCCACCCGAGTCAAAGGCTTTTAAAAGATCTTTGGGGCTAAGAAAACCATTTTTCTCTCCCTCTCTCTCTAAAACTCGAAGCTCTCTCTCTCTCTCTTTCTCTTGATTTCTTCACCATTCATTGTTGGATTCATAAATCCGACATTACTGCGTAGATTAGGGCGAGTTTCTCTTCGTGAATAGTGGATCAAACTCTCGTTTCAAGAGTTTCGGGTTTCGGACTAAAATCGAGGTAAGGCTCGATTTTCTTTTCTGATTCAAAATATGTATAGTAGTACGAATTGTAAGCATGTATTGTATTGTGGTTTATAGGTTTTGGAGTCTCGGTTCGTAGTTTTGGAGACCGTGGAGTTCGTAGTTGGAATTCGGGTTAAGGTAAGGGGATTCAGTTTATATCAGTTTATTTTCGAAATTGGGATCGGTAAGCTTGTAGGCTACGATCGTATGTATATTTTGGAAACTTATTTGGGGAAATCTATTAAGTAAAAATACGAGATTTTCAGGTTACAGTTTTTGGGAAAATTTAGGGATTTCGGGTATCATCTCTACTTAGTTTGAAAAACCGTTTGTTTTGCTTAAACTGTATTATTGAGATGAATGTTATCCATGTTTGTATAAATTGTATACTTGAATTGGAAAACGATATTTTTTGCTGTAAACCAAATAAGTGTGGTATGTATGGTTGTATGTAATTGTTCCAGGTATTTTGTAAAACAACTATGTGGCGGCTAATTACCGTACACTGATATGTATAGGAGTGTGAGCTCCAAAATGATTCCAGGTTTTGTGAAATCAGCTAGTGGTGGCTAATTACCGTACGCCGAAACAAATATGTGGCAGAAAATTACCGTATGCTGCGCCATGTACCTGTGTGAAAACCGTGGGCGAGAGTGTCCGGCTCTATATCCAAGGGTGTGAAATATCACTACGTATCCAGGCTGGTCACCGAGGGGTGTGAGCTACACTGTATTGGCAATGTAATCGCTGTGAAGTTTTGGGTTTCATGGAGTAGTTGTGTATTGGCAATGTAATCGCTGTGAGGCTTCGGATTCATGGAGTAGTTGCATACTAGTGTGAGCTACATCGTATTGGCAATGTAATCGCTGCGAAGTTTTGGGTTTCATAGCGTAGTTGCGTATTAGTGTGACGACACTGACCGTATGTTTTGGGTATTGTATGCACTGGAATGCATTTGTGAAAATACTGAAACTGTATGGAATTGTATGGAAATTTTTTCGAATTGTATCATATTGTATAGTGTTATGTTTTGCTTAAAATAACACTAGTATGCCACACACTGATATGCTTTCTTCCTTACTGAGAGGTGTCTCACCCCGAATGTACGTACAAATGTTTTTCAAGTCCATCAGGTAGCCGTGTTTAGCATCCTATCATTTGGAAGTGGGGGTGTCCTTAGCTACTACTAGTGCCTGTTAGGTACAAGTCTTTGTATCCGGGTTGTCATGATGGTTTTTGTAGACACCCGGAGTATAATTGTAATTATGGGAATATATATTCTAGTTTTGTATGGACTCTGGTATGGTACTGTACATGTATAGAAAGACCATATTCCGCTGTGTATCTGATGAGTATGGAAGTGTATGTTTATGTTTTAAGGCCATCCATGTACCCCACGGGGTCGGACCCTCTTTTGGTATTGTATCATGTATGTTTTAAAGGATACAGAGACAGGTTAGGTTACTATAATCACACTTGGGTCCCATCTGCGGGTTCGGAGCGTGACACTAGGCACCACTCTAAGGATAAGGTGAGGAGTACAAATTATGTCTGTTGTTTTAAAAATTTAACCGATTAAATTGTAGTTTATATTAGATTTTCGAAAATATTCCTCGGATTTAATTAAACTACAGGATTGGATTATATTAGATTTTTGGAAATATTCGTAGGATTAAATTAAACTGCAAGATTAGATTATATTAGATTTTTGAAAATATTCCTGAGATTAAATTAAACTGCAGGATATTTTTAAAAATATTCCTAAGATTAAATTAAACTACAGGATTGCATTATATTAGATTTTTGAAAATATTTTGGAATTAGATTAAACTGTGAGGATTTGACCAAATCGGCGTTTTAAATATGTTAGGAATTAAATTTAAATATGGAAAGTGGATCATACCCGCATTTTCTTTAGAACTTAATCGGCTAATAGGAGTGTGTGAGCCTATGGATGTTAGGATAGTAATTTATTCTGAGGTTGAACTGATTAAACTAGGGTATGTGAATACAAGGATTTGTGCGAACACCGCAGGCACTACTTTAGGATCCCTCCAGACATTTCTCTAGGAATCAGGTAAGGGGAATAAATTACGTCAAGACTTTTTAGAAATTAATTGATTAACTTAAAGTAGGATATGAATATATATTATATGTAATTTTCTGGCTTATTAGGCATATGAAAATAATGACTTTGAATTATTATATGTTTTTATGGACAAGTATTTTGTTATGAAATATTACTAAAAATCTGTGTGGCATGAGGAATGGTTTTGATTATTGAAAAATATATATGTGAAAATAAATATATATATATAAAATTTGGATCTTTCTCCAAAAAAAAAATCCCTAGTGAGTGTGAGTATGTGCGTGTGTGCTTTTTTTAAGAATGGATATAACATAAAGTACTTGAGTGTGACTATTTAAAAAAAATATATAGTTTTCAAAATTATCAAACTAAAAATTATAGTTAAATCCTAAAGATTCAACCTGTCACAATTTTAAAAATTCCAACTTTTTGTTTAAAATTTTAGTCAAAGTAAATAATTAAAATATGATTTATAATTATTTTTTTCAGATTTTTTTGACTTTAATAATTGTTGCTGCCGAAAATCGAATGACCTTCGTAAATTGTTCCTTGATGGCAACCACCTGAAAAGAATCAAGTAAGAATGACTTAGAGGACCCGGGGTGTACTCCGACAGATCACTCCGATGCCTAAGTAAGGGACTAATGGAAGGCTCTGTACTACAACATTAGAAAGAAGGGGAAATGAGTGTGATGCTTACCTCTTCTCCAAGCCCCTTTTTATAGTGATGGAGGTTGACCCTCTATCTATCTCGTATTGATGGACATTATTGTGCTTGTAGGGGGGGGGGTTACAGAGGTTTTAAGGGCATTTATGTGAAGATTTCAAGTATAATTTTGTAACCATTCTCTCTCATAAAATGTGTGTATGTTAAAGTTTGTAAGTTATGTAGAGAGGTTTAATAGTGGTTTGGTAACGGTTCTTCCTTTTGAGTAATGATATTTTGGGTATATCAGTTGCCCCCCTTTTGGTTCTAATTTTTGAAACCATTCAAAGTTTCGAATGCTTTAGAAACTATCGATCCTCTATTTTTTTTTTCGAACCCAATTCTTCATTATTCGGCTCCATCTGAGCCAAAGGGCTAGCATTCGGCTGTCCAAGTCATATTATCAATAATTTGGCTTCTTCTGAGTCATATTATTCGGCTTCTTCTGAGCCGCCTTGGTTCTTGAATCGGCTCAATTCGAGCTGCTCGTTACTGCACTTTGCATCACCCGAGTCGTTGATGCTGCTCTGGTCGATTTAGTTTGAACCATCATTTTGATCTAGTTTGTTTGTTTAGACCAGTATCCCACTGCTGTTCGGTTTCATCTGAGCAGTATTGTTGCTATTGTTGGACTAATCCGAGCTATTTTACTCCCCTGGTTAGCTTTGTCCGAGATATGTCACTTCTCTAATTGGTTAGATCAGATTCGTTCACCTGTTTGGATTCGTTCGAGTAGTACTGTTGCCCCTATAGTCTTGATCTGAGTTGCCATGCTGCTTTAGTCAATTTGATTAGGCACGTACCTCACTACTGCTCGGTTTTTTCTGAACCATATTGTTGCTTTTGTAAGCTTTGTCTGAGCTGATTTATCGCATGTCCTAGGTTAATCCGAGCCGCATCTTGTGACAATTTTTATCACTTCCTCCAAACTTTGAGCCTTATTCATAAAAAGCATGTTGGTCATTTTGGTTTTCTAAGTTGTGTTCAAGAGTTGCGATACTTTGCTGACCAGCATCTAGTTTTTATTCACCTCATGAGCTGTGCTCATCAATTGGGCTGGTTTTCGTGCCTCATGAGCTCTGCTCATCTATTAGGACAGTTCTTTGAGCCTCATGAGCTCTACTTATCTGTTGGGCTGGTTCTTTGGGTCTCATGAGCTATGTTTATCAGTTGGGCCAGTTCTTTAGGCCTTTTGAGTTATGCTCGTCAGTTGGGTCGGTTCTTCAAGCCTCATGAGGCGTGCTCATCAGTTGAGCCGGATCTTTAGACCTCATGAGTTGTGCTCATAAGTTGGGCTAGTTCATTGGGCCTCATGAGTTGTGCTCATCTATTGGGCCAGTTCTTCCGGCCTCATGAGTTGTACTCATTTGTTGGGCCCTTCTTTTTCAAGTCAGTTAGGCTTCTTCTAGTGGTCATCACCTCTTCTAGGTTGATATATTTATGGGCACGTGTCATCAGTTCTCCCATATTGACCAGGGGCTACTTCCCTAGAGAATTTTGGAAATCCTCTAGCTAAAGAGTCGTTGTCAAGGCTACTAAGTTCCAAATCTCCAGGGTGGCGTTGACGAAATGGTGCATGAATTCCTTTAACGTTTCCCTTTTCTCTTGGTTCAATGCTCATCAGATGAGCCAAATTTTTTAGTATCTTCCGGCTTCTTATGAAGTGTCTAGTGAACTTCTGCTCTATTTTAGAAAAAGATCCAATGGAACCAGGTTTCAAGGTCTGATACCATGCCTTAGCATTCCCTTTTAGAGTGGCTGCAAATGCTCGGCACATGATTGCATCTAGTGCGCCTTACAATTGCATCAGCACTCTAAAGGTGTCCAAGTGATCAACAAGATTGGATAGGCCATCGTACCCTTCTATATTTGGCATTTTAAACTTGTTAGGTAGAGGAACATCCATTACCTCTTTAGTGAAAGGTGGATCCGAGGATTTTATTGAGGACTCCCCGGAGGAGGAATTATTGCGAGCTTCCTTCATCATTTTCTCCAATTGATCAATTTTTTTGAATTTTTCCTCTAGTTTGTGTGACCGTTGTTCATAGATGCTCATGCTATTCGCATCCTCTACCTTGTTTGCTAGATCAGAAGCCCTATCAGCGACTTCTTGTGGGACTGCGACCTTCCCATCTGACTTGGGTTCTACTTGATTAGGATAAGGATCAGGTTCCTTATGATCCCTTATATGTTGTAGGATCATAGTGAACATGTCCTCCGTCCTTTTCTAAAATGCAAGGAATTCACTTCTCGTCACATTGAAATTGTCAATTGGTGCAGAATGTATGGATTGGGGTGATTGGTCATCCATAACAGGTTTAGTCTTTGAATTGTGTGACATATTCATGATCAAGGATTGGAAAAACCTCTAAAAAAGGTTCCAATAGACGGCACCAACTGTTGTTGTCGAAAATCGAATGACCTTCGTAAATCATTCCTTGATCGCAACCACCTGAAAAGAATCAAGTAAGAATGACTTGGAGGACCCGAGGTGTACTTCAAGGGATCACTCTAATACCTAAGGGTGATTACGCGTCAAAGTTGTGTAATTAAGCATTTAAATTCATGCATTAAATATTATAATTTTAATTAAATGCCATATTATGTTCAATATTTTAACAGTGAGTTCAATTTATAATATTTGAGTTTTTATTTGATAATTTATGGATGTTTGGTATCTTATTATTGTAGGATGATTTTTGGACATTAAAGTTGAAATTAAAATGTACACGGGTCATGCGTGAGAGAAACTGGGCCATCCATGCAAAGTGAACCGTGCACGTGAGGGTCGTAGCTTTTCATTAAAAGAGCCGTGTATGTGGGGTTCATGGAGGATAAAGAATAAATTGATGCAAATGGAGGCGTTGAGTGCAAAACGAAGCTAATTAGGCGATTATGGACAGTTTCGATATTTCTTCGTAATATGGGCATAACTCTCTCATCCAACCTCTGATTCAGATGATTTAAGATGCTATAAAAAGTTAAGAAAACACTCTACAACTTTCATATTTTGAGTTTTGAGAAATATGGGTTGTAGAAAGGTCAAAATTGGGCTTGAAAGTGCAGGGCAAGCCATATGCTTTTGAATTAAAGAGGAAAAGCCCATGTGTAAGGCCCATGATGTGACCACGTAAGGCCCATGAAGAGAGCGGAAACCATGCTTTGGAATGAGGAGCCGTGACTGGGAGAATTCTTTTGGAGGATTACTTTAAACTTTTGGAAAGTAGGACTGCTTTTTGGGCATTAATTGAAGGCATTGAAAAGTCAAAAAGTGGGGGCTTTTTAGTTTATTATTTCTTTAGGTTTGAAAGTAGGGTTTTTTTCTTTTGGGGTAGCAGGAGTCTTGCTTTTAGCCTTGGAGGCCATGGGCAGTAGGGAGGCTTCTCTATTCCCACGACCTCACAACTCTCTCTCTACTCTCTCATCTCTCTCTCTCTCTTCTTTTTCTTCCCTCTTCTCTTATCTCTCTCTCTTTGTTTAATTAGTTTTATTACTTGTTACTTCAATACAGATTTTAATATTTAATTTAAGTTATTTATTGCATTTAATATTTATATTTCAAGCATTGTTGGGTTATCTCTTTTTCTCTCATTCCCTCTCTATCTCTCTTGTTTGCATTTAAATTCTTGTTTAAACTATTATTGTTATTTTCAATTGTGTTTTATTTAAAGTATTTGTTGGAGTTTTAATTATTTTGGTTGGGAATATTTTCATTATTAAGTTTAATTTGTTCCTTTTAAGGTCTTTCTTAGAATTTGAATAATTGTTGAATTATGTTTATCGTAAGTTAAGTTATTTTAAGTTTGAGTTTTTATTGTGTTCTAATTTATTATTTAATTTGTTAAAGAGTTAAGTTTGTTTCTTTTTGTTGGATTTGGTTTAATCTTCGTTTGAGTTCTTGATTGTGTTAAAGTTTTTTTTAGTTAGTGTTTGATTGAGGTTGTTAGGGTTGCACGCTTCAATTACGTAATAAAGTTATCATTTTTAGGCGTTTGTTCAAAATTTCAAACGTAGGATTTATTTCCTATCTGAATGGTTAAACATAGGATTGTGTTCTGCATTTAATTTTGTTATCGTCTATCATTTTGTACATGTTTCCCATTTCTTATGTGAATTTTGTGCGTGTTACGATTATAGTTTAGATCTTGCGTCGTTTTAATTTTGTCACAAAAATTTCAAAAATCCAAGAAATTGAATTTGAATCATGTTCAGTAAACTTTTCTTTTCTAAATTTTTTTTTGGATTACACAAAATTTGGAACTAAACTGCATTCCCTATTGAGACGATTTGGTCTTTAAGCTAATTATTACACGACTAAACTCCTATATTTGGGATAGCCTTCGCACTGCTCATTTTTAGAGTGAGTCGAAGGGACTAATGGAAGGTTCTGTATTGTAACAGTAGAAAGATGTAAAAATGACTATGATGCTTACCTCTTCTCGAGGCCCCCTTTTATAGTGGTGGAGATTGACCCTCCATCAATCCGACATTGACGGACATTATTGCACTTATGGGGGTTACAAAGGTTTTATGCGCATTTATGTGAAGTTTTTAAATATAATTTTGTAACCATTCCCTCTCATCAATGTGTGTATGTTAAATTTTGCAGGTTATGTAGAGAAGTTTAATGGTGGTTTGGTAACGGTTCTTCATTTTGAGTAAGGATATTTTGGGTATATCAATAATTTAAATGAAAGAGGTTTAGACATTTCTACTCAAGCTTGAAGTTAAAAACTTTACTAATTATCAATTCGCAAAATTGAAAATTTTGAAAAAACAAGTAAAAAATTTTTGGTATTGAAATTTAATTATTTTTTAGAATGTTTATAAATATGAGTTGAAAAGCGTTCCATTTCATGTAGTAAATTATTCTTATCCATGTGGTTTTCCAAATGAATCATCTATTTAAGATGAGCAAAATAATGCAGTCTCATGATTAGGTGTGTGAAAATATATAATTACATACTTTAGCTGTTTTTGACTTTAAAAAAAAAAAAAAGGGACCTCCATAGAATTGATCTTAACAAAAAACTGAGAAAAAATTTAAAAAATTTTAAAATTTTCTTTCTGTAATAGGCCACAATTTGAGAAAATATCAGAGCATAAGCATCCATTATACAACATATAGAGTAATAGTTTTGCCTTCTCCAATGGGCAAATTAGTGAGAAAAATCACACAGGAAGTTTGCATTTAGTGAATGCAGTGACCCTTTCTTGTACACATAAGATTGTATAATGCAAAATATAGAAAGTATTTAGATTGCTTGTGAGATGAAGAAACCCCTTTGAAGGTGCAAGGTACAATTCCATTCCATCATGAGTGTTGGTAATTGTGAGGTTTGGCATTTCTTGTAGTTTTATTTTTCCTTCAATGCTTTCTTTCTTTCTTTCTTTCTTTATTTCTTTCTTTTTTTTCCCCATCTCTTGAACTTGTTGGTACAGGCTAATTTTTCATGTCTTTAAAGTCAGGAGTTCGAGTCAGACGTAAGTCGAAACTGCTTGAAGAGTAGTGTCTGGCCTTAAAAATATGTGGAAGAATTATATACCACTAGAGTTAGTGACAGTTTTGGTCCTCAGTTGAATGGCTATGGTTCAATTCAAACATTCCGCAGTTGGGGGAGCCCCTAGTGTATCGGGGGTTGCTATGTTGGTCGCACCTTACCCCCTTTATCACTTAACCAAAAATAAAAAATAAAAAATATTAAAAGCTAATATCTATTGATAAATGTATCTTAAAAAAAATGTGGTCAATATATTAACTCAATAATACATAAATTTCATTGATTCATGATTTTCAAATATAAAAGTTTATTTGTGCGAAATTGGTGTGGATCATATATTTCGTCAAACTTTTCTATGGTAGCGGAGATTAGGTAAGTTGTGATTTAATGTATTGTGAAAATTTATTGAAACACAAAGTCAACGTAGTTTATAAAATTACAATCGTAGTATCATATATATCAATATTGGTGAAATGATTTGCTATTAATTAATGTTTGTAGCTGATTTTATTATTAATCAAACTAGCTCTGGTCAAATTAAATAAAATTGGTCAGTTTAATCCAATTTTTCAAACCATAGTAATCATTCTTATCAATATCAATATTTTTTTTATCACCCAGAATTTCAATATGAATGAGCCCTCGAGACTCCTCCAAACAATACCAAATTTCATTGACATCATTAAATTTCAATATGAATGAGCCTCGAGACTCCTCCAAGCAATACCAAATTTCATTAACATCATTAAACTTAATCTTCTTGGTCAAATTAAATAAAATTGGTCAGTTTAATCCAATTTTTCAAACCATAGTTTTCATTCTTATCAATATCAATATTTTTTTATCGCCCAAAATTTCAATATGAATGAGCCCTCAAGACTCCTCCAAACAATACCAAATTTCATTAACATCATTAAATTTCAATATGAATGAGCCTCGAGAGACTCCTCCAAGAAATTCCAAATTTCATTAACATCATTAAACTTAATCTTCTTCTTCTTCTTCTTCTTCTTCTTCTTCTTCCTCCTCTTCTTCTTCTTCTTCTTCTTCTTCTTCTTCCTCCTCCTCCTCTTCTTCTTCCTCTTCGTCTTCTTCTTCTTCTTCTTCTTCTTCTCCTTCTTCTTCTTCAATATGAATGAGCCTCGAGATACTCCTCCAAGCAATTCCAAATTTCATTAACATCATTAAAAGGGTGTGACAACTTAGATCTTCTTCCCCTTCTTTTTAATCAATTCCTGTCTCGTCTTCGGTCTAATTCGTCGTCCCGGTCAAAAACAAACGAGTCGAATCTATTGTATAGCAACTTATGAAATGGAAAATTTGAATTCTTACTAGAATGATTATTTGATGCAACTATTTGTTTTACTGTAATTGTGTTAGTAAAAATACAATAAAAGATATGCATATTGATGCGCCCCATTACTCAATTTACATGTCTTATTGTTTTTCCTAAAAAATTATAGGGAGCTTGGATTTCTATTTCTATGATTTCAGTACAAAGATGCCCGTGTGCAATGAATATTGATCCTATATTTCGTTAAAAAACGGGTAATTAAATAGGAAACAATTGTGAGCATGCTTAATGCGATTGATACGAACACACTCCAGCTGAAGCATCTTTTAGGATCTTGTTTCTTATACATTAATAGATCAAGCATTTCTTTCACTTGAAAGTGGATTTGAACAATTTCAAACCTATGAGAATATTTTTGGTGCTTTTATATGCAGGTAAAGTATTAAAATCATTAGATGAGAAAATTGAACCTCAACTATTTGACACTGGGAATATGAAAGTGTGAAACCCCTTCAGATATAATGGTTTTGATTATTTTCAAGAATTGAGAATGTTAAAAGAAAGTTTGGACGAGAGAAGACGCGTAACACCAATTGGAAACATTAAACTTTATTAAAAAAGATAGATTGTTCCAAAATGATTTCTTGTGATATAGAATTTGATTACCGATACCTGTGACCAGTATCTTCACAGAATGACAGAAGAAGTTTTTCCAAACTTCAACTTATAAAAAAATAATTTTAAGATCAACTATATTACAAGAAAGATAAATGGATTGACTATGGAATCAAAAGAAAAGAACATACTGAAAAATCTTACTATAAAACTTTAATTAGTGATTTTGTATCTCAAAGTGTTAGAAAAATTAATTTTAAATAAAAATAAAAATTAAACAAAATATTAAGGGTCCTTGATTAAATCATTCGCCTATGGCACCTTATTGTAAAGAGCCGGCCCTGTGTTAGTTATGTTTAGTTTTGTTATCCTAATTTGGTTGGTTGCTAGTGTTGTTTTTTTTTTTTTGGAAGGTTTTTATGTAATCTTTTTTTTACTTATCTTGTAATCACGGTATTCTTCCGCCAAAAGTAAGAGTATATTAATAAATAAATGAAGGTACGGTCATCTTTTAATGGAACAAAAAAATGTAGTTATAAAGTTATAATGTAATATCATATAGACCAATATTGATTAAATGATTTGCTATTAATGTTTGTAGCTGAATTTATTATTAATCAAACTAGTTCTAGTCAAATCAAATAAAATTGATCACATTGATCTAATTTTTCAAACCATAGTGATCATTTTTATCAACATCAATATTTTTTTTATCTCCTAGAATTTCAATACCAATGAGCCTTTGAGACTCCTCCAAGCAATACCAAATTCAGGGAACGAATCGGCCCATAGCTTCCTTTTGTGATCATTAATGTTATTATTATTAAAAAATACTATTGCTTAAAATTTATCATAATTATTATTGTATTGTATTTTATTTATTTATTTTTATAGAAATGTGGCACCTCCATTTATTTATATATAACCCCTCACTTTTGGCGGAAGAATACCGTGACTACAAGACAATCAATGGGAGATAACAAAAGACAACACATAATTATTATTGTATATATACACACATATACATTACAATTGTCCACAATATTATTATCATAATAGGGGATAATCTTATTAAAGTAAATATTCAAATATTATGTTATGTATAATCTTATAATTTTCAAAAAAAAAATTGACAAGCAAACCAATTTTTTTTTTTTTTTAATATTACTCTAAGATTGTGTGTAATCTTATTCTTGAATATAAAATGCTCAATAAAACATAATTTTAAAATACATTTATATGAGAAAATAAATGTGTTTTTTAAAGAGTTGTAAATCGATGGTAGATTGAAAAACTAATAATAATAATCATATATTATTATTATTATTATTATTATTAACTTTTGTTTTATCATAAAATGAATGATGAAGTCCATAATTATTTCATTATACTTTATAATGTATGGGGGAAAAGGCATCATAAGATTTTTCATTTTAATGTAATATAATACTTGTGATGCTATTTTATTTTTAAAAAAAAATTGGGCAATGTCTAATGACTGCTCCTGAGATTTCAAAAATTTTAGGGATCTCCTTGGAGATTTGCCAAAAAAGATATAAATTTTCTTTTATATTTTGTGAAAAAACAAATCTTTGAAGAGAAATTTTTTGTCTTTTTGACAAATATCAGGAAAAAAATGTGACATCTTCAAAACTTCAAGGGAGATCACTGAATTTTTAAAATCTAAATGGAGGTCCCTGTCTTTTTCCAAAATCTTAGGAGTGGTCAATGTCTTTTGCCCTAAAAAAATTAATAACTTTAGGTTCCTTTTATCAAATAAGTCACACCGTGTTAAGTTCAATTTATCCATTACACAAAGAGTGTTTGGGAAGATGCAAATAATTTGTTAGTTTAACAAAACTTTATTCCAAACAAATTTTTTAATCCAAACACGATAAATTGTGGGCTTGGTCTACCTCAAATCAAAAAGATCTTTTCAAAGATGAAATCAAATATAAACAATAAATACTCCAATAATGTATAAAAAGGAACTTGTATTATGATCCATTAAAAGTTGAGACTATAATGAAAGTTGTGACAACATTAAAACCAAGCATAGATTAGTATTTGACTCTTTCAAATCAAACTTACTCTACCTTTGTATGTACGCGCTTCTTTCAATGAAACATATTTATTGGGATGGGTGACCTTTTGAGAAGTTTTCTTAAGAAATGTGTGAGTAAGAACAAAACATACTGAAAAAGACACGTATTGGTCTGTGGGGTCAGTCATTAATCCGATAAGGCCCGCCCCTCTGTTTTCTGGTCCAGGTAAAGGAGGAAAGATGCAGTGCTCCTTCGTAGACTCAGGTTGGGGTCTTACATATTGTGTTCGAGTATTTATTTTTATAATAATATTAAAATATATATTTTTATCTCTAAATACCCACTTGGTCTTTTCATTTGCATTTTTATAATAATATTAAAATATATATTTTTCATTTCACCATGCTAACTAAGTCATCATGTAACATGCAATAATCTAAGGAAAAATTTGGGAGTTAATTGTGGTCCTATAGTAACTCAAATAAAAAAATAAAAAAATAAATAGTTGATATAAGATTCACAAAAATGAAATGTTATATATCTTTCCAAACACACCCTAGATACTTCATAATTGGTTCCATTTACAAACACATCCTAGTCAAGCTTTAAGCCAAAAGGTTGGGTTTCTTTCCCAATGTTTATTAGTTTATGTTTGGGAGTGCAAAGGAATCTCTTTTGTTGCTTGGACTAGAAAGTGGCACGACTGTAGCAAAAGGCAAATTGGGGACTTTGAGGTGACTCCATAATGTTTTGTTGTAATTTGATATATATTTTTAAGGTTGTTTAATATTTATTAGAATAGAATAATTCCATAAAAATTGTTATCAGAAGCTTTTATTAATTTATAACAACAAATACAAAATGTTTATCTTTTATATATCTATAAATTCTATCATGAAAATATCTGTTCAGGTCAAAGCACAGTTGTAACAACCTGTTATTTATTTAACATTTTTTTTTTAATATAATAAATGTCATCTGTCAGAAATACTGAAAATAACATCCTAGGCTCAAAGAGCACTGAGGAAACTCTGTGTCATACATATCTAAGCAACGGTACATAAAATTAGGAACTGCTATATACAGCACAATACAATATACCAGAAAACTATACTGCTCTGCAACATATTTACAATACAAAATACCCAGTGACGTTACTACAATCTGAAGACTATCCCAAAAATATTGTTATCTCAAAAATACCTACCCTTCCCACAAAGGCAGCTTAAGTCAATCTCTAGTTGCGAGCCTGATCTACTTGCTTAACTGGATCTCCTGAAAAATGGTAAGTCACTGGGATAAGACAACTCTCAGTAAGTGGAAATATATTATTACTAGTGTGTGGCAACTGAGTTAAATAGTTAAAATACTCAAATAATACTATAATCTGAGAAAACTGATAAACTGTACAGAATATATCTATCTATCATGTAATCTTTAAAATATGACTGTGTATTTGAGTTTACTATCTGAAGGTATTGCTAGTGTAATAATATAAATTGCTGATGTGTGATATATCTGTACACAGGAACTTCTGCTACACCCTGGGATCTGTATATCATGATATATCCCCTCATAATAGGGTTGTGTGGCCCGTAGGCTGGACTTACTCTAGTCGGCCCTCCAAGTAAGTCAATCTCTATCATCCACCACTCTGTAATGATCTATGTAGATTTTGGCCACTGCAATCACTCCGGGCTACCTCAAACCTTTGTCATCGTCTAACCAGCCACCTCAACCTAGCACGCTGGGGAGATTGCAAATCTCTCCTAGCACGGTTAGACAGAATCCACATGCTATTTGAGTCATGGGGTTGCACATGTCTGAAATTAGCAACGATACCGTCCTATGCTGTAATTATATCTGTTTGTAATTTCCACAGGGATATGATATCGTGTAATACTGTATACATATATATAATATATACTCATCTTACTGCTTTTAACATGATTTCAAAAACAACCATAACACTATATTTCTGAGCTATATGATCTGAAATATCTGACTGAAATATATATATATATATATATATATATATATATATATATATATATATCTTCTATCTGTATCATCTATGCTTTCTGTCTGAACTATCTGTAATATCTGT
Source organism: Malania oleifera (assembly GCF_029873635.1). Lineage (NCBI taxonomy): Eukaryota > Viridiplantae > Streptophyta > Magnoliopsida > Santalales > Ximeniaceae > Malania > Malania oleifera. Next base: position 107,985,270 of record NC_080422.1, on the reverse strand, counting down.
ATAAAATATTTGTATATAATAGTTGAATATTCTGTACATGATATATGTGTGCTCTATATATAATATTTGTATGTTCTGTATATAATCTCTATATGCTCTGTATATAATCTGTATACTCTGTATATCTGTTGTAACATCTTGATGCTATCACTGTATAATCTGTCTGAGTGTTATGGTCTAGAAATCATGTTTTTCTCTGAAAAATACTATAAGTCTCATTCATTTCTAATATTCTGAAATATTTGAATATCGGTATATCTGAAATACTGTAAAATCTATATATGTAGGGTACTATAATAACTCATGCCACACATTTGAACAAACGTATTCTCATGCTCAATTTCTATAATTTCTGTTATAAAAAAATAATATTCATAATTCTCTAGAAAATAATCTGATATACATGTTTAAAACACTCATTCATAATCTTCTGTATACATAATAAAAATTGCTAGCATAGCATATTTCCCTTACCTTAATTCTGAAAAGCCCCTATTAAATTCTGACCCTATACCCGTAGGGTTCCTAACTCAACATCCTGAAAACAATATCCCCCAGAACAAAATATCAGTATTTCCTTACCTACAACATTTCTCATAACTACAAGGAAGACATAATCTGAATAAAATACCTTACCCTGAATTTGGGATGAATTTCAAATCAACTTTCCCCACAATTTGCTCTAGTAGACTTGCAGAGAATTTCGCCAGGAGCGTCGTGGTGACCTCGGATCTTCAATCCGGCGAGAAATGGGGCCAAGATCGAAGAGAGAAGGGGAGGGAGTTGCAGGAGAGAGAGAGAGAGAGAGAGAGAGAGAGAGAGAGAGAGAGAGAGAGAGAGAGAGAGAGAGAGAGAGAGAAGGGTTCTGCACTGAAATTTTAGTTAAAAATCCGAATTTCAGCTATTTATAGGATTGGATTCGTCGACGAGACACGTCACCTCGTCGACGAGTCCTTCAATAATTTTGTCGACGAACTTCCTCCCTCGTCGATGAATTTCTTACTGTCCCAAAAACCCTTCTCGGTATCTTCTCGTCGACGAGGCATGGCTTCGTCGACGAGGTCCCCTTATGCGCTCATCGACGAATTCCCTGTGTTCATCGACGAGGCCCTGTGTAAGAATCCTAGGTTGTTACAACAGCAGTTTGTTGTTCTAAAATTGAATTTATCGTTATTCAATGTAGTACGTGCTCGACATCTGCCTTCCATAATTCAATAGCCTATACTCTAGTAAGTCGCATACTAAACCAGTAGTATAAGAACAGTACTAACTCGATATAATTTTGAGAAAAAATAGCAGAAAAAGAAGAATATTGTTGTTGCAAGAAGAGAGGAGAGAAGAGAGTAAATGGTTGTGTCTTGCAAAGTGGTGCAAGGAGCTCTTTGTGCGTTGGCCGCCACAACTTAATTTGAAGATTTCATATAAAAAAAATTAAAAATTAAATTTGCAAAATAATTTTAGCATAGATTCAGAAAAAAATTAATATAATTTTGTACTATACTTTATCTAAATTCGTTCAAATCTAAATATAAGACACAAAATCCATGTCTCCCGTAGTAGGGTTAAACTATTTGCTCAAAAAAAATAAAATTGACTACCTACGCGTGCATGTGTGTTTAGGATGGCTGAAGACCCATTCCCTAGTCTACCTCTATAAGACACTAATTTTTATCTGATACACAAAAAAATGCAAGGTAAGGTTCTGTGCTATAAATCCATTATGCTCTCTTCCTTCCCCTAATCCAATACAAATGAGAGTTTTGTGTACTAGGTTGCCTTTTTTTTTTTTATCATGCATAGGACAAGAATTCTCACAATCAATATGTGAGAAATTACTTTACTCAATTTGTATAACACTAATGTACCATGCTCATCAATCACATGTGCATGTTTGTTTAGGATGGCTAAAGGCCCATTCTCTAGCCTACCTCTATAAGACACTAATTTTTATTTGATACCCAAAAAAATACGCAAGATAAGGCTGCGAGCTATAAATCCATTGTGGTCCGTCCCTTTTCCTGATCCAATATATATATGAGAATTTTGTACACTGGACTGTCTTTCTTTCTTTTTTTATGGCACATAGGACAAGAACTTCTCTCACAATCAATATGTGAGAAATTACTTTACTCAATTTGTAGTACACTCACATACATAATTCCAATAATATATACATCATATGTTATTACATTATATGCAAATATTAGATCCCAAAATTTTTTTCAGATGAACCAAACTTGGCCATTTGACATTTTCTACATTCAGAAATTTGTTTTTCTCTTTTTATGTTAAATTATTAAATACGGGCATATGAACTTACAGATTTTTTGTTTTTTTTCATTTGAATCTCAAGAATGGGTCAAAAAAAAATGTATTAAATGAGAGAGATAAATCATCTCAATCAATCTGATATAAGCCCGGATTCAACTCCTGTCTCGCTGAGTAAAAACCTGAATTTACCTCCTGCATTGGCTGTGGGGCTAGACTGGGTGAGAGATTAGTCTGAGTACCTCGTGACATCACCAATGATTATATATCATGTAGCTGGATGAGCCGAGGACGTCAAAAAAAAAAAAAAAAAAACAATCAATAGTAACCTTGGAATAATTAATGTAGTCAAATATTGCATGTTTGGTAATTCTAATATTGGAATGATCACATCAAGAGTCAAAAAAGAGAAATCATAGGGAGAATAAGATAGGATAGGATAGGATGCATCAGCAAAAAAGTAGAAAGCACAAAGGTAGGAAGAGAGTGATTCAATGAGTGGGAGATGGAAATTCAAGCAGCCCCCACCACTAATGTACCATCACCAATGACATCTTATTCCTCCGACCAGAGAACCAGTGCCAAACATTCTTGGTCTCATGCTTCAAATAATTGGCCTACACCACCAATACTTTATACTGGTTAAGTCAAAGTGTACTCCTTTTTAAAAGAAAAGGTTATAAATTAAGGTAAAATTTTAAGTTTTGTTTGGCATTTTAAAAATATTTTCAAAACAAAATTTTAACTTTTAATGGTTAATTTCAAGAAAAGAGAAACAAAATGTATAGAACTGGATATGAGTTGAGCCGCTCATGAGTTATTTGGTGTTCGTCTACATAATGTCTTGTTCAAACTCATTTGTTAAGTTAAATGAGCCGAGGTCGTGCTTAAATTTCGAGCTCGTCAATTAAACCAGTAGAGGTCGAGCTGATTCATGCTCAGCTTGTTAGGTTTGCGAGTTTGCTAGTTTATCAGGTTGTTTACTAATTTGTTTAGTCATTCGTTACTAACGTGTAAGCTAACTCGATATTAAACTCGTGGACTACCTCGATATTAGGCCCACAAACAAACTCGATATTAATTGAGTTAAATATGTGATTTTAAAATTTTTACTTTAAAACATATTTTTCTTAAATTATATTTATTAATTATCAATTAATTTAATTAGCTTAGTGGCTTTGTTCATTTATTTACTTCGAAATAAGCTTCAATCGAGTTTATCAATTATTTCTTAAATTTATAAATTAATCGATGTCTTCTTTTTTTATCTACAAAATATTTTAGGGTAAAATTCAATAATACATCCCGTGTTTTTTGATAATAACACTTCATCTCCTGAATTTTTGAGAACTACAAGAAAACCTCCTAAGATTTAAATTTGTTGACAAAATAAACCTTCTGATAGTACTGTTAGTCAATCGTTAAATATATGTAGAAGATAAATTTTACCCTTAATAAATTATATTTTATTGACATCAATTTTGGTAAATTAAATTGAGAAAAATTAGCCAATATAATGTCTTGAAAATTGAACAAATGAATCATAGACCTAATCAATTTTTTGAATTGTAAGATCTAATTAGTTCAATCGCTTTGGATCAATCAATTGACATCAACATGATAAAATAATTCTATTATTATTTTAATTTTTAAAAATATCTAATAATTATAATATTAAAAAATAATTGTTATATGCAATTTTCATAAGAAATAAATGACCAAACACATCATAAGACAAATAAAAAACATAGTTCAATATTTTTTAAATTCAAGTAAAATAATAAACTAAAAATTCAAAATTCATACATCATAAATTAAAATTCTAAAGTTGAATTTTAGTTCTTTTATGTATAAAATATGAATATTAAATGGATAAAGAAAACTCAAATTTATATTAATTAGTTAACCTTTGCAGTTCAATAATATTTTTTTTATATTGTTCAAATTGTTATGTTTTTAAATTTAAGATTCAACTAGATCCAAAAATAAGTTACAATTCAACCAATTGGCTTATCAAAATCAATTTTTAAACTATATTTTATTTTTTAAAAGATGGTACTTAATTTTCAAAACATATTCTATTTAAATAATAATTTTTTCAATTTAATTTATTAAACTAATGCATTTTCTTAAGTTATCTTTTCACAATTAAATAAAAATGGTAAATTTGTCATTTAATTAAGGGTAAAATTCATTTTCTTAAACATAATGTTTGACTAACGATCAACCAACGAAAGGTTCATTTATCAATAAACTTGAATTTCAGAAAATGTTTTGATAGTTTTCAAAAACTCAGAAAGGGGAATGTCATATTTAAAAAATTCAAGAAATATTGGATTCTATCCGATCTTTTATCAAAGAGATGTATGAAATCTAAAATGTTGGGAGAATATTTAGATCTATTTATAATATATTTTACACTAAGCTAATCATTTCCTCAAGTCAAAGTGTATTAAAATATTTAGAACCTTAAATTTAAGCATAATAATAATAATAATAATAATAATAATAACCAGCACAACTCATTTCCTTTATGGTGTGTGCATATAATGAGGAATTTTGTTTTTGGTGCAACATGCTTTCTTTCCTAATCTAATTTCCTTTCTTAATACGAACCATTTGCACATATTTCCTATCATAAAAATGCATATTTAGGTAGTTGTTCAAGTGATTTGTGCTTCAAAACTTTGCATAAATTAAGACTGGAATGAACAATAAGATTGTAAAGGACACCAAGTTCCTTGATTGATACTTAAAGAGGAAACACAAGCATTTCTTTCAAAAGCTAACTTTCTTCCAGTCATAGAAACTTAGTTTTCCTCTTTAACAAAAAGAAAATTATTTTGCTGGCCTTCCTTTCTTTTTGTTTTTTATCGATATAGAAGGTTTCTTATTTTTGGCTGAAAGTGTAATTACAAAATCTCTCACCCATAGTCAAGAAATTTAAATTGTGATACCTTAATAATGTGTTTGAAAGCATAGATTTTGAATTCTAAATTTGAATTTGAAGAGTTTTTTCCCCACAAATTCAGAACTTCGCTCATAGAATCCTCGTATCTTATTCGACCGCATCCTGTTTGGGTTGATGCACTTTTACACCTTAACCATCAGCTCTCCCACATCCCATTTGGGTTGATGCACTTCTACTCCTTAACCATCACCATCAACACCTTAACCGTCTCCTCTCCTGATTCGACAACTTCAGGTTTTGTTTTCACCAAGCACCAACTACTGACAAAGTGGTTCGAGAACTAACTGGTTGTTCGACCAAGAAGCTTGGTTGTCTAATACCACACAGTTGCACCAATGGCTAGACTTCTCATTCATGGAGAACAGGCAGTTTCTTGCAGAGTCCTGAGAGATGGGTTCCAACACACGGACGAGCGTCCCATGAGCTCCAAAGTTGCCTCCCAAGGGGTTGTTCAGATGGTCAGTGCATTGATAGGAGGACAATGAAAAACATATGGTTATATGACAAACATGCTCACCTTCCAACTTATGGAGACCACCTTTAACAATGATTTAAAGAAGCCTGCTATAGGGATCATCCCTATCTAATGTAAAATTAGGTATCATAAATAGGCTGGTCTGGCAGAGAAACTCCGCTTGCCCTCAAAGCAAACCCACGGACCTAGAACTGATCATACACCAACGATGACAATAGAAAGTGAGAGAGCAAATGTCGCCAGAATTTTTTTATTAAAAAAGGAAAACGCTTATCCCATGATTAGAGGAAGACACCAGGGATTCAATTTTTAAGAAAATTACTCTTTAAAAACCTGGGAAACAACTATAGAGTAACAGTTAATCCACCCTACAGATGTTATGAAACAAATGAGAAGATGATAAAACATGTGTTCAAAATTTAAATGGGTAGAGAGAATGCTTGAGTTTCAATAAATACATTTGTGTGCATTTGAGGAAAGGCAATAGACATGCAGACACAAGACTATTTTTTTGGAATTAAGGCTCCAAATTGGTAGTATATGTCTTCCCCAAAAATGTGTCATACTTCTCAAGGTGCCCAAGCAAAAGGAACCAACTAAAACAAAACATCATTTTGTCAAAATATCACATAAGAAACTCTCATTCCACATATCAAGCAGGTTCATCCAGAATCCAGAGACCACATTAGAATTTTAGAGATATATTTCCCAACACAGGAGTCATTTTTATCAAAAAAAAAATCAACATAAAGCAATAAATAACACAACTATTAAACATTGCCATCCCTTTCAGAATCTGTGTTCACAAAATTTCCAAAACTTCATGATATAATTAACAAAGAAAGACATAAGAAAGTCTATAAGAATATCAAATCATGAATCCATTCAAAGCTGCAAAGATCTCTCACAAAATAGTTAAACCTAAGCCAACACTTATCTCATCATGGAACTAAAAGACAAACTTCACATGGCTACAAAAGCCTTCTTCCCACCTCCGCCTGAAGATCCAGCGGGAACAACTTTCAAAACATTGAACCTGACGGTCTTTGACAATGGCCTGCAAGAAATGATAATTCACAAACAATATATGAACGATTAGAATAGATAACCATCTGCCGATCCAGCACTTCATATGGACAGAAAGGATAAAAAGGAAAGGCCTTTTGAGTAAAAGATTGAACCTGCACTGGCCAATAATAACATGATCTCCTTCCTTCACACGGAAACAAGGTGAGATGTGTGCTGGAATATTTGAGTGTCTCTTCTCATATCTATAATCATAAAAGAGGGAAAAAAGTGTCATCCTCTCCTTGAGAAACAGTTCGTTGCAATTATCCCTGTGGTTTCTGATCTTTTCAATTTGCCTCACCAAAATTTTGTAAGTTTCATTGTAAGTCCGGTGGTTTGGAATAAAGTCAAAATGTCATCCATCCAAATTGATGAAGAAAGCATGGATTACACATCTCCCAAGTTTCCTACTCAAACTAACTATATAAGTCTACCACTTGCATCATTGCTCCCACACTTGTACACAGAAACACTACATCCACTTCAGACTCCAATACTAACAGAAGTTCATGATGGCTATGACTACATCCACGAAGTAAACTAATAACCAAAACTCACTTTTTTATCAAAAAAAATATCACAAAATATCAAAATTAAATGAAATTAAAAAGTTCCACATCCCTTTGCAAAAACTAAAAACATACTTGACCAACATGTTTCCACCCCTTAATAGGACAAAAAAAAATTAATAGAATTTTGCTCTAGCCCAAAGTTCAAGAAGGTTTAGTGATTTTCTTTTTCTTTTTTGCAAGGGATAAATTGAAATACAAATACAAATAATCACACTGGCAAAAAACCAGGGAGGCAAATTGAAAATAACCTAAACTACAAGAAAATAAAAGTGTATTTAGCACCAAAAAACAAACATATCCCATCATAAACAAAACAGAACGTGCCTTTGATATTTCTTGACATAGTGAAGATAGTTTCTACGAACAATAATGGTCCTCATCATCTTGGCGCTATGGCAAGTGCCAGCAATGATACGACCCCTGATTGAAACATTACCAGTGAAAGGACATTTCTTATCAATGTATGCTCCTGTTACCAAGCAAAAAAGAAAGGTCTCAAATTACCAAATTGTTTGCTTTCTGAGAACAAAAAGATTCTAAAGATTCAAGAATTCCTTTACAGCCATAGAAGTAAAAGAAAAGTGCATATAAGCTATTTCAACAAAAAGAAACCTTGGGTCAAGAAAATGATATTAGACTCAAACAAGGACTCCTGGAAGTGCCTTATAATCAACAGGACTCAACCTATCTATGATTCATTAATCTGAATACTACCTGATTAACTTAACTAGGAGTGCAAAAAATCTTTCATATTTGAGTCCCAGCAATAAAGCAAAATTACAACGGACAGTATTACAACATTATAAAAATCAAAGTTATAAGGCTAATGAGAACCTCATCATAATCACCATCCAAAGTTTTAAATAATAGTAGTGAATAGCACAGTGCAACAATAAGAGGTATGGTAGAATGCAAGGGTAGAAATGTTAGTGTAATAGAAGCAGGTCCAACAGCTCAGAATATTTTTAAGACATATACAACCTTGCCTATATGATGCAGTAGCAGCAACAAGGGAGATGAACAGACAGCAGTAAGGGTACTGCCAGGGGATAAATTGGGAGAGACACATAGGAGATGTGGAGAAGAAGAAGAAGCAGAAGAAGAAGAAAAATAAGGAAGAAGAAATGAAGAACAAGTTCACTTCAATTTTCCTATTCAATTTTTTTTTTTTTTTTGTGGGGGGGAGGGGGGGAGCAACACATGTTCACTTCAATTTTCCTATTCACAAAAACTTTCACATAGCTTTGACGCAATTTATAAGAAATTACACATTCACTCCCAAAGATATAAGCAATTACAAAACAACCTCTAAAGCACACATATATTGCAAAGAAACCCCCAAATACACAGAAGCCTACGATAAATAAACTGAACACAATTAGATAGGACTCAACAATCCCTTGATCCTATTCTATAATAGGTTCCAGATTGGGTCAAAATTATCCACCCAAATACCCGCTTCAATATCACTATACCAGGAAATCTTCCTGATTTAAACCATAGCCTTCCTGGTAAAAATGTTCATGTACTTTTTGTCCTTCAGTTCAACCTACCGAGAGTCCGTTTAGTATAATACATATTCCTATTGCTTTTAAAAATTCTACACATTGGATGCTTGTATGTTTTCATTACTTTATGGCCATAAAACAAAACAAATTCTTTATTAATCAAATAAGAAAATTTATAAGTAAATCGCAGATTATGACAATTATGTGGTAAGTAAATTAATAAAATAGAATAGATTAGACATGTAATAATTTACACTATTAATCTACTAGGCAGAAAATAAACATAAAAAATTATATAAATTGCATTATTTTATCAGCTAAAGTGCTAACATTTTAATGAAGATATACCAAATTTGTCATTAACTTGCAGTCATATTATGCAATCTAAAATATAATCATGATCGCAAAACTTATTATACCACTTATAAAGATTGCAAAATAAATAACAAGAAAATTGTGTAACATTGTCATTATCTTCTCCCCCTCCTCTTCAAATAACTAATCGGTATTATACTAGGTAGAAATAAGGGAAAATAAGAAAAATATGAAAACTACTTTTAGCGTTCTAATGGTAGCGCAGGACAGTTGTGACCCACTGCAGCTACTATGATTTTGCTCATCTTGGATCATTTTCACTATAAAGTAATGACAAGGCCACTGCCTCACAATAATCAAGGGCCATAAAGGGATAAAATTCACAAGAAAACAAAAGCTCATTTCACATCCTTTCATATCATAAAATACTTTTAACATGCCCAGTCCCCCTTCAGAGATTTAGTTTTCCGCCTAACAAATGACTTCAACATTCAATATTCTAGTTGAAAGCTGACCCTTATGATAAAATGCAAATGCAAGCACACAGATTGCTAACATATGGCAATTCCGACTAAAAGAATAAGCATCGACCAATATGCATATATGTACATAAATGGAACCTTCAATGGCTTCTCTGGGTGTCTTGAATCCCAAGCTTTTTTCGCTAACAAATGAAGTTACCATTAAATATTCTAGTAGGAAGCTGAACCTTACGATAAAATGCAACTGCACCAAACAGATTGCTAGCATATGGCAATCAAAAGTTCAAGCAAACTGATCCAACTAAAAGTTCAAGCAAACTGCATATATGTACTTAAATGGCACCTTCAATGGCTTCTTTGGGTGTCTTGAATCCCAAGCCAACGCTCTTCCAGAAGCGATTGCCACCTTTTCCAGGACGCTTCCCCTTCCCAGATTTCTTCGAGCTGTAAAGATTTTAACCCCACATTAGCTCGCAGGAAAAGGCAAATCAAGCATAAAATAAGACAGCATAAACAAAATGAAACAGATGAAAATCATTTCTTTTTTTGGTTTATTTTACCATAAGAACACCTTGGGCTGCTTCAGAAATGCCTTCTCAGTCTAAAAAAGAAACACAAACCACAATATGAGAAAACAGTTTGAGATAACAGCTAAAACATCAGAATCAACTTAAATAAAACAGAAATAAGCACAGAGAAGCAAAGAGAAGAATCCGTGTGCAGATCCTACCTGTTCCGCCATGGTTAAGAGCTCTCAGAAAGAGTCAAGGAAGACGGGAGGCAGTTCAGGAGCGGAAGAACAAAACGAACCCTAATCCTAGTTCTAACGCTAGTTCAGGAAGGGGCGAACGCTTTCGGTGCTTTTAAAGCAGCAGTCTGAATGATCCAGCCCGCGCGGGCAAAGAGAAACGGGTCGGGTCAATCATATTTGCAAGAGTTTTTTTTTTTTTTTTACAAAGGTAACAAATTTATTTTAAATCTTAGATTTGAATTTATATTCAATTTAAATAACTTATAATATAAAATTATATTAGAATTTATCCTAATACACTTTAATCCGAATTCAAAATGTGAAATTTTTGCGTTCAAATAAAATTATATATTGAAATTGACCACATAGATCTTATTTTTATGCATGAAAATTTATTAAAATTGTGTTCAAAATTATTTTTAAAAATATATTTTATTTTACCAAATTAATGAGAATATTTAATTTTTGGTTATTAGACATGAATAGATCTTCTTTCTTATTTTTTTTGTAACAAAAATATTAAATAAAAATAAAAATCAAATATAATAATTATGATAGACTTGGTTTGACAAACCAACCAAGCCTAAACACAATTTCTGAAAATAAATAAATAAATCAAAGCATTTTACTAAATTAACCTCATAGTATATAAGATATAATAAAATTTATATTAATATATATAATTATAATAATTACATTACTATACAGTATTATATGACATAAGCGAAATGCAAATTTCAAACTAAACTTTGTTTGAAACATTATATCCTAAAATCGACCGTATTTGAAAAAATCATAAGAATCGAGATGAACTCATGTCTAAAAGCAAAGACTTTTATCAAAACAATAAAGTATTTTATGACTGGTTGCATGCACATTTTTCATGTGAAGATGTAATGTTTTAAAAGAGTTAAAAAATAATTTTAAAAAATGTTCTATGTGATTTAAAGCAAATACAAATTTTTGATATTTAAATCAAACTATATTTTTAACTCTTATGCTTAGTTATTGAAAAATATATAAAGAAGAGTACTACGATATGTTTGAAAATATGAATTTTCAATCTATGATTTAGATTCATACAAATTAAAATAAAATTTAATATATTTTTTATTATATTTTATTCAAATTCAAAATCTAAATTTTTAACTCCCAAACACTAGCTTAATATATTTTAAGAAAAAAAATTATACAAGAAAGGAGAGCTTCATCAATCACTTCCTTTTTTTGTTTAAGTTAGTTCTCTCTAATTTTGGCTTGAGAATGCCCACTTCTAGTTCCTTTCGTTTTCCTTTTTCCTTACTTTTCTTTTACCTTTTTACCAAACACAACATTAGGCTACTCTTTCAATATAAAATAATTTTTAAAAAATAAAAAACTAACAATACCATCAACTTAGCCTTAAATTTCATTATGTTAATTTTGTAAAATCACTTTCTACAATGACCATCTCTTAATTTTCCAAAAAGAAATCCATTTTTCTACATCAATCCAAGATTTCAACTAATCAACTAACATAAATAATTAAATTTAAAAAATAAAAATAACAAAATGACAAACTTACCATTCTAACCAACTATTTAGTAGGAATTATATAAATAAAATGTAATAAAATTAATCTTTACATTTTCATGTTCACCACATAGTTTTTCGTTATATTCCACTTTCAACACATTTCATTTCAGCAAACCTGATATACACTAAATGCATCAGTGTCAAATAGTCAACTTACAGCATTAAGACACAGCTACAATCAAGGTCACCATCGCTCAAGAACAGTTGCCCTGAAGGGGTAAACCCCATATAAACCAGAGCAATCCACGCTCGGGCCACAAACAGCTATTGTCAGTTTTTTAATGGCTAGAGCGATTCACGCATGCGCCATAACTCGTCAATAAATTGTCATACACCCTCAGGTCAACTTCTGCCACTATAAATAGGGACTTGGGCGAGAGGCCAAGGTAACTCACTCTTAACTCACTTTACTGTTGTATTCAACATCTTTGAAGTGTTCCTTTACTTAGGCATCGGAGTGATCCCCTGAAGTACACCCCGGGTCCTCAAAACCTTTTTTTCTTTGACCATTTTTCAGGTCATCGGAAGTCGGAGAGCAACGTCACAGGTCACCGCCATTTTTATCCCGCAACAGTTGGCGTCGTTTGTGGGAATCGCTTCTGAGAGGTGCTCATCTTGCTTCTGACCTCCAATTCTCGAATATGACAACAACCCACAACTCAAGCTCCAGCCTTGCCGCTGGTAAAGAATCACCCCAATCCATTCATTCCATGCCTGGAGATCATTCGGGGGTCACCAAGGAGGAATTCCTGGCTTTCTAAAGGAGAATGGATACCTCCCAAAAAAAGATGGAGGATATGTTCAACCTACTCTTGCAGCAAAAGAGTAAAGAAGAACATATCCCCTACCAACAATAGGTCAGCCCCGGTTCACCTAAGGAAGTAGAGAACCCGAAGGAGAGTGAGGAAAAAACTAACCTCACTAAGAAGGTGGAAGACGCGAACACTGTAGGAGTAAACAAGCAAAGATCGAATGAGTTAGAGGAGAGGATCAAAAAAATAGATCAAATAGAGAAGATGATAAAAGAGGGGCGAACCAACCCCTCCTATGTGGAAACCTCTTTAAAATCTTCGGAGCCACCATTCACCAAAGAAGTGATGGAGGTCCCACTCCCCAACAAGTTCAAAATGCTGACTTTCGAAAGGTATGAGGGTTTGACTGACCATATCAATCATCTGGACACCTTCAAGGTGTTGATGCAATTGCAAGGCACACCTGATGTCATCATGTGCTAAGCATTTGTAACCACCCTTAAAGTTAGTGCCAAAGATTGGTACTGAACCCTACGGCCTGGAACGATCGGCTCCTTCTCTGAGATCAGCAGTTTACCGGCCATTTCATCAGCAGCCAGAGAATTGTCAAAACTTCGGCTCATCTGATGAGCTTGGTTCAAGGAGAATGAGAGACATTAAAGAAGTTCATGCACCACTTCCTCACTGCAATCCCAGAGATTCACAACCTGGACATGGGAGTGGCGTTGGCAGCCCTGACCACGGCCCTCCAGCCAGGAAATTTTTTGTACTCATTGGGAATGAAGCCCCCAATGTCACGCCCCGAACTCGGCAATGGGCCCTAGGGTGTGATGTAGTTACCTAACCTGCCCCTGTATCATACAAAACACACATGATATTGCACAATGTAAGGGTCCAACCCCGTAGGGATCCTGTACACCCTAATCACATTTACCAACACAGTTTACGCAACGGAAAATAGTCAAACAATTACAACATTTCATACCATACCAAAGTCTATACAAACCCAACATTTAGGTCCCATAATACAAAACAAAGTCCCGGGTGTCTACAAAACCTAGCACGACAACCCGGCCATAAACCAGTTCTTACGCTAGTACTAAACGCAGCTAAACCGACAACCACGCTCTCAACACTAGGACGCTAGTTTCGGCTACTCGAGGGACCTGAAACACATTTGTATAATCGGGGTGAGACACCTCTCTATAAGGACGAATCAGGTTATATCAGTGTGTGGCATATGAGTGTTACTTTGACATAAAACATAACACAATTCCAGTATTTTCTCAATGCAGTTATAGTATAATCACAATATAGTCCTAGTATATCTTACAAACACATGATCCATATCCAGTGTCGTCACACTCTTCGGCCTTAAGCCGGTCCGCATTACACGGCATCCCTGACGTATGCCGTAGCCCCAGGCTCCCATGGGTTGCCGGTACAATATCTGGTGATCAACCGGTATAGAAATTGATATTTCACACCTTCCGCCTACGGTATTATACCGACCCGTTTCCATATCTAAGCCTTCGAGGATAAGTCGGCACGCTTCGACTATCATCAATGTTCGGCCTTATTCTGACTCGACATTTTCACAAAACTTGGAACATTTTGGGAACTCATGTCCCTATAACTCATTTCAACAAATCATAGCCTACAGTACACAACTGGTTCGACCTTTCACAAACCTGGAACATTTCAATAAAATAGTTCATTCCACACTTATTTGGTAAATACATAATTACGATTTCAAGAATACAGTTTAAAAACAAGTCAAGGTACGACCATCTCCAATATTTATATAATTTCTATTGGAATCCGATCTTCCTTAGACCCTACGGAATTTGCCTTCATGATTACCCACAACATTTCTTTATCTAAGCCTCTGGCACTTCTAAGTAACCAATTAAATCATACGTGTCACATAGTTTTGCAACATAAACAAGTATTGAATATACATAAAAAATAATGCTTAGTTATTCTATTTTTACCTGATGAGGCATGACTGTGGGTTTGATAGACAAAACATGAACCATTTTTGAAAATATTTTTCATTTTAACTGCGAAGGGTCTGTTATGATTATTCTTTTCATTTTTAACTTTGATTATAACTCTAGAATAATCATCCATTTCTTATTCTAAGTAGATAATTTTTAATATCTTCTTAATATTTCTCTTTTCTAATATGGCATAATAATCTTTTATCTCTCCTAATTGCTTTGCCAATCTTTTATTTTCCTTTTTCAAGATCATTTTTTACTTAAATATTCTAACTAGAAGTTTATGCATTTTCAATGAAACATTTTCTAGCTTTTTGTAAGAAGGCATGATTTCAGTATTCATTTCACCGCTTGATTCATTACAAAAATTATTACAATCATTTTCACATGAATCATTGTATGCATCATTGTCATGATTATAAAATGTGCTATCAGATAATTCATCACACAATTTAACACAATCATTATGTGAATCATTACATGTGTCATCAGCAAGATTATCACAACATTTAACAGATGATTCATTAAATAATGTGTTGCAGGAATCAATAGATGAATCATCACATGCAATATTAATTAAACCAGAAGGAGATATACACCTCCTCGTTGGTTATTGTGGTTAGCTCATGATCTACCACTACCAGATCATTTGATCTTGGAGCTTTTGGAGTGGCAATCTCCTTTTCCTGGGTCTTTCCATATTTATATTTCCAGTTTATCCTAGATTTCCTGTACACTTTTACAAGCCATAATCTCAAGGAAAATGTTAGACTCTAAGGCACAGTATAGCATATGCATGACATTAGAATTAATCAAGTTAAATTCATTTTCAAAAATTTATGCACAATTCCTTTAGCAATAACTTGCCAAGCCTTCTAATCCGTTGTTTTTATAAATACATTCATTCTAAATTTTCAAGCAGTGTAATCAACACCACAAAATAATGGAGGACTGGAAGGTGATCATCCCTCTCTGAATGGGGATACACCAACTCGAACCATTGCGATCTTTTGCAAAAACATTTAAGTCTATGCAACGACGCTCTGATACCAATTGTTAGAATTGGTGTATTTCCAAAAGGGGGAATGAATTGGGTATTAAAAAATTTATCTCCTAGGTTCAACTAAATTAGCAGTATAACACAACCTAAGGTCTGTCTATGCATTCTCAAATGCGCAGATAAATATAATGTGTGGAAATTAAATCATGCGTAGCATTCACAGTCTATTGAAAATAATATACATATGCAGTAAATAGATTGCAAAAATATAAAGTGCACACACGATATGTTATTGGGGTTCGGTCAATACTGCCTACATCCCTGCCTCGGCTCGCAAGCCCGACGATTCCACTACGGCTCACTTAACGGGTGGAGTGGCATCAGTTACAACCAGGTCAAATTACTCGGGCTGACCTCAACCCTTACAACCTCTCCTTAATGGGGCGGAGAAGACCCTAACAACCGATCCTTGCACACCCCCTCAGGCCACGCCTGGAATACAACAATGAATATAAAATTTGCGTACAAATAAAGATGCTTCTAAAACAAGCAGATTTGTACAGATACGCACAAGCAATAACCAAAGCACTTCAATATGATAGGAAATATAAGCTTAGTGAAGATATATGAAACTACTCTCAATATAATGTCAATATGCAATCAAAGTGTGAGAGTGAGTTTAGCAAAATTTCTTTGAACAACATATATATATCAACCACAAATAAGGTTTCAAAGATTTTTAAGAGTATAATCAAAGATGTAAAGACTCACAAGCTTAAGAAGGTTTCCCCAAAAATGAATTTATGAATTAAATCACTGGGGAAGACCTCTTAGCTTACTCTCACAAAAATCAACAATCAATTCACGTATTTGAGAGTATAAGCACGTATAAACAATATGGGGTATCTAACAATACTCTCACCAAAGATGTTTTAGCAAAGGAATGAGAATGGGCGGAGTATATGGGCTTGTATGGAAATGAAAGGCATAAGAAATTTCAGAGAAATTTTTGGCTAATGATTTTCCTAATCCATTGCTTAATCTTTCTAAATGAAAGAGTATATATAGACATACTCAAAATTATAACCGTTGGGATATAAAGGGTATTATTAAAAATATTTAATGAATTTTTAATCCAATTTACCCTTAATTAACCTCAGTTATCGCGGTTAAAAATATGGCAACCCGAGAGTTTAGATTGTCTGGACCTCAGGGTTGGTCGCCCAAACACTCACAATTGGAAAAGTTGAATTTTCAACTTCGGGTGCCCGAGGACAGGTCCAGGTGGCTGAACCAAGGTGATTTTCCAAACACTTGAGGTTCGGTCCCCCGGTTCTTAGTTCAATCTGCTGAACTTTATGATTTGGTCGCCCAGGGTAAAATTGAACTTAGTATTCGGGCGCCCGGGGATGGTAGAAAGTGTCAACCTTTATGTTCGATCGATCGAGAACAGTATGTTCAATTTAGGTTTGGTCACCCGAGCCTCAGTCAACATGTTGACTTTCTACTAGTTCGGTCGACCGAGGCGTTTTCAACGCGCTAAGTCCGGTTGCCCGAAGCCCTTTCAAACTTAAACCTAAGTCCTATTTTTTAGCATAAGTTACCCCTGTTTGCATATGAGTATAACTTTTAAGATATAGGGGATTTGTCATGTGGTGTGTAGAGACCTATGGTCAGTCTATGACTTAAGCTTTTTAATTTAGCCTAAAAACCTGGCGTCGGTCGACGAAGTCTTTTCTATGGTCATTAATTTCCATATGGTCATTTGAGCTTATAGTCCTACCATGCATGCCATGCATTAATTATTACAGACCAAGAATTATTACAAACTCAAAGAAAAATAGAATGAAATACAATACAACTTGAAACAAATAAGAAACTTCATGCTCTACTCTTTTGCAATTTCATGGATTACGCTAAATGGTGTGCGCATTGTAATACTTTTCGACTTCCATTTCTTATCTGTCATCCATGCTTAGAAAAATGAACCTGTTTATACACTTAGTACACATATGAGATACAGTGGTTTGTCATAATCAAAACAGGGATTAGACTCAAAAAATCAATAAGAAAGAGACATCATAAGATTTTTCATTTTAATGTAATATAATACTTGTGATGCTATTCTACTTTTTAAAAAATTTGGGCAAAAGACATTGACTTTTCCTAAGATTTAAAAATTTTTAATGACCTCTCCTGAAATTTCAAGAATTCTAGGAATCTCCCTGGAGATTTGCCAAAAAAGATACAAATCTTCTCTTGTATTTTGTAAAAAGACAAATACAAAGTTTTTATCTTTTTGACAAATCTCTGGGAAAATTTGTGACATTTTTTAAACTTCAAGGGGTCAATATATTTTTAAAATTTCAAGGGAGGTCCCTGCCTTTTTTCAAATTCTTAGGGGAGGTCAGTATTTTTTGCCCTAAAAATTTTAATAACTTTAGGTTACTTTTATCAAATAAGTCACACCGTGTTAAGTTCAATTTACAAATTACACAAAGAATGTTTGGGGAGAAACAAATAATTTATTAGTTCAACAAAACTTTATTCCAAGCATAATAAATTGTGGGCTTGGTAATGACTACCTCAAATCAAAAAGATCTTTTCAAAGATTAAACCAAATATAAACAATAAATATTCCAATAATGTATAAAAAGGATGTAGAGACTCGAAAATTTATAACTATTAAAATAATTAGGAAAGATAATAAATAGAATAAATAAATAAATAATAAGGGGAAAAGGGAAAATTTTAAAAGAAAAAGGTAGCAAACCTCGTTGACGAATCCTTTGATTTTGTCAACGAGTGTTCTTCTAGGGATCGTCAACGAAGTTCAGTCCCTCGTTAACGAAGATATCTAGAGAGAGTGAATTTCAGATTTTAGGTTTCGTCGAAGAATGTATCCTCTCGTCGAAGAATTCCCTTCTGTGGTTCGTCAACGAACACTATCTTCTCGTCGACAAAGCCATGTGACAACATCGTGTATAAGAAGATCTGAGGTTACTTCTCTACGAAGAAATTCATTTATCTTCGTTTTTCTCTCTCTAAAATGCCTCTCTCTATCTTCGCTCTAAGATTTCGGCTTAGATTCAGCCTGAATCAACAAACGGGAACCACTACGGTGTTATAGGGGAGATTCTCTACACATCTAGCGGAGCAGATTTCTAAACTAGGCTTTTCAGGAATCACTCCAAAGTTGAGGTATGGGTTAGGATTCCTAGTTTTGGGGTTTTAAATGTTTATTCAAGGTTTATAGGTTGAGAAAATGTTGAAATGGTAGGTTATTTGGGATTTATCTGATTAAATTAGGGTTTTTGATTTAGGGTTCGGGTGAGTGCCGCAGGCTGATATTTTGGGGTTTCTACTGCCATAGTTTAAGAAATCAAGTAAGGGGAATATATTAAATCAGGATTTTTGAGGAAATAACTGGTGAAAAATGGAAATATTATGTATATATGTAAATGTTTTTCTAGCGAGTTTTGAAAAGCCAACTGTTTGAATTGTAAGTTTTTGAGCCTAGGGCTGTGCTACTAGATATTATTTATGAAAATGAAAAGTTAAAACAATAGATTTTCTAGATAATGGTGTAAGAAACTAAATGTGTATTTTCAGTATATGAACGATGATTATGCATTGGCTTATTTTACAGAAAACATATGAAATGTGTTGTTGAATTGTGTGGCATGAATAAAATGAAGTTTTTGTGTTGAACTATGATATATGTATGAGATGCAGGAAATACTAGAAATGTATTGAAAATTAAATATGATGTGATTTATTTTTCATGTGTTTTAAGAATGTTAAATTACAATGTATGGTTTGAGAACTCCGATGGACCAGAAAATGGCACAGTACTGTTGCAGATATGTATGGTAGCGCTAGTGCACCCCCACGTCTTAGATAGAGTGTGGAAATGGGATGGTTGATTGTGCTGGGAAGGGTAGTGTCCCCCTGGAGTCTAGACCAGTATGGGAACAACCAATCAAACCTACAGACTGTAAAATGTGGTTGATTTAACTCTAGAAGACCAACTAGGGTTAAGACCAGCCTTCGGGCCGCACAACCCATCTTGGGATGGAAGCATAACTATGATTTTTCACCAGTATAGAGGGTTTTAACGCATAATTGTTATTTTAATCATTGATACTATGAGAACAATGGATATGGAAATAGAATATATGGGAACAACATATATAAGAACAATAGACGGGAATGATATGAAAATAGAATATGTGAAGGCAGACATGGATACAAAAATGAGAAATGTAGAATATGAATGTGAATGTAATGAATAACACAGAGATAATAGCATAAAGAGTAATGTAGTAAAGTATTATCAATATTAAATATAGTAGTATTATATGAATATGGGGGCAAGGTATACTCTTCACCCGAGGGCTTGCTAAGAAAGGCGAGTGCCCTGATAGGTATATGATGTAACTGTGGGTTGCATAACGTATTAGGGCAGAGGAAAGCTACCTATATATATAATGTACACAAACCTCATGATAGTCACACAATGATTTAATGTATTCCATCCTTACTGAGATGTGTCTTACCCAATAATTGAATTTCATCTTTTCAGGACCTCCACGAGATTAAGCTTAGAGAGTTTGGGGTTATTGTAGCGTTTTTGAGATAGAGGGTATAGACTTTTGGATGTGTATATTTTTGGGTTTGTTTATGTTTTTTGAGTTGTACAATTGTTGTAACGACCTGCTTATTTTACTATATATTTTTTTTTCCTTTCATAATATTCAATATAATAGTTCTTGGAGATTCATAATCTACCTGGACCCAAGGGTACTAGGGTTACACCTGAAATACAACATTGATTCCTAAGCAGCAAGAAAAGTAAAATCACATACATATTAAATTGTCCAACTAACTCGATACCATAATTTACTACATCCATCATATGAATACACACAATCCCAAAATAACCAAAAAGAGTTCCAGAGTCGGCCCCCAAAAATCCGTCTGACCCTAGCAAAATACTTACCCTTCAAATAGGGTAGATCAGCTGAATACTATCATTATGGAGCTTTATCTACTCTCCTATTTGGGGCTCCTAAAATGTTTATATAATTGGGGTGAGACACCTCTCAGTAAGGGAAAATAAACTAATATCAGTGTGTGGCAACATGAGTGTTTTCGTGTTATACGTATAACAAAACATGAGCATACTTGATAAAATTGTCTGTATCATATCTGGGAAAACATATATAATCATATCATGGTATAACATACTGAATTTCCATATGTATAAATCATCTCATATAATAATACGTAGAAAACATCAAAGCGAAAACTCTAGCTGGAGTCATATTCCTCTACTAGCCTCCACATGGCGCCTGATAGCCTCCCCGATACAATCTGGGAGCAGGAGCAACATCTGGTGGTGTAGGGCAATCTCGTACCAAATGTCCCTATCTACCGCAACGATAGCAAATAGGTCTCCCTACTTGAAACTCTCTCTAGTGTCTCCTCCAACAAGTTTGACAAACAGGAGAATTATGCACCATCTGAACCTCACGACCCCTAATCTCCTACCTCCGACCTCTGTCATAGTTTCCTCTCCTCCACTAACCCTGCCTAAGACCCTGCTGGTAGCCTGAAGGCGTAGATCTCTTATTTTGTCCTTGTTCCTCTACGTCCATACACTCACTAACCTCAGCCAAAGCTGTTATGTCAACTAACTCAGCAAAGTCTTGTATTTTTAGCACTACCACCTGCTTGTATATGCCTCGCCTTAACCCTCTTTCGAACTATCTCGTTTTCTTTACCTCATTAGGAACAATATATGGAGTGAAGCAAAAAATCTCTATAAACTGCGCCACATACTGCTAAACTGGTAGTTGTCCCTACTTTAGATTAAGGAACTCTTCCATTTTAGTTTCCCTGATAGTGGCTGGGAAATATCTGTCAAAGAACAAATTCTTTAAATCAATCCCATGTCATAGCTATCGGCATCATCCTCCACTGCTCCAGGGAAATATCTGTCAAAGAACAAATTCTTTAAATCAATCACATGTTATAGCTATCGGCATCATCCTCCACTGCTCCAGAAGTCTCACAGCAGTCCACCACCTCTTCTCCTCTCTTGTCAGTTTATAGGTGGCGAAGAGGATCCTCTGTTCCTCCGTGCACTATAATGCGGCCAAGACTTTCTCGATCTCCTGCATCCAATTCTCTGCGGTTGTAGGATCAACTCTTCCTGAAAATTCCAGAGGATTTATCTTGGTAAACTTCTCTATCGTGCACCCATGCCCTGTAGATGGACCTCCCTGCTCTCTAGAGCTCCTAGCAATCTCAGTCATAACCTGCTGAGCCACACTATGTTGTACCGCATCAGAATCAATCCCGCCTACACTCGAGGGCCCTGCTCCATCACTACCACTCGCATGGGCACTGCCTCCTCTAGGATCCATCTTGAAAAATAATAAACTTGATTTAGAGACCTTACCCTTATAATTTACTCACCTAACATAGTCCCCTATCTTAATATTCCCATCTTATTTCCATATTCAGTCCTACATTCTAGGAACACAACTCGCCAATAGTTTACTATGGTTTTCCTGAAATCGTCATCCCAGGAAAAACACAAAAACCACCATGGAAGTCCTGCCTCTAGACTGTAGAACAAATCCTTAAATCCTTTTCCTATATTCTAGTATTGTTTCCGCTATACTCTAAAGTCTACAGAACCTAGCAACCTAGGCTCTGATACCAAACTGTAACGACCTACTTATTTTACTATATATATATTTTTTCCTTTCATAATATTCAATATAATAGTTATTGGAGATTCATAATACACCTGGACCCAAGGGTACCAAGGATACACCTGAAATACGACACTGATTCCTAAGCAGCAAGAAATGTAAAATCACATACATATTAAACTGTCCAACTAACTCGATACCAGAGTTTACTACATCCATCACATGAATACACACAATCCCAAAATAACCAAAAAAGTCCTAGGGTCACCACCCGAAAATCCGTCTGACCCTAGCAAAATACTTACCCTTCAAATATGGTAGATCAGCTGAATACTATCACTGTGGAGCTATAACGACCTAATTTAATAAAGATTTTTTTCCCTTACATATATACTATGAAATATCATTGCTTTGGTACCTATTATTATTATAAGTCAACCAATATCTCGGTCCATATAGGACCCATGAAAACTGTGCAACAACAAACAACCTAAGCGACGAGAAGCTGTATACATTAAAAACATATCCACATATATATTTACAATACCAGAGTGTTAGAATATTCCTCAAGCTGTACATACACGACTATTCCCAAAATACCCCCAACTGCACTATGGTCAAACAACAATAATCTCCCCTCTGATAGGGCAATACTGTAGCCCCCTTTACCTGCGAGTCAGATCTACTCGCTTAGCTAGATCACCTAAAAATTATTAAATCATTGGGATGAGACAACGCTCAGTAAGACAAAATATGCTATCGCTAGTGTGTGGCAAATGAGTTACTTATTTATAAAATCTGATTTAGTAATACCATGAATAACTGAATCTGAGAAAACATGTATAAATAATGTACAGTATAGATTATACCTATGTTACTTAACATAACTATTCTTATAAATTTTCTATTTATAATACTTCTATTATTCATAATTACATCTACTGTTTCTGTAAATTTGAGTATACGTATAATAACTGAGAAAACTTCCCTAAATGGATAACTGTATGTCATGATTTAACCCCTCATGACAGGGTTGTGTGGCTCGTAGTCGGGACCTATCCTGGCTGGTCAACCAGAATAAGTCAACTGAATTCCGATAGTTAGATCAGCCTCCTCAACCCTTATTTAAAGGGGAGTCTGTCCACAACGTAGACACGATCGACTACTGAATACCACATACTATCTGGGTAATGTGGTTGCACTCTGAACTAAATATAGTTACGACACCGTGCTCTGAATACTAAGATGAATCTGGTCCATCAAGGTCTGATACTGTATAATACTTATATGTATAATTATCTTACTTTTTACCATGATTCTTATACAACTGAAATAACCATAACGTTGTATAAACTGATCTGAATAAACTGTAAAAACTGAATATATGAGATATCTAAATAACTAAATTATCTTATTAACTAAAATAACTGAATGTAATGGCTCTGAAATCATGGCATTCTGAAAATGTTGAAATCATATGTTTTTATACACATACTGTAAATCATGGAATCATAAAATATATATATATATATATATATATAAATCATGGTATTCTGAATATTTTACTAAATTTCTATTTACATGTATACTGAGAATTTATCATTCTATAGAACATATACATTCCTTGTTTTTTTTCGTCTAGCATACTGTAAAACATGGTATTTGGAAACTGTATAAATACTGTACCAATCTGTTCCAAGCTTATGCCACACAATTAAATATTAAGGTTCTCGGACTCTGAAACTATATTTTCTGTTATACTAATATTTTATGGTCTGAATAATAATCTGGTAAAACATATAATTTATACTGAAATCATACTAAGATTTCCTAGCATAGCATATTTCCCTTACATGATTACTGAAAAGTCCCTATTACAGATGGTATGATACCCGCAGGGTTCCCAGTTAAACACCCTGAAAACAACATTCCCCAAAACAAAACTTCAGTATTTCTCTGTGTACTACATTTCTTATAACTACGGTAAAGCCAAATTTCGAATAAAAGCCTTATCCTAAAATTGGAATGGAATTCAAATCACTTCCACCAACGATCCACTCTAGTAGGTTTGCAGAGAACTTTCCCAGTAGCATCATGGTGGCCTCATATCGTCGACCCGGCAAGAAACAGGTCCGAATTCGAAGAGAGAAGGGGAGAGGGACGTTTAGAGAGAGAAAGGGAAAACTCCTACGCAAAAATTCTACAAAAATCCAATTTTAAGAATACTTATAGCCTCGGATTCATCGACAAGACACGTCATCTCATCGACGAGTCCTTGAAGAAAGTTCTTTGACGAACCTGAACCCCTCGTCAACGAATTTCAAATTGTCAAAAGCCCCCTCTCAGTATCTTCTCATCGACAATACGTGTCCTCATCGATGAGACTCTCATGTATTCTCGTCGACAAGTCCCCTGTGTTCATCGATGAGACCCTGATTAATTTCCTGGGTTATTACATTCTCCCCTCCTTATAAAATTTCATCCTTGAAATTTACTATCTGTGTTAAATACCATCCCTTAGAGACAAACGGTCTGCTTATTTTATTACTTACCCTCACTTATAGCGGAGGAATACCGTGATTACATTCAAATTTTAGGGAGATTACAATTATAAAAGAAAATTCTCCCAAAACCAAAATACTACCTATCATATACTCTACATTACAATTACACTGTACTAAACAAAATAAAATTATCATTACTTTAACTTACACATCACTGTTGTAGCCCACTAAACAGGTGGGGGTATTTTTGTCTGATTTCATCTTCAAGCTCCCAAGAAGCTTCTTCTACCACGTGATTATTCCACAGGACTTTTACTAGTGGTATCTTCTTACTGCGCAATTCCTATTCCTTTTTATCCAAGATCTGCACTAGAGCTTCCTCATATGTAAGAGCATCACTGAATTCTAATTCTGCATAACTAATAATATGGGAAGGATTTAGGACGTATTTCCTTAACATAGAAACATAAAATACGTCATGTATTTTGGATAGAACTGGTGGTAAAGTTAGTCAATAGGCAACTGGCCCAATTTTCTCAAGTATCTCAAATGGGGCAATAAACCTAGGGTTCAACTTACCCTTCTTCCCAAACCTTATAACTCCCTTCAGTGGTGCTATTTTCAAGAACACATGGTCCCCCACTTCAAATTTTAATTCCCGGCGGCAAGTATCCACGTAACTTTTCTGCCAACTCTGTGCTACACTGATTCTATCTCAAATAAGTCGAACTTTATCATACGCCTATTATACTATTTCTGGCCCCAAAACTCGCCTCTCACCTAACTCACTCCAGTATAAAGGAGAAGCACCTCCTACCATAAAGCGCTTCATTAGGTGCCATGCCTATACTAGCCTGATAGTTATTGTTGTAGGCAAATTCCACTAGTGGCAAATATTGGGTCTAGCTACCCCCAAAATCCAATACGCACGCTCGTAACATATCCTCGAGTATCTGAATTGTTCTCTCTGTCTGACCATTTGTCTAAGGATGGAAAGCGGTGTTGAATGCTAACTGAGACCCCAAAGCCTCCTATAAGCTCTTCCAGAATCATGATGTAAAGCATGGATCACGGCCTGAAACTATAGATACCGGTACTCCATGGGGTCAAACAATCTCTTAAATGTAAATCTCTGCTAATCTGTGCATAGAGTAACTAATTTTAATAGGTAGAAAATGACCTATTTTCGTCAGCCTATCCACAATTGTAATGACCCAAAGAATAATGGTATTTAAATATTAAAGAGAGAGGAAAATGGAAATTAAAAAAGGAGCACAACAAGCGTTCGTCGATGACGTGACATTTTGGGCTTGTCGACGAGAAAATACCGAGAGACTATTTGACCATCTCTGAATTTCGTTGACGAAAAGCAAATGTTCGTCAGCAAACGACCTTCTTGACCTCATCGACAAGGTGACATGGCTCGTTGACGAAGGCCAGTGTATAAATAGGCCCAATCTTCATTTTATGGCCGAAAATCCTACGAGAATTTCTCTCTCTCTCTCGTCACTTCGTCCCTCCTCCTTTCTCTATAAGATCTCGGGCCGGATTCTCACTGGTTAGACGATATGAAGTCACCACGACGCTCTTGGAAAAGTTCTCTACAAACCTACCAGAGCGGATCGTTGATGGAGCTAATTTGGAATCCATCCCAAATTCAGGGTAAGACTTTAATTTAGTATTTGGCCTTCCCTACAGTTGTAGAAAGCGTAGTACGCATAGAAATACTAAATTTTTGTTCTGGGAGATGTTGATTTGAGGGTGTTGTACGGGGAACCCTGTGGGTGCAGGACAAGGATATTTAGGGAGTTTCTTTACAGAAATCAGGTAAGGGAATAAACTAAAGCAGTTACTTTTCCATGAAAATACTATTAAATTACTAGTATATTTATGTTCAGAAAGCATGTATTACACTTGAGTATTATTAAGAAAATATTTATTTGGAAAAAATACTGCTATTATATTGAAATGCATGTATTAGTATAAAATGCCAGAAAATATGATTTCAGTGTAGAATATATGGTCTTATTCAGAATTGTGTGGCATGACTATCATTTTATGTGAAAAGTATTATGTTAAGGCAATTTTATAGATAAAGTATGTTTTCAGAAAATATGAAATAATGCAGTACATTACGATTTTGCAATACATGATAAATAACATGTTTATTCAGATTATTATTTATAAAATATTCGACACAAGACTGTGATTGATAGCCGGCGTAAGGTTGTATATTATGTATGATCTTGCTGCAAGGTCGTATTTATGAAGTGTTCGGTGCAAGGCCATAGATATGAAAGTAATCGACACAAGGTCGTATGTATTTATGTTATTATAGAAAATGTTATCAATCTTCTTACATTAAACTGTATATTATCATGTATTATATATTATTAGAACCCGGATGATAGTTTATTTCAGTTTCAGGAGCACGGAATCGTAACTATACAGATCAGATTATTATGTTTCAGACTTGTGCTAACTGCCCCTGCTAGTAGAGGGGGTGGGAGATGGATAGTCAATGTGGCTTTCAGTGTAGAGTTGTAAACGTCCACCTGACAGTCTGGACCAGGGTGTGGCGGGCCCATCGTACTTATAGACATTTTTGACTCGGCAGTGATTGGTCAGTCATTGTTGGGTCCCGCCTTTGGGCTGCGCAACCCGTCATGGGGGGTAATACATGACATTAGCTAGCTATTCATCTTGGGTAAATTTTCAGTATTATTAGCTATACCAAATAGTTCACGAATAGTACGATTTATTAGAAATATGAAAGTATATGTTTATGCCGTTATTAAATGATTAATGTTTTCTAATATGTAAAATGTACTGTATATCTATATTAGTATTAAATATTCATGTTGTCACATAACTGTATTTAGTTTATTTCCCTTACTGAGAGGTGTCTCGCCTCAACTAAATTAATTTTCAGGAAACCCAGAAAGATCGGCGGAACGAGGCCGCTGTTGAGTTAGTTGTGCTACCTCGCTAGGAGGGTAAGTCTTGAACTAAGATCAACAGATTTTGATGTGGGAGCCTAGAAATATTTTTGGACATATTGGGGATTGTATATGAATACAGTATTACTGTGGATTGTAGTTGACTCTGGCATTATGTATTTTATGATTTGATGGATGTAATTTATATTTGCTGTTGCTTAAGTTTCCGTTATGTATGACAGGTGTGTGTCCTCATTACCCACGGGTTCATGTTGATTTTGTGATATGTGTTTAATTATATGATAAGTAAGCAGGTCGTTACAATAGCTACCCAAATGGCATTCTGACCATGCAACGCCGACAGTAGCCTAGTAACAAAATCCATGGATATGTGGTCCCACTTCCACTCGGGGATATAGAGTGGCTGTAACTATTTTTTCGGCCTTTGGTGCTCTGCCTTAACCTGTTGGCATGTCAAGCACTGCTGCACAAATTCTGCAATCTCTCTCTTCATACCACTCCACCAGAAATACTATCGTAGATCACTATACATTTTCATACTGCCAGGATGAATTGTGTATAGAGATTTGTGAGCCTCCTTTAGAATCGTTCTCCTAGTATCATCATTCACAGGCACACACAATCTGGTGCGAAATCTTAGAGCCCCATCGTCAGAAATGCTGAATTCCTCTCCCTAATTATCCTGTACTCGGGCTATTACCTCTGCTAATTCTGGATCATTCTCCTAAGTGGCTTTAATCTTTTCATATAGCATAGACTGCACAACCAGGCTAGAAATAAATACTTGAGGATCATCCTCCACTAACTCCATGTCGAGCCTTTCCAAGTCCATCTGAATTGGGTGCTGAATTACTACAGCTAACTGCGCTGTACCCCCTGATTTACGACTCAGTGCATCAGCCATTACAATTGCTTTACCTAGGTGGTAGCTGATGGTGCAATCGTAATCCTTGACAAGTTATAACCATCTCCTTTACCGCATATTCAACTCTTTTTGCGTAAAGAAGTATTTTAAACTCTTATGATTAGAAAATATTTCACATCTCTCATCATACAAGTAATGCCTCCAAATCTTCAGTGTGTATACCACTACAGCCAATTCCAGATCATGGATAGGTAATTCTTTTCATATTCCTTCAACTGCCTAGAAGCATACGTTACCAACCTACCATGTTACATCAATACACAACCGAGGCCTTTCAAAGATGCATCACTGTAAATTACATAACCATCCCCTCCTAATGGAGTCGTCAATACTGGTGCAGTAACGAGCCGCTGCTGTAATTCTTGAAAACTCTGCTCACATTCTTCATCTCATGCAAATCTGACATTTTTCCTAGTCAACCACGTGAGAGGCCCTGATAAGGCTGAAAATCCCTTAACAAATCGATGGTAATAGCCTGTCAGTCCCAAGAAACTTCCGACTTCCTGAACGTTCTTCAACCTGGTCCAATTCACCATCGCGTCAATTTTACTAGGATCCACGGAAATACCATCCCCTGAGATCACGTGACCCATAAATGACACTTTCTCTAGCCAAAATTCACATTTACTAAACTTGGCATACAACTTTTTCTCCCCGAGCATCTGCAGTACCTGCCTTAAATGCGCCTCATGATCCTCAAAATTCCTCGAGTAAACCAGTATATCATCAATAAAAAGCACAACAAACTGGTCTAAATACTGGTGAAAAACTCTATTCATCAAGTCTATGAACACAGTTTGGAATACACTCGTGTACCCTGGAGCTGATCAAACAAATTATTTATATGGGGTAGAGGATATCTGTTTTTAATAGTGACCTTGTTTATCTCCCTATAATCAATAAACATCCTCATAGACCCATTTTATTCTTTACGAACAACACAGGAGCTTCCCACAGTGATACACTGGGTCGTATAAATCTTTTATTTAGCAAGTCTTGCAACTGATCCTTTAATTCTCCGAATTCAGCTGGAGCCATACGACAAGGAACCTTAGAGATCGATGCTATCCCTAGAGCTAAATCTATAGCAAAATCTACCTCACAATTGGGAGGCAACCCAGGTAGCTCTTCTAAAAAAATATTTGGAAATTCCCTTACCACTGGTGTATTGTCAAGTTTCAATTCATTTTCTGACACCTCCTTTATAAAAGCCATAAACCCTTGACTTCCGTCCAGGAGCAGTCTGTTTGCTTGCAAGGTTGACACTGAGTGCGATGAAGCACGTACACGTGAACCAACAAATCTGAATTCTTACTCGCCAGGGGGTCTAAAAATTACTTCTTTCTAATGACAATCAATACTGGCGTAATTAACTGTTAACCAATCCATACGCAATATTACATCAAACCCACACATATCTAATACAATAAGGTCAGCTAGTAACACTCTCTTTTGAATTTCTATTGGATAACCTTTGAGCACTATTTGACAACGCACCACTGACCTTGATGGTGTAGCTACTGACAATTCCACATCTAAATACTGGGTCTCATTTTCAGACAATTTGATATAATAGAATAGTAACAGTACCTGTAACTACATCTAGCGTAGTCTCAGCATCACTCGGCATCAAAGCATAAACCGTCATTGGGGCTACATTCCTCTGCTGGCCTCCACGAGGCACCTGATAACCTTCCTAATAGGGCCTAGGAGCTAGGACTTGGATCGACTGTCCTGGGCATGCTCGTGTCATGTGGACGGGTCTCCCACAACAATAACAAATATCTCTCCCTACCCAGCACTCCCCCAAATGTCGTCTCCCGTACATCTGATATACTAGGTAGGTCTGCATACCCTAATTCTCATGAGATCATACCTTCTGCCTCTGATCTCCCATATCACGACCTCCTCTCCATGGCCCCCAACTTAATCCTGCTTGAAAACTCTAAGGCGTGGGTCTCTTTCTCTGACTCTGAGCTGCAATACCTCTCTATATGCCATTCTCAATAATCGCAACCCTATCTACAACCTCCACAAATGTCTGAGCCCAAAAACCAATCACCTACTCAAACAAGTTCTACCTTAAACCTTCTTCAAACTTCCTTGCCTTTTTCTCTTCATCTGGTGCCAAACGTAAGGCAAATCGTGACAATTCAATAAATCAAGTTACGTACTGAGATACTGTCATCTGCCCCTGAACTAGGTGCATAAACTTTGCGGCCTTTGCGCTCTGAACAATAGTAGGGAAGTATCGCTCAAAGAACAACTCCTTAAATTAATCCCACGTCACTGGCACTAGACCCGACCTTTGCTCTTCAATCAATCGCGCTAATCTCCACCAGCGTTTCGCTTCTTCTGTCAGCTTAAAAGGCTGCAAATACCACCTTCTGTTCGTCCGTACATGGAAGCACTACCAACGTCTCCTCAATGTCCTGGACCCAATTTTAAGCCATAATCAGATCAGCTCCTCCAGTAAAAGATAGGGGCTTCATCTGCGTAAATTGCTCGATTGTGCAGCTACGCTCCCCTGAGCTCCTGGCCATCTCAACCATCACTTGTTGGGTGACGCTACGCAATACTACATCAGTATCTCCACCTCCCATACTGGAGGGTCCTGGTCTGTTTCCCCTAGTGTTCGTACCACTGCTTCCTGGGTCCATCCTGAAAATAAAGAACACACTTTAAAGACCTATCTCCCGTGCAAAACCCATTCTATTTCATTCAACTGAAGTTCCATATTCACACTTAACTATCTACCCCTAATTTAAATTCAAAATCAGATCCTATAACCCAGACACACGACCTAAAAATAGTTTACTATGACTTTCCTGAAATCGTCACCCCAGGAAAGACACAGAAACCACCACGGAAATCTGATACTCAGATCACAGAACAAAACCTCAATCCTTTCCTATACTCTGGTATTGCTTCTGCTGTACTCTATAGTCTACAGAACTTAGCAACCTAGGCTCTGATACCAAACTGTAACGACCTGATTTAATAAATATTTTTTTCCTTACATATATACTGTGAAATATCATTACTTTGGTACCTATTATTATTATAAGTCAACCAACATCTTGGTCCAGATAGGACCCATGAAAACTGTGCAACAAAAAATAACCTAAGCAGCAAGAAGTTATATACATAAAAAACATATCCACATATATATTTACAATACCAGTGTCAAAATATTCCACAAGTTGTACATACACGACTATCCCCAAAAAATCCCCAACTGCACTAGGGTCAAACAACAATAATTTCCCCAAATACTTACCCTCTAATAGGGCAGTACTGTAGCCCCGTCTACCTGCGAGCCGGATCTACTCGCCCAGCTGGATCACCTAAAAAATATTAAATCACTAGGATGAGACAACGCTCAGTAAGACAAAATATGCTATCGCTAGTGTGTGGCAAATAAGTTATTTATAAAATTTGATTTAGTAATACCATGAATAACTGAAACTGAGAAAGCATGTATAAATAATGTACAGTACATATTATACCTATGTTACTTAACATAACTGTTCTTATAAATTTTCTATTCATAATACTTCTATTATTCATAATTACATCTACTGTTTCTATAAATTTGAGTATATGTATAATAACTGAGAAAACTTCCCTGAATGGATAACTGTATGTCATGATTTAACCCCTCATGACAGGGACGTGTGGCCCGTAGGCGGGACCTATCCTGGTTGGCCGACCAGAATAAGTTAACTGAACTCCGATAGTCAGATCGGCCTCCTCAACCCTTATCTGAAGGGAAGCCTGTCCACAATGTAGGCACGATCGACTACTGAATACCACATATTATATGGGTAATGTGGTTGCACTCTGAACTGAATATAGCTACGGTACCGTGCTCTGAATACTGATATGAATCTGGTCCATCAGGGTCTGATACTGTATAATACTTATATATATATATATATATATATATATATATATAATTATCTTACTATTTTTCCATGATTCTTATACAACTGAAATAACCATAACGTTGTATAAACTGATCTGAATAAACTGTAGTAACTGAATATTTTGAGATATCTATATATATATATATATATATATATATATATATATATATAAATCATGGTATTCTGAATATTTTAGAAAATTTCTATCTA
The DNA here is from genome assembly GCF_029873635.1 of Malania oleifera. Taxonomy (NCBI): domain Eukaryota; kingdom Viridiplantae; phylum Streptophyta; class Magnoliopsida; order Santalales; family Ximeniaceae; genus Malania; species Malania oleifera. Next base: position 107,952,277 of record NC_080422.1, on the reverse strand, counting down.
TATGTATACTGAGAATTTATCATTCTATAGTACATATACATTCCCAGATATTTTCCATCTAGCATATTGTAAAACATGGTATTTGGAAACTGTATAAATATTGTACCAGTCTGTTCCAAGCTCATGCCACACAATTAAATATTAAGGTTCTCGGACTCTGAAACTATATTTTTTGTTATACTAATATTTTATGGTCTGAATAATAATCTGGTAAAACATATAATTTATACTAAAATCATACTAAGATTTCCTAGCATAGCATATTTCCCTTACCTGATTACTGAAAAGTTTCTATTACAGCTGGTCTGATACCCGCAGGGTTCCTTGTTAAACACCCTAAAAACAACGTTCCCTATAACAAAACTTCAGCATTTCTCTGTGTATTACATTTCTTATAACTACGGTAAAGCCAAATTCCAAATAAAAAGCCTTACCCTAAAATTGGAATGGAATTCAAATCACTTCCACCAACGATCCACTGTAGTAGGTTTGTAGAGAAATTTCCCAGGAGCGTCGTGGTGGCCTCAGATTGTCGATTTGGCGAAAAACGGGGCCGGAATCGAAGAGAGAAGGGGAGAGGGACGTTTAGAGAGAGATAGGGAAAGCTTCTGCGCCAAAATTCTGCAAAAATCCTATTTTAAGAATACTTATAGCCTCGGATTCATCGACGAGACACGTCATCTCGTCGAAGAGTCCCTGAAGAAAGTTCATTGAAAAACCTAAACCCTTCGTCGACGAATATCAGACTGTCAAAAACCCCCTCTTGGTATCTTCTTGTCAACAATATGTGTCCTCGTCGACGAGACTCTCATGTATTCTCGTTGACGAATCCCCTGTGTTTGTCGACGAGACCCTGATTAATTTTCTGGGTTATTACAAGAGCTTTATCTGCTCTCCTATCTGAGACTCCTGAAATGTTTATATAATTAGGGTGAGACACCTCTCAGTAAGGAAAAATAAACTAATATCAGTGTGTGGCAACATGAGTGTTTTCGTGTTATACATGTAACAAAACATGAACATACTTGATAAAACTGTCTGTATCATATCTGGAAAAACATATATAATCGTATCATGGTATAACATACTGAATTTCCATATGTATAAATCATCTCATATAATAATACATAGAAAACATCCTAGATGGTTAGTTGGTTCGTGTCATGTCTTACCCCCACATCACTGGATTATGCGACCCGAAGGTGGGATCTGACAATGGCTAACCGACCACTGCCGAACCAAAAGCAAAAGTCTATAAGTACGATGGGTCTGCCTCTACTAGTCCGTACACCAGGGGCGCCAACACTACAATAAACCACATCGACTGCCAATCTCCCACTGCCCCATATGGCTAGCGGTAGCACTAACATATCATGATTGTGATCATATAGTTACGGTACCATGCTTTGTAAATCAAGTCAACCAGGTTCTGATAACATATAACATATTCTAAATAATGATACATGACTATTTCATCATAGTAATTGTAAAATTAATCTCATCATAAAATTTTGCATATCATATCATAAAAATCTTCGCCCTGTACGCTAGTATTGCATATCATAAAACTTTTGGTCCATACGTCGACATATCATGTAAAATTCTCGGCCCGTACGCTGACATATCATATAAAACTTCGGCCCGTACGCCGATATATCATATAAAATTCTGTGTCAGTATAACATTTTCTTGGAAGTAGTAAAAACATAATATTCTATCATTATAATTTTCCATGGTAAATTTACTTATGCCACATAAATTAAATATTAAACATATTTCTTATCAACAACATTATTTCCAACATAATTCTACAATATACATATTTATCTAAAATTTAATACTATAAAATAATGTACACATTTCCATAAAAATCCTGACTTAGTTTATTCCCTTACCTGATTTATGGAAAAGCCCCTATAAAGTTTAATCTTACACCCACAGGGTTCCCCGTTCAACACCCTGAAAACAATATCTTCCTGAATAAAACTTCAGTATTTCTTCGAGTACTACAATTCCTACAACTGTAGGAAAGCCAAAAACTGAATAAAAACCTTACCCTAAATTTGGGATAAAGTTCAAGATAGTCCCACCAATGATCCACTCCAGTAGACTTGAAGAGAACTTTCCCAAGAGTGTTGTGTGGCCTCAGATCGTCAAACCGGCAAGAATCCGGCCCGAAATCTTAGAGAGAGGGGGGAAGGGACGAAAATGTAGTGAGAGAAAATGATATTTGCCAGTTTTTGTGCTGAAATCTGGATTTAACTAGGGCTATTTATACACTGGCCTTCGTCGACGAGATACGTCACTTCATCGATGAGGTCATAAAAGAAGTTCATCGACGAACACCCATTCCTCGTCGACGAAATTTAGAACTGAATATAGCCTCTCGGCATCTTCTTGTCGACGAGACACGTCACTTCGTCGAAGAGTCCAATAAGTGACTTCATCGACGAACTCTTCGCGTTCATTGACGAGGACCTGTTATGACCCCTTTTAAATTTCCTTTCCCTCCTTCTTTTATTATTTAAATACCATAATTCTTCGGATCACTACAGTTGTGAATACTGAATACTAGTTGTTGGAAGTAAATTTTTGAGATGTATAAATGTAGATACTCTGGTATATTATTGAGGACTTGTTATTATTTCTACTGCGTAACTGTTATAGAGCCAGGTACAGGTAATAGAACACGTGGCACCTAGGCCCCCAATTGACGGGTTCGGGGCGTCACAAGGTGGTATCAATGATATATTTCAAATAACACTCTGAACCCTAATTTCGGGTTCGGGGTTTACAAAGGAACTTGTGTGCATGCGTTTCTTTCAATGAAACATACTTATTGTGTTCGAGTATACATTTTTATGATAATATTAATATTAATATATATATCTAAATACCCACTTGCTCTTTTCATTTGCATTTTTCATTTCTCAAAAAATATTTTTAAAAAAATTAATAATAATTCATCTTTCACCATGCTAACTTATTCACCATGTAACATGTAATAATCTAACTTCAAAGGAAAAGTTTGGGAGTGCATTGTGGCCCTACAACAACTCAAATGAAAAATAAAAATAAAAATTGGTTGATATAAGATTCATATAAAGGAAATGTTATATATCTTTCCAAACACACCCTAGATACTTCGTAATTGGTTCCATTTTCAAACACATCCTAGTCAAGCTTTAAGCCAAAAGGTTGGGTTTCTTTCCAAACTGGTATTAGTTTTATGTTTGGAAGTGCAAAGGAATCTCTTTTGTTGCTTGGACTAGAAAGTGGAACGACTGTAGCAAAAGGCAAATTGAGGACAATGATGTGACTCCATAATGTTTTGTTGTGATTAGATATTTTTAAGTTTGTTTAATATTTATTAGAATAGAATAATTCCATGAAGGAAAATATTATTATCAAAAATTTTTATTAATTTATAACAACAAATACGAAATGTTTATTTTTTATATATCTATAAATTTTATTGTGAAAATATCTGTTCAAGTCAAAGCACAGCAGTTTGTTGTTCTAAAATTGAATTTATCATTATTCAATGTAGTATGTGCTCGACGTCTAGCTTCCATAATTCAATAGCCTATACTACCAGTAAGTCCCATACTAAATCGGTAGTATAAGAAGAGTACTAAATCTCGATATAATTTTGAGAAAAATATAACAGAAAAAGAAGAATATTGTTGTTGCAAAAAGAGAGGAGAGAAAAGAGTAAAGGGTGGTGTCTTGCAAAGTGGTGCAAGGAGCTCTTTATGCATTAACCGCCGCAACTTAATTTGAAGATTTCATATAAAAAAATTTAAAATTAAATTTGCAAACTAATTCCAGTATAGATTTAGAAAAATATTAATACAATTGTATACCATATTTTATCTAAATCCATACAAATCTAAGTGTAAGATACAAAATTCATGTCTCTAATCATAAGGTTAAACTATTTGTTCAAAAAAAATTGACTACCTACATGTGCATGTGTGTTTAGGATGGTTGAAGGTCCATTCTCTAGCCCACCTCTACAAGACACTAATTTTTATCTGATACCCAAAAAATTGAAAGGTAAGATTATGTGCAATAAATCCATTATGGTATTCCCTTCCCCTTATCCAGTACATATGAGAGTTTTGTGCACTGTACTGCCTTTTTTATTTTTCATCATTCATAGGACAAGAACTCTCACAATCAACATGTGAGAAAATACTTTACTCAATTTTTAGTATGGTAATGCACCATTCTCGTCAATCACACATGCATGTTTGTTTAGGATGGCTGAAAGCCCATTCTCAAGCCTGCCTCTATAAGACACTAATTTTTATTTGATATCCAAAAAAATGTAAGGTAAAGTTGCGTGCTATAAATCCATTGTGGTCCATCCCTTCTCCTTATCGAGTATATATATAGTTTTGTGCACTGGACAACCTTTTTTATTTTTATCATACATAGGACAAGAACTTCTCTCACAATCAATATGTGAGAAATTACTTTACTCAATTTGTAGTACACTCACACACACATAATTCCAACAATATATACGTCATACGTTATTACATTGTATGTAAATATTGGATCCCAAAAAGTTTTCAGATGAACAAAACTTGGCCATTTGACATTTTCTATATTCAGAAATTCATTTTTCTCTTCTTTTTTCTATTGAAATGTTAAATTATTAAGGACGGGCATAGAGAATTTTTTTATTTATTTGAATCTTGAGAATGGGTAGAGAAAAAAAAAAGGTATTAAATGAGAGAGATAAATTATCTCCTATAGTGTAAATCAACCAATCAGATTTGTATTGATCAAATACATAACCAAACAATCAATAGCAACCTTGGAATAACTAATGTAGTCAAGCATTGTGTTAGGGGTTGATAGTGTGACCTCAGTTAAATGGGGAGGAGAGATGTCTTCACTTGCCCTCGCTAGGGATTTTTATACTGGATGTTGAATAACTCTGATGATGACTTGTGTGGCTGTCTTGGTGATTGAATATGACAACTAGTTCCACATGTCATTGAGTATGAAGATCGCTTGTCTTTATGAATTCATTATTGTTGGAACTGATATTTCATGTCTATGATGGCTTTCGGACATCTCTCGCGTGTTCATGACAGTTGAAATGAATGTGTGTTATTGGCTGACTCTGTCGAGGGTGAGCCTCGATGAGTGCCGCCCATCCCATTAATTGGGTTGAAATTGGCGGTCCGTGATAGTTGGTATCAGAGCATGGTTTGTGGGAGCCCGGTGGGCGTGAACACTGTGAGTTGGAAAATGTGAATTTAAAATTTTTTAAAACAAAACAATGTGGAGGCATGCAGGGCAAGGGATGACTCAAGAGAAAATTGATTTTGAAAATACAATTGTGGAACTGGAATAAGTCACTCCATGTATGAAAATCTCTGGTATGGAGTAGTTGTAAGCCTTGAGAATAGGTTGAAATACATGAGGGCATGATGTCATCTCCCATCTCGTGAAGGAGAAAGACAAACGGAGCTTGCAATATTCGAAGGAGGATTGGGTAGTTGGAAACTTAGTGAGGGTGCAATGACATACATAATCCCTAGGAGTAGTGCCAATAGAGCTTGAGGCCTCCCTAAGCGAAGAACACCAATAGAGCTTGAGGTTTGCCAGAGAATATTGAGTTATCATAAGCCTTGAGTAGGCTAAAACATATTGAGGGCGTGATGCCATTCATTGTCCCAAAGGGGTAGTGCGAACAAAGATTGAGGCCTCCCCACGGGAAGTAGACCAATAGAGCTTGAGGTCTGCCAAAAAGTATTGAGTTGTCGCCTTGAATAGGCTGAATTATATCGCCAGCGTGATGCCATCCATGGTCCCAACGGGTAAAGCCAATAGATCTTGAGGCCTCCCTGCGAGAAGCAGACCAATAGAGCTTGAGGTTTGTCTAAGAATATTGAGCTATCAAAAGCCTTGAATAGGCTAAAAGACATTAAGGTCGAATGCAATCTAGAATCCCATGGGTTTGTGCCAATAAAGATTGAGGCCGCCCTACGAAAGTTAATTGAGATCGTTGCTATATTGCGCGTACAGAGTATGGGAAGAGAATCCATTACAATTTGAGGGGTAAGTGAGTAAAGGACCTCTAGTAAGACTACAGAGAGAAGGTAATGGTTCACACCAAGCACGCAGGAAAGTAGGCAAGGTGCCACCCAAAAGTGCAAAAGGGAAGGCAATGTGAATACTGCATACTCTATAAGTTAACATGGTAGAGAAAAGGGTAATGGTTCACGCCAAGTGCCTGAGAAAGTAGGTAGGATCTCACACCAAGAGTAAAAGGGTTGGCAGGGTAAATGATGCATGCTTCAGTTTGTATGGCAAAGATAGGATAATGGCTCCTTCCAAGTACCTAGGAAAGTAGGTAGGGTGACACGCCATATGCGCGAAAAGGGGTAGGCAGGGTGAACGTTCCACGCTCTGACCAAGTTAAGATAGATAATTGCAAGCCTTTGATGACTTGAACGATGATTTGATGCGAGATTCGGTAGATTTCAATACCCAAAAGACAACCAACTGGAATAAAAGAGTCGTATACCCTTTTCATTTCTTTACTAGTCGATAGTCGTAGATACCTCACATAGTTGATGAGTCATATCCTTTTTCAGATCCTTAACTGTTTGTTGTCGTTGTTATCTTACACAATCAATGAGTCCTATCCTCTTTCAGTTCTTTACCAGTCAGTTGTAGTGGTTATTTCACACAGTGGGTTGAGTTGTATCCCTTTTTAGTTCTTTATAAGTCGATGGTTGTATTTATTTTATACCGTGGATGAATTTTATAGAGTCAAGATAAAATATGTAGGGTATAACTTGGTAGACATGTAGTCAACTACAAAGGTCATCAACAACAAGAGTGGGAAGTCTTCTTACAAATACATCGACGAGGTCATCAATAGAGTGAGTGGGGGAGAATGTTAGGGGTTGATAGTGTGACCTCGATTAAATGGGGAGGAGAGATGTCTTCACTTGCCCTCGTCAGAGATTTTTATACTGGATGTTGAATAACTCAGATGATGGCTTGTGTGGTTGTCTTGGTAATTGAATATAACAACTAGTTCCACATGTCATTGAGTATGAAGGTCGCTTGTCTTCATGAATTCATTATTGTGGGAACTGATATTGCATGCCTACGATGGCTTTCGGAAACCTCTCGCACGTTCATGACAACCGGATTGAATGTGTGTTATTGACTGACTTTGTCGAGGGTGAGCCTCGATGAGTGCCGCGCAGCCCGTTAGTTGGGTTGAAATTGGCGGTTCGCAACACATTGCATGTTTGGTCATTTTGATATTGGAACGATCACATCGAGAGTCAAAAAAGAGAAACCATAGGGAGAATAAGATAGGATGGATCAATAAAAAAAAGTAGAAAATACAACGGTAAGAAGCTGATTCAATAAATGGGAGATGGGAATTGAAGCAGCCACCACCACTAATGTACCATGAGCAATGACATCTTATGTAACGACCTGCTTATCTTAATATGAAATGAAATATAATAGATAAAATGGTCAACCCGAACCCATGGATATCGGGGACAACTGTCAAATACAGTAGAAATCTAAGCAGCAGTAAATTTAAATCACATTTATGTAACCATAAAATCCAACACTAGAGTTAACTACATTCCCAAATATCTGTGTTTATACACAGTCTCCCAAAATTACCAAAATAAACCTAGGATCTTACAACAAAAATCTCTTGATCCTAGATCAAAATTTACCCTCTCAGCAAGGAAGCCCAACTCACTCAGCGGCGGCCCTGACCCGCCGGTCTCCCCGGGTTTCCTGAAAATCATTTAATATTCAGGGTGAGACACCTCTCAGTAAGTGTAAATAAATTAAAATCAGCTGTGTGGCAACATTAATATTTAATGTTGTAATACATATACCCTACATTTCATATACCATAAACATAAATCATAATATGATTAGATAAACATATTATTTCATACTTTCAAGTAATCATACTAATCATGTGTTATCTGATATAATCTATAATACTGAAAACTACCCAGGATGTGTAGCTAATTGATGTCATGTATTACCCCATGACGGGTTGTGTAACCCGAAGGCGAGACCCGACAATGGCTGGCCGACCACTGCCGAGTCCAAAATGTCTGTAAGTACAATGGGTCCGCCACACCCTAGTCCGGAATGCCAGGTAGACGTCTATACTCTACACTGAAAGCCACATCAACTATCCATCTCCCGCCCCCTCGTGGGGTGGTTAGCACCAATTTGATCATAGATATATGATCTATAAGCTACGGTACCGTACTCTTGAAACTGTACTAAACTAACATCTAGGTGCTGATAACATATAGTACATAATCATATACTGTATATCATAAATCAAATAATAGCATTTTCTGAATTCCACTTTAACATAATAATTACGGCCTCGCGCCGAAAACATGAATAAATATGGCTTTGCACCGAATAACATGAGTAAATACGGCCTCGCACCAAACATCAATTATGGCCTTGCGCCGAACATATCATATATTCTAAAATCATAATTTACTGTGTTTATCATGTTATTCCTGAAAATATCTATCAACATGCTTTATATTGTAAATCTAACTTAACATGGTATAATATATACATAAAATAATATTCAAGCCACACGAATTAAATGAAATCATAAATTCTGTTCTAAAAACACATTTCCTGTACAATTACAGTATTTTCCCAAACTTACATTTTCTCAATTATACTCATATTTAGTCGCATGTTTTCTAAAATTATTCTACTATTAAATAATAATAATTTCAATGAAAAATAATTGTTTTAATTTATCCCCGTACCTGACAACTGAAAAGCCATTCTATAATATTGGTCTTACACCCTTAGAAAACCCTAAGCAGCACCCTGAAAATGATAATTCTCAGAACTAAACTTCAGTATTTATTCGAGTACATCATTTCTTTCAACTGTGGAAAGATCAAATTTCGAATAAAAAGTCTTACCTCAACTTAGGGATGAATTCCAACTTACTTCCACCAACGATCCGCTCCGGTAGATTTGGAGAGAACTTCCCCATGAGCATCGTGATGGCCTCAGATCGTCGATCCGGCGAACGATGGAGCCGAAATTGAAGAGAGAGGAGAGAGAAACCATAGGGAGAGAGAGAGAGAGAGAGAGAGAGAGAGAGAGAGAGAGAGAGAGAGAGAGAGTGAGAGAGTGATTTCTATTTTTTTGAGTTAAAAATTCGATTTTCAGCTATTTATAGGGCTGGATTCGTCGACGAAACACGTCACCTTGTCGACGAGTCCTATAGAAAGTTCGTTGACAAACCCGCAACCTCATCAACGAATTTCAGACTTCCAAAAATTCTCTCTCGGTATCTTCTCGTCAACGAAACTTGGCTTCGTCGACGAGACCCTCTTGTACCCTCGTCGATGAATCCCCTATGTTCGTCAACGAGGACTTGACAAATTTCCTCAGTTATTTCTCTTAAAGTGCAATGTCATCGACGAACGTTTCGCTGCCTCTTTCTATTTCTGTTTCCATTTCCCTTCCTCTCTATTTAAATACCATTTTTATTATTCGGGTCATTATATCTTATGTAACGACCTACTTATATAATCATATAATAAATCATGATAAATAAAATAGTCAACCCGAACCCGACGATAGCAGGGACACTTGTCATACACAGCGGAAACCTAGGCAGCAGTAAGTGTAGATCACATTCTCATAATCATAAAATATAAATTACCAGAGCTAACTACAATCCATAGTAATACTATATTCATATACAACCTCAAAATATCAAAAATACAACTAGGATCCCATAACAAAAATCTTCTGACCGTGACCCAAACTTACCCTCCTAGTAGGGTAGTACAATCGACTCAACGGCGATCACACTCCGCCAGTCTTTTTGGGTTTCCTGAAAATCATTTAATGTTCGGGGGTGAGACACTTCTCAATAAGGGAAAATAAACTAAATACAGTTATGTGACAATATGAATATTTAATAATAATATAGATATACAGTACATTTTCTATACCAGAAAACATTAATCATTTAACAACTGCATAAACATATACCTTCATATTTTAATAAATCATACTAATCATAACTGTCTGGTATAGCTAATAATACTGAAAATATACCCAGGATGAATAGTTAGTTGATGTCATGTATTACCCCTCATGATGAGTCGTGTAACCCAAAGGTGGGACCTGACAATGGCTGGCCAACCACTGCCGAGTCAAAAATATCTGTAAGTACGACGGGCCCACCACACCCTAGTCCGGACTGCCAGGTAGATGTCTACAACTCTACACTGAAAGTCACATTGACTATTCATTTCCCACCCCCTCGTGGGGTGGTTAGCACCAATCTGAGCATAGATATCTGATCTATATAATTACGGTACCGTGCTCCTGAAACTGTATTAAACTAACATTCGGGTTCTAATAATATATAATACATGATAATATAGCATTTAACATAAATGGATTGATAGCATTTTCTATAATTTCATAAATATGGCCTTGCACCGAAATCATATATCATACACGGCTTTGCGTTGGCTATCAATCACGGCCTTGCGCCTAATATCTCATACATATCATTCTGAATAAATCAATCAATTATCATCTATTTTTCAAAATCATAATGTACTGTATTATTTCATAATCCCTGAAAACATGCTTTACTCATAAAATTGTCATATTATAATATTTTCTATAAAAAATAATATTCATGCCACACAAAGCTGAGTAAATTCGTACATTTCATTCTAAAATCACATTTTCTGTATAACAGCAGTATTTTCCCAAATATGCATTTTTCTTAATAATATTCAAATGTAATACATGTTTTCCTGAAAATTAATTTTGCTGATAAATAATAATAATTCGCATGGAAAATAACTGTTTTAGTTTATACCCTTACTTGACACTAGAAAGAAATCCCCCTAAAGTCCACTCGTTCACACCCACAGGGCTCCTCGTTCAACACCCTGAATTCAACAACTTTCAGAACTAAGCTTTAGTATTTTCACGTGAATATCATTTCCTATAACTATAAAAAGACCAAATTTGGCATAAAAAATCTTACCTTAACTCAAGGATGAATTTCAACTTGCTTCCACTAACGATCCGCTCCGACATATTAGGAGAGAACTTCCCCAGGAGCATCGTGGTGACCTCAGATTGTTGATCCGACGAACGACGGAGCCGAAATCAAAGAGAGAGGAGAGAGAAACCGTAGGGAGGAGAGAGAGCGTGATTTTCTTGATTCTTTTGCATTTAAATCCGAATTTTAGGCTATTTATACAAGGGGCTTCATCGATGAGCCACGTCACCTCGTCGACGAGGTCAAAAGGAAATTCATCGATGAAATTCAGAGTTGCCCAAAACTACCTCTCGGTATCTTCTTGTCGACGAGGCACACCTTCATCGACGAGCCTATACTACCACGTCGTCGACGAATGCAAAGGCTGCTGCCTCCTTCTATTCTATTTCCATTTTACCCTTTTCTTTATTGTTTAAAATACCATTATTTCTCGGGTCATTACATTTTATGCCTCCAACCAAAGAACCAGTGCCAACCATTCTTGGCATCATGCTTCAAATAATTGGCCTACACCACCAATACTTCATACTAGTTAAGTCAAAGTGTACTCCTTTTTAAAAGAAAAGGTTATAAATTAAGGTAAAATTTTAAGTTTTGTTTGGCATTTTAAAAATATTTTCAAAACAAAAATTTAACTTTTAATGGTTGATTTCAAGAAAAGAGAAACAAAATGTATAGGGCTGAAAATGAGTTGAGCCACTTACGAGTTATTCAGTGCTCGACTCAATAATGGTTCGCTCAAACTCGTTTGTTAAGTTAAATGAGCCGAGGTCAAACTTAAATTTCGAGCTCGTCAATTAAATGAGTCGATCTTGAGCTGGTTCGTGCTTGACTTGTTAGGCTTACGAGCCAACTAGTTTATTAGCTTGTTTACTTATTTGTTTAGTAGTCCGTTACTAACGTGTGAACCAAGTTGATATTAAACTCGTAAACTAGCTCAATATCAAGCCTGCAAAAAAACTCAATATTAATCTCATTAAATATGTAAATTTAAAATTTTTACTTTAAAGCATATTTTTCTTAAATTTTATTATTAATTATCAATTAATTTTAATTAGCATAGTGGTTCATTTATTACTTTGAAACAAGCTTCAATAGAGTTTATCAATTATTTCTTAAATTTATCAATTAATCGGTCTTCTTTTTTTTTTTTCATCAACAAAATATTTTAAGGTAAAATTTAGTAATACCTCCCATGTTTTTTGAAAATAACACTTCATCTCCATAATTTTTGAGAACTACAAGAAAACCTCCTAAGATTTAAATTTGTTGACAAAATAAACCTTCTGATTGTACTGTTAGTCAACCATTAAATATATATAAAAGATAAATTTTACCCTTTTTAGTAAATTAAATTGAGAAAATTAGCCAATATAATGTCTTAAAAATTGAATAAATGAATCAGAGATCTAATCAATTCTTGAATTGTATGGTCTAATTAGTTCAATCGCTTTGGATTAATCAATTGACATCAATATGATAAAATAATTCTATTATTATTTTAGTTTTTAAAAATATATAATAATTATAATATTAAAAAATAATTGTTATATGCAATTTTCATAAGAAATTAATGACCAAACACATCATAAGACAAATAAAAAACATAGTTCAATATTTTTTAAATTCAAGTAACCCATCAAACATAGTGTTAAAATAAGAAACTAAAGTTTCAAAATTCATACATCATAAGTTAAGATTATAGAGTTGAATTTTAGTTCTTTTATGTGTAAAATATGAATGTTAAATGAATAAAAAAATCTCAAATTTATATCAATTGATTGACCTTTGCAGTTCAATAATATTTTTTTTATATTATTCAAGTTGATATGTTTTTAAATTTGAGATTCAACTAAATCCAAATAATAAGCTAACTAAATCCAAATAATAAGCTACAATTCGACCAATTGGCAGATTTGAAACGATTTTTAAACTATAATTTTTTAAAGACGTAAAATTTTCAAGACATATTCTACTTAATTAAATATTTTTTTTTTCAATTTAATTTATTAAACTAATGTCATTTTCTCAAGTTATCTTATCACAATTAAATAAAAATGATAAATTTATCATTTTATTAAGAATAAAATTCATTTTCTTAAACATAATGTTTGACTAACGATCAACCAAAAGAAGGTTCATTTTATCAATAAATTTAAATCTCAAAAAATCCCTTAGAATGTCATATTTAAATAATTCAAGAAATAGTGGATTCTACCCAATCTTTTATCAAAGAGATGTATGAAATCTAAAATGTTGGGAAAATATTTAGATCTTTTTATAATATATTTTACACTAAGCTAATCATTTCCTCAAGAAAAAGGAGCATGGTTGTCTAATAACACACAGATGCACCAATGGCTAGACTTCTCATTCATGGAGACCAGCCAGTTTCCTGCAGTGTCTCGAGAAATAGGTTCCAACACACCAATGGCTAGACTTCTCATTCAGATAGTCGGTGCATGATAGGAGAACAATGAAAAACATGGATATATGACGAACATGCTCACCTCCTAACTTCTTTAACAATGATTTAAAGAAGCCTGCTATAGGGATCATCCCCATCTAATGTAAAATTAGGGTATCATAAATTGGCTGGTCTGGCAGAGAAACTCCGCTTGCCGTTCAAAGCAAACCCACGGACTAGAACTGGTTTTATTAAAAAACGACGATGATAGAAAGTGAGAGCAAATGTAGCCAGAATTTTTTTATTAAAAAACAAAAATGCTTATCCCATGACTTGAGGAAGACACCAGGGATTCAACTTTTAGGGAAATTATAACTTCAAAAACCCGGGAAGCAACTATCGAGCAACAGTGAATCTACCCCACAGATGTTATGAAACAAAAGAGATGATGGTAAAACATGTGTTCAATAAATACATGCGTGTGCATTTGAAGATCTGCAGACAAAAGACTATTTACTTGGAATTGAGGCGCCAAATTTGTAGCATATGTCTTCCCCAAAAATGCGTATACTTCTCAAGGTGCCCAAGCAAAAGGAACCAACTAGAACTTAGCAACATTTTGTCAAAATATCACATAAGAAACTCTCATTCCACATATCAAGCAGGTTCATCCAGAATCCACAGACCACATTAGAATTTTAGAGATACATTTCCCAACACAGGAGTCATTTTTATCAAAAGAACTCAACATAAAGCAATAAATTACACAACTGTAAAATATTGCCATCCCTTTCAGAATCTGTGTTTATAAAATTTGCAAAACTTCACCATATAATTAACAAAGAAAGAAATGAGAAAGTCTACAAGAATATCAAATCATGAATCCATTCAAAGCTGCAAAGATCTCACAAAATAGTAAAACCTAAGACAACACTTATCTCATTCATGGAACTAAAAGACAAACTTCACATGGCTACAAAAGCCTTCTTCCCACCTCCGCCTGAAGATCCAGCGGGAACAACTTTCAAAACGTTGAACCTGACGGTCTTTGACAACGGCCTGCAAGAAATGATAATTCACAAAAAAAATATGAACAATTAGAATAGATAACCATGTGCCGATCCAACACTTCATATAGGCAGAAAGGATAAAAAAGAAAGGCCTTTTGAGTAAAGATTGAACCTGCACTGGCCAATAATAACATGATCTCCTTCCTTCACACGGAAACAAGGTGAGATGTGTGCTGGAATATTTGAGTGTCTCTTCTCATATCTATAATCATAAAAGAGGAAAAAAAACGTCATACTCTCCTTGAGAAACAGTTAGTTGCAATTATCCCTGTGGTTTCTGATCTTTTCAATTTGCCTCACCAAAATTTTGTAAAGTCAAAATGCCATCTATCCAAATTAATGAAGAAAGCATGGATTACACATCTCCCAAGTTTCCTACTCAAACTAAGTATACAAGTACCACTTGCATCATTGCTCCCACACTTGTACACAGAAATGCTACATCCACTTCAGACTCCAATACTAACAGAAGTTCATGATGGCAATGACTTCATCCACCAAGTAAACTAAATGCAAAATTTATATAAAAAAAAAATCACAAAATATCAAAATTTAATGAAATTAAAAAGTTCAACATCCCTTTGCAAAAACTAAAAACATACTTGACCAACATGTTTCCACCCCTTAATCGGACAAAAAAAAAATCACTAGTATTTTGCACTAGCCCAAAGTTCAAGAAGGTTTAGTGATTTTCTTTTTCTTTTCTGCAAAGGATAAATTGAAATACAAATACAAACAATCACACTGGCAAAAAACCAGGGAGGCAAATTGAAAATACCCTAAACTACAACAAGATAGAAGTGTGTTTAGCACCAAAAAACAAACACATCACATCATAAACACAACAGAACGTGCCTTTGATATTTCTTGACATAATGAAGATAGTTTCTACGAACAATAATGGTCCTCATCATCTTGGCGCTATGGCAAGTGCCAGCAATGATACGACCCCTGATTGAAACATTACCAGTGAAAGGACATTTCTTATCAATGTATGCTCCTGTTACCAAGAAAAAAAATAAAAGTCTCAAATTACCAAATTGTTTGCTTTCTGAGAAACAAAAGATTCTAATAATTCAAGAGTTCCTTTACAGCCATAGAAATAAAAGAAAAGTGTATATAAACTATTTCAACAAAAAGAAACCTTGGGTCAAGCAAATGATATTAAACTCAAACAAGGAAGTGTCTTATAATCAACAGGGCTCAACCTATCTATGATTTCATTAATCTGAATACTACCTGCTTAACTTAACTAGGAGCGTAAAAAATCTTTTATATTTGAGTCTCAGCAATAAAGCGTAATTACAATGACGGACAGTATTACAACATTATAAAAATCAACGTTATAAGGCTAATGAGAACAACATCATAATCGCCAGCCAAAGTTTTAAATAGTAGTGGTGAATAGCACAGTGCAACAATAAGAGGTATGGTAGAATGCAACGGTAGAAATGTTGCGTAATAGAAGCAGGTCCAACAGCAAAGAATATTTTTAAGACATGCACAACCTTGCCTATATGATGCAGTAGCAGCAACAAGGGAGGAGAGGAACAGACAGCAGTAAGGGTACTGCCAGGGGATAAATTGGGAGAGAGACACATAGGAGACGTGGAGAAGAAGAAGAAGAAGAAGAAGAAGAAGAAGGAGGAAGAAATGAAGAACCAAGCTCACTTCAATCTTCCTATTCAATTTTTTTTGGGGAGGGGGGGGGGGGGGAACACATGTTCACTTCAATTTTCCTATTCACAAAAACTTTCACATAGCTTTGATGCAATTTATAAGAAATCCTAAATTACAAGAAATTACACATTCACTCTCAAAGATATATGCAATTACAAAACAACCTCTAAAGCACACATATATTGCAAAGAAACCCCCAAATACACAGAAGCCTACTATAAATAAACCGAACACAATTAGATAGGATTCAACAATCCCTCGATCCTATTCTATAAAATTGGTTCCAAATTGGGCCAAAATTATCCACCCAAATACCCGCTTCAATATCACTATATCAGGAAATCTTCCTGATTTAAACCATAGCCTTCCTGGTAAAAATGTTCATGTATTTTTTGTCCTTCTGTTCAACCTACCGAAAGCCCGTTTAGTATAATACATATTTCTATTGTTTTTAAAAATTCTACACATAGGATGCTTGTATGTTTTCATTACTTTATGGCCATAAAACAAAGCAAATTGTTGATTAATCAAATAAGAAAATTATAAGTAAATCGCAGATTATGACAATTATGTGGTAAGTAAATTAATAAAATAGAATAGATTAGACATGTAATAATTTACACTATTAATCTACTAGGCAGAAAATAAACATAAAAAATTATATAAATTGCATTAGTTTATCAGCTAAAGTGCTAACATTTTAATGAAGATATACCAAATTTGTCATTAACTTGCAGTCATACTATGCAATCGAAAATATAATCATGATCGCAAAACTTATTATACCCCTTATAAAGACTGCAAAATAAATAACTAGAAAATTGTGTAACATTGTCATTATCTTCTCCCCCTCCTCTTCAAATAGCTAATCAGTATTATACTAGGCAGAAATAAGGGAAAATGAGAAAAAAATGAAAACTACTTTTAGCGCTGTAATGGTAGCACAGGACAGTTGTGACCCACTGCAGCTACTATGATTTTGTTCATCTTGGATCATTTTCACTATAAAGTAATGGCAAGGCCACTGCCTCACAATAATCAAAGGCCATAAAGAGATGAGAATGAGATTCACAAGATAACAAAAGCTCATTTCACTTCATTTCATATCATAAAATACTTTTAACATGCCAGGTCCCCCTTCAGAGATTTACTTTTTCCGCCTAACAAATGATTTCAACATTCAATATTCTAGTTGAAAGCTGACCCTTATGATAAAATGCAAATGCAAGCACATAGATTGCTAACATATGGCAATCAAAAGTTCAAGCACACTGCTCTGACTAAAAGAATACGCATCGACCAATATGCATATATGTACATAAATGGAACCTTCAATGGCTTCTCTGGGTGTCTTGAATCCCAAGCTTTTTTCGCTAACAAATGAAGTTAACATTCAATATTCTAGTAGGAAGCTGACCCTTGTGATAAAATGCAACTGCACGCAAACAGATTGCTAGCATATGGCAATCAAAAGTTCAAGCAAACTGCTCCAACTAAAAGTTCAAGCAAACTGCATATATGTACTTAAATGGAACCTTCAATGGCTTCTTTGGGTGTCTTGAATCCCAAGCCAACGCTCTTCCAGAAGCGATTGCCACCTTTTCCAGGCCGCTTCCCCTTCCCAGATTTCTTCGAGCTGTAAAGATTTTACCCCCACATTAGCTCGCAGGAAAAGGCAAATCAAGCATAAAATAAGGCAGCATAAACAAAATGAAACAGATGAAAATCATTTCTTTTTTTGGTTTATTTTACCATAAGAACACCTTGGGCTGCTTCAGAAATGCCTTCTCAGTCTAAAAAAGAAACATAAACCACAATATGAGAAAACAGTTTGAGTTAACAGCTAAAACATCAGAATCAAACGAAATAAGACAACAGAAATAAGCACAGAGAAGCAAAGAGAAGAAACCGTATGCAGATCTTACCTGTTCCGCCATGGTTAAGAAAGAGTCAAGGAAGACGGGAGACAGTACAGGAGGGGAAGAACAAAACGAACCCTAACCCTAGTTCTAAAACTCTCAAGGGCGAACGCTTTCGGCGTTTTAAAGCAGCAGTCTAAAGGATCCAGCCCGCGCGGGCAAAGCGAAACGGGTCGGGTCAATCATATTTGAATTTATATTCGATTTAAATAACTTAAAATATAAAATTATATTAAAATTTATCCTACAACACTTTAATCCGAATTCAAAATCTGAAATTTTTGAGTTCAAATAAAATTATATATTGAAATTGACCACATAAATCTTATTTCTATGCATGAAAATTTATTAAATTTGTGTTTAAAATTATTTTTAAAAATATATTTTATTTTACCATATTAATGAGAATATTTAATTTTTGGTTATTAGACATAAATAGATCTTATTTCTTAATTTTTTGTAACAAGAATATTAAAGAAAAATCAAAATCAAATATAATAAGTTTGATAGACTTGGTTTGACGAACCTACCAAGCCTAAACACAATTTATGAAAATAAATAAATAAATCAAAGCATTTTACTAAATTAACTCGATTGTATATGTAGAGACCCGAAATATATATATATATATATATATATATATTTATATATATATATATACATATGAAAGGAGTTTGGTTTGGTACAGACCAAACCGTTAACGGTTTGGTGAGCTCAGGAAAAACTGTCAACGATTTTGAATTACCAAGAGCAATTAAAGTAAAAATGTGGTAAAAACAGTTTGGTTAAAGACCAAACCGTCGATGATTTTGTCTGGGATAGCAACCTATAAATAGGGCTTAAGCTCTTTTTTTTTTTTTTTTTGAAAACTCCTCTCTCTCTCTCTCTCTCTCTCTCTCTCTCTTCTAGGGTTGCAAATCCTCTCTCTCTACCTCCTAAATTTCTCTTCATTCTTAGGTCAGATTAAAAAACAAACACCACTTCAGGATCCTAATTCCAATCTTCAGCACTTTATGTAACGCCCCATCCTGAGTTTGCTAGGGAGCACTGCGTCTCTCTTCCTCCACCTAGACCAAACAATAAGGGATGGGCCTTATCGGACTAATGACTGGTCTCACAGACCAACACGGGTCTTTTTCAGTGTGTTTTGTCCTCACTCACACACATTTTCTAAGAAAACTTCCAAAAGGTCACCCATCCCAAGATTACTTCAAACCAAGCACGCTAAACCGTGGAGTTTTTATGGGAAGGCTTCCGAAAAAAAAGATGCACCTTGTTGATATAGGCAGTAACATCTAATCCTTTTAAGCTTTTCTTCCACAGGATATCACACTTTAACCGAAGCGAAATCGTCGTTTGGGCATCACAGGCATCACTATAGGGATAAGGTAAGAGGAATAAATTATGTCAGTTATTTTTAGAAATTTTACCGATTAAAAATGAGTATGTGATTACATGAACGTTATATATAATTTTTCTAAATATTCAGGTATATGGATATGGTGATTCTGATTAATATATATGTATTTGGGAAAAACTAAAGTAAGTAGGGTAATCATCTCATTTTTCTTATTAAACATGTATTTTGAGTTATATAAAATTATGGAGATGATCATACCTCTGTTTTCAGCGAAATATATTTTCCCTGGGCAGTTAATTACATTATAAATTATCACTAAAATTGTGTGGCATGAGGACAGATTATGAAATGACAGTTTTATTCTAAGATACGACATACAGACTATGATATGACATTTTTATTCTAAGATACAATATGACAGTTATGATATGACGGTTTTATACCGATTATGATATGACAATTTTATACTGAGATATGAAATGACGATTTTATACCAATTATGATATGACAGTTTTATACTGAGATATGAAATGATGATTTTATACGGATTATGATATGACAGTTTTATACTGAGATATGAAATGACAGTTTTATACTGATTACGATATGATAGTTTTATAATGAATTGTGAAATGAGATCATGATACTATTTTATGTTATAAATGTTACTATATGGTATAAGAACTCTAATGGACCAATTATGTTAAGAGCACAACACTGTTGCTAGTATAATAGTGCAGCTACACTATTGAGAAAGTGTAGGCCGTTGGATAGTCGATTGGGCCCGAGAAAAGTAGAGTACCCCCTAGAGTTCGAACCAGGATAGATGGTAGGCCAATCATACTTACATATGATTATGTTTGACTTAGCATGGTGGTAGGCCAGTCATGACTAAGTCCAGTCTTCAAACCGTACAACCTGATCATGTGAGGTTATTATATGATGATAAATGATGGTCATTCGGAGGAATTCTTTTATGTATATATGATGATTTACGTTATGCAGAGAAGTCATTGAACCAAAACATGTTTTTGATTAAAGAAAGTATGTATTTTCAAATGTATAGGTGTGAGTACAGTTTTATATGATTTTTCAATTAAAGTTAATTATTTAATGGATACCTTTACTACACTAAAGTCCATGTTGCCACACACTGATGGTAATCTATTTGTCTTACTGAGAAGTGTCTCACCCCTTATAGCTTTTAACATTTCAGGAAATCCAAGGAGCCGAGCTTAGGGAGCTTCGAGGCGCGATTAGATAGTTTTTGGGTTGAAGTAAGTGTTTGCATGACACTGATCTGTATATATATATATACTTTTGTATATTTTGGAATGTAATATTTTCGTTGGGAAATACTGATGTAATGATGATGGTTTAGAACTCTAGTATAATTTTTGAGGTTTGATGTATTTCTGTTGCATGTTCAGTATGAATTATGGACAGGTGTACTTGGTACCCCACTTCAATTTCGGGTTGTTATAATGATGGTATCAAAGATATATGTATAGAGAATAGCACTCCGGGCCTTACCGAGTTCGGGGCACGACAGTTGTGGTATCAAAGCAGTGAAATTTTCAGGTCATCATAGTATATAAGGTATAATAAAAATTATATTAATGTATATAATTATATTATAATTATATTACAATACAATATTATATGAAATAAGTGGAATGCAAATTTTAAACAAAAATTTTTCTTGAAACATTGTATCCTGAAATTGACTGTATTTGAAAAAATCACAAGAATCGAGATGAACTCATTAAGAAAGAATGTCATCAAAACAATAAAGTATTTTATGACTGGTCGCACACACATTTTTTATGTCAAGATATAATGTTTTAAAAGAGTTAAAAAATAATTTTAAAAAATGTTCTGTGTTTTAAAGCAAATACATAGTTTAAATATTTAAATCAAATTTTATTTTTATCTCTTATTCTTAATTATTGAAAAATATATAAAGAAGGGTACTGCGATATTGTAGATTTCAAATTCCAAACTAATTATTAAAAAATAAAATTGATTAAATAATAAAATTTCAATTTTAAAAGCAAAATTAATTACAAGATGAAAAACTATTAGTTCTTAATGAAGAGTTTATAAATAAATTTTTAAAAAATAAAATAAAAATTATTTTATCAAACTCTTTATAAATGATACATTTTTATGAAAAAAACAATTTAAAAATTTAAAAGCATCTAAAGTTTTCTAATTATTAAAGGTAATTAAATATTAGTAATTAATGATATATATTTTTTACATTTACTACTCAAAAATTAAAAAGAAAAAAAATTGATTATAAAAAATATGAAAAAATAAAATATACAAAAGTTTAGAAAATATTTTTAAAACATAGAGATAAGAAGAATTCAAATACAAAAACAATCAAATTAAACAAAGCAGAACAGACAAAATTAAAGGAGTAAAAGGTGGATGAAACGAGTTCTTTAAACAAATGAAAGGACTTACAGGAATTTATAGGAGTAGTGGAGCCCCAAAAGTCTCTTACTTTCAATGTGGGACTAGCAAAGCCCAATAGAATGGCTCCATGTGGAAAGTCAAAGTTAGAGCTCGTGTGCAACAACAAAAAAATCAAGTCTTAGTCCCATTAGGTGGGATTGTTTTCTGCCAATTTATGCGATCATGGACCATATCTTTTAATAGATTTAAGGATATTAAATTCTTACTTACTATATCCTCCCAAGTTATTTTAGATATACCCCTACCCCTTTTATTGCCCCCACAGATACTAAGTCACTCTTCCTCACAGGTGCACTACGTAGCCTACGTTGTAAGTGTCCATACCATCTAAGTCGTTCCTATCTTATAGACTAACAATTAAGATTTGTTTGAATAAGAAAGATAATTATTAAATTTATACAAAATTAATTTAATATTTAAATTTGAGTTTATAAACCTTTCATCAATGGTAAATTTCTTCTTGTTCACTTATTCTTTTCATTTCCGTCTTTTAGGTTAATTGAATCGTGATTCTCGATCAGTCCCATTCTTGATCGTGGATTTGATTTTCAATGGAAACAGATTGGAGCTTTTATTATGTTGTTGCCTTTCATTGCATGCTAGATGTAATTTGATGGCTTTCTGTTTCTTGTTCAACCTCTTGGAATTGGGTTTTGAAAACACTAATATGAGTGTTCTGCACATGAATATTTGTGTGCAAATTTTTGTTGGTAAACATTTACTTTTTCTTATATTTTTTATAAACATTTAGGCTCTAGATTTTTTATCTGCAATGAGAAAAGATTTAGATTCATACAAATTTAAATAAAATTTAATATATTTTTCATAATATTTTGTTCAAATTCAAAATCAAAATTTTTAACTCCCAAACACTAGCTTAATGTATTTCAAGGAAAAAATTATAAGAGAATAGAGAGCTTCATCAGTCACTTGTTTCTTTTTGTCCAAGTCACTTCTTATTTTGTCCAAGTTGATTCTCTCTAATTTTGGCTTGAGAATGCCCACTTCTAGTTCCTTTTTTCTTTTTCCTTTTTACCAAACAGGCTACTCATTCACTATAAAATAACTTTAAAAAAAAAAAACTAACACCACCATCAACTAAGCCTTAAATTTCATTTTGTTAATTTTGGAAAATCACTTTCTGCAATTTTGTTTGGCCATGACCATCTCTTAATAGTCGAAAAGAAATCCATTTTTCTACATCAATCCAAGATTTAAACTAATCAACTAACACAAAATAATTAAATTAAAAAAATAAAGATAACAAAAAGACAAACTTACCATTCTAACCAACTATTTAGTAGGAATTATAGAAATAAAATGTAATAAAATTAATCTTTACATTTTCATGTTCACCACATAGTTTTTCATTATATTCCACTTTCAACACATTTCATTTCAGCAAACCAAACAAGTCCTAAGAACATTGGTGGTTGGCAAGAACATCTCCCAGTAATTGAAGAGATTTTTCTCCAACCTCAATTCAATTTTTTTTGAAGTTTATAGCTCCTCTTTTTTCTTCTGACCTCCTTTTCTTTCATTTTCAGTCATTCAACCAAACAATAAGAGGGGCAATAGAGTCGTGAAGTTGAGTCTCTGCATAGATTATGCATTGTACTGTGAAATCACCATCCCAAAAAGGCTAATTACACCAAATCAAAAATGCAAAAGCTATCAAAAACCCTCACTAAAATAATAAATTCTTTGCTTATCTGAAAGAAGCATCAAGTAGAATTAATGGCTGCTAATAGTGCTTTGCCATATGAATCCAATTTGCATTCTCTGCAGTTGTATGTTTTTTTTGTGGGGGAAAAAATTTATCTCAATGGGGGGGAAACTATGAATGTATCCCCAGGTCCTCTGAGTCAGAAAAAAAAATAAAAAAAATAAAAATGTATGATATACAACATCAACTATATGAAATATACCCTCTATTCATAAGAACAAATGCCACTAGCCTGCTTGCATTCAGGATCATTAAGTCATAACAGTCTTCAGCACTGGTCCCATTGCTTGAGCCTTTTGTCTCAGGATGAATCACTCTCTCTGCATTACCAAAAAAATAAATCAATCAATCAAATACATCACAATCAACAAAAATAGAACAAGCATAATGGGGCACCCAAACATAGGAATCATTATTTTCATAGGCCTTCTTTGGAAGGAAACACATCTAAACCAGTTACACATGCTTAACACAGAGTAAACTTATTTTAGAGGTTTGGTATACACATGCTTCTTCACTCCATTGAACTCCAGATTACCCATACCACAACCATATAATACCTACAGCACAAGGCTCCCACACCATTATTGGGGTCTGGGGAGGACATGATTAGACAGTCTCCCCTCCACATTTGGGGAGGATGTATTCATGACTTGAACCTATGATCCTCTGGTCTGGGTGTAACACCTAATTGCACCTGTCATGTATATCTGAATTGGATAGATTCACAACTGAAAGAGGAGGTCAACAATAAGTTCTTTCAAAATTCACTATTTGTCCCCCCTGTAAGAAGTGTTCCAGAAATGTCCAAAATCAAGTAATCAAATCTATGAACGAATGGATCGGTACAAACTGGAAAATTGGGTATAACTGAAACTCTTTCAAAACAGTGTATCCAAATTAAATATCATTCGAAAGTGCACTCAATTTAGAGAGGGAGAGGATGAATCCTAACACATTTGTTTTCTAGTGAATATCCAGCCAGGAAATCCAATCCAATATTAGATTGCCATCATATGTTGCCTATGCTCATATAAGATTCTATAGTTACCAGATCAAATGGTCATTAATAATTAATGGATTACAGAAGCACAGGCAGACCAAAGATTGTACAATTTATTAGGCAACCCAATCTATATGCACTTATTGACAATATCTAAGAAAGAGGTTCAAAACTTCAAAACTAAAACTCATACGAAAATAGAACTGGCAATTTCATAAAACAGTATCATCAAAAAACAAAGGACGGAAAAAAATACAAAATGAGAGGAGCAAAGAAACTCTCAGAACCTTCTGACGTTTTGAATTTGGGGGACTCGTTTCAAGATCACTCTGTTGGCGAGAGGTCCCAACATGAGAATTCTCAGCCTGCAATCACATCATTGCCCACATTGTTCACAGAGAAAAAATGATAGTCCTAGAGGGTAATTAGGAAAAGAGGCAAACTTTTTTGTTACAATAAAGCAGAAAAAGCCATGAAACATTACTAGTATACTTACTTGGAAAAAAGAATCTTGAGCATTCCCATGCTCAGAAGCAACTGCTTCTTCCTGTCGTACAACATTTTGCTCCGAACTTCCAAGTTGAGATATGGAAGGCATCAAACGATGAAGCAAATTGGACAAGAAAATTCCTTCTTCCGTGGGTCTTGGATCCGGCCCCTGTACAACTCCAACACTGCTGGTTGGGCCTGCAGGCTGTGTCACAGAACCTGTACCTATTCCCTGAGAGCTGACATCTTCTACATGGATTTCACCACCTGGAAAAAGGGTCCTTAGAAACTCAACAACTCCATTGGTAATCTGTCCCCCAGATTCTTGGTTGTGTTGGGTCCCAGCACTTGACAGAATGTTAATATTGGAACTACGTGATTGAGGTGGCTGTTGTTGTCCTGAACTGAAAGGTGTTAATGATCCTGCAAAAGCAAGAAACTTGTATAATTCAGCACCTGGAACCACGGTCAACTGCATTGATCCACCAGTTCCAAAAACATATGCATTAACTCATCCACTCCTAGAATCACTTTGCCAGCTTTCAAGGCAAAGTGGTTGGGTATGGGCAGGTGGACAGAGTACAATACTTTGCCTAGTATGCTGTATGTTGGAGGTAGGATTAGTTGGGCGACTAGTTGGGACTGCCATGCAGTTGGCAATGCTAGTTCTGTATCATTGGGAAGTCTGTCTTCAAAACAAACAACCAAGCCTCAATTCCTTACAGAGAAATAAGTGTCTCATCAATGCTAAAAATAAATCCACTGATATGATCTTTAGACCCCACCATGTTATGTGACCTTGTTACAATGAATACATGCTTTAAGAAGAGAGAACGCATAATAGCCTTAAAGAGTGGAAAAAGTGAAAATCAAATAGGTTTTTCTATTTACTAGGAGGGCAAACCATTTATCATGTCAGGATTGTAAAGTTATCCCAAGTGGAAGTTTAACTACACAACTTAAAAAGAGTTTTAGTATCAGATATATGTATTAAAAAAATGGAAAAGAAAGGGTAATAGAAATCAATGAAAAAGAACTAGGTGGCCAAACCTAAAGGGGGAAAATAAAATAAAATTTAAAGATAAAATGATCAAAGATTGAGCAATAGGGGATAGCTTAGATTCAATCACTCTTTGGAGTAGGATAGCTAGCTCTATTCAAAAGATAGCATAAGAGTTTTTAGGGGAATCTAGAGGAAGATTCTCATTTAGTAAAGAAAGTTGATCATGGGATCCAGAAGTCCAAAAAGCCATGAAGACAACAACAATTGGATTTTTTTAAATAGGGCAAAAATATAGAAACATGGGAAATTTCGAAAAGTATAAAGGGGCAAGCAAAGATGCAAAAAGGGCTGCCTCTGAAGCTAAACATAGAGCACATAATAATTTACATACTAGATTAGATACAAAAGAAGGGAAGGGAGACATATTTAAACTAGCTTAAGATAGAGAAAGAAAGAACAGGGGCATAGGCTCAGACCTTGATCAGACAAAGGTGGGCTACTGCCAGCTCTGTGGAAGAGGAGCTCTGGACTTGGAAAGGGATTCAGGCAACCAAGGAGAAGAGAAAGGCACTGTTTCTCATCCCTCTCGTAATTTTCTTGTATGCTTGGAAAGGAAGGAACAGGAGAGTGTTCAAATATTCAATTAGCCACTTCAGATCAGTAAAGAGCAGTGGAATACTACAGTTCCAGATGGCACAGTGGGATTCTAGTGAATGAACACAATATAAATTTAGATTTCTGAGACATCCTATAGGACAGTTGACTTTGTGTACTCTATGTTGGCATCCCCTTGATGCCCTTCTATTAAAATCTTTTACTGATAATTATATATATATATATATATATATAAAAGAAAAAAAAGAGGAAAATATTCTCTTGGTTAAAGAATACATACAAGATGGAAAAGCTACTTTAATAAACTATTTAATGAAAACCAAGTAGAAATCTCAAATTCAGAATTAACAAATGAGGAAAAAACTAAAATTTTGAGATTTAATCGCAAAGTTAGAGTTAATGAAGTCAAGTTTACATTAAAAAAAGATGAAAAATGGAAAAGCTACAAAATTGGATGACGTCCCAATTGAAGTTTAGAAATGCCTAGGTGATAATAAAACTATTTGGCTAATTAATCTATTTAACACAATTATAAGATCTAAGAAAATGCAACATAAATAAAAAAAGCACTTTAATACCTATATGCAGAAAATAAAGAGACGTTCAAAATGGTAATAACTATCATGGAATTACACTTATGAATCATACGATGAAACTATGGAAAGAGTAATTGAACAAAGACGAAGATTAGAAATGAGGGTTTCAATGTTATTTTAACAGGATTAATGGAAAA
Organism: Malania oleifera; assembly: GCF_029873635.1. Classification (NCBI taxonomy): domain Eukaryota; kingdom Viridiplantae; phylum Streptophyta; class Magnoliopsida; order Santalales; family Ximeniaceae; genus Malania; species Malania oleifera. The sequence continues at coordinate 107,924,681 of NC_080422.1, read as the reverse complement.
GTTTAGGGAAAATTAGAGGGACTTGCACATGGTTTTTATTAACTTAGAGAAATCCTATACGACACCTGGGGAAGTTCTATGGTGGGTCCTCGGAAAAAAGGAAGCATGTCGTAGCCTAGTAGGTATACGATGTCACTAATAATATTGTTTTTTTTTATCAGAAAAGAGAAAATATATTAGCAAGGCATCAAGGGGATGCCAACCCATGGTACAAAACATCAACCACTCCAAAGAGTGTCACAAGCATCAAGAATTACAAAATGATCTTTAACACTTTTCCCACTAGCCAGCTGGAGACAGCAGCAATCCATTGATCTTTGCAAGTTTGAAGTGAAGTAGATGAATCTTTGAAGGATCTCTTTTTTTTTTTTTTCCAAACACACCAAAAGATGGCAAGAGGGATGAGGTTCAAAGCCTTTCACTTCGCCTTTGTGGCTCCAATGCCTTTCCAAGCCCAAATCTCCCCTCTAACTGAATTTGTTGTAACCCACTGCTGCCCAGCCAAGGAAATAACAAAATTCCACAAGTTCCTTGTCCAGGGGCAGTGAAGAAGAATGTAGCTGACTGATTCTGTGTCAGCCATACAGAGAAAACACCGATACGTGACCGTAAACCCTCTTTTCTACAGATTGTCAAGGGTTAAAATATTTTCAGGTACAGACTCCCAAGCAAAGAAGGCAACCTTTGAAGGGGCTGCTGTCCCCCAAATGTGAATCCAAGGGGAGTTATCGCATTTTGTTCCCAATGGAGAGAGCTTCTTATATAAATGAGAACACAATTTTTGTCCAAAGCCCATTTTGGCTCATTGGAGATGTTTTGGTGATGGAATTAGTAAAGAAATTTGTAGAATTCAGAGTGTGTGAAGTTCCCAATCTGCCACGTTACTTGTAAAAGGAATGTCCCAGAAAATTCCTTGATCAATGACTTGGAGATAATGACTGACAAGGGAATTTTTGTTACAAGCAAAGCTGTAGATGTAAGGAAAGGAAGCTCTAAGATTACTGCTCTCACGCCACACATCATGCCAAAAATAAACATTGGCCCCATTCCCAACTTGAAATGTCACAAATTGGAAAAAAGCATCCCATCCTCTCCTAATGAATTTCCAAACTCCCACTCCATAGGGATCCCTTATATTGTCAATTGTCCAATCATTGTGCTCAAGCCCATATTTACACACAATAATATCCCTCCAAAGGTGGTCTTTCTCCTTTATGAACCTCCAAAACCACTTCCCAAGGAGGGCTTTATCGAAAGTGAGGAGGGATTTCAACACTAAACCTCCTAAAAAGGTTGTTTGATCACTCCCCATCTAACAAGGTGATATTTAAACTCCTCCCCTAAGCTTCCTCAAAAAAACCTTCTCCGAATTCCCTCCAATCTCCTAGCAACTGAGGCTGGTAAAGGAAGAAGAAACGTGAAGTAAATTGGAAAATTCATCAAAGTGCTCCTAATAACGATGTAACTAATGATATGTAGGATAGAATAATGACTAGCGCTAGGGCCACAGGTGGAAAGTCTAGGGATTTTCCAATCAAGGTGTACATCAAGGATATGCTTTGAGCCTTATCTTTTTGCATCGCTAATGGAAGAACTTACGAGGGATGTCCAAAATGAAGTTTCCATGATGTATGTTGTATGCAAATGACATCGTCTTGATTGATGGAAACTAGGGGTGGAGTAAATTCTGAAGTTAGAATTATGGAGAGAAGTTTTAGCATAAGTATAAAAATAACACAGCATATAAAGTGTAATTTGAGTCGTGGAAGGAGGAATATTGGAGAATAAATTAAACTTGATGGTCAAAAAACTAATAACACCAGTAGATTTCAATACCTTGGATCTATTTGAATCGAAGGAAATGAAATACACAATGTTAAAGTAGGTTGGTAAAAAGGAGAAGTGCTCCGAACATGTTGTTTCATCGTAAATCCTCTTAAAATTAGAACGAAAGTTTTATAGAACCACTATAATACCAGCTATGCTATATGGATCTATTAGACAACTTAGAAACAACATAGCCAAAACGAAAAAGTAAAAGTTGTCAAAATGAGAATGCTAAGGTGGATGAGTGGTATAATGTTACAAAGATACATTAAGGAACGAACACATACGCAATAAATTAGGCATTGCATGTGTAGAAGAAAAGATAAGGGTGGGGTGAGTGAGATGGTTTAGTCACATGCAACATAGACCAAATAGTGCATCGATGTGACGAAGTGAGCTAGTTACTATTAGTGGCAGTTGAAGGATTAGGGGTAGACTTAAAATAACTTGGAATGAGATAGTAATAAGGATTTGTCCGCCCCAAATTGTCAAAAAGAATTGCCTAAGATTGTGTAAATTGATAGAAAAAGGATTCATGTAGCCAACTCACCTAGCGGGCCTTAAGGCTTGATTTGTTGAAGTTGCAGTTAACTTTTGGTGAACTAGATCATGAATGCATGAAAAATGGGGTCATATGAACCAATTCACGATTCCAAAGGTGTTAGGTGAATTTGGAAGCATTGATTCAGCCAGTATAGATTATCAATACCAAAGCAAAACAACAACAACAACAACAACAACAAAACCAAGCCTTAAGTCCCACTAGGTGGGGTCGGTTATATGAATCCTTTTCTGCCAATTTATGCGATCAAGGACCATTTCTTTTGACAGATTCAGGGATATTAAATCCTTACTCACTATCTCCTCCCAAGTTATTATGGGTCTATCTCAACCCCTTATACTGCCCTCTACAGTAACTAACTCACTCTTTCTCACTGGTGCACTATGTGGCCTACGTTGCAAGTGTCCATACCATCTGAGTTGTCCCTCCCTTATCTTATTCTCTATAGGAGCTACACCTAACTTACTGCGAATATGTTCATTCCTTAATTTATCTTTCAATGTTATACCACTCATCCATCTAAGCATTCTCATCTAGGAAACTTTTACTTTTTGGATATTATGTTTTTTCGTCGCCCAACATTCCGATCCATAAAGCATAGCTGGTCTTATAGCTATCCTATAAAACTTCCCTTTCAATTTTAAGGGTATTCTATGATCACAGAGCACACTTGAAGCACTTCTCCATTTTACCCAACCTACTTTAACTCTATGCATTACATCATCTTTAATTTCTCCTTTAGCTTGCATAATAGATCCAAGGTATTGAAATCTACAAGTGTTATTTATTTCTTCATCATCAAGTTTAACTTTGTCTTCAATATTCCTCCTATCATTACTAAAATTACATTTCATATATTCTATCTTATTTCAACTTATCCTAAAGTCTCTAGATTCCAAAGCTTCTTTCCATAATTCTAACTCAACCTCTACTCCGTCCCTAGTTTCATCAATTAATACAATATCATCTGCAAACAACATACACCATGGAACCTCCTTTTGAATACTCTTAGTCAATTGGTCTATCACTAAAGCAAAAAGATAAGGGCTCAAAACAGATCCTTGATGTACACCTATGGTGGTTGGAAATTTTCTAATTTCTCCATCTATAATCCTTACACTAGTCATTACTCCATCGTACATATCCTTGATGACATCAGTATACCTACTACATACACCCTTTTTTTCAAAAACCCACCATAAAACTTTCCTAGGTATCCTATCATATGCTTTCTCAAGGTTAATAAATATCATATGCAGGTCCCTCTTCTTTTCCCTAAACTTTTCCATTAAACTTCTTCAAAGATATATAGCTTCTGTGGTAGATCTCTCAGGCATAAAACTAAATTGATTTTCTGAGACATTCATTTCTAACCTTAATCATTGTTCAACTACCATTTCCCATAGATTTCATCGTATGATTCATAAGTTTAATTCCAAGATAATTATTACAATTTTGATTATCTCCATTATTTTTGTATATAGGAATTAAAGTGCTTTTCCTCCATTCATCTGGCATTTTCTTAGTTTTTATAACTGTATTAAATAAATTAGTTAACCATATAATTCCGTTATCACCCAAGCATTTTCAAACTTCAATTGGGATGTTATAGCTTTCCCTTTTTCATCTTTTTTAGTGCAAACTTAACTTCATTAACTCTAATTTTGCGAATAAATCTCATATTTTTAGTCTTTTCCTCATTTGACAATTCTAAGTTTAAGCCTTCTATTTGATTTTCATTAAACAACTTACTAAAGTAACTTTACCATCTTTCTTTAATGTCTTCTTCCTTAACCAAGACAATATTATCAAAATTGGGACACCTGCAAACATCCTTCTCACATCATAAATACAAATATTATCACTAGACATATTTATTTATTCTATTTTATTTAGGTAATTACGTCACCATAATCCAGCCTGCAAAAAATATTTTCCCCACAAAACTGCATTAGATACCAGCATTCCCAGGTTTACATCTTCTTAAATATTTAATGATTGCTTGTCATTTAATCCTTTGGACAGCACACATACACATGCATAAAATTTTGCAGGAAAGAACCTTTGATGAGCAGAACAACCAAGAAATTTGGAAATGTGAAATAGAATAGAAATGAGGAAAAATGATTCCCCATTTCTTATGAATGGGAGGGATTCCTTCTCTTCGGGCTTTCATTTTAGGTGGGATTTAAATGATAGCGAGGTGGAGGAGCTCTCTTCTTTGCTCATTGTGCTGGAGGGTTTCCATATATCCAGTAGGAGTGATGGTAGAGTTTGGTCTTTGGATCCAGGGGATTATTTGTGTAAATCTTTCTTTTGTCACCTTATTAAAGCTCATGTGGTTTTTCCTCTCTATCAGGGTATATCGGCAGCTTAAGTTCCTTCTAATATGAAGGCGTTCGTTCGGCTGCTGGCATTTAATAGACTTTAACACCAAAAATCTGCTACAGAGTAGGAGGCCTTCTAAAGCTTTGTTTCCTGCGTGTCTTATGTGTAAGGAATAGCTCCGAGGATGCATCACATTTCTTTCTACACTGTTCATGCTTGGGGCAAGTGGAATACACCATTTGGAGTTCTTGATGAAGTAAGGGATGGTCCAAAATTAGTGGAGGAGCACTCAACTGTTTCCTTTACTGGTTTTAGGAAAGGTGAGGACGTTAAGAGGCTGTGGAGCCGTGCTCTGTGTTGTTACGGAATATTGGCTGGAATGGAACGCCAGAGCTTTGTTTATGTAAAGAGATTTTCAATGGGGCTTTTTTGGGACAGGGGTTGGTAATTGGCTTCTTTTTGGGTTAATAGCACAGGCCGTTTTAGGGCTACTGTTTTCAGGAGGTCAACCGGGATCGGATGGCTTTATTAAGTTGATGTTGATTTTATTTTTTATGTTTTCATGAGTGAGGACTTCTTGTTCTCCTGTGCTATATCTGTTTCTCCTTGATATCTTCAATAAATCTTCTTTTTATATCAGAAAAAGAAAAATACTGGTTGATACAGATGTAATGGTGCAATACCATAGAATAGAAATTGATTAAGTCAACTATTTGACTAGCATTTTTGTAAACATAAAATTAAAAAAAAAAAATTCATGATTTGAGAGCAATCTTTTTAGCAAGTTATACTTTACATTAATGCCCATAGGCAAAGGGTGTGGGAATCATATTAATATGAAGGGAACGCTTGGTATCACTGTCAAAAATTATGAAAAGCAAAACCCGAAACGAAAACTAAAAACCCAAAATAAAAACTAAAAATCTAAAACCAGCAACCTGTCTGGTTCAACAACAACAACAACAAGCCTTAAGTCCCACTAGATGGGGTTGGCTACATAAATCCTTTTCCGCCAATTCACCCAATCGAGAGTATTTTTCTCTATTAGATTAAGGACTATTATATCCTTCCTCACTACCTCATTCCAAGTTACTATAGGCCTACCCCTACCCCTTTTCATGCCATAAACAATAACAAACTGACTCCTTCTCACAGGTGCTATTAGGTCGGCGTTTCAAATGCCCAAACCATCTAAGCCGCCCCTCCCTTATCTTGTCTTCAATCAATGTTATATGTAACAGTCCTAGACCCAACTTCGGTGAGTTATTGTCTGCTTTGACCCACTAGCCTCACGATTTGTCCTACAAAAGGCGCCTCACATAGTTAGAGTCCAAACCATCCTTATAAGCCTGAGATCTCCCTAGTACACATCCGATGTGGGATTGTGACAGCTCTCCCGTCCAATCTATGACGCCCTCGTCAGAGTGGCTTACACCTTTATGTAGGATCCATCCACATGATAGTACCACCAGGATAGCTCTAATACCCAATGTAACGGTCTTGGACCCACTTTGGTGAGGTATTGTCCGCTTTGGTCCACTAGCCTCACGGATTTGTCTTATAAAAATCGCCTTATAAAGTTGGAATTCAAACCTATTCTTATAAGCCCAAGATCTCCCTAGTACACATCCGATGTGGAACCATGACACTATGCCTAAATTATTGTGTATATGCTCATTTTTTACTTTGTCTTTTAATGTTATACCACTCATCCACCTTAACATTCGCATTTCATTAACTTTTACTATTTGTACATGTTGTTTCTTAGTTGTCCAACATTTTAAAACATAAAAAATAGTCGGCCTTATAGCCATCTTATACAATTTTCCTTTTAATTTTAAGGGTATTCTAGGATCACACAATACACCTGACGCAATCCTCCATTTTACCCAACCTATTTTAATTCTATATATTACATCTTCTTCAATTTCCTCTTCCGTATGCATAATAGATCCAAGATATCTAAATCTATCAGTGCTATTAATCTCTTGATTATCAAGTTTAATCTTCTCTCCACTACTCCTCCTTACATTATTGAAATTACTCAATTCATATATTCTATCTTATTCCTACTTATCCTAAACCCTTTAGACTCTAATTGGTTCTCCAAAGTTCTAACTTAGATTCCACTCCAATCCTACTATCATTAATCAACACGATATCATCTGCAAACAACATATACACCAAGGGATCTCATTTTGAATATTCCTAGTAAATTCATCAATCAATAAAGTAAAAAAGACAGACTCAAAGTAGAACATTGATGTACACCTATTGTAATTGGAAAATCTCTAAATTCCCCTCCTACAATCCTAACACTATTCACTACTCTATCATACATATATTTAATGATCTCAATATATCTGCTACAAACCCCCCCTTTTTTTTCTAAGACCCACCAAAGAACTTCCATAGGCACTCTATCATAAGTTTTCTCTAGGTCAATAAAAACCATATGCAAGTTCCTTTTCTTTTCCCTAAACTTTTCCATTAAACTTCTGAAAAGATAAATAGCTTCTATGGTTGATCTCCCAAGCATAAAATCAAACTAATTTTCTAAAATTGTTCTTTCTAGTCTTATTATATGTTCAATTACCTTTTCCCATAATTTCATCATATGGCTAATAATCTTAATTCCACGATAGTTATTATAGTTTTGAATATCGCCTTTGTTTTTATATAAAGGTACTAACATACTTTTCCTTCATTCTTTTGACATTTTCTTGGTTTTTATAATAATTTTGAATAGATTAGTTAGCCAAATATTTCTTTTATCCCCTAAACATTTTCAAACTTCAATTGTTATTTTATCTAGTCCTATAGATTTCCTGTTTTTCATCTTTTTTAATGTCATCTTAACTTCAAGAACTCTAATTTTGAGAATAAATCTCCTATTTTTAGTCTTCTCCTCATTTGTCACTTCCAAGTTCAATCTTTCATTTTGGTTTTCATTACATAGCTTATCAAAATATCTTCGTCACCTCTCTTTTATATCTTCTTCTCTAGTTAAGAAATTATCATTCTCGTCCTTTATACATTTTACATCACCTAAATCTATGCATTTTCGTTCTTTAACTCTAGCAAGTTTATAATTGTCTTTTTCTCCTTCTTTTGTATCTAGTCTAGTATATAAAGTATCATAAGCTCTATGTTTAGCTTCTTTAGTAGTTTTTTTTTTTTTTTTTTTTTTTTTTTTTGATTTTTTCTTGACTCTTTATATTTTTCAAAATTTTCTATATTTCTACAATTTTACCATATTTTATACCAAATTCTTTGTCTTTGTTAGAGGTTATTTATGTCTTCTAGTATTATTATTATAATAATTATTAAGTGTGTTAGTATGTTAATTAGTGAGAGTTAGTAAGGGTATCATTGTAATTAGAAGTATTTAATTTGTATAATAAATAGAGAGAAACCTTTCTTCAAGTTAGGTCATTCATTTTAATCAAAATCTCAACATGGTATTTAGAGTGTGATCCAACCTAAATCCTATTATACTCAGTTGTCACCGAAAAACACATTCCCACCGCTGCCCTTCTCAGATCCACCTCCACCCTTCATTATTTCACAAAACCAACCATATAGTCAAAAACATAACCCTCCAAAGCCTACACCCACAAAACCCCATCACCGAAAAAGAGTTTCTAACCACCTTTTTTTTTAATTTTCTTCTGCCATATTCTAATTCCTTCTCTAGACAATATTATCAAGCTCTTGGGCATGTTTTTTGCTCAAAATCCAACCTTTTTCGAGTATGAATTCGTGATAATCCGTTAATTTCTGTTCAATGTTTGTAAAGGCTTCTTTGTGAGTTTCTTGGAGCAATGGCAATGTTCGTAAGTCAAGTTGTGAGGCTCTAGTTGTACTATATCGGTAGGTGAGTTGTTTACCCCGTCCGTGGTTGTGTTGGTGCTTCATATAATTTGTGATTGTCCCAATTAGTTTTGATTGTTCTTCTTGTTTGACATTGGTGTCGCTGCAAGTGTGTAAGTGTTGGGATGGAGTCTATGAATCTTAAAAATATGTTTTATACATCGCTGCCACAGATAACGACTCAAAATTTGTTCAAAGGTCTAAAGTTGTTCGGAATTATTTAGCAAGATTAGGAAAATCTGACCGCTTGCTCCAAATTGATCCTTCTGATGAGAAGAGAAAAGTAAGTGTGAATTCAAGAAGATGCCTTGATTGTTTCCCTCTTGTAGAATTCAATGGAGCCACAGACTACACGGATGTGTGTTATGCCAAGCTTTTATACTTTAGTAACATTACTTGTATGTAATATTTATCCCAGTAGTACTTTCAATTACAACAAGGAGATAGGAGCATTGCAGATTATTTGGAGAGATGAAGCGTATTCATGAGGAGCTTAACATCATGCAACCTATAACTGTCGATGTTCGTGAGATGCAAGTAGAAAGAGCAGATGACAGCCTTTTGGGTTCTCGCAAGCTTGAGATCCAAGTTTGAGGCAATCCAATCCCAAATACTTAGTAGTGCCAAGCTGCCATCAGTTGTCGATGTTTATTCTCGTGTCCTTCATGCTTCCTTTAGCATGCATTCTCCTGCTCTTGCATCTGGCTCTGAGAGGACAACATTTGCTACATAAGGTGATTCTAGTTCTCTACCGAACAATGCAAAATTTACCAAGATGGTTCAAGTGGTGTGGTGGTAGAGATGGACGAGGCAGAGGCACTCCTTGCAAGTGCACTCATTGTGATCAAAGTAATCATCTTGTTGACCAGTGTTGGAATCTCCACGATAGATCCTCATGTGTTGCCAATGCAGCTACCACCAACTTCACACCTTTGGGGGCAGCCAATACAGCCACCACCAACTCCACACCTTTGGGGCCAAGTGGAGGGCAACGTACTATATCCATGTTACAGGAAGAGTATTCCAAGTTCCAGCAGTATCAAGCATCACAACAAGCTTCTCTTCCCATTGCATCTTTCGCCCAAACAGGTAATCCAACAATAAGCTTGTCATCCAGTACTTCTCGTCCTAATCCTTGGGTCATAGACTCCGCTACCACTAATTATATCATAGGTATACCTAGCTTTTTTCCACTCTTCAATATCCTGCAAATTTACCTTGTGTTACTCTTGCAAATGGATCCAACACTGCAGTCAAGGGAATAGGGACTATAAATCCCACTTCTTCAATTTCTCTTCCTTCAATTTTGTATATTCCCAAATTTCCTTTCAATCTTATATTCGTTAGCAAGATTACTAAATCCATGAATTGTTCAATGGCATTCTTCCCTGATTCTATGGTTATTAAGGATTTGAGGACGAGGAAGACGATTGGCGGAGGATGTGAAGTTGGTAGATTTTATCACTTTGAGCCGCTATCTCCTTCAATGCCTACACTACTACTACCACACCTCTCCAAATTCATTGTCATCTTAATCATCCTTCCCTAGAAAAGTTCAAACATCTTGTTTCTGATTTGAGTTCTATGTCTAGTCTTGTTTGTGAGTCTTGTTAGTTGAGAAAGCACCATCGTGTCCCTTTCATTTCCCGAGTCAATACGCAAGCCCCTTCATGTTAGTTCATTCTAATGTTTAGGGTCCTAATAGAGTTGTGTACAAGTTGGGCTTCAGGTACATTGTAACCTTTGTGGATGATTATTCAAGAATAACTTGGCTATATTTATTATGAGATTGTTTCGAGTTATTTCATGTATTATGAGCCTTTTGTTCTAAAAAAAAGACTCAATTTGGTTTATAGTTTGAATAATTTGAAGTGATAATACTAAAGAGTATTTCAATGAATAATTCACTACTTATATGACTCAATTTGGTATTGTCCATCAATCATTCAGTGCCCACACTCCTCAACAAAATGGGGTTGCAAAGAGGAAAAATGGACATATTTTTGAAATCACTTGCACCTTACTTTATCAAATGGACGTACCTAAAGTTTTTTGGAGTGATGTTGTACTCACTACTTGCTATTTGATCAACAAGATACCATCCTATGTTCTTAATGGTAAAACTCCCTACTCCATTCTCTTTCCTAATTCACCTTTATTCCCTCTCCCTCCTTATATATTTGGACATGTGTCCATTGTTCATCAACTAACTCGTGAGGTGGATAAGTTGAATCCTCGTGCTACAAAATGTGTCTTTCTAGGCTACTCACATACTCAAAAGGGATACCGTTGTTATAGTGTTATGCTACATCGCTTCTTTGTTTCTACCGATATTACCTTCTTTGAGTCTACACCTTACTACACCCAGTCCCTGAGTGCTTTCAAGCTTAACAAGTCATTTCCTCTACCTAATCTTCCAAATTCTACTTTGTTGTCCTTGCCCAACCAACCATCTATGTCTCCATGTAGTTCGAGTCCTTCTCATCGTCTTGATCATCCTAATTTGCAGGTGTATTCATGACACGACTCCAAGGAAGAGAGTCCTCTCTAGTTTCTACTGCCATGACTTTGGTTTCCTCATCTGAAGATCATATTTCCCATGATGTTGATCCTCCCGTTGCTATTCGGAAAGGTAAACACACATGTACTCAACATCCCATTTCCAACTAGGCTTGTTATAACTTCTTATCACCCTCCTATTATTGTTTTGTCACTGCTCTATCATCTAATATCCTTCCTAAGTCTGTTTCGAAAGCCTTAGTCCACTCTGGGTGGAGGAATGCTATGGTTGAAGAGATGAATGCTTTACAGTACTTAAGACTTGGTATCCTTTCCTCCTCACAATTCTATGGTTGGTTTTCGTTGGGTTTACACTATGAAAGTCAACCCTAATGGTTCTATGGCTTGTCTAAAGGTTTGTTTTGTTGCTCATTAGTATACTCAAGTGTACGGTTTGGATTATTCTGACACTTTTCCTCCGATTGCCAAACTTACATCAGTACGTTTGTTCATCTCCTTGGCTACTACTTGTCACTAGCCTCTACATCAGTTAGATAAGAAGAATGTCTTCTTGCATTGTGACCTTAAGGAGGAGGTCTATATGGAGCAAATACCCGGGTTTGTTGCTCAATGGGAGTCAGGCTTAGTGTGCCGGCTCAAGAAGGCACTATATGGGTTTAAATAGTCTTACAGAACTTGGTTTGGTCATTTCAGTGTTGTAGTACTTGAGTTTGGTCTTCGACGGTGTGTTGTGGATCATTCTATGTTTTATTGTCATATTTCATCGAGTAGGATCTTTTTTATTATTTATGTGGATGTATTGTTATTACAAGTGCTGATGATAAAAGTATTTACAGTATCTAACTTTTTCTACAAACTAAGTCTCAAATTAATGATTTGGGACCATTGAAATACTTTTTTGGTATAAAGATATCTAAATCTCGTATGGGAACTATTTTGTCACAGAGGAATATAAAGATATCTAAATCTCGTATAGGAACTATTTTGTCACAGAGGAAGTATGTTATTGATCTGTTGGATGAAACTAGATTGTTGGGATCTAAACCGATTGATACACCCATGCATCCTAACAACAAGTTAGTGTCGGATATATGGGTGATTTGCTACCTAATCTTGCATAATACCGAAGACATGTTGGAAAGTTGAGTTATCTCACTGTCACTCAGCCGAATATATCTTTTGTAACAAGTGTTGTGAGTCAATTTCTAGATTCTCCAACGAGAAGTCATTGGGATGCAGTAATTCACATCTTAAGATATCTCAAAGGTGCACTTGGGAGAGGTATTTTGTATCATGATCAAGGTCACACTCATATCCATAGATATATAGAAGCAGATTGGTGTGGGTCACTTTTTGACCAGAGATCCATAGTCGGATACTGTATCTTGGTTGGTGGTAATTTGGTTTCTTGGAAGAGTAAGAAACAAACTATGGTGGTCAGCTCAAGTGTTGAATCAAAATATAGAGCTATGGTTCACACTACTTGTGAGCTTATCTGGTTGAAGAACATGTTGGAAGAATTGGGTTTTTCACATTCTCAACCTCTGAAGTTGATGTGTGATTATCAAGTTGCTCTTCATATTGCCTCCAACCCGGTCTTTCATGAGCGAACAAAGCACATTGAAGTTGATTGCCACTTTGTTCGGCAGAAGTTCATTACTACCGCTTATGCAAAGTCTGATATGCAACTTGCTAATTTGTTTACCAAAACTTTGGGGGGTGCTCGAGTTAAATTTATTTATAACAAGCTAGAAGCATATGACATTTATGCTCCAGCTTGAGGGGGAGTGTTAGAGGCTATTTATGTCTTATAGTATTATCATTAAGTGTGTTAGTATCTTAGTTAGTGAGAGTTTGTAAGGGTATTATTGTCATTAGAATGTATTTAATTTGTATTATAAATAGAGGGAGAGATCTATCTTCAAGTTAAGTCATTCATTTTAATCAAAATCTCAATAGTCTTAATGGCTTTTTGGACTTCTTGAACCCACCACCAACTTTCTTTACTACCTGAGTATCTTCTTTTGGACTCACCTAAAACCTCTTTTGCTATCCTTACGATAGAATTAGTCATTTTATTCCAAACCATATTTGCATTTACATTATCCCCTACAGTCTAATCATACTCTTTATTCATTTTATCTTTGAATTTTACTATATTATCTCCCTTCAAGCTCCACCATCTAATCCTTTTGTGTTGATTTATGTTACTATTTTTTTTCTTCCATTTTTTAATATGTATATCTAATACTAACACTCTATGTTGTGTCGCCAAACTTTCATTTGGAATACAATCCTTACAAGATAGACGATCCCCAATCCTAGTTAAGAAGAAATTTATTTGGCTTTTATTATGCCTACTTTTGAAAGTTATCAAATGTTCTTTTCTTTTTATAAAGCAAGTATTCAATATAACCAAATCATAAGACATGGCAAAATCTAATATTGTATCACCAGCCTTATTTTTATCTCCAGATCCATGGCCTCCATGTATCCTCTCTTAACCTATATTATCCTTTCCAATGTGTCCATTCAAATTAGCTCCTATGAATGTCTCTTCAGATGTTGGTATGGTATCCTTATAATAACTATCCATATCTTCCCAAATTTGTTTTTTAAGATTTTCTGCTAAGCCTATTTAGGGAGCATACGCACTAATGACATTCACTGTTTCTAGGCCTAGAGCAATCTTGATTTTAATGATCATATCCCCTATTCTTTTAACATCTACTACATTTATTTCCCACCCTATTTTTATGTTTCTCTTTTCCAGTGCACCAAAGTTCAAATCCTGATTTTTCAATTTATCTCTCTCCTACCCATTTCATCTCTTGAATCAAGATTAAGTTAATTTTCCTTCTAAACATTATTTCTACTATTTCCACACTTTTGCCCATAAGAGTCCCTATATTCCAAGTTGCCAATTTAATCTTAGTTTCTTATGCTAACTTATTAGCCCTCTCCCTTTTATACTGACCCGGTCTATTCCTTTGACCTAGGTGAATTTGGTAAGAATTCATGATAATAAGATCTGACAAAGTTTTACGCTAGCTGTCAGCCACCTAACACAACCTTACTCTTTTATCCAGGCTTGGGACCAACTATGTGTACAAAGATAATTTGTGTTACACGAGCGAAATACATGTTTGAGATTTTTTCTTTTTTTTCTTATGCAAACTTATTTCACATAGATAATTTTCTAAATCACACCCTACAACTAACAAAATTCACACAAACAACACAATGTTCTTAAAAAAAATCTAAAGTACACAATTTTGGGTGTGAATCCAAGCTAGACTAAAATCATTAACAAAAAAAAAGTGCAATAGTACTTTTTTACAAACAAAGAAAATTATTCTCCAAGATTTGCAAATGGAAAACACAAAAATGCATATATTAAGCCTACAAATCATAAACACAAAATTTCCACTACTAACCAACTATTGAATAATAATAATAATAATGTAAAATTAAAAAAAATTAAAAACTTGATTAAACAAATGCTCATTTTTGTACTTCAATAAAATAAAAATTAAAAAATATATTAAATAATAAATGTACAAAATAATACAAATTAAAAATACTATAATAAAAATAAAATTATTATAATTATTTTACTTTTTATTATAATTCAAAATTCACTTTAAAAGAAAAATCTCATTGTACTTGACAACTAAGTAGTAGTAAAAATATTTTTAAATGGCTTTTATTAATTTTTATTTTTTTAACATTTATGGGTATTTTTATTTTAATTATATTTTAAATTCAAATTATCATTTTACTTTAATTTTAATTAAAAAGTACGTATTAAATGAATGATTAATATAAACAAAGTTAATTCTAGATATTAAAATATTCTAACAAGACATTGCGGAAACAACTGAAATTTATCAAATTTGGTTTTCAGTTTTTTCACAAATAGCTGAAAACCAATAATAGAAATAAAAAACCTACAACATAAACAAACATGTTTTTATAATATGTTTCTTAACTGTGGAGAAATTAAAGAAAACATAAAACAAAAATGATGCCAAACATGCCTGAAGTTTTCAATACTATGTACAATAACATTGAAAGATGCAATTATACCAAAATAATATGTTAACCAGCACAAACTCCACGCGGCTTAAGTTACTAAGAAGAGCATCAATAATCTAGCTGACAATATTTGCTGCCAATAAGGTTCCAGACTAACAATTAAAACACTTATGAAACATGAACCATAATTATACTGCTAAACTGTGAACTTGTTGAATTACCATCTCTAGCAATGTCAACGTTCTGATGTTGCACAGCAGTACCAGGGACAAGCTGCTGCTCAGTTTGGGAGGCATTTGGTCGATTTTCACTGGATGCTTGAGATCCTCTTCTATCGATCAAATTTCCAGGAGTGACAGGTTGAAATCTTCCAATAACTGGATAGTATAACCCTAATGGGCCACCAGATGAATCAGAATGTAAGCGACCAAAGGCACTAGGTACTGCTGCAACCATGGTCCTGATAGGCACTACCCTTACTCCAGAACCCACGTTTATAGGTAGGCCTTCTGAGACCCCTGAAGTTGCTTGATTAACAGGATTTTGACCAGCAGAACCTGTTTCAGGGTCCCTTTGCCCAGAGGGCTGCAGAGAACCAACATGCTCCTCTTGGTCAACACTGTTTCCGGCCGGTGATGAGCCTAAATAGAGAATTGACATCAACTGATGATTAATAAATTATTTGCATTGAAATAGACATTGAACAGCCCATACATAAACTGCATGGCACCTCTCCGTATTTGTATATCAATACGCCTTGGAAACACCCCATTACCAAGTCCATTAAACAAAGTAGAGCCAGCCTGCATAGTTCCTGAGGGGATTGTGCCAAAACTTGCTCCTGGTCGAAAAGGTAGAGGCTGGTTCAATCAAAGTTTAGTTAGAAGACAGGGAAGGATTTAGAATAACAATAATAATTTCTATTTAATGCTGAAAATCTTGCCTGAACCATTAGAGGATTAGGACCAGATGGGGATATGAAGACAGCAGGTCCAGCATTAACCACTGCTCCAGACTGCCAAAAAAATAAACCCACAGCTACACGTATGGCACAGCAATATGACAACCAATAGGAACTAATACAGATCAAACCAAAGTAAACTAACCGGTGTGCGACCTAGTCGCAGCGTCATTGTTGTACGACCAAGTTCAAGAAAAAAAGCACCTAAATTTTGAATTAAGACTCCGGTTCTCCATGCACTAGTCTGAGTGCTCAACCGTGCTACAGGATCAGTCACAGTTACTTGATTTTCCAGTTCTCTAGCAAGTTGCTACGAAATTACGAAACAAAACACAGCAAAGTATTTCATTCTTTAGCAGACATAAAATCAGTCAGTGAGCAATTTGCATGTATTTTGAATGAAAAAACCCAGATTCCTATGAGCAGAAGATGTATGCATAGTTTCAAAGCTAGATAGTTTAAACAACATGTGGGCATTATTAAGCTGCTCAAGCACATACAAAAAGGCAATCTCCAGTTTGTTCAATCAGCATTTGTCTTGTGGACAACAACACTTCTGCCAATGATGCTGGTGTAGGAAGCGCCTCTTGCACCATCCTTGAATGAGATGCAGATCTAGATTCTCTTTCTTCATTCCCATGCATGCCAGCAGCTTGGACATTGCTTCCCCTGCCTTCACCTGCTGGTACCATATGTTTTATACATCTCAATAACCATCACTAAAAGAGTAACTTAGATGTATCAGATTACGGGGCAAAAACAACTGACCACTGGCACCAATTTCATGCCTCAAATGACTTAAATACTCAGACAAAGTTGTCAAAGAATCAGGTATTACCTGCAATGATCAAGGTGTTATCTGGAATTTAGTACTCAAAACAGTAATGATGCCCCCAAGTTGATTTTCGGTTAAAAACAATATAGATCAATTAAATTTTAATGAAGCAAACCAGGAATATCAAACTTACAGGTGGTTGCAAAGGGCCCAAAGAAACAGCTGTTGGAATTCTTAAAGTACCATCTGATATAGCAGATTCACTCCTCATACCAGGATGCAGTTGGGTTGAATCTGTCATATTAATGCCACTCGGAGTTCTTTCAATTCCTTCTGGGCGATGTACCTGCCCCATCCAAAACCCAACACCACCACCACCCCCCCCCCCAAAAAAAAAATTATTCTTTAATAAATCAATAAATAGAATATACATAACTATAGTAGCAAAGCTGAAATTCACCCCGACATCAACCCTTCCACTGCCAGTGCCAACGCCATTGATTCCAAAAGAACCAAGAACAGCTGAAACAATCTGCACATAAAGGGAAGAAAAAAGGACAAGGGTGGGGAAGAACAAAAGAGAAATCATTTCAGCAAGGTACTAATGCACCTATAGAAAACCAAACTATGTAGCATTCACCATCCAGTAGTAGTCTCACCCGACTGATATCTGGAAGCACCCCATCCCCATGGTCAGGCATACTGAAAGTTTCAACTACAACACTATGCGACATTGGACTTTCTTGACTGCGCCCAGTGCTTGGAACAGTATCAGCTGGTACAAATAATAACATTTAACAGTCAATACTTGCTAGTCCTAGCAAAAAAACAGTACCTCAAAAGAAAATACCATGCATATTAAAGGGACAAACAAATGAAAATATGTAAAGAGGACAAGTTTACAAGTTAGATTGAGAACTCAATAATGCAATCACCCAGATAATAAATACGTAAATATTGATAGTCAACAGAGTAAAGCAGAATATGAATATTATCTAGCCTAGAAAGAAGAAGTCTTCATCCATGTGCATTTATGTCCAATACAACATTCAAAAATTTTATTTTTGTGGTTTGTTTCTCACTTACTATATGAATAAAATTTTCTACATGGAAAGTTGTCCACAATGTTTAGCAGTTCAAAAGGCAAATTCAGGCATGACTACAACTAAACACTAAATTATGTTTTTCTACGGAATCGTTTAGAAAGAATAACAAAGGCAGGACTGTGACCAAGATATAACAGAATAAAAAGCCCTGCTTATTACCAAGACAATATTAGGGAACACATGCACTGCTTATTACCAAGATAATATTAGGAAACACAGATAATTCTTACTATTTTTGGAGCATAATCCACAGCTAAAATTCAATTTAAAAATTATATGTTCCCTTTCCATCGAAAATTCTGCAAATTGTTTCGAACATATGACATACACTATATAAAAATATTTCAACAAATTTGCTAGAATTACCCAACCACTTCGCCAGGATTGAAGGCAAGACTATAGAATGTATACATCACAGGAAAAGAGGCTGTAACAAGCATGTTTTAACTCACACATCATATTTAAAAGGGATTCATACTCCAGCAATTTTTGGTGGTAAAGACAAAGATGGAATAAGTCTCAAAATGCATCAAACCTGGATGACCTGGTAAGCTCTCAGATGATGATGGCATCGGCTCTCTGACGACTAGGTGCAAAGTGTGACCATCTTCAACATCTAGCTCATATTAAGTAATAAACTTAACTTCGAAACCAACTTGACCAAATATTCAAACCAACATATAACAAACTAATTAGAATAAAATCAATTAAATAATGTTAAAAATAATATTAAGTTTTTCAAATGTCTTCATTAAAAACAAATGTAAGGTTTAAAGATATTGTAGTCAAGAACCGAAAATCTAATTTTCTAAAGTAAGACTCAAAAGAAATCCTAATTTTTCAGTAAAATTCTCAAAATTAGTTCCAAATGACACATAATGTAAAACAAAAAATATATATATGAAACCTGAAATATAGTAAAAATACTGAATGATCATCGAAAACACCTAATTTTCAGGGTGCAACTCCAAGTGTCCATTTTTTATTTAGAATTTAATTTTGTTCCTAGCTTGGAAGAAAAGGTTCTTTGCTTGAGGTATATAGGAATGTTCTGTATCAAGTTGGCGGTAAGCCAATCTAGGATTGACGCAGTCCAAAATTTGTTTTGAGACCCAATGTGTTTGATCAATTTATTTTAGGAAAACCACATTTCAAATAATTTTTAGGCATTTTAGCTTCCAATCATCATAGGCTAAATTAATTTTTCTAGAGGCTAGATTTTGAGGGATGTCACTGAACTTGAAAGTGAAAGAGCTGAATTGACCTGAAACTTTGCAATCTTTATTTCTTGGAATTTGTAAGGGAGAAATGACTTTTTATTTTTGAGGATTTATTTTTTAAAAAATATTTTAATTGAACTCAAATGAAGCTATTTCCTTGTTTGAAAACCATCAATTTCCACACTTCATAACCCCAAAGAAAGCTAGGAGAGAAGATTCTTATCTCCATAAAACTAATCTGAAGCTTATGGGATTCTACTCTGATTCCAATCATGAAAAATCTTCCTATTACACTAGATTTTGCAATTTGAAGAAGAGTGAACCAAAATATGATCAACCATTTCCCAACTGAGGAGAAAGTCCACTATTAGACCAAGAAAAGAGAGTTAAACCTGTGTGAGGTTCTTTCTAATGAAATCAGCAACTGGCATTAACATTAGCGCTCAGAAAGGAAACATATATACTGTGTTTAACTCTTATTAGTAATGGTTGTTCTGGTATCATTTTGACTCTTGAAGGAATTTGATCATAGAATATGGTTTCTGAAAAAGAGAAGAAACAGGAAGAGAAGATAAGAGCATAAAAGAACTGAGAATGGCTTTGATACCAGGTTGATTTTGTGATAAGTTCAGTTATAGAACATTTGAGTGAGAAAGAAGAATAAGAAGTGTAGAGATTGCAAGAATTAGCAGAAAATGCCTCAGAGATACTTCTATTAACTAGTAAGCACAATTATAAACACCTCTGTAGAGTAAAAAATTTGAAGCAAAAACTTCTAACACTCAACAGATTTATTCGAGTTATGCGTGGTGCTTAAAATATACGGGCTTCTTTAGTTGAAGAGCACAGTTCTCATTTTTTATTTCCAGATTAACAAATAATTGCAAAAATGCCACCTTGTTTTCCATTTTTCCAAAATTTATATAAGAAATTCTAGGAAACAATTAAAAAGATGTTTTCCCAACTCTTACACAAATTTGGAAAAAAGGAAAACAAGGTGACATTATTGTAATTATTTGAAAAACTGAAAATGGAAAATAAAATTTGTTTTCCACAAGCGAACAGCGCATAAATATCTTTGTTACCAGCTTCCAGCTCCCTGGAAAAGGAAGAGAGAGCAGTCTAGAAAAGACGAGATAAAGTATTCTCTTCCCAAGAAGCAATATGCATGATATCTAAAATATTATCTCTCTTTGTGACAAGGTACTAAACAGGTTCCTGCCTCCAAGTAGAGGAGATCCATCATCTGCTGCCAGCCTGCCAGATTTGGTACATGGGACTAAAGTGGACCAAGAAGCCAAATTCTGTAGAGAACAATAAAGCTATTCGAAACAACAAGCACTTAACTTTTGGTTAGTGAACAAATTCACAAAATTTTCAAGTAATATTAGCAATCTCTTGTTCCTTCTCATGACATCATTTCCATTTTTATGCAGTTGCATGAGCACATTTACCGCTGCAATTAGACAATAATCATGATGTAATTATAACTGACAAATTATCAACAGACATGCTATAATTGAGCTAGGTTAGGGCTGCCACTGCTAATATTTTGTGACTTCAGGATGTGTGAGATGTATAGTGCTTAGTTATCAGTACCTTGGAAGAAGACATACCAAGCCTTAGCATACACTTCTACAGACTTCACTGTATTTAAGAAGTAGATATACTACATCTTAAATGCAGAATCATTAAATAAAGAACACATTATTTGGGGGAAACCCCAACAGCAACATGGTCAGAACTTTTGCAGAAAATGTAACTCATACACTTCATATAAAAATTGTAAATTCGTAAGCTTAACCAACAAAAAAAAATCATAAGATAATATTGAGTCAAATCTGGGTGACCTCCATTGTTATTTTAAAACCATCAAATGGTAAGTTCAAAAACTAACAGGGAAAATTGTAGAAGGGATTAATAGAAAGAATATTTTCAGCAACAACATGAATGTCAAAAGGTCTTAAAATTCAAAGAAATGTCATGAGTCACTAAAAAAATTGCTAACAATAATTAATAATAATGAATACAAAGAGGATACGGTAGGCAGACAGAAGTTGATCATCCTTCAGAACTTTCCCATGGCATATTAGACGCTGTTTTTCTGATAACACACCAGTAACAGAAGCAATCTGGTCTTTCAAAGCAGGTACCGGCATCTGCAGACATCAAGAAAGATAATATAATGGCAAAACCCAATGTTAGTTTGAGCAAGTTACTTTCAACAGGCATGACTTTGCTTTATGATTCCAAGAATCCTGAATTCAATTTATCATGATAGTGAACTCTTGAATAAATATCTTAATCTCATACATATCCACATACACTTACCAGCAGAAATCCCGAGAGATGAACAAAACAACAAATTACGGCCATAGCATTCTTATTTCACAATGGGGAAAAATAGAGTTTGCATTTGGAAATACTATATGTTTGGTCAGATCGTGTCCCAAGCCCCTGTCAAAAGCTATGGTCATTCCACAGTTGGTATGCTGCAGGGCATGACATTTCAGGTTTACCACTCTTCCATTAGTCTTGCACCTTATATCTCATAAATTTAAACACAAGGGTCCTGTTTATTTGTGGGAAAAAGTTACATTTTTCATTTGCAAATTTTCAAAGAAATACAAATATGCCACATTGTTTTCCAATTTTCAAAAGTTTGTATGGAGAACCTCGAAAACATCTCCAAGTTCTCTATATAAATGTTGGAAAACTAGAAAAGAAAAAAATAAAAGTTACATTTTTATAATTATCTGAAAATTAGTAATGAAAAATGAAAATGGTTATTGACAACAAAATAAACCCACATTATTTGCCTGGAGAAGAAGGCTTGGGACTGATTTGTGATTGCCTCATCACAGGATAGCTTCATTGCCATTCTTTACATTAGTTTCCCAAGTTCAAATCAAAGTTTAAAAATGAAAAGACAATGATAATTGAATTTCAGGATACTAAATAATAATTTCATGCCCTAATTTCTGTAAATAGTTACAATTAGAAGTTCAAAAATGAATTATCCACATAAATTATGAACAGTTTGAATTCATCTAATCTATTAAATGAAGTATCTGTAATATCTTGCTTACACCTTGAAAAGCTCATGAACATAATTAATTTTGTTTGTGAGAGATAGTTTTGAAAATATCCACAATAGAGCAGAAATAAATTCTATTTATGTGCAAGTATTTTATAAATTTTTTCATAACAATGAGCAATTAATGGATCTTTTGTTATCACAGTTCACTATCAAAAATTATGAAAATGAAAAGCAAAACCAAAAACTAAAAATTGAAAATTGGCAACCTATTTTGTTATAGTCTCAAAGCTGAAACAAATTAAACCCCTGATTGAATGCAGGTTCATTTTGGTCCTTGGATCACGTAACAATTAATCATCATACCGTCCATCAATCATCATAAATATGTTCATCACCAAGTACCATGCAATTTAACAATATCATTGTTAAACCTTAATAAATCAAACGTTAGAAATAAATTTAAAGCTCAAATCAGTTAAAAAGTATTAAAATATTGGAGATATAAAAGAATAAAAAAAATAGATATATTACTTAAAAATTACTTTTGAACTCGCTCTTGAGTCTTGAGTACTCCAAGAATAATCCTATTGTGCATGAAGACTGAAAGGGGATGAAATATCTTTTAAATTGTTAAAAAATTCCAGATATTTTTACGTTAATTATATTTTAATTTCATATGGCAATTTTTTTTTCAAATTTTCTTCATTAAAAAACTGTGCAAAGCACTTTGACAACAGATCATAACAATTGAAAACCTGACGAGAAAAGCTGAAAATTGGTAATGTAAAACAATGCATTGTCACCACTTGTGATAACATGCACCTCTGAACGATGCATTGTCACCACTTGTTATTGTGCCACAACAAAGACCCCCCCCCCCCCCCAAATATTGATAACATGCACCTCTGAACACAGACACAAAAACTAAATATCTAAACCCCATAAATGTCAAGAAATATATTGAAAAGCAATAAAATAATATTTATGCATGTTACATTCTAAGACAAAAATATATATTAGTGACAGAGATAAGCTTCTTTCCTACAATATTAATTTACTAAAAGGTAATATATAGTTACATTTTAAATGAGTGTTATCAATTATAATATAAGAACTAGATACTCAGAGGGTAGCCCAGAAAAAGCTCAGCATATGCAGGTTTCGGGGACGGGGTGGACCACAATGGGTCTATAGTACACAGCCTTATCTTTCATTTTTTGCAGGATGCTGTTTCCATCATAGTTTTAAATCACAGTAGCGGATAGTGTAACGTAACAATAACGGATGTAATGGGAAGCAGGAGTAGCAGATGTTACATAAATGGCCGTGAATTTTTTTAAAGAGTTTTAGTGTATTTTGGATCCTTTAGTTCGAGTAACTAAGTTATTTGGTAAGGGCAACAAGTTTACATTGGTTTTAAACCACTAGTGATAGAAAAATTACATATGTGTGCGTATTTATACTTCTCATTGTTCTTATCTATGATAAATTCTTATGTGTGCTAAATTAATTAATAAAACAAAATACATTATACACTCCATTAATCTATTAGACACATAAGACATACAAATAATACAAATATAAAATAGCTAGAAAAGAAAGAAGGTTGAAGTTGAAAAATATAGAACATAAATATCACATTACTAATAATATCAAAATAAAATATTTTCCTAACAAGTTAGTGTTTTTAAATTGTTAATTAATGCATCTCTTGTGAGTATTTAAAGTAATATTAAATTTTATATAATTGTCATCCTCATTGTAATCTTTTCCCCTTCTTGCCACATGGTATATTGAGAATGATTTATGAAAGAGAGGGAAAAAGTGAGAAGAAAAAGTAAAAGATAAAAAATTTTTTTTGCTGTAACAATCCTGTAGCGGTTACATAACGGCCGTAGCGGCCTTTACGTAATGTTGCATTCCGTAACGGCCGCTATAGCCGTGATTTTTCTTCCCACCGATTTCGCGGTGTGTAACGGTATCGGTAACCCAAAAAACCGTTACGTAACGGTCGCGGCCGTTATTTAAAACCATGGTTTCCATGCCTCAAACTTGTGACCTCCAGGTCACATGGCAACAACTTTACCATTGTGCCTAGGCTCCACTTCAACTAGATACTCAAGACTTTTACGACTTAAGTGGTAAATTGTAATGCCATAAGGATGAACTCATTTGATTTCCAGGATATAC
Organism: Malania oleifera; assembly: GCF_029873635.1. Taxonomy (NCBI): domain Eukaryota; kingdom Viridiplantae; phylum Streptophyta; class Magnoliopsida; order Santalales; family Ximeniaceae; genus Malania; species Malania oleifera. Next base: position 107,900,241 of record NC_080422.1, on the reverse strand, counting down.
ACATTGCATATATATTTATCAAATTAAGGAATGAAGTAACCATAAGCTGCAGATCTTAGAATTCAAATTACCTTTTGTGTCAAGAAAACATGTGCAAATCTTAGCAAAAATACCTCATGAAGAGAGAGCATTCACACATACATAAAGAATTTTTTTCTCATAGATGAACTCGTACTAATGCTTCTTCAAATAATATCTTGAGAGTACAACAATAACAAAATCATAAACAGCACATAAATTTCACTGATAAAGAAAAGTAACAGACCATCAATTTTAAATAAATGTCAAGTCCAAATATAACATACAGCCTAATTTTAGTAAGATAATAATATTGGTTGACACTGTCAAGGATGTTAGGAGTAGTAAGAAGAGGAGTCCAATTTTTAAGCTGGTTCTGAGACGCCCTATGATAGGATTAGTTGCTCTTTTTGGACTGGTTTTTTTATAGGAAGGGGTTTTGAGTTAAGTGGCGTTGTATTAGGAGCTATCTTTCTTCTATTATTAATGGTCAAACTACGACTTGATTTTCTGCATCTTTCACTTTATTTTGGTCACTGATCTTCTGAGTAGGAAGATTGATTGGGGACATTGATAAGGGTTTAGTCCAGGGATGAAGTGGTTGTCTCTTGTATGCAGTTTTGCAATTATACTGTTCTGCTCATGTTAGATGATAGGAAGTCTTTTTGCAACATTCTCACCACTTTAATTTTTTGAGTTAGTTGCTGGTTTTAAGATAAACTTAGCTAAGTATGGTCTACTGCTATTAATCTGAATTCAGAGATGACTCCTAGATTTGTCGCTCCTGTAGGTTGTGGTACTCTACAGTGGGATTTGACTTATTTAGGAGTTCCTTAGGGTGAGAATCCTCGGTCTGAGAAGTTTTGGGATCAAGTTATTGTTAAGGTCTCTAAACATTTTGATAGGTGGAAAGGAAGGGCATGCTTTCCTCCTTGGGAGATCGCATTACTTCAATCCAGGTGTGTTTCTCTTTGATTCCCCCATATTTTTTCCTTGTTTAAGATTCTAGTGGCGGTTGCTAATTGGCTAGAAAGGATTATACATGATTTCCTTTCGCCAAGGCCCGGGATCATCTGATGAGTTGGGAGATTGTTTTTAGATATAAGGAGGAGGGAAGCTTAGGTCCGTGGTAAGTTCGTGTCTAAAAAGATTACTTGGTTGATAAGAAATTATAGCATTTCACTTTGGAAACAAATTCTCCATGGAATTGGGTTATTTTATAAATAGAGAAAGGATGGGATGCTAATATTTAGCTAGAGTTACTCATGAAAGCCCTTGGAAATTCATTCCACACGTCTTCTTTCTTTTTTCCTTGTATCAAATACAAAGCAGGAGATAGATATAGAGTTTGGTTTTGAAAGGACCTCTCCTTTGGAGAATTATGTTTCTTGGTTGTCTTCCCTTCTATCTTTCATCTTGCATTGTGCACTTATTTTTTCTTTTCTCATTATTCATGACATCGGGTTTTCTTGGGATTTTTAAATTTCAGACGAATATTAATGATAGGAAGACTGAGGAGCTTTTCTCTCTTCAAAGTTCGTTGGATTCTTTCAAGTAATGTCATTCTAGGGATATTTAGTCTGGTGTTTAGATAATCCTGATGTTTGTTCTTGTAAATCTTTTTAATCTCATCTAAATTGGTCTTTCTTAATCAACCATTGAGAGCTAAAAATTCCTTGAAGTGTACAGGCTTCAATGTGGATTTCCATTCTTAATAGAGTTAACACCAACAATTTTCTGCAACTTTGCAGACAATATATGGCTCCCCCCAACCACCACCACCACCCCGGTGCAAGTCATGTAGTGTGCTAGAGTGAGGATCATTCATGCTCATTTACTTTGTCATTGCTCTACGGCTCAGTGCTTATGGAATAAGACTTTTATTTGTTGGGAGAGAGTTGGATTTGTCTTCAGTCTTCAGAGTATTTCTTGTTGATTGATTTGTTTGTTTTTGGAGACAAAAGAAGGCAAAGGTTTCGTGGCCGTGTGCAGTTATCGCATATTGGCCATATAGGTTATCTGGTTGGAGAGGAATGATCTGATTTTCGTGATCATGCTTCATCTGTAGATCTGATTTGGGACAATATTGTTTTTTGGTTTCCTTTTGGGTGTTTTTTGCTTATTTTTTGGTTTTTGGTTTTTGTTTTTTGTTTTTTGTAATAGCAAGCTTCTGTTTTTGCTTTTCTTTTGATTTCTGAAGACTTCTCATCCTCTTTGTAAATTTTTTCTTTCTTAATAGGTTTCTTCTTTTCCCATCAATATGTGTGTGTGTGTGTGTTGATCAAGTGATAAGGAGGTTACCTTTTTTTTTCTTGATAAATAAAGAATTATATTAGAAGACAGAAGAATGTACAACAAAAAAAAAAAGAGAGGAAAAAAAGGGGAAAATAAAAAAGAAAAAGAAATCCTCCATTTCCATCAATAAAAACCAGAAACAAAGATCATAGGAAAAACAGGAAAAAGTCAGCAAAGAGCCAACCAATCCTGCCGCAAGTCTTCCAAAGAAACATGAGGAAAAAAACCATTGCCGACACCCAGACAAGATAAATCACTCTGCTACAAGTGAATTTACCTGTTTATTCACTCGTAAAGTGTAGGTTTGAGAATCCAATGTTTTTATTTTAATCTCGATGGTGGTCTCAGAACTTTCCACCTCAGCGCCCATACAATATTCATCAACTCCATTACCTCCCATTCTCCAAAAACCACACTAATACCTGCAAAATAGTTAAACAACACTCATTCATGAAGAGGGAGAGTAAGAAAAGAATAAAAGGGGTAAAACAGGATATCATCCATCAAATAGCATTCATATATAAAATTTGGGGATCGTATGCTGCGGAAAGGGTTTGCTATTTTTTAGTACCTCAAGAAGGCCTTGCACTGCCATATGAAGGGAAGATAGAAGAGTGGGAAATTATTTCATTCAATGGTTATAATAAACAATAATAAAGGATGTTGAGCGCCAAAGCCAATATCAAAAAGCTTCCCATGCTCGCATCTTTCCTTCCTTCATATCAAACACCAGCACATAAGCTGGATTAAAAAGTAGATGCTCTCCCTAAGTCAGTTAAATATGGAAATTGCAAACGAGACTGGATGATGGCAGCTGTAAATAAAGCAATGCTACCCAAGTCTTAACCATATCAAGCTAAACATATGGGTACAAGGAGTGAAGTCACCACTTGACCTAAAATCTTAAGCTATTAGGTTGTGGGCCAAAAATGCCAATAATTTATCTCAAGCCTTAATACTCCCCTCACACGTACAACACAATTTGACATGGAGAAACAAATAGTGAAAAACAGTATAACCCTCATTGGAAGAAATATGATAATTTTTAACAAAAAGATAATAAATGTGGGCAATAAGAATAGTAGCCAAAACTTCTTGATAACTATGGCTCTAAACCATGCTAAGGTGGTAGCTTGAGAGAGAGAGAGAGAAATTGTAGAAGAGGAGAAAATGGCGTCTCCACCACTCAAATATAATTAGACTATAAACAATGAGGTATTACAAAACTGCCTCTAGTCACTCAACTCCCCACTCAAGCTGGAGAAACACAACCAGCAAGCCAAACCACAGATAGAAAAGCAAACATCTTCAAGAAACAGGCTTTAGGAACTATCTTAGGGCCTCAAACCCCAGTAACAGCAGCATACCCAAACTCAGCAAGAGAAGAAAACCCAAACTGGAACAGAAACCATTCTTTATGCTCATATCAGCACTGATGATCACTGGCATCAGTAACCAACGAAAGTTTGCTTCTAGAAATGTTTTCCAGACATCTATTGATGATTATGCCAAAAGAAACTGGAGGAAAAAATTAGGAAAAGATGGAGAAGAGGTAAAGAAAAGAGAGAAGAAGTCCTAATAGGGAGGGGTTGGTCTGATACCATGTTAATCAGTTGACCTAAACACATAAGTTGTTGGGTTGGGGGACGGTTATTCCCAATATTACTTTTAAAACAAATTGATCAAGGCCGTTTAGTAACTCTGTCCAAAATTGTGCAAAAAAAAAAACCAAAACAAAAACAAAAAAACCAAAAAAACTAAAGACTAAAAACTAAAACCTGGCGACTTGTTTGGTTAAGTTCCCAAAACAGATTTGGAGTCTGATTGAATACATGTTCACTTTTTGTTCTTGGATCAAATAACAATTAAGGAATAAGATTAGAATAATGACATGCAAAAGAACACAAGTAGGATAAATTTCAATCTTAACAAGACAATTCTTAGACATCAAAGGCAACAGCAATTAGGAATTTAGGAGATATAGGTCATATTTTAAAACATCAAACAGCAAAACTGTAATTGATGGTTCTTTTTTTGCTTGCATAAATATGAGCTTGACTGGCATTGTAATAAAAAATGAAGCATCCAATGAGTCCCTGTTACAGTAAAGAATGCATCTCAAAGTGCAAAAAGAAGAACATTGAAATTTAAGGACTAAGGTAATTCTAGACTTCTCATCTCTAGTAATTTATCAGGCCGGTAGGTTAGCAATTAACATCCTCCAGTAGATTTCTTGGCTAAGAAGACAGGTTTATTTTGAAAGTCATTAAGGATTGGTATTACTTCCCACATTGTGACTGTTGTAACTTAAAGTTGGTTTGCTTCTGCCCCTTTGTACTTTTTTAGGCCACAGTCTTTTTCTTTCTAGGAAGGCACCTTGTCCTTCTCTCTTTCTTAGCCATAGATTCTCTTTCCTATCCAGCATTGAAAAAACTACCAAAACCACAAAGCATACAGTCATTATCATTCCATATATCTGTTTTTATTAATAGATGCATAGGGTAATTGATTTGGCTACTTTTCTCAATAATATGTAAGACACATTTTAGGACTTTGGAAATTTTGAATATTTTCATAGATCCACTTGCTTTCCAAAAATAAAACTAAAAATATGAATAGATAACTTATTGCTCTGGTTGCTTTTATTTTGAATAACATATTTCGGATTTGTGGCACACCACTTAATGTTCATTATGCTAAACCATTCAAAAAATTTACAAATAAAAATGTTACCTACATTCATAGTATGCAAGACCAACAAGAAATCCTTTATGCCAACTATTTGAGGTCAATTACATGAATCCTTTTACATACTTTGAGCTAATTAAACATAAGCACATAGAAATGAATACGAGTAGTATGGTCACCTTCAAATTGAACTCCACAAACAAAAGAAGAACAAGAACAAGAGATCAAACACCCATTGCACTTACTTCCATGCAACATCGCAAGACAACAAAGATTATGACTGCACCAACAAATTACACAATATTTTTCCACTCTCTTCCATTTTCCATTTTGGTATAATCCAAATTCAATATTATGGCAATTAACTCTTGATTTAAATATTTATAAAAACTCTTTTCACTAATCCTGCGAAGTACTTCCTCTCTAGTCAAAGGTCAAATGAAAAATAACTTGCCATGTGACTGCATTCCCATTTGACAAGGCACATTCAACTCTTATCTCAATAGAATTTAACTACCATTGGAAGAAGTACCAAAACGGAACTACAATATCTCAATTCTTCATTGAACTCAAAAAAAAAATCATCAAAAGCATGAGAAAAAACACAATAAATAAGCAGAAAACTAACTCCAACAATAAACAACATTATAAACAAATTAATTAACAAGTATAATCTCTGCATCTGGGAATACCAAATGGAAAATGAATGTTATCATAATTCTTCCTTCTTATACCACTACCCATGTTCCATCACAGCCAAACCCCTATGTAGGGACGAGTGAATTAGAATACAATAGCTTAAGTTTTGTTAATACCCACCAAAAAAGCTCAATTATAAAACGAATTATCAATGCCCAGAGTGAAAAACAAAAATCAATTTCCAATTTTGCAATTTTCCGCAGATGCTTGCTTACAGGCAAAAATCCGCATAAACACACTCCAGAGGGTTCTCTACCATTTCCGCAGCGTGCAGTAGATTAAGTGTTCATCAAGTTTAGGGTTCTATAAATCAGGAACAAACATATTTTCGATTCTGACCAATAAAATATCATCACTTCATCATACACGCGAAACAAAACCCTCTTTTTTCTTTGCTAAGCCAATAAAACAATAACAAACCGAAAAAAATATAAAAATAAAAATTGACCGAAACGCAATCGATCAGCATAAACACGACCCAAAAAAATAAAATATGCTTGAAACACAATCAACCAGAAGAAACGGGGAACAGAATCGATTGGCAAAAAATCGACCAAAATTAAATTTAAATTCAAAAAAGAAGAAGATATTTCGATTGTTCAAAAGGGAATAGAACAAACCTGCGTATGAAAATGCTTTGTGGGTTTGTTCCGTCGATCTCTCAATAGGGGAGATTGATCGAAGAGAAGCTACCAGGGACTACACTCTGTGCTCTGTCCTCTCTGTTTCTTCCTTTTTCTCTGTGCTATTTGTCTGTGTGCGTGCGTGGCGACTGGCGACGGCCGACCAAGAGCGACGAAAATGAAAGTTTAAACAGTTAGCCACTAAAAATTTTTGAAAAAATGTATATTTATATTTATATATATATATATATATAGTTAAAACTTTATTAATTTTTTACAAAATTTTGTACTTCGATGGTAGCTCGAATGCACTGGTTGAATCGCAATACCTAATGATTGTTTTCCTTTGCATAAAAATGGGGTATAATTTGAAGTATAATTACAAAAATTTTAAAATAAAAATTATTAGGGTTATAATAATTTTTAAGAGTATAATAATATTCTTTAAGCATTATTATGATTGAGGTTTAAAAAAAAAAACTTAAAATTTTTGTGATTAAATTTGCATTTTAATTATTCAAAAATAAAGAAAGATTTTTGCATAACGTTATTGATTAATTCTATAGTAGAATTAAATTGTGCGATTGTAAATAATGTGTGATCGTGCAAATGATAACTATTGGATCGGGAAGATAGAAAATTGCAAGTCTTAAAAGCATGATATCGTAACTTCCTTTTTTTTAGCCTTTTTTTTTTTTTTTTTTTTTTGATGCAATGAAAATTGAGAAAATATGAAAACGGAAAAAATGGAAACGCCTTAAAGAGGATGAGCTACGGTCACATGTCAAATTCATTCCATCAAAAACACAATTATCACGTGCTAAAATAATTCATAAAATATCATGTGCTCATTATCCCATTAGAATGCAATAACTTATTTCTTTTTATATATATCTTATGTATCTATAAATAAGAACATTTGTATTGTGTGAAGTGTGCAAGTGAGCGAGGACTGTGAGAGTGCTGAAGGTGAGAGAGAGAGAGAAAAGTGTAAGAAGAGTTGAGTTGAGTGTGTGTCTTCACATCTTGTTTTTCTCTCATATTATAGTATATTCGGTATGTTCTATAGACGTAGGTCAGATTAGACCAAACCACGTAAATCTGGTGTTCTTATTTTGTGTGCTTATTTTTCTTTTGTGTGTGATTATTGTTCCTAAATCCCTAACAAGTGGTATCAGAGCCAAATTATAGCAAAGTCACTAAATCGAAGAAAAATTGTCAGATCGGAGTAAGGTTGCCAGATCAGAGGTCCCAAAATTTATATTATGCTAATTACGTGTCTGAGGAAAATCATATCTAGGAAAGTGGGACTTAAGCGGTCCATTGTGACCCTCCCCACTTTCCTGGGAATTTACCTGGTGTAATTTAGCACAATCATCATGGGGCCCCACTGCCACATCATCAGTCCACCCACTCCCAGCGTGATGTCATTGTGCCAAGTTAGCGCCACTGCCGCTTCAGCAGCTAGTTAACGGCATCAGTAACGGCGTTAATTAACGTTGTCAGTAACGGCATCAAAATATTCTATTAAGTAAGGGTATATTCCATTAAATTTAACGGAAAGTTGGCCGATTTTGACCAAAAAAGTTTGACCAGATTTTCGAAGTCATTTCAAGTTCATTTTTCGAATGACTTGAACAATTTCTAAGGTTTTCGGTCGTTCCGGATCCAACTGTGTTGTCTGTTTAAGCTAATTCCATCTCTAGATTGACGAATCGAGATGTCGAATGAAAATAGTTCAAAGATCGAGATATTTAATGGCACCAACTTCGGCTTCTGGAAGATGCAAATTGAGGACTACTTGTTTGGTAAGGAGTTGCACTTATCATTGAAGAGAAAGTCATATTCCATGAAGGAGGAAGAGTGGGAGTTGCCTAATCTTGATCGAAAAACTCTTAAAGCTATCAGGATGACGCTAGCAAAGTCTGTTGCGTTCAATATCAAGCATATGAGAACCACCAAGTCTCTTATGGATACGCTCTCCAACATGTATAAGCAGCCATCAACTTCCAATAAGGTATACTTAATGAAGAAGTTATTTACCATGAATATGTCCGCAGGCGAAAGTTTTAGTAGACATCTGAATAATTTCAATAAGCTGTCGGATCAAATCGCCTCAGTTGAAATCAATTTTGATAGTGAGATCTGTGTCTTACTGATTCTTAGTCAATTACCTGAGAGTTGGAAAGGTGTTGTTACTGCGATTAGTAGTTCCGCAGGAAAATCAAAACTGAACTTTGATGAAGTCGTTAGCATGATTTTGACGGAAGAGATCAAGATGTCAAACACTACGTCCACCTTAAGTTCAGCCTTTCATGTGGAAAGCTGAGGGTGAGATTTTTGGAAAGGAAGTGGGCGTGGACAATCAAACAATCATGGCAGATCTAGGACTAGGTGGTCCAAATCCATAAATCTCAGAGGTTTCCAGGGCACAAAGAACATTAAGTGCTTGAACTGTGAAAGTTCGGTCATTTCATAAACCAATGCAAAGGTCCAAGAAAGGAATGTGAGACAAAGACAGAAGCAAATGTTGCTTCAAAAGAAGGTGATATGTTGATATGCTCTTTGGAGAGCAAGAAGGAGTCTTGGGTCTTAGACTCTGGAGTCTCATTTCATGCCACTTGCAGTAAAGATTGCCTTGAGGAGTATATGCCAAGTGACTTCGGTGAGGTATACCTTGGCAATGATCAACCTTACAACATAACCGGCAAGGGAATTGTGAAGATCAAATGAATAAGTCAATATGGATGCTGAAGGATGTCAAATATATTCTAGATCTAAGAAATAACTTAATCTCAATTGGTCAATTGGAAGATGAGGAATACATCACAACATTCATTGGTGATGAATGGAATATTTCAAAGGGTGCACTATCAATTGCATGAGGTAAGAAAAGTGGAACGCTTTATGTGACTTATAATGCATGTATGTCTATTTCAGTTGCTACAGGAAATGTTGATAGCAACATTTGGCATCAACGACTTGGTCGCATTAGTGAGAAGGGACTCAGGGTGATGCACTCAAAGGAAAAGTTGAGTGATCTATGGTCAGTAGAGATTGATATGTGCGAGGATTGTATACTCGGGAAATAGAAGAGTATAAGTTTCCAGAAATTCACTAGTACGCCAAAAAAGGAGAGACTTGAAGTAGTCCACTCAGATGTATAGGGACTGACAACAATCTCATCCACAAGTGGAATGTAACGACCTGCTTCTTCATGCCATTTTTTTTTTCATATATAACATATAGCAAATGTTTCTGTAATACTACTAAAAACATCTCAGACCCCAAGGGAGCACTGAGGAAACTCTATCCATATCACATTCCTAAGCAGCGGTAAACATAAAACTATAGACAACATTTACAATACCAGTACACCAAAAGTCCTAAAATATACATCACAAAAATACCCAATGACATCATCAAAAATCTTGGGATCTACCCCCCAAACCATTGACACCACAGAAACACCTACCCTTCCAGGAAGGGCAGGGCAAAAACTCCTCTACCTGCGAGCCTGATCTGCTCGCCTAACTGGATCACCTGAAAAATGGTAAGTTACTGGGATGAGACAATGCTCAGTAAGAGGAAATATGTTATTACTAGTGTGTGGCTACTGAGTTACACATTCAAATATGCTAATATGGTACTTGAAACTGTAAAACTGCTAGTCTAGTATATTGTATAGATCACATTTATTATAGCTTAAAATACAATTGGATATTTGAGTTTTCTAATCACACATAATTCTAATTATTATAATAAAATTGTCGTTGCACTGTATATCTGTATATATATATATATATATATATATATATGTATACTTATATAGAAACATCTGTGATAATACCCTAGGAACTGGATGTCATGATTTAACCCCTTGTGACAGGATTGTGCAGCCCGTAGGCGGGACTTACTCTGGTTGGCCTACCAGGTAAGTCAATCCATATCTTTATCAATCAACAATCTGGCCCACTGCAGTCTCTCCAGGCATACTACTACTCTATCTCGTCTAACCGGTCAACTCAACCCACCTTTCTAGGGAGATTGCAATCTCTCCTGACGTAGTTAGACAGAATCCACACACTATCTGAGATATGTCACTGCACTCTAATCTGTAATAGCAACGGTATCGTGCTTTGCTGTCTTACTCTAATTGAATACCTCCACAGGTCTGATACTATTTAGTACTGATATGATATGTATAATTATCTTACTGTTTTTACCATGATATAGAAATAACCATAACATCTTTAAACTGATATGCATAATCTGTATTTTTGACTAAATAACTGAGTGTTACAAATCTGAAGTCATGGCATTCTGAAAAATACTTTAAATCATATTTTTTTGTAAACTGATATCAATATTTTCCTGCTAATAAACTATACAACATGATATTTGTAAAACTATATATTTATTATACTAAACTGTAATAAACTCATGCCACAGAATAGAGTAATTAAATTCCATGCTCTAAAATTTGCATTTCCTGATATAATAATAAAATTCTGGAAAATTGAATAATAATACTAGTACATACAAAATTTTCTGGTAAACTTTCTAAAATATCTAGCATAGCATATTTCCCTTACCTGACTACTGAAAAGCCCCTACAGTGTCTAGTCCTACACCCACAGGGTTCCCCATTCAACACCCTGAAAATAATATCTTCCTGAACAAAATTTCAATATTTCTTTGAGTACTACATTTTTTACAATTGTGGAAAAGTCAAATACTAATTAAAAAAGTCTTACCTTAAATTTGGTATGGAGTTCATGTCAGCCCCACCAACGATCAATTCCAGCAGACTTGAAGAGAACTTTTTCAGGAGTGTCGTAGTGGTTTCGGATCGTTGAACTGACAAGAATCTAACCCAGAATCTTAGAGAGAAGGGGGAAGGGACGAACAGGAGAGAGAGAGAGAGAGAGAGAGAGAGAGAGAGAGAGGGTTTTCTGCGCGTAATTCTGTAGCAAATTCGAGTTTAGACTATTTATACACTGACCTTCGTCGACGAGGCCACAAAGGAAGTTCAAATTAAGAGCTGAAAATGGCCTCTCGGTATCTTCTCGTCAACAAGACACGCGTCCACGTCGACGAGCCTAAGCAGACAATTCGTTGACGAATGCGGAGCGTTCATCGATGAGGCCCTGCTAAATCCCTTTTAAAATCTTTTTCCCTTCTCTTTCCTTTATTATTTAATTCCAATAATTATCCAGGTTATTACATGGAAGGAATTATTTCGTGACATTTATTGACGATCATTCTCAGAAGGTATGAGTTTACTTCTTGAAATTCAAATATGATGTCTTTGATGCTTTTAAGATTTGGAAAGCAATGGTTGAAAATGAAACTAGTTTGAAAATAAAGAAGCTGAGAACCGATAACGGTGGTGAGTATGATGACACCGAGTTCAAGAAATTCTTCTATGAGCATGGTATCAGGATGGAAAGAACTATGCCAGGTATACCTCAGCACAACGACATAACCGAGCGACGAACCGATCATTGACTGAAAGAGCCAAAAGCATGCGTATGCAATCAGGCTTACCAAAGTAGTTATGGGCAGAAGCAGTAAATACAGCAGCATACTTGATTAACAGAAGTCCATCAGTACCATTAGACAACAATCTACTAGAAAAGGTATGGAGTGGAAAATAGGTGAGACTTTCACATTTGAAATTTTTTGGTTGTGTAGCATATATGCATGTTAATGATCATGTTAGAAACAAGCTTGATTCAAAGTCACTAAAATGCACCTTCATCGGTTACGGTGAAGATGAGTATGGGTATCGCATTTGGGATGATGAAAACAAGAAGGTGATCAGAAGCAGAGATGTGATCTTTAATGAAAAGGTGATGTACAAATACAAACACACAACATAACCAACAAAACCTGCAGAACCAGTTCAGAATGAAACGACCTATGTAGACTTGGATGATGTCCTAGAAGGTGTCGAGACACAACAGCGAAACACTGAGAATCCTCAGGCAAAGGAGACACAATAGCAAAATGTCGAGATTCCTCAGGTAGAGGAACCTGTGGGGTAGATTGTCGCACCACCGCTTCCTACTCCAACTCTGGAGCTTAAGAGATCTTCTCGGCAGCATGTAACAAATAAAGAGGTATATGAATTATTTACTTCTTACAGATGAAGGAGAACCCAAATGCTATGATAAAGCATGTCAGGCAGGAGATTCGAGCAAGTGGGAGCTTGCAATGAAGGATGAGATGAAGTCTCTTAACTCCAATAAAACATGGGGACTAGCTAAGTTGCCCAAAGGTAAAAAGGTTCTTCACAACAAGTGGGTATACAAGATCAAAAAGGAGTATGAAAGATCTAGGAGGCACAAAGCCCAATTAGTAGTCATAGATTTCGAGTAGAAGGAAGGAATTAACTACACTGACATTTTTGCACTGGTTGTGAAGTTAACAACCATCAGATCAGTCTTGAGCATTGTTGAGTAGTTGGATATGAAGACAACATTTCTTCACAGTGATCTTGATGAGGAGATTTACATGCACCAACCAGAATGATTCTCAGTAAAAGGTAAAGAGGATCTTGTGTACAGATTGAAGAAGAGCTTGTATGGTCTCAAACAAGCTCCCAGGCAATGGTACAAAAAATTTGACAGCTTTATGAGTAGAAAAAATTTTTAGAAGTGCAATGCAGACCATTGTTGCTACTTCAAGAGGTATTGTTCTAGCTATATCATACTATTGTTATATGTCGATGACATGTTAGTTATAGGACCAGATATAAGAGTGATCAGGAAATTGAAGTAGCAAATGTCAAAGGAGTTTGACATGAAGGATTTGGGTTCAACCAAGCAGATACTTGGGATGTGGATCTCCAAAGATAAGCAACAGGGAACGTTACAGTTATCTTAGTCGGAATATATTAGCCGTGTTTTACAGAGATTCAACATGTGCCATGCCAAGGCAGTAAATATGTCATTGGCCAGTCACTTCCATCTATCCAAAGATCAGGATCCCTAGACAGATGAAGAGAAGGACTTTATGGCTAAGGTACCTTACGCCTTAGCCATTGAAAGTCTCATGTACATCATGGTTGGTACTAGACCAGACATTAGTCCTGCAGTGGAAGCTGTCAGCAGGTTTATGTCAAATCCAGGGAAGACTCACTGGGAAGTAATGAAGTGGATTTTGAGATATCTACGTGGCATTATTGATAAGTGTCTATGTTTTGGTAAAGGAGATTTGAAAATTAGAGGGTATGTTGATGCCAATTTTGCAGGTGACATCACAGAAGCACCACCGGATATGTGTTCACTGTTGGTACAACAACTGTTAGTTAGATGTCACTGATATAAAAGATTGTTGTGTTATCCACTACAAAAGGTGAGTATGTAGCAGCGACAGAAGTCAGTAAAGAGATGATTTGGCTTCAAGGTTTGTTAACAGAGCTCGGAATAAAGCGGGAGAGAAATGTTTTGCATAGTGACAGTCAGAGTGCGATACATCTAGCAAAGAACTCTGTATTTCATTCTAGATTCAAACACATTGGATTACGTTATTATTTCGTCAGATCTCTATTAGAGGATGGAGTGTTGACACTGGAAAAAATCTAAGGTAGTAGGAATCTGGCAAATATGTTGACAAAGGTGGTGACTACAGAGAAGCTAAAGTTGTGATCAACTTCAGTTGATCTTCATGCTTGAAGACAGATTTGAGCACATCATTATCTATATACTGGTTGAGATAGTATCTTCGTCTCTAAGTGGGAGATTGTTAAGCTGAAATGGAAATAGAGAAAATATAGAAACGGAGAAAATGGAAACGCCTTAAAGAGGATAAGTTGCAATCCGCGTGCCAAATTCATTCCATCAAAAACACAATCATCACGTGCTAAAATAATCCATTAAATACCACGTGCTTATTATCCCATTAGAATGCAATAACTCCTTTCTTTCTATATCTATCCATGTATCTATAAATAAGAACATTTGTGTTGTGTGAAGTGTGCAAGTGAGCGAGGAGTGTGAGAGTGCTGAAGGTGAGAGAGAGAGAAAAATGTGAGAAAAGTTGAGTTGAGTGCGTGTCTCCTCTTGTTTTTTTCCCAAGTTATAGTATATTCAGTGTGCTCCGTGGACGTAGGTCAGATTAGACCAAACCACGTAAATCTGGTGTTCTTATTTTGTGTGCTTATTTTGCTTGTGTGTGTGATTATTGTTCCTAGATCCCTAACAACTAGGCAATAAAAGTAAAATAGGAGTTTTCAAATCACCACTATCTTTAAATTTGAATTCCTTATCTTTTGGGTTAAAGGTGAGGAGTGCAATCGAATATAGAGAGTTGATTCAGCTCCAACTTTTATAGCATGAATTAGTTCAAGTGCTTGTACCATTTCTCATACCCTTTATAATAATATGAAATATGATGTTTTTTTTATTATTTTTCAAAAAAATAAAATTGAATAATAATTTTAAAATCCATAAGCATCTAACGTTTTCAAAGCAATAATTTTAAATGCAAAAAAAAAATCATTTTAAATTTGTTGTAATGGTTTATGCAATTGTTAATGAGCTATCACATCAAATATGTAAGAGAGGGAGAGGGAGGGAGGGAGAGAGAGAGAGAGAGAGATTTTAAGTGGGAAGATGAAAAGTAAAGATTAAAAAAATAGTTAAATTAAAAAGGAAAATAAAAAGAGGAAATAAAATGAGGTTGAAATGTGAGAGTAGGATCGTGAAATGGTAATGGTATTGGGCCCAACTCTGATAAGGTATTGTTCGTTTTGATCAATTGGTCTCACTAGTTTGTTTTATAAAAGATGTCTTACATAATTGAAACACATATGATGTGAAATCGTAACAACGGATTACGATGCTCATACTCAAAATTCTAATAACTAACCTAATCTAGTTACTTTGATGAAAGGGTTACTCCTAATTCAAATCATTAACAATATAATTTGGGTCAATTTGATACTCAATGAGTGGAGTCAAACTGACAATTCAATTTTATTTTATTTTTGTGAAAAAAAAATTACACAAAAAAATATGAACAAGTAAAGTTTTGCAAAACATTAAGTTGTCATTTTTGAATTAAGATCTCATTTCACTGTAAAAGAAGAGGAAAAAAAAAAGGAACAAGCAAATTCAAAAAATTAATTCAAGTACCAAAATTATATAAATGTCACATCAATGTTCTTGATTCATTTGTTCAATAAAAACAATGAGAATTTAATTTAATTTTAATTTGAAGAAGAAGAGATTGCCATTAATGCATTCAATTTAGAGTGATGTGTACAAAAATTGCATCAAGTATATGTAATAAAAACATTTACTAAAGAGCAAAGATTTTGGGATTATAAATAATTATCAAAGTACTTAAAATACTATAATGTGATTGATTAAAATTATTACGAAGGGTATGTGTAGAGACCTGAGAAATTTTAAATAATAAGAAAAATAAGGAAATGAGGAAATTCGGTTTGGTGAAGACCAAACCGTCGACGGTTTGGTTAGAGGCGTAGAAAATCGTCGACAATTTTGTATTTACTGTGGACTGGTTACAGGTAAGACGATAAAAAGAGCGAGTTAAAAACCCAATCCATCGACGGTTTGTTTGCAGTGCTGATTTTAAAGAGGAACACGCGAGCATTTTGATTAGTTAAAAACATAAATCTCTCTCTCTCTTTCTCTCTCTCTCTCTCTCTCTCTCTCTCTCTCTCTCTCTCTCTCTCTCTCTCTATTGGAACCCTACGACACTCCTTCCCTTCTCTCTTTGATTTCAGTTCCATTTTACTTAGATCAACAATCAGGAACCACCAGGAGGTTCGTGGGGTGATTCTGTGCGAATTAATCGGAGCGGATTGTAAAGTTGGGGTTTCGGGGCACCACTTCAAAATAGGGGTAAGTGAGGTGTTTTTTAGGGTTTAATTGTTAATTTGGAGTATATGAGGCCTAGGAAATGTTAAATGAGAAATATTTTATAGGTTGAGTTGATTAATTTGGGGAAAATGTGAATTTCAGGGTTTTGAGTTTCGAATGCCACGGGCGTAGGATTTGCGATTTAGCAGGTCTCTCAGTAAGTCAGGTAAAGGGAATATGTAACGACTTGCTTAATTTCCATGTTTTTTTTTTATTTTTTTATATTATAACATTCTACATGTTTTGATACCATACTGGGGAAAACCCAATCATTAACCTAAGCAGCAAGAAGCATACATCAAATAAATATATCTATATATAATTATATATAATACCAGAGTGCTAACAGGTTTCCCATAATTTACTTATATTACTGTTCCCAAAATATCCTCAACTGGTGAGGGCTATACAAAAACATTCCCAAAAATATACTCACTCTCTAATAACAGGGCACTACTGAAGCCCCTTTATCTACAAGCCTGGTCAGCTCGCCTACCTGGATCACTTGAAAAATAATTCAACACTAGGATGAGCCACGCTCAATAAGACGAAATATGCTATTACTAGTGTGTGGCAAGTGAGCTACAATATCATGAAAACCCATTTTCATATAAACATGTATAACCGAATACGTAAATACAGTATAAGTAATAAAATTCACCCCCTTTCCATGTTGCTTAACATAACAATATCATAGATTACTATTCAAAATACTTCTATTATACATAAGTATGTTCCCTGTTTCTGTAAATCTATACATACGTAATAATAACTGAAAACTTTCCCTATAGATAACTGTGTGTCACGATTTAACCCCTCATGACAGGGTTGTGCGGCCCGTAGGCGAGATTTACCCTGACTGGCCAACTAGGAATAAATCACTATACTTCATCGGTCTGATCTGCCCACCTCAACCCATCTAATGGGGAGCTTGTCCACGTCAAGGGCCTAGGTGACTGACCTACTACCACGTATTATTTAAATAGGTGGTTGCACTCATAACATAACATAATATATGTAGCAACGGTACCGTGCTCTGTAACTGCATAGTCCAATAGGGTATGATACTATATAATATATCTCTATATACAACTATCTGATTTACCATGATTCTGAAATAACCGTAATAACCATGATACTGCATAAACTATACTGTAATTCATACGTCATAATATTGAGAACTGTATAATCATTACACTGAAACTACATAATCATAATACTAAAATTCGTATAGTCATGGAACTGAGATTCGTATAATCATAGTACTAGAATTCATATAATCATGGTACTGAAATTCATAAAAACATGATACTGAAATTCAAAAAATATAACTGCGTATTATATTCATATTCTCAAGTCACCCCATACTTTACTACATAATTTTCATAATTAATTAAATTGTATAATATTTCAAAATTTCCTAGCATAGCATATTTCCCTTACCTGGCTACTAGAAAGCCCCTATAGTTTACTAGCCTAACACCTGTAGGGCCTCCTACACAACACCCTGAAAACAACATTTGCCAAAACAGAATATCAGTATTTCTCTGCCTATATCATTTCCTATAACTGTCATAAGGCCAAAAATGAACTAAAAGGTTTTACCCTGAGTTTGGGATGAATTCCAACTCGGCCCTACCGACGATCCGTCCTAGCAAACTTGAAAAGAACTTCGTCAGGAACGTAGTGGTGGCTTTATATCTTCGATCTGGTGAGGAACAGGCCCGGAAACGAAGAGAGAAGTGAGAGAGGGACGTAGAGAGAGAGAAAAGAGAGAGCGGCGTTGAAAATGGATAAAAATCCAGTTTTTAGCTATTTATAGGGTCAGATTCGTCGACGAGACACGTCACCTCGTCGACGAATCCTTCAGTAAATTTGTCGACAAATCCCTGTATTCGTCGACAAAATTCAGAGTAGCCTAAATCCGCCTCTCAATATTTTCTCGTCAATGAACCTTTGTATTCGTCGACGAATTCCCTCATGCACTCGTCGACGAACCCCTGTATTCGCCAATGAATTCCCTTATGCACTCGTCAACGAACCCTTGTATTCGTCGACGAATTCTACTGCCTCCTTCTGTTCCTGTTTCCATTTTCCTCCCTCTTTATTATTAAAATACTATTATTCTTCGGGTCACTACAAAATAAATTATAACAGTTATTTTTGAAAATTATTGGTTGAATAAATATGTGAAAATGAAAGTATGATATGTTCACGGTGGTTATTAAATTTTGAATATCAGGTGAAAAATTGTGTGGCATGAGGAAATATGAAATGATTGTTTAATACTGGGAATGTGATTGAAATCGAAATATGTGAGTTGTACTGAGAAATGAGATTATGATTAATTATCAAAATATTTTATACAAATATGAAGAAATGGAAACCTAGGAATATTTACATATATATAAGTATGATGATACGAGGTTTATATACAGAATTGATGTATTTTTACTGGGATATGATGAAATATGTTATACAGACATATTTTTACATTCTTATGATAAAAATGTGAGATGTATACATGTTTTCATTGAAAGAATGATACATGTGATAGAAAAATATGTTGGTGTAGAAATGTTTTATACAAAAATATTGAATTGAGTTTTATACTGATATGAGATGAAATGTGTGTTGAAATGATGAAAGTGATATAGAAAATGATGAGATTATTACTCATGTGATGAAATGTACCAATATACTGAAATGTGAATACTGAAATGCGATTGCTGAAATGTGGAAATGAAAACCCTGTTGGACTAGAATTGGATAGAGAGCACGGTATCGTTTCTAGTCACATGTTAATGCAACCATACGGTCTTATGGAGAGTAGGGCGTGGTAGTCGATTGGGCCAGTGAAAAGGGTAGTTTTGCCACCTGGCGTCCGGACCAAGAGTGGGCAGGCCAATCATACTACAGACAGACAATCTCATTGTTTTGATCTAAACGAGTAGGCCAACCGCGGTTAGGTCTAGCCTTCGGGCCGCACAACCCAATCATGGGGGGAAGCATGAGGATGTGATTATCCTCAGGGTAGTCATGAGTTACATACAAGATGCGTATTTGTTACCGTGGACACTCATGAGTTAGATTGTGAAATGAAAATGAGAAATGAAAGAGTGTGTATTTAATGGTATAAATAATTAGGGTGAAGTAAAACTCTCCTCCTGAGGGCTTACTAAGTAAAGTGAGTGCTCTGATAAGTATTAGTTGTAGTCGTACCCGAGTTGATCGGGCAAGGTTACAAACGAAATCTGAGCAGAGGGGCGTTACATGTATGGGCATATAAACTCCCCTATCCTCGGAAACTCTCGTTGATAAATATTGGTTGTAAATGTATGAGTATGAGAAATGGTATCAAAGCTTATAAAATCATGTTTTATAATTATATGATTATGAGTACATATTTGTATGTTTTCTCAAAAGATATAATTATTAAAATGAGTGTATTATGATATAACTAAATTCACGTGCCACACATTGTAAATAATTTATTCCGTCTTACTAAGAGGTGTCTTACCCAAATATTTAAATATTTAAGGGAACCGTGATAGAACAGAAGATAGAACTCCGAGATAAAGGGGAGCTGGTACCTTGATAATCAGGGTAAGTGTTTTGTGTTGGGGATGTGTTTGTGTAATCCCCTAGAGTATGTTATGAAGTTTTGGGTTGTGCATGGATGTATAAAACTCTGGTTATTTGTATTCTGGATGGTTTGTAAATATTGACTTCCGCTGTTAGGTTTGTTGGTATAAGATTGACTATTTTCCTGATACCCATTTCGGGTTGGGTTATGTTGATATGGTATCAGAGTTTGAAATGTGATAGATGTTTGATTAATATTTATTATTCATTGGAGATGAAAATAATAAAAAATTGTGTGAAAAATCAGGGCGTCATAGTTTGGTATCAGAGCCTAGGTTAGGTTCTGCAGACTTTAGTAAAAACAGCGAAATACAATACCAGAGTATAGGAATGGATTTTGATGAGAGTAGAGGATGGGTAGACTGGAATATGAGTCAGCCATTGTGGAAGATAAGATTGAAATTTAGGGTTCTATCTTGCGACTTGGAGGCAGGAGTTCCATGGTTGTTTCTGTGATTTTTCTGGGTTGATGACTTCAGGAAAACCATAATAAACTATCGTCGATTCTTGTTTCTGAGTGGTAGGATTAAATCTTAAATTGAGATCGAGGATGTTAAGATGAATGGTTATAGAAGATTATTTTATGGGTTTTGGTTTGTTGAGTGTATTAGTGGTGTTATGATGATAGAATTCTAAGACTATTTTGTATCGTTTTCAGGATGGTGCCTAGGAGTAGCAGTGCACATGCTAAAGGTGATGAGGTAGGGCCTTCTAGTATGGGCGGCGGAGACCCCGATGTAGTGCTGCATAGCATCACCCAGCAGGTGATGGCAGAGATAGCCAAGAGCTCAGGGGAGCAGAACTGCAAGATTGAGCAATTCATGCTTATGAAACCCCCGTTGTTCTCTAGAGGGGCCGACCCATTCAGGGTTGAGAACTGGGTCCAGGATATAGAGGAGATACTGGTAGTGCTCCGTTGTACCAAGAAGCAGAAAGTTTCCTTTGGTGCAATCAAGTTGACAGGGGAGGCAAAACGCTAGTGGAGATCAGCGAGACTGTTAGAGGACTAGAGACCTGAGCCTGTAGCAGTGACCTAGAGCTACTTCAAGGAGTTGTTCTTCAAGAGATACTTTCCGGCTACCAGTAGAAGCGCAAAGGCAGTAGAGTTTTTGCACTTGACACATGGGCATATAACGATACAACAGCATGCTACCAGATTCATCGAGCTATCTCGATTTGCCCCGTATATGGTGCCGGATGAGGAAAAGAATGCGAGGAAATTCAAGGAGGGTATGAGACAGAGTTTGTACGAGTAGGTTGTTGGCTTTTAGGTCCAGACCTTCTCAGAGCTGGTAGATAAAACTACAGTGATTGAGACCAGCTTACAGAGAAGTGCCCTATTTAGACCCAGAGAAAGAGGCCCACACCTCCTGATTTTAAGGCAAATTCCAACCTGGAACCTTGGAGGAGGCCGGATAACAGAGGAGGTCGAAGATAAGGGATGGGAGATCGAGTGGTATAGGGCAGACTGATGCCCCCTCTCTGTCCCAAATGTTATAGGAGACACCCAAGAGAGTGCTAGGTTAGAAAGATGGTTTGTTATCAATGTTATCAGCCTGGCCACATGGCAAGAGACTGCTGAGCACTGCCAGTAAATGCGCCTGCTCTTAAACTGTATCGAGGAGATCACCAGGCACCCTAAGGCGGTCAACAGAGGAACATCGCCCCAACGCGGGTCTATGCTTTGACACCAAGAGATGCTGAGGCGACAGGAGATGTCGTGTAACGCCCTAAACCCGCCACGCGGGCCAAAAGTGTTATGAGACCAACCACGGGTCTCTGATACCATTTTACGCAGCAGAACTAATTAAACAACCTCAAATAAAATACCAGAGTTCTACAAACATATATAAACAAAACTATACAAAAGTACAACCATATTCTCCATATTACATAACTAGGACAAAACTATTAAATACGGAACTATACACATATCTGTTCTTTTAACTACTCATAAAACTAATCCTGCCCTGGAGCTTTCTAAGCTTAATCACCTGGAGGACCTGAAAATATTAATAAATTTTCGGGGTGGGATACCTCTCAGTAAGGAAGAAAAAACTATAATCAGTGTGTGGCAAAGAGTTTAATATATATTTATATATAATCATCCATTACTCAATATATTTAGCACCAAAGAATCCACATCATCAATTACATTCCTGACCTCTGGTAACATACACACATTCACAATTATTTTTACTGATAATTTCTTGAGAATTTGGAAAATTACCCGCCCATATAGGTAACTTCCCTCTGCTCTAACACTAATTCTGGGGCACTCACCTTACTCAATAAAGTCCTCAAGATATGTATCCAGGTAAATTCTCCGAGAATAGGAAAGTTTACCCTCCCATACAAGTAGCTTCCTTCTACTTTGGTACCACAAAAAATTACCAGGGCACTCGCCTTTCTCAGCAAGCTCTTGGGTGGAATATTCTACTTTACCATAAATACTTATGTAATTAAAGTTACATATATCCAATGTCATCATTTCATAAAGATCCACATCCACACAGGATTATTCACACAGTCTTCATTCACACCCACTCAAGGTTCAAATCCACACAAAACACAACGTCCACACAGAACTAGTCCACACAGGACTAACATCACACAGATTACACGGTCCACACAGGACTGGTTCACACAGGACTATCAACCACACATGTTACTAATACACACACACAAACCCGTTCATAGTAAATCGATAAAACAAACTCCTCATGCCACTGCCAATATTTTACCCCCTTAATATAAATGTCCATATAATGACCTCCTCTAACCACTGCCAACACTATATGACGATTTATACCAGGTATGATATAACGACCTCCTCATACCACTGCTAACGCTATATCGCAATTTACATGAACCAAAATACATATCAATAACAAACTCAACCACTCAAATGCACCCACGCATTTACCACATAATACACTATCAAACAGTATTCACAACCGATCAGTATTTTCAATCAAGCAGAATTTGCAGTCCAAATAGTAATCACAAGCACACGATATATCATAACTCCGCAGCACTCTTAACCAATTAATTATGAAAGTTAATTCCATGCCACACAATTTTTCCCAAATACCATATATTTAATTAAATTTTTCCTTGATTCAAAAGTCTAACCATTCAGAAAATTATACCTAAATTTATATATATATATATATATATAATATGTTATACTGGAATTTAACCGGTTCAAAAATTAATTAAAAGGCTGCTATAACGTTTTCCCCTTACCTGCTCCTTGGGATTCTGCCTAAAATCAAACAAAAAAGCGAGACCCTGTATTCCAAAAATCTCAACTTAATTAGTTTAACCTCAGGATATTTAACATTTATCATCTTCTAAGCCCACACACTCCCAATACTTAATTTAATATTAAAAATACCCTACTTACCCTGGTTTAGGGATGGTTCCCAAACTCCTCAAATTGAAATTATGCTCCGACTAAGTTGTAGTGAATCTCCCCAAGATTAACGTGGTAGCTTCTGATCGTCGAACCGAGGAGAAACGGGACCAAAATTGTAGAGAGAAGGTAGGAGGGCCAAATTTGAGAGAGAGAGAGAGAGAGAGATAGAAGAGAAATGAATTCTTTCACTAAAATTTTGATTTTTGCCTATTTATAGGCAACTTGCCACGTGGCCTCGTTGACGAGACATCTGGACTCATCGACAAGCCCAAGAACACTGTTCGTGAACGAAACCGGGACTCGTCGATGAAATTTAGAAATATGAGAACCTCTCTCGGTAAATCCTCGTTAACGAGACATGCATACTCGACGATGAGGATTAGAAGATCTGAGAAAATCAAGTTTGTCGACGAGTGTCTTCTTGTTCCCCTTTTTAATATTCTTTTCCCTTTCTTCTATTTTTTCCCTATTCCATTTATTATCTTCCATTTTAAATAGTTAAAATTTTCCTGGTCGTTACATGTTGTGATATGTATTGTTCCAATTATGTCATATAAAGCAATTGTTTTATTTGATTCAGGGGTGACTCACTCCTTTATAGCCCGGGAGTTCACCAAGTTTTGTGGGTTAGAAACTCAGCCGTCAGATGTCAGTTTGTCAGTGGATATGCTGACTGGGGTTGTTGGGTTATGTAAGAAGGTAATCAGGAACTATCCAGTCGGTATTCAGGGGAGGTCTGTACTAGCTAACTTGGTGGTTTTAGATATACATAGGTTCGAGGTAATTTTGGGGATGGACTGGCTAGCTGCCCACTATGCCTGTATTGACTGTTATCATAGAGAAGTAGTGTTCAGACCTCCAAAAAAGCAGGAGTACAAATTTGTGGGGTCATGTGTGTGCTCCCCACCACAGTTACTATCCGCCATTCAGGTGAGGAGATTGTTGCTGGAGGGTTGTCAAATATATTTTGTAGTGACCCGAAGAATAATATTATTTAAATAATAATGAGGGAGAGAAATGGAAACAGGAACAGAAGGAGGTAGTAGACTTCGTTGATGAAGTGTTCGTCAACGACATTGCATTTTGGAGAATATAATAATTTCAAGGAATTGCTAGGACTCATTGACGAATACATGGTTTCGTCGACGAATACAGGGTTTCATCGACGAATACAGGATTTCGTCGATGAGAAAATACCGAGCGCCGGATTTGGGCTACTCTGAATTTCTTTGACGTAGGGTAAGGTTTGTCGACGAATTTACTGAAGGACTCGTCGATGAGGTGATGCGGCTTGTTAACGAATCCTGCAGTATAAATAATGCTAAAACCCATTTTTCACATAATTTCAGCGCTGTTTTTCTTCTCTCTCTCTCTCCTATGGCCCCTCTCACTTCTCTCTTCAATTTCGGCCCCGTCAATCGCTGGATCAACGATCCGAAGCTACCACGACACTCTTGGTGAAGTTCTTTGCAAGTCTACTGGAGCGGTTCGTTGGTGAAATGGGGTTGGATTTCATCCCAAATTTAGAGTAAGGTTTTTTAGTCTATTTTTGGTCTTCTGACAGTTATAGAAAATGATGTAGGCAAAGAAATATTGATATTTTGTTTTGACAAACGTTGTTTTCAAGGTGTTATGTAGGAGGCCCTACGGGTGTTAGGCTAGTATACCATAGGGTCTTTCCAGTAGTCAGATAAGGGAAATATGCTATGCTAGGTAATTTTAAAATATTATACAGTTTATTAAATTATGAATATTATGTATTAAAGTATGGTGTGGCTTGAGAATATGAATATATTATGGAGATATGTTTTACGAATTTTAGTATCATGATTTTACGAATTTCAGTATCATGATTATATGAATTTTAGTACCATGATTATATGAATATGAGTAGCATGATTATACGAATTCCAGTACTATGATTATGCAGTTTTCAGTGTTTTGATTATACAGTTCTCAGTACTATGACATATGGAATATAGTTACAGTTTATTCAGTATCATGGTTATTACGGTTATTTCAGAATCATGGTAAATCAGATAGTTGTATATAGAGATATATTATATAGTAATAGACCCTGTTGGACCATACAGTTACAGAGTACGGTACCGTTGCTATAGATATTTATGATATGAGTGCAACCACCTATTTAGATAATACGTGGTAGTAGGTCGATCACCTAGGCCCTTGACGTGGACAGGCTCCCCATCATATATGGGTTGAGGTGGGCAGATCAGATCGATGGAGTATAGTGATCTATTCCTAGTTGGCCAGCCAGGGTAAATCCCGCCTACGGGTCGCACAACCCTATCATGAGGGGTTAAAGCATGACACACAGTTATCCACATTGAAAGTTTTCAGTTACTATTACGTATGTACAAATTTACAAAAATAGGGAACATACTTATGTATAATAGAAGTATTTTGAATAGTAACGTACAATATTGTTATGTTAAGCAACATGGAAAGGGGGTGAATTTTATTACTTATACTGTATTTACATATTCAGTTATATATGTTTATATGGAAACAAATTTTCATAATATTATAGCTCAATTTCCACACACTAGTAATAACATATTTCGTCTTACTGAGCGTTGGCTCATCCTAGTGTTGAATCATTTTTCAGGTGATCCAGGTAGGCGAGCAGATCAGGCTCGCAGATAGAGGGGCTCCAGTACTGCCCTGTTAGCAGATAGTGAGTATATTTGTGGAGGATTTTTGTATATCCCAACATAGTTGGGGATATTTTGGGAATAGTGTTATGTGTATATTTTGGAAAACATGATAGCACTCTGGTATGGTATTGTATTGTATATACATTTACATATGGTTATGTCTATGTGATTTCTACTTCTCACTGCTTAGGTTAATGATTTGGTTTACCCCCAGTATGGTATCAGAGCATGTAGAATGTCATAGTATAAAAAAAAAAACATGGAAATTAAGCAGGTCGTTACATATTTGGCCTGTGTGAAGGAAGTATTAGAAGGGGAGTTGAGGTTAGAGGATATCCTGATGGTGAGAAATTTTCCTGATGTATTTCCCAAGGATTTGCCAGGATTACCTCCTGATCGTGAGGTAGAGTTTGCTATTGAACTAGTTCTAGGGGCAACGCCGATTTCTAAAGCAGCATATGGAATGGTACTGACGAAATTGAAAGAATTGAAGGAACAACTACAAGAATTGTTAAATAAGGGGGTTTATTCGGCCCAAAGTGTCACCCTGGGGAGCCCCGGTATTATTTGTAAGGAAGAAGGATGGGTCGATGAGAATGTGCATCGATAACAGAGAAATTAATAAAGTGATTATCAAGAATAAGTACCCGCTTCCCTGCATTGATGATTTGTTTGATCAGTTATAAGGGACACAAAGATTTTCTAAGATTGATTTACGATCTAGGTACCATCAGGTGAAGGTCAGGGCAGAGAATGTGCTAAAGACAATGTTCAGGACTCGGTATGGCCACTATGAATTTTTGGTTATGCCATTTGGATTAACAAACGCTTCTGCAATGTTTATGGATATGATAAACAGGGTCTTCCACTGGTATTTGGACCAGTTTGTGGTAGTGTTTATTGACAACATATTGGTGTATTCGAAGAGCCCAAAAGAACACGAGGAACATCTGAGAATAGTGCTTCAGGTGTTGAGAGAAAGAAAACTGTATGCGAAATTAAAAAAAGTGCGAAGCTGGAACAAGTAACCTTCCTTGGACACGTGATATCCAGGGGTGGTATTTCGGTGGATCCGAGTAAGATCAAGGCGGTAGTAGACTGGGTGTGACCTAAGAATGTGTAGGAAATCAGAAGTTTCCTAGGATTAGCTGGGTACTATCGTAGATTTGTTAAGGGTTTTTCTAAACTGTCAGGCCCATTGACAAGATTGATCAGGAAAGGTGTGAAGTTTGAGTGGTCTAATGAATGCAAATAGAGTTTTCAGGAGTTGAAGTAGCAACTCATCACTACACCGATTTCGACGATTCCTTTAGGAGAAGAGGGTTTCGTGATTTACAATGATGTGTCACATAAAGGGCTCGGATGTGTTCTGATGCAGTAGGGGAGAGTTGTAGCATATGCCTCCTGACAACTGAAAGAATATGAAAAGAATTACCCTACCCATGATTTGGGGTTAGCAGCGGTGGTCTTCGCATTGAAAATTTGGAGACACTATCTATATAGGGGTAGGTGTGAGATTTTCATTGATCGTAAGAGTCTGATGTACTTCTTCACGCAGAAAGAATTAAATATGAGGCAGAAGAGATGGTTGGAGATGATAAAAGATTTAGACTGCACCATCAGTTACCACCAAGGAAAAGCTGATGTAGTGACTAATGCTTTGAGTTGGAAATTAGTGGGTTCATCAGTATCTGCAGTGGTGACTCAACATGCGGTCTAGATGGATTTGGAAAAACTTAGGGCGGAACTCATAGAGGGTCATCATCAGAGATTTATTGCCAATCTGGTATTACAGTCGACCCTACAAGAAAGAATTAAAGCTGCTCAGAGGAGTGATGCAGAGTTAGTAAAGCTTATAGATCAAGTACAAAATGGTCAAGAGGTAGAATTTAGTATCTCAGATGACGAGGCTTTGAGGTTCTGTACCCGGTTGAGTGTGTTTGCTGATGCCGAGATTAAGAAAGTTATTCTAGAAGAAGTGCACCGATCCCTATATACTGTACACTCTGGTAGCACTAAAATGTATAGGGTTCTTCAAGAATATTTTTAGTGGAGCAATATAAAGAAAGAAATTGCTAAATTTTTGAATCAGTATTTGACATGCTAGCAGGTGAAAGCTGAGCATCAGAGACGGATGAGATCATTGCAGCCACTTCACATTTCTGAGTGGAAGTGGGAGCATATAACAATGGATTTTGTCATAGGGTTACCACTGACACTTCATAGACAGGACACCATTTGGGTAGATGTAGATCTACTGACAAAGACTGCCCATTTCCTTCTTATCAGAGTTAACTATTCCATGAGCAGATTGAAGGAGTTGTATATTTAGGAGATAGTTAGACTGCATGGCGTGCCAGTGTCCATTGTATCGAACTGAGACCCACGGTTCACATCTCGTTTATGGAGGAGTTTACAAGGAGCCATGGGTTCTCAGTTGTCGTTCAGCACAACATTTCATCCTCAGACAGATGGGCAGACGGAGAAGACAATATAGATACTGAAGGATATGCTACAAGCATGTGTGTTGGACTTCATAGGCAGTTGGATACAGTTCATACCACTGGTCGAGTTTGCTTATAATAACAACTATTAGGCCAGCATTTGTATGAAACTATATGAAGCGTTGTACGGTAGGAGGTGACGATCCCCGTTATACTGGGATGAGATTGGGGAAAGACAGATTTTGGAGCCAGAGTTGGTACAACAGACTCATGATAAAGTCAGACTCATTTGAGATAGGATCAGAACAACACAGAGTCGGCAGAAGAGTTATGCAGATACTCGCCGACGAGAGTTGAAGTTTAAAGCATGAGATCATGTGTTTTTAAAGGTGGCACCAATGAAAGGGGTTATGGGATTTTAGAGGAAGGGTAAGTTGAGCCCTAGGTATATTGGACCATTCGAGATTCTTGAAAGATTAGGCTCAGCTGCCTATAGGTTAGCCTTACCACCAGTCTTATCTAAAATCCATGACGCATTTCATATTTCCATGTTAAGGAAATACGTCCTAGATCTTTCCCATGTGATCAGTTATGAGACACTAGAATTTGGTGATGTTTTGTCTTGTGAGGAAGTGCTGCAGATTTTGGATCGAAAAGAGTAGAAACTACGTATGAAAAGAATTCCACTGGTAAAAGTGCTATGGCGCAATCATGCAGTTGTGGAGGTTTCATGGGAATTAGAAGAATAGATGCACCAGAAATATCCACATCTATTCAGTGGAGCTTAGAATTGAGCCAATTAGAGTAAAAATAAATGATAATGTATGTATTTTGATTTGTATAGTGTAGTGTAAGATAGATAATGTTTTTGGTTTTAGGATATGAATGGTTTTAGAAGAATTTTCTTTGAATAGTTGTAATCTCTCAGGACTGTAAATGTAACCACGGTATTCCTCCGCCATAAGTGAGGGTATTTAATAAAATTATGGTGTTTTCTCTAAGGAGGAAAAGGTGATGAATCAAATTTTGAGGATGAAATTTTTATAAGAAGAGGAGAATGTAGAGACCCGGGAAAGTTTAAATAATAAGAAAAATAATGAAATGAGGAAATTCAGTTTGGTGAAGACCAAACCGTCAATGGTTTGGTGAGGGGCGCAGAAAACCATCGATGGATTTGTATTTATTGCGGGCCAGTTATAGGTAAGACGGTAAAAAGAGCGAGTTAAAAACCCAAACCATCGACGGTTTGGTGAGGCGTGTAGAAAACCGTCAACAATTTTGTCTGTGGTGTTGATTTTAAAGAGGAAACCGCGAGCATTTTGATTAGTTAAAAACATAAATCTCTCTCTCTCGGAACCCTACGACACCCCTTCCCTTCTATCTTCGATTTCTGCTCCATTTTAGCTTGGATCAACAATCATGAACCACCACGAGGTTCATGGGGTGATTCTCTGTAAATTAATCGGAGCGGATCTGTAACGCCCCATCCCTTTATACAAACCTAGAGTGCTACTACACATACATTATACCTGTATCTGATAAACATACATAAACTGTAAGAACCCGACCCTAGGTATGTAGATTGAATAAATGAAAAAGGGTAAAAAGGTAATTTTTGCAGGTTTCGTCGACGAAGGCCCTCATACTCTTCGTCTCCAAAATTCAGAGCCTCGTCGACGAAATGTATGGATGATTCGTCGACGAAGGCGCCATCTCGTCAACGAGGTTGGTCGGGTCATAGGGGCTATAAATATCCTATTTCTTTGCTTAGTTGCTAAGAAACCTCAAACACACACACTCTCTCTCTCTAGAACCAGCCGGATCTCTCTCTTTATTCGATTCTTTGCTATTCGTCACCTGATTCGACAATCCGACATTACTGCGTGGATCAGGGGAGGAATCTCTTCGAGAATAGTGGATCAGAAAGTCATTTCGAGGATTTTTGGGTTTTGACCCAAAATCGAGTTAAGGGTCCGATTTCAATTTCGCTTCGGAATATGTGTAGTAGTAAGAATTGTAAGGAAGTATTGTTCTTGGTTGTTTAGGTTTTGGTGTCTCGGTTAGTAGCTTTGGAGCTGTAGAGTTCATAGTTTTGTCTTTAGGAAAAGGTAAGGGGATTTTGTTTATATCAGTTTATTTTCTGAAATCATGATCGGTAAACCTGTAGTTTACGATAGTATGTATGTTTTGGTTACTTATTTGGGAAAATCTATCTGGTGAAAATGCAAGATTTTTGGGTTACAGTTTTCGAGAAAATTTGGGGGTTTCAGGTATCATCTCTATTTTGTTGGAGAAATCATATGTTGTATTAAAATTGTAGTATTGAGATGACCGTACCCATATTTGTATTAAATTGTATTCTTGAACTTAAAAATGATATGATTTATTGTATACTCACGTAAGTGTGGAATGAAATGTTGCAAGTAAAATGTTCCAAGTTTTGTAAAAACAGCTAGGGGCGACTAATTACCGTACGTTGATGAGTATAGGGACATGAATTCCAAAAATGTTCCAGGTTTTGTAAATCAGCTAGGGCGGCTAATTACCATACGCTGAATCAGTTAGGGGCGACTAATTACTGTACACTAATACCATGTCTCGGCTAATTACCGTGGGCGAGAGTGTCCGACTCTTTATTCGAGGGTATGAAATATCGCCTGTTCTTTCCGGTTGGTCACTGATGGGTGTGCGCTACACTGTAATGGAAACTATATTGCTGTGAGGCTTCGATTATCGCAGGTTATTGGGTGCTCGTATTGACAATGTTATCGCTGTGAGGTTTCAGTTATTGCAGGGTAATTGGGTGCTTAGTGTGATGACATTGACCGTATGTTTGGGTATCGTATGTACTAGAACTAGATTATGAAAAATACCGGAACTGTATTGAACTGTATCATATTGTATTGTATTGTGTTATGTTTTATGCTGAAATAGCACTCGTATGCCACACACTGATATAACTTGTTTTCTTTCTTACTGAGAGGTGTCTCACCCTGAATATACAAATATTTTTTAGGTCCTTCGGGTAACCGAAACTAGCATCCTAACGTCCAGAAGCGGGGGTGTTGCTTAGCTGCGTTTAGTACCTGTGTAAGTACGAGTTTTGGTAACCGGGTTGTCATTATTGGGTTTTGTAGACACCCGAAGTATGTTGTAAGGACGTTCTCCTTTTTCACATATATATATATTTTTAATAAATAAATTATCATCACATCATACATTCCAGCTCAATAGGTCACAATCTACCTGGGCCCGTGGGCACCAGGGATATATCAAAGCATAAGGTAGAAGCCCTAGCAGCAGAAAATATACAAACATGTATATCTCAATACCATATACCACAATATACCAGAATTGCTACAATCACTATATTTTCATATATACATCCCAAAAATAAAACCTAGGGACATTTCCCACAAAATCTAACTGTCCCTACAAAACTTACCCTTCAAAAAGGGTAGATAGACCGTACTATATCAGCGGGGCTTTTCACGCTCTCCTATCCGGGGCTCCTGAAAAGTTAATAAGATTTAGTGGTGAGACACCTCTCAGTAAGGGAAATAAACTAATACCAGTGTGTGGCAACATGAGTATTATGTGTTCTACATATACCATACATAACATATTCAATACTGTTTATCAAATCTGGGAAAACATACATATATATCAACACATAGCAGAATATACTGCCTTTTCATAAACATATCTCATCTCATACACTAATAATAACATAAAACAATCCTGGTAGGTTAGCTGACTGTTGTCATGTATTACCCCCACATGACTGGGTTGTGTGGCCCGAAGGCTGGACCTGACAATGATTGGCCGACCACTGCCAAGTCAAACAGTAGTCTGTAGGTCTGATGGGTCTACCCGGATTGGTCCGTACACCAGGGGCGATAACAGCACACTTCTTGAAAATAACCACATCGACCATCCAATCTCACACCACTCCGTACAGTGGCGTTAACACAGATATCATGATCACGAGAACCATGGACACATAGCAACGGTACCGTGCAAGTGCTAGCCTAGACCAAGCCAACCAAGTTCTGATATCATATACATATACTAAAATCGTGATACATGGATAACTCATATCATTAATTATCAAATCATTCATATCATTTTTCACATATACATATATCATGAAAATCATCGGCCCGTACGCCGGTATTTCACATTTTATCATAGCTCGGCCCGTACGCCGACAAATCACGTAGCACAGCCCGTACGCTAGCAAATCTCATCCACATAGCACAGCCCGTACGCCGGCAAACATATCGACATAGCACGGCCCGTACGCCGGCAAATCACATATATATATATATATATCTCGGCCCGTACGCCGGTTTTCCATCATAGAAATCCATATCGTCCCCATTCCCAGAAAACAGTATTTCACAACATTTTTATACTCATGCCACACTAAACAAATTTTCCACGTATTCAACATATCATCATTTAAATAGCATTTTCCAAATATAAATTATATATATAAATATATTTATTTTTCCTGAAACCAGATGCTACATATATATACATACATTTTCTCAAAACAAAACTAGCTTAGTTTATTCCTTTACCTGATTCCTGAAAAGCCCCTAAGAAAATCTTCCCCATACCCACAAGGTTCTCAACTCAACACCCTGAAAATGAAAACTCGCAGAATTAAAGTTTAGTATTTTCGTACGTACAACATTTTCTATAACTATCACTAAGTCAAATTCGACTTAAAAAGTCTTACCTCAACTTAGGGATGATTCCCAACGTTCCCAATCAACACCCTGGAACTGAAAATTTCCAGTATTAAAGTTCAGTATTTTTACACGTATATCACTTTCTTCAACTGTCAAAAATCCAAATATTGAATATAAAGCCTTACCTTGGATTTGGGATGAAATCCAACTTCGTTTCCCTGACGATCCGCTCTGGCAGACTTGTAGAGAATTTCGCCAAGAGGGTTGTGGTGGCTTTGGTTTGTCGATCCGGTGTAAAACTAGCTCGGAATCGAAGAGAGAGAGAGTCGTAGGAGAGAGAGAGAGAGAGAGAGGAGAGAGAGAGAGAGAGAGAGAGTGTGTGTGTGTGTGTGTGTGTGTGTGAGAGTGCACTTGTCTCACACCAAAATGAATCCAATTCAAATTGGATTTTTTTTTTTTTTTGACTTTTCAAAGCTTCTTGAAGAAGCTTGTAGTTTGAATTTTATTTGACTTTTCAAAGCTTTTTTTTTTTACTTTTCAAAGTTTCTTGAAGAAGCTTGAATTATTATATATATATAATATCATAGTTACTTATATATATATATATATATATATATATATATATATATATATATTTTGTCCTTATCATACTATTCATTTTACTTGTTAATTTAATTAATTAATTTTATTTTATTATTATTATTATTTTTTTAAAAAATTTTATTTTTCCCGGTTACTACATATGTACTATAATTTTGGGAATGTATATTCTAGTTCTGTATAGACTCTGGTATGGTATGATGTATGTATAGAAGGAACATTTTCCGCTGTGTATTTGATGAGTATGGATATGTATGTGAATGTGTATAAGGTTTACGTGTGCCCCTCGGGGTCAAACCCTCATTTGGTGATGTATCATGTATGTTTAATTGATACAGAGACATGTTAGGTTACTAAAATCACACCTGGGACCCATCTACGGATTCGGGGCGTGACATAAACAACTAGCCCTAAATAGGGACAAACTAGTGTATTTCATACATATATATATATATATATATATATTCATACATAGCGGAAAACATAAACATTTTTACGGGATTCTATTATACATATACTAGAGTTCTATCTGTATTCTTCAGTGCATAAGATCCATACTTAAAACATAAAGTGTATTACATCTCCTTACATTCACTCAGGTTAACAACCCAGTACTGATACAAAAATTTACGTCTACTAACAAGACTCTACGCGCCAAAGTCCCTTTAGAAGGCTAGGACCGACGTCTTATAGGACCTGAAACAAACATTATAAGATTGGGCTGAGACACTTCTCAGTAAGGTGGAAGATATTACATCAACATGTGACTACATGAGTTTATTCCAATTTGAAATGGTTGCACAATATCACATTCACAATACTGTACTATAGGAGATATATAAACATAATTCAGCATCATTATAAGCGAGAGTTCCCGAGGTTAGTGTAGGGTATAGGCTTATATACTATACGATCCCTCCACACGGTACTCAACCCTGTGACTTTGCCCATTTTAGTTTTTAAATCATGTATATGAAAATTTAGGACAATGACCAGCTTTGAAACTTTATAAATATGCCTAATTACCCTGTGGCATGGGTTATGCACTGATAAACTCCGACAGAGCCCTGTTTGTGCAGGCACTATCAAGCATCACATATATAGTCTAACTACCCCACCCGGTCTATTATTTCACCAGTGGCCTCACACTCCTGCAAGCCGACTATCTTGATACCCACACTGATTCACATGCGTGGTTGCACTGTGCCTCCAGCTAGCAATGGAACCGTGCCTCAAGCTATTTAAAGCTTCATACAACCTGGAATGTCTTTACACTCCTTTAGTAACAAGTTGTGGTCCCAATTTATCATATATATAATTTACAATGAAAACATAACAACCTGTGCAATTCCAGTAGTTTCACAATCGTAATCTTGCAATCTTTCATGCATTCTTTCTTTCTTTCAAACTGTGATGTTAACTGGCACAAACGCTCTCAGTTCAACCCTTTTTACATATAAAGCTCAGTGATTAACCGGCACCTATTTTCCACACTTTCAGATAACAACATGGAACTTCAGTTCTCATAGTTCATTTACAAGTATAACAGTTCAGTATATTTCACTTCATATCATATGTCACGCTTGTTTCGTCAAAATTCGCTATATATAGTGTATAACTCAAAAAATACCATTTGGACTCCAAACATGGGTATCAAGCAGCTCCTACTTTAGGTTTAAAACAAATAAAATAGTTTTGGAAAGTTTTGAGTTCATATGCCAAAACCTCATTTTTACTGAAAATTGTAAAATCGTAAAGTCGTAAGAAACGACATTGATGCCCGGTAAAACTTTACATATAAGCAGTCAAAACGTGCACATAAGCTAACTTTCTAGCGGTTTAGTTTTCTAAAAAATACTAATGTAAACAAATCAGCATACCTTAATCCTGAAAATCGAAACACAAACGAATAGATCCAAAACAACGACCTGAGATCCCTGAAACCTAAAAACTGAAGAACAATACTTCACTATAATCTCGACTACTACATAACTACTGAACAAAAAACGAAATCAGATCCTTACCTCGATTTTAGGAAAAAACTCGAAAATCCTTAAATCGAAAATATGATCCGCTATAACTGTAGAGATTCTCCTCCTAATCCACATGGTGATGTCGGATTGTTGATTCCGGAAACAGACGGCACGAAATCCTAAAGAGAGAGAGGGCTGGTTTGAGTTCTAGAGAGAGAGAGAGAGAGAGAGAATGGAGATAACTTAGCAAGAAAGAAATGAATATTCTATTTATAATTAGTTTGACCCGACCAGCCTCGTCGATGAGTTGAAGTTCTTGTCGACAAGCCGAAGAAGGTCACTCGTGGCCGAAAAAGTGACCCTATCGATGAGCCTAAGATTTCAGAATCTCTGAAAATCTCTCGGTATCTTCTCGTCGATGGGTCCCTGCATCTCGTCAACGAGAAATGGAGTCTCGTTGACGAGCTCCACTATTTTATAATTTTTAATTTTCCTTCTCTTTTCTTTATTTATTTTTTCGAATTCGGGTCCCTACAATCTCTCCTCTTTATAAAAATTTCATCCCAAAAATTCACCAATCGATACCAAGCATACTTTACCTTACATCGGAGACCTACAAAAGAGTCAGTAGCTACCCACAAAGTAGCTTCGACTCGAATTTATTACCTACCCTCACTTATGGCGGAGCAATACTATGATTACAACATGATGTTTCAAAAGATAACATACATATACAAAACTCACCCAAAGATCATATCTACTTACTAAACATACTAACATACATACATTCACTTACTTGACTAACTTAACCATCTCTGAACAACTGAGGAGACTTCTGACGTAACTCAGTTTCTAACTCCCATGAAGTTTCTTCCACTGCATGGTTCCACCACAATACCTTCACTAGCAGTATTTGCTTAGTCCGTAGCTGCTGAACTTTCCAATCCAATATCTGTATTGGTACCTCCTCATACGATAAAGCATCACTGATCTCTAGAGGTTCGTAACTCATCACGTGGGATGGATCTGACACGTACTTCCTCAGCACTGACACGTGGAACACATCATGAACTCTGGATAGTACTGGGGGTAAAGCCATCTGATAAGCTACCGAACCTATCCTTTCCAGGATCTTGAATGACCCGATATACCGAGGACTTAGCTTCCCCTTCTTTCCGAACCTCATCACCCTTCTCATCGGAGCGATCTTCAGAAACACCATATCTCCTACCTTAAACTCCAGCTCTCGTTGACGGGTATCAGCATAACTCTTCTGCTGACTCTGAGTTGCCTTAATTCTCTCCTTGATCAACTCAACCTTTAAAAAGGACAGCTAGATCAGTTTCGGGCCTAGTATCTGCCGCTTACCTACTTGATCCCATTACAACAGAGATCGACACCGACAACCATATAATGCCTCGTACGGTGTCATCTCTATGTTGGCCTGGTAACTATTGTTATACACGAACTCGACAAGCGGTAGATACCGTATCCAGTTGTCACCAAAATCAAGTACACATGTCCGCTACATATCCTTCAATGTCTGAATAGTCCTCTCAATCTGTCCATCTGTATGCGGGTGAAAATATGTACTGAACATCAGTTGTGATCCCAAGGCATCTTGTAAGCTCTTCTAGAAACAAGACGTAAGACGGGAATCTCGATCTAAAACAACAAAAACAGGGACACCATGGAGTCGTACAATCTCCTGCACATATAACTCAGCCAGCCGATTAAGAGAATAGTTGACTCTGATTGGAATCAAATGTGCAGTCTTTGTCAGCCGATCAACTACAACCCATATCGCATTCTACCCATGCACCACTGTAGGTAACCCCGTCACAAAATCCATCGAAATGTGTTCCCACTTCCACTTGGGAATGTCAAGTGGCTGAAGTGGTCCTGCTGGTCTCTAGTGCTCTGCTTTGACCTGCTGACATGTCAGGCACTGTTCTACGAAACGGGCAATCTCTCTTTTCATGTTCAACCACTAGAAAGATTCCCTCATATTCGGGTACATCTTCGTACTTCTAGGATATATGGTGTAGAGCGAACGGTGTGCCTCCTCCAAAATGACTCGTTTAATCCCGACGTCATTTGGTACACATACTCTGTTATGGAATCTCAAAATCCCATCACCAAAGATACTGAAATCCGAATTTAACCCACTTTAGATTCCTTCCATAACCTTAATCAGCCCTGAATCTTCCTTTTGAGTTGTTCGTATCTTCTCCTGTAAGCTCAGCAGTACTTCCAAGCTAGCAAGAACAACCTGGTGATTTCCTTCCACCACTTCTAAGCATAACCTTTCCATGTCTATACAGATCTGATGCTGAACTCCCACTGCAGAGACTGACGCATCAACTGACTTCCGACTCAGAGCATCAGCTACCTCATTTGTTTTTCCTAGGTGATAGCTAATAGTATAGTCGTAGTACTTTATCAATTCAAGCCATCTATGCTACCTTATGTTCAGCTCTTTCTGGGTGAAAATGTACTTAAGACTTTTGTGATCAGTAAAAATCTCACACTTTTCACCATACAGGTAGTGCCTCCAGATTTTCAATACAAACACTACAATTGCCAATTCTATATCATGTGTCGAGTAATTCTGCTCGTACTCTTTAAGTTGATGGGAAGTGTAAGCAACCACCCTGCCCTGCTGCATTAGGACATAGCCAAGACCCTTCTTAGAGGCGTCACTGTAGATAACAAATCCACCATCCCCAGATGGAATGGTTAGAACTAGAGCAGTAACCAGTCGCCGTTTCAGCTCCTAGAAACTTAGCTCGCACTCACCAGTCCAATCATACCTCACGTTCTTCCTCGTGTGTCGCATCAATGGACCTGTTAAACTAGAGAACCCTTCTACAAAACAATGGTAGTAACCTGCAAGACCCAGAAAACTTTTGACCTCTTGAACATTATTTGGTCTCGCCTAGTCCACCACCACTACTATTTTACTCAGATCCACTGATGCCCCTCCTTTGGACACTACATGCCCTAGAAATGAAATATGTTCTAGGAAAAACTCGCACTTCTTCAGTTTAGCGTATAACCTCTTATCCTTGAGCATTTGCAATACCAGTCTTAGATGAACTTTATACTCTGCAGCACTCCTAGAATATACTAGGATGTCGTCAATGAATACCATAATGAATTGATCTAAGTATTCGTGGGAAACCCGGTTCATCAAATATATAAATGCTGCAGGTGCATTTTTCAAACCGAATGGCATTACCATGAATTTGTAATGGAATACCGAGCTTGAAAAGCTATTTTTGGAACGTCCTCCATTTTCACCTTCAACTGGTAATACCTAGATCGTAGATCGATCTTAGAAAAAATCTCCATGCCCTGTAACTGGTCAAATCGATCATCGCTCCTGGGTAACGGGTATTTGTTCTTTATCGTTACCTTGTTAAGTTCTCTATAGTCGATGCGCATCCTCATTGACCCTTCTTTCTTCTTTACAAATAGCATAGGTGCTCCCCAAGGAGAAACACTCGGTCAAATGTACCCCTTATCTAACAGTTCCTGAAATTGTTCTTTCAACTCTCTCAATTTAGCTGGAGTCATACGATACGAAGCTTTCAATATCAGTGTTGTACCTGGAGCTAACTCTATAACAAATTCCACTTCATGGTATGGAGGTAATCCTAGCCAGTCCTCTATAAACACGTCAGGGAACTCGCACATTATAGGAATCGCCTCCATTTTACGTTCTTCTGCCAACGTGTCTTTCACAAACGCTAGATACCCTTGGCATCCCTCCCGGAGCAATCTACTAGCCTGCAAAGCTGAAAGGATCTGTGGTGCAGAACACACACACGACCCTATAAACTTGAATTCCTGCTCCTATTGAGGTCTAAACATCACTCCTTTCCTGTGGCAATCAATACTGCCATAACTGGAAGACAACCAGTCCATCCCTAGGATGATATCGAAACCATACATGTCAAATACTATAAGGCCAAGTGGTAGTACCCTTTCCTAGATCACAATTGGAAAGTCACGGATTACCCTACTACATACAATTGCCGACCCCGACGGTGTAGCCACTACCAGTTCATAACCCAACTGTTGCATCTCTAATCCACACAATTTAAAAAATCCCTGGGAGATAAAGGAATGTGTTGCTTCCGAGTCAAATAATATAACAGCTTTATTGGAAAGCATGTAAATATTACTTGTTACCACATCTCCAGCATTTTCTGCATCACTTGGAGTTAAGGAGTACACCCTAGCCTGGGCAGTACTCGCTTGTTGTCCACTTCGTGGCACCTGCGCACCACCTTCAAAAGGCTGCTGTGGAGCTCTGCTATGCCTCAGTGGGTTACAATCCCTTACTTGATGTCCCATCTTGCCACATCATAAACAAGCCCCCATAGCCCTCCAACACTACCCTGCGTGAGGTTTCCCACACGTAGAAAAAACAGAAGTGGACGTGGTACTCTAAGAAGCACCACTGAAAAGTAAGGTGTAGTCCCAAGAGGGGGGGTGAATTGGATTTTAAAACTTTCTTTTAATTCCTTTTGAGAATTATTAAACTTCTTTTATTTCTTTTACACAATTCTTGACTTGTTTGTTTAACTCTTTAATTACAAAAGAACTTAGATTCTTTTATCCAATCAACAACACTATTGCTTAGCCAAACAAGTAATCAATCATTCAACCAAACCAATCAAGCACAATGTTTAAACCAAACAACCAAATGATTTGTCAAGTATAAGTTAACTGCAGCACTATTTGATTAATGGAAGATTCAACACTCTTTGGAATATAAATACAAACCACTCAATATCAAACTTTAAACCATTCAATCACAATATAGCTTATATTATCAGCTCTGGATATAAAATTGAATTAAGCCCTGTATGAATGGATTTGTTTCTTAAAAATGATGTGCAATATAACATCCATTCAACACAATATTCACACTCTTCCCAATATTCATAACTCAACTAAACTCTTAGTTAATTTATCTTTGGGATGTTAACTAAGAAACATACTACCGTATAGTTTCCGCAAGATATGGTATAACCAATGTACTCCCTTTCAGTTTTCGCAACCCAAATCAAAATTAGACTTCAAGTTTACTTGACTTCTAAATATACGTAGTATATATGATTTCCAATTTAAACCATCTATGCAATTTAAATATGTACCGAAAATAAAGAGTAAGGGAAAGAGAGAGTGAGACGAAGATTTTTATGAGGTTTGGCTTATACCCAGCCTACGTTCTCACCTTTAGAAAACCACCAAAAGATTCACTAAACTTATTCCTTCAATGGGTAGAACAAACCTTTACAACACTCCTTGCTTAAGGCTAGAGCCCGCCTTCTCCAAACGATGTCCCCTCATCCAGTCACTCCTTAACTAAGCTAGAGTTCGCCTCTCTAAGCAATATATCCCCTTGCTTAGCTAATGATCCAAAAAATCCTTGGAATCATCTATCTATAAGATACAAATCAAATATTTGTGTACAAAGAATTTGCTCACACAAAGAGCTTATTAGTACAACAATTTAGAACTATAATATACTTCAAAGTAAATAATAATATGAAAATTAACTTGAAGCTCAATGAAGTATATCACTGATTAATTATTTAAATGATTGAAAGATTTAGAATTTGTAGCACAATTCCGATGGAAGAAGATCAGCTAAAATTCAGTTGAATTTGTGCACAATATGTAAGCTTGAGAGTACGAATGAGCCTTGAGAATTTGAGAGCAAATGAGAGAGATTTTGAATTTTTGCTGAATTTGAATTATTGGTTCATTGATTCAATGATATTTGAGGCTTATTTATAGACTTTAAAAGGTATGTAACTTGATCCCCAAGTGCCTTGGAGTATTCCCCAAGTTTTCATAAAGTTTGAACCCCAAGCAACCTCATTTAAAAATTTAATCGTTATGAAAATTTCAAATCTGTCATGGTGACAAATGACTGTCCATTTTTGGAAATCATCTGTCCAGTTAAACCAAAGGGGTAGTAGGGTATCAGTCATCTATCCAAACACGCACAGACGCCTCAAAGTGCACTGGCAGTCAACTGTCCAGTTCTTGACAGTCATCTGTCAGGCTGTTAGCTTCGAGCACTCTTCAATATTTTGATCATAAATTTTTCTGTATAACTCCAAATTTGATGATCTTGGTTTGAAAAGAAATATAAGATAAAATCCTACAACTTTTATGTTGAACACATTTTAAAATAAAAAGTTTTTTATAGAGAAAAATGCACCTCAATTCGGATGTATAAAAATTGACAACATTTGGAAAATCATCTTTTTGGTGCTTTTCATTCCAAAAATGATTCTAACCTTTTTGAAACAATTTTTGACCTTATAAAAACATTTTCCAAGTA
Source organism: Malania oleifera (assembly GCF_029873635.1). Classification (NCBI taxonomy): domain Eukaryota; kingdom Viridiplantae; phylum Streptophyta; class Magnoliopsida; order Santalales; family Ximeniaceae; genus Malania; species Malania oleifera. The sequence goes on along the minus strand of NC_080422.1, from coordinate 107,858,194 downwards.
TGTTCAAAGGTATCTAGGTCCAATAAATTAACCTAAAAGCTTCATGTATCCATATTAAAATTCTTTGAAGTACTTACATGAAATTTCCTAGACTCTTTCGAATTTTCAATTCTTGAATTCCTTTAGGTCTTTATTCTTGCTTCATCTTTCTTTGAACTTTCCATGTTGATCACGTGGGCTTTCATTCTTGAACCTTTTTCTTTAATATCAATACCGTGACAACTCGAATAATAATGAGATTTAAATAATAAAGAAGAAAGGAAATACCCAGAGGACTCGTCGACGAACACAGGGAATTTGTCGACGAGGGTAGAAGAAAATTCATTGACGAAGACTGAATTTCGTCGACGAAGAAATACCGAGAGAGTTTTGAGCCGACTGAATTTCATCGACGAGGACTGAATTTTGTTGATGAAATTATTAAAGGATTCGTCAACGAATGACGTGGCTCGTCGATGAATCCAGTTCTATATATATCAAAAATCCGATTTTTAACTTCTTTATTAAGCTAACTCTCTCCTCTCTCTCTCTCCCATTCGGCCCTCTCTCTCTCTCTCTCTCATCGATTTTGGGCCAGATTTACACCGGATCGACAATCCGAAGTCACCACGACGCTCCTGGGGAAGTTCTCTCCAAATCTGCCGGAGTGGATCGTTGGTGAAAGCAAGTTAGAAATCATCCCTAAGTTGAGGTAAGACTTTTTAAACCAAATTTGATTTTATGGTAGTTATAATAAATGATGTACACGTAGAAATACTGAAGTTTAATACTGAGAATTTTCAGTTTCAGGGTATTGATCAGGAAATCCTACGGGGGTTAGACTAAGATATTTTAGGGACTTTCTCAGTAGCCAGGTAAGGGAATAAACTAAAGCAGTTATTTTTCCACACGTATTATTATTATTATTAGCAAAGAAATGTTCAGTAAATATGTATGATCCTTGTATATTACTGAAAAAATGTGTGTTACTGAAAAAATACTGTTGTTGTACGAGAACTAGAATTTAAAAATGGAAATACATGATTTACCCAACTTGTGTGGCATGAATGTTATTTTTCATGAAAAATATTATGATATGAAAGATTTTATGAGTAGAGCATGTTTTCAGGGATTACGTAATAATGCAGTAAATGATAATTTTGAAACACATGATAAATGATTTATTTTTAGAATGATATGTAGATATGTTCGACACGAGGCCGTAATTATGATATGTTCAACACAAGACCGTAATTATGTTATGTTCGGCACGAGACAGTAATTATGATATGTTCGGCATGAGGTCGTAATGATGTTATATATGATCATGTATTATATGTTATTAGAACTCAGATGTTAGTTTAGTTCAGTTCAGGGGCTCGGTACCGTAGCTTATAGATCAGATGTTTATGATCAGATTAGTGCTAATCACCCTACGAGGGGGTGGGAGATGGATAGCCGATGTGGCTTTCAGTAGAGTGTGGACGTCCACCTGACAGTCCGGACTAGGGTGTGGTGGGACCATCGTACTTACAGACATATTTGACTCGGAAATGGTCGGCCAGCCATTGCCGAGTCCCGCCTTCTGGCTGCACAACCCGTCATGGGGGGTAATACATGACACCAACTAGCTATTCATCCTGGGTATATTTTCAGTATTATCAGTTATAATAGATGTTTTATGTACGATATGATTTATTAGCAAATATGAAAGTTTATGATTATTCAGTGCAATATGTTAAATGTTTACAGAAATATGAAACGTATTGTATATGTATAATTTCCTTAAATGTTCATGCTGCCACACAACTGTATTTAGTTTATTTTCCCTTACTGAGAAGTGTCTCACCCTCTAACATTAAATGATTTTCAGGAAACCCAGAGAGACCGGCTGGTCAGGGCCGCCGTTGAGTTATTGGAGCTTCCCTACTAGAAGGGTAAGCGTTGAACTAGGATCAGGAGATTTTTGTTGTATGATCCTAGTGTTATTTTGACTTTTTGGAGGTTATATATAGGAACAGTAATTTGATGATATAGTAAACTCCGGTATTGTGTTTTATGGTTGGATGTTTAGGATTTTATACTTACTGCTGCTTAGGTTTCCGCTGTGATTGACAGGTGTCCCCGTTACCCACGGGTTCGAGTCGACTTTTTCTTTTAATTTGTTACATTTTATATTGAGATTTTGATGATGTTACAAATGTTCTCCTGATCTTCAAGTTTTAATCCATGCCTCAAACTTTGATATAATCATCCTTCTTTGAAGTACGAGCTTTCATGAATTCTTTAACCTTGCATTCATCATTGAGTCTTGAAAATAAATCACTTAAGCAAAGCATGTTAAGTTCTACTTGTTTATTAGCATAAAAACAAGATGTTCAGCCTTGTAAGGCCAACAATCTCCTCCTTTTTGATAATGACAAAGAAGAAGCAAAAATTGGAGTGAGCCTTAAAAAGACTCCCCCTTTCAATAAGCATTATCTTAACAATATTTGTAAGATCAATATCAATATCAATTTCAAAAACTCTTTTACAATCATTCTCATCACTATCAAATACTTCTCCTTTTGATATATATTATGTTCATGCTCAGTTTTTGCAATTTGTTCATTCTCAGTTTTTGCAATTTGCAATACTATGCTCAATTTTTGCTTTAAAACTTCTCCCCCTTTTGACATCCATCAAAAAGGAAAAAAAAATGATTAAGTTCAAGTAAAATCACATGTTGAGCATATCAAACATGTGTATGAAACATATGAACACACTCTATTTATAGTTTTTCTATATAGCATGTGTAGTGTGTTATAACGTTCAAGTATATGAGTTGTAACTTCATTACTAACAACTTTTTCCTTTAGACAATATTCAAGATTTTAATTGTTGATTTTATGATATCGATTTAAAATTGAATTCATGATATCTATTTAAAAATCATGATACCAATTGAGAATTGATACCAATTGAAAATTCTCTGAATTGATTAATAGGGAAACAATCATAATATAAGCAATATGACATAGCACTCCCCTTGAATTCAATACATTCAATTTTGTTATCAATTTTGCTTTCATCATCCTAAATTTCAAAACATTGATTCACATTATGTATCAAATATCAATATTTTGCTCATATCATCAATGTCATACCATGCTCATAGATATAATTATTCTTGTCATGCTTTAAAAAACCAATTGATCTTTTAGATTATGATACCAAATGAGCCTTTTTTTTTAAAAAAAAATTGTGATACCAATTAAAATTTTTAAAATGTGATACCAAAAATATTCATGGATACCAAAGACTTTATAGATACCAAAATCATTATCACATTATACACAGCTCATGGATACCAATATAACCATTATATCTCTCATGGCTCATGGATATCAATACAAAGAGTAGTAAGTCTATCCATGTAATTCATCAATAGCATGCATCATCAAGAATTAATCTCATATCAAAATTCATGCTTATACTCAATAATCTCATGCTCAGAGTTTGAAATGTGACAGATGTTTGATTAATATTTATAATTTATTGGAAATGAAAATAAAAAAAATTTGTGTGAAAAATCAGGCTGTCACAGTTTGGTATCAGAGCTTAAGTTGTTAGGTTCTGCAGACTTTAGTAAACAGCGGAATACAATACCGGAGTACAGGAATGAATTTTGATGAGAGTAGAGGATGGGTAGACTGGGATATGAGTCAGTCATTGTAGAGGATAAGATTGAAATTTAGGGTTCTATCTTGCGACTTGGAGGCAGGAGTTCCGTGGTTGTTTCTGTGATTTTCCTAAGGTGACGACTTAAGGAAAAAAATAGTAAATTGTATTAGTGGTGTTATGATGATAGCATTCTAAGACGATTTTGTTTCATTTTCAAGATGGAGTCTGGGAGTAGGAGTGCACATGCTAGAGGTGATGAGGCAGGGCCTTTCAGTATGGGCAGCGGAGACCCCGATGTTGTAACACCTCAGAAGATAATATGAATGGAAGTGTAAAAATAAATAAATAAATAAAAGAAAATTAAATAATTAATTAATTTTTATTTTTATTTTTTAATTAAACAAATTATTATTATTAATTAAATATTATAATATCATATATATAAGTAAAAGTTATAATATATATTATAATATATGTAAAAAAGAGATGAAGGAATTCATCCTGAAAGTTTAGGATGAATTGATTTAAACAGAGACAGAAGCCTACGTGTTCTCTCTCTCTCTCTCTCTCTCTCTCTCTCTCTCTCTCTCTCTCCTCGTCTCCTTTCCCTCTCTCCTCGATTTCCTCGGGCAAACGAGCATCGATTGAAAAACAAAAAATACCACTGGGATCCTATCTCCACTACCGACATTTTCACTAGAGTGGATTTATCGTAGGAGTGATGTAGGCACCACTCTTGGGGTAAGATAAGCTCTCACTCTCTTCTCAAATTTTTTTCCTAAATCTCCAACTAAATCTATGATCAAATACCACCATAGGGTCCTAGGTTCGATCCTCGTCATATTGGTTGGAGCAAATTTTTAATTTGGGTTTCTTAGACACCACTCCAATGCTAGGGTAGGATAGTGGAAATATATTTGATAATTATTTTTAAAGTTTAATTGGCTATTGGGAGTGTGTGGGCCTAGAAAATATTAAAATAATTATTATTCTGGGAGTTGAGTTGGTTGATATGGGGAAATGAAAATTTCAGGATTTTGAGCATCGAACGCCGCGGGTGTAGAATTTGAGTATTTTAGTGAGATCTCAGTAAGTTAGGTAAGGGGAATCAATTATTGCAGTTATTTTTTAAATTACTGGTTGAGAAAATATGTGAAAATGAAACTAAGATGTTTTGCCTGAAATTATGATACGAATATCAAATAAAATTGTGTGACATATGATTTACACTGAATTGTGATGTTTTGGGAAATGATGGAAAGTGATAAATATTGTTGTGTATTTTCTGAGAAATAATGAAATGTGAAACATAGATATGTTTACTGGAAAAATGATGTAATAGGGTATACATATATATATATGAAAATATTTTCTATGATAATTGAGGAAATATGAAATGATGGTATGTGTTACTGAAAAATGATGAGAATATTGAAATGTGATATATACTATTATGAGATGAAATATGAATACTGAAAATGTGAATGTTGAAATGTGAAATATTGAAATGTGGAAACAAAAACCTTGATAAACTGCTGTTGATTAAAAGCACGGTATCGTTGTTAGGGAGGAGTTAGTGCAACCACACGGTCCCGCGAAGAGTGTGGTGTTTATAGTTGATTGAGCCAGTGAGAAGGGTAGTTTTGCTCCCTAGGTCCGAACTAGGGTGTGGCAGGCCAATCGTACTACAGACGCATCTATTTTGATCTAACTGGGTTGGCCAATTGCGGTTTTGATCCAGTCTAAGGGCTGCACAACCCGACCATGGGGGGAAGCACAGGGCAACCATGAGTTATAGACGACACATGGATTGGTTACCGAGGACACTCATGAGCTAGATTGTGAGATGGAAATGATAACTGAAAGAGCGTGAGTTTAATAATATAAATAATTAGGGCGAAGTAAAACTCTCTGTCTGAGGGCTTACTGAGTAAGGTGAGTGTCTTGATAAGTATCAATTGTAGCCTCACCCGAGTTACTCGAGTCAGGATACAAACAACATCAAGGCAGAGGGAAGCTACTTGTATGAGCGAGTAATCTTCCTTATCCTTGGGAACTTTCACTGATAAATATGGGTTGCATGTGAATGAATTTGAGAAATGTAATAAAGCTTATAAAAAATTGTGTTATATATATATATACGATAATGAATATGAATTTGTATATTTTCTCATATGGTATTATTGTGACAACCTGAATAAAAATGGAATTTGAATAATTAAGAGGGGGAGAAATAGAAACAGAAACAGAAGGAGGCCGTAGACTTCGTCGACAAATACAGGGGTTTGTCGACGAGTTTAGTAGAAAATTCGTCGACGAATACAGGGATTCGTCGACGAGAAAATACCGAGAGGGGGGTTTTGAGCAGACTGAATTTCGTTGACGAAGACTGAATTTTGTCAACGAAATTTGTGAAGGACTCATCTACGAATGACGTGGCTCGTCAACGAATCCTCTGCTCTATAAATATGAAAAATCTGATTTTTAACTTGCAAAAGAAGCCAACTCTTCTCTCTCTCCCTCCCCTCTTCAGATCTCTCTCTCTCACTCTCTCTCTCTCTTTCTCTCTTCGATTTTGGCCCCGCCAGTCGCCGGATCGAAGATTTGAGGCTACCACGATGCTCCTAGCGAAGTTCTCTACGAGTTTGCCAGAACGGATCGTTGGGGAAACGAAGTTGGGAATCATCCCTGAGTTGAGGTAAGGTTTTTTAAGCCAAATTTGGTTTTGTGATAGTTATAGAAAATGATGTACGTATGAAAATACTAAGGTTTAATACTGGGGATTTTCAGTTTCAGGATATTGATCAGGAAATCTTACGGGGGTCAGGTTAGGATATTTTAGGGGCTTTCTCAGTAGCCAAGTAAGGGAATAAACTAAAGCAGTTATTTTCCATGCAAATTATTATTAATTATGAGTAAATCTATTTTCAGAAAAGCATATGTTATATCTGTTTATTATTAATGAAATGTACGATTGGGAAAATACTAGTATGATGATTAAAATGTATATGTATGTATGAGATGCCAGAAAATCATGATTTTAGAATATGAAGTATGACTTTTAACAGCACATGTGTGACATGAATATTATTTTATGTGAACGTATTATGATATGAAAGATTTTACGAGCAAAGCATGTTTTTCAGGTATTATGAAAAGATGAGTGATGTTGTGATGATTTTGATGAATATATGATAAATGATTTATTTTCAAAATATATATACCTGAAACGATCCTGGCACGAGGCCATGTATTTATATTATCGGCACGAGTTCGTATATATGATATTGGCACAAGGCCTTGTATATATGTTATGTTCGGCACGAGGCCGTAATTTATGTTATGTTGGGCATGAGACCGTAATTATGTTATATTCGGCACTAGGCTGTAATTACTATATTTTCGGCACGAAGCCTTAATGATGTTATATATGATCATGTATTATATGTTATCACAACCAGGATGTTAGTTTAGTTCAGTTCAGGAGCTCGGTACCGTAGCTATATTGTAGATTAGATATCTACGTCAGATTAGTGCTAACCATCCCACAAGGGGATGGGAGATGGATAGTCGATGTGGTTTTCAGGAGAGTGTGGACGTCTACTTGGCAGTCCAGACCAAGGTGTGGCGGGCCCATCGTACTTACAGACATATTTGATTCAGCAGTGGTCGGCCAGCCATTGTCGGGTCTCGCCTTCGGGCTGCACAACCTGTCATGGGGGGTAATACATGATACCAGCTAGCTATTCATCCTCAGTATATTTTCAATATTACAGTTATAATGGATGTTTTATGTACGTTATGAGTTATTAGCAAATATGAAAATGTATGATTATTCAGTATGATATGATGAATGTTTTCCCAATTTATGAAACGTACTGTATATGTATAATTGCATTAAATGTTCTTGTTGCCACAGTTGTATTTAGTTTATTTTCCCTTACTAAGAAGTGTCTCACCCCTGAACATTAAATGATTTTCAGGAAATCCAGAGAGACTGGTGGGCCAGGGCTGCCGTTAAGTGATTGGAGCTTCCCTACTAGAAGGATAAGCGTTGAACTTGGATCGGGAGTTTTTGTTATTTGATCCTAGTGTTATTTTGACTTTTTGGAGGTTGTATATAGTAACAGTATTTTGATGATATAGTAAACTCTGGTATTATGTCTTGTGGTTGGATGTTTGAGAATTTATTTTTACTGCTGCTTAGGTTTCCGCTGTGGATGACAGGTGTCCCCATTACCCACAGGTTCGGGTTGACCATTTATTCATTATATTACATTTTATGTTAAAGAAAATTAGGCTCGCTACAATTATCACTTAAATAAGTATATTATGATACAACGAAACTCATACTACCACACACTGTGAATAATTTATTTTGTCTTACTGAGATGTGTCTCACCCAAATGCCTAATATTACAGGAAATCGTGACAGGCTAGGTGATAAAGCTCCGAGATAAAGGGAGCTGGTACTCTGATAGACAGGGATGAGTGCTATGAGCTAGGGACATATGTTTTTCCTATAGTATTTTGTGGATTTTTGGGAATGTGTTTAGATATGTATATATAGATAATTAAAACTCTGGTTATTTGTATTTTGGATGGTTTATATATGTTGACTTCCGCTGTTAGCTTTGTGTATATAAGTTTTACCACTTACCCAGTGCCCATTTCGGGTTAGGTTGTGTTGAAGTGGTACCAGAGTGTTTGATGTGGCCGATATTTGATTAATATATTTTATTTATTGGAAAAAAATGGCATGAAAATCGGGGCGTCAAAGATGCAGTGCTACGTAGCGTCACCCAGTAGGTGATGGCAGAGATGGCCAGGAGCTCAGGGGAGCAGAGCTGCATGATTGAGCAGTTCATGCGTATGAAACCCTCGTCGTTCTATGAAGGGGCCGACCCATTCATGGCTGAGAACTGGGTCCAAGATATAAAGGAGATGCTGACAGTGCTCCTTTGTACTGAAGAGCAGAAAGTGTCCTTTGCTGCATTCTAGTTGATAGGGGAGGCAAAACGCTAATGGAGATCAGCGAGACTGTTAGAGGACCAGAGACCTAAGTTCTTCGAGCGATACTTCCCGGCTACCAGTAGAAGCGCGAAGGTAGTAGAGTTTTTGCACTTGACGTAGGGGCATGTGATGATATAACAGTATGCTACTAGATTCATTAAGTGGTCCTGGTTTGCCTCGTATATGGTGCCGGATGAGGAAAGTAAGGCAAGGAAATTTAAGGAGGGTCTGAGACAAAGTTTGTACGAGCAAGTTGTGGGCTTTCAGGCCTAGACCTTCTCAGAGCTGGTAGATAAAGCTATAGTGATTGAGACCAGCTTATAGAAAAGTGCCCCCATGTAGAGCTAGAGAAGGAGGCCCAATATGACTTTGAACTGTGACAGATGTTTGATTAATATTTATTATTTACTGGAGATAAAAAAAAAAATTGTGTGAAAAATCAGGGCGTCACAGTATGAGCTTCAACTTCATTTTCTTCCCTTCCTCTAATGTAGCATATCTGTTGTATCTGTGCATGTCGAATGAAGTTATGTTCTTTCTTTTGTTTTAAATCCTAAAATTTAGTCTCGGTGTCTATCTATTTAGGTCAAATATTCATATAATTTATTGCATTGTATATGGTTTGACATTTTAATAGCTAAATTTAATCACTTATTTCCCATTTTTCAATTTACCTTGACACTTTTTTCAAAAATTTTACAAAGTCTCCTCATAGGTTTACCAAGAAAGCTATGAATAGGGGTGTAATCGGTTTATTACGATTCGGTTATGGGCCAAACTGAAAATCGAACCAAACCTTACAATTTTTAGTATTCCCAAACCGAAATAGGAACTAAACTAAATTTAATATCCCCTGGAGAACTGAACATTCGACGATTCAGTTACAATTTTTTCGATTTTTAACAAATTTTCTAAATATCCAATAATTGCTTTTCATAAGGATTGTTGAGAATTTATTTGACATTTTGATTTATAAATATTAAATGGACCAATCATGTATTGACATACTTATTAAGTAATTATATTAACATATATAATTTAAATTTAAATTAGTTTTTTTTTTATTTTTCTTTTCGATTATATTTGGAAATCGAAACTAAAACTGCAAATTTACATTTTCTAATATCGAAAATGAAACTAAATATCGAAAAACTGAAGTGCTTGTGATTTCAGTCTAGTTTCGATCCGATTTTCGGTTTTTCAGTAATTTTTGTACATGCCTAGCTATGAAGATGTCTTTTATGTTCCATTTGGATCAAAGATTTTGATTAAGGGAAAGAAAGATATAGGTAATAAATTTATGTTCCAGTATATTTTCTCTCTAAATCAAATAATACTAAAAATAAAATTTTATTTTAATATAATTAAAAATTCTAAAAAATCAAATGTTAATGATGACTAAAATTAAATTTTTATACATCAATTTGGTTTATTTTTTGTTTTTTATTTTTACTTTTATTGATAACCAAGACACTAAAAAATAGATTTCTTCATTTTTTTTTCCTTACATTTTTCAAATTCCAAACAGAGCCTCACTTTTTCAGTCCCAGCTCTATTATATATATATACACACACACACACACACATGTAAGTGTCCTCACTCCTCTACCAAACTTTTCTTGTATGGCTAAAATAACTTCCTTGCTTTAGGTTTTTGAAGGCCCAACTGTAATTAGGCTTTGCAGAAGAGGCCCACTAGGTGTCCCCAAAGGGCTTGATATGCTCTGTGCATGTCTATTGCATTTTGGGCTAGACAAGCTTGTAAAGTTTTGGGCTTTACTTGGAGGCCTCAAATCAAAATTGAGTTTAGGGCCCACTAGCTACTTCATTGGTTTCATGCTTGGTTGGAGTTCAAGCTTTTTTCAGCATGTACCAAGGAGGATATGTGTCGATCATATCAATTGCATGTTGTTGGGGCTGGCTTAGGAGATGTATTAATAATAATTAGAATTTTAGACTTGGATATTTGAAAATCTTAATTTTAATTTTATAAGGGTAGGAAAGAGGTATATATGAAACGGGAAATCGGATATCTTTCATTGTATAGCTCAAAACTCGAAAAACTTCTATTGAGTAAAAAATGAAAATAAAAATAGATAGGGGCTGGGGAGGGACAAGGCTCCCTTCAAATGAAAAGCCCAAGGACCGAAATAGAGAAAAATCTCCAAGATAGAGTGAAGTAGAGGAATGAACGGAAGATGAGCTATCAACTGTTATGTAGTTTAGATCTATCGAATAATTTTTTATAGCGGACTAAAAAGAAAGAGTGAGTTTTTTTCCTCAATAATATTGGCTAGTTTTTTGGCTTCTTAGGAGGAAAATTGATGAAGGATTTTGTCATTTTTTCATGATAAGGAATGAAAAAGACCTCTATAATTTTGTATATTTGTTATAAGAATTTTTATTTCATTATTGCCCTAACCCATTTCATATAGTCCGATGTATCAACCATTAAATTGATAGTAACAAATTAGAAACATTCACATATAACTACATTCGATCAATCTTTGAGAATGCACTATCAAATTATAAGAGCTCCCATTTATAAGGAAAATGAAATTAAAGGCTAATTCACTATCGTGAATGTCGGATTTGACCAAAATTTAAAGAGATAGGAGCCCAATAGGTACTAGGAGAGGAAGAGTTTCAATATATAGTAGTTAAAATTTGGATTTTAAAGTTTATGTGGCATTTCAAAATAACATAAGGATAAAATTAGTATTACTTATTTTACCACTTTGAGTATTATAAAAAAAAATTGTCTTTACTCTTTTCAAGTAGTTTAGTTTTTTAAAAAATGCACCTTGAAAATGAGATACAAAATGCTTGCTAACTTAGAGGATGTTTAACAAAACTAAGCCCAAAGTGTTGAATTTTGTATGCAATCGTTAATTAGTGAATTGGTTTTTAATAAAACAAAAATTGTCTTTTTATATTTGAATCTTGATTTTTTTTTTATTCAACAACTAACTTTTGATTCATATGGTCTTATTTAGTTTGTTTTAGTTCGATAATGGTACGTGTTTTATTAGGTTTGTATTGATTTTGTTGTCTGGGATGGTTTTGCTAGTTTATTTGTAAATTTCTTATGCCATATTTGTAACCGCGATTTTCCTCTGTCAGAAGTGAGGACTAAGTGTATTTGAGTCTTAGACACTATAACTTTGTAATTTTAAGATTAAACATTAATATTTAAGTGAAAAATGGTAAAAAGGCATTATCCCAATAAATTAATCAAGCCTATAAGATTGAAGAAGAAGAAGAAGAACTTGTGATCTCTGATGAAATGTGGGAAACTCCAATGGTATGAAAACTGCAAGCATTTTTTAACACACCTCATTGATGGAATGATATGGGCCCATGGAGGCCCACTGCATGGGCCCATCGGGCCAGGTTATTCAATTCACTTAGCCCAATAAATCAATCAGTTGGGGGAGGCTGCCCAAATAGGTCTAGGCCCTTTCACATCTCATGTCCAAGGAGGGACAGTGCCCTAAATGCACCTGCCCATTCTCATGGTCCACCGTGATCCCGGCTGTGTGTTGGGCCACCTACCCCGGACATGTGAGCCCACACGCAAGAATGACCAGACATGCACTGCATTCAATGAGAGAGACATGGTGGGCCTGGCCCAAAATCCTCGTGGCCCATAAACCCACAATTGGGAGATGCCTCCATAATGCACCCACCCCAATCTACTTCATTGAACGTAGGCGCTTCCCCATTGACCGTATGCCCACGTCTCTTAAGTCTTCCCCATGTGGATTTGTGCAAATGGTTTTCTTTTCTTTTTTATTAGAAGTTTATATCGAGTCCCGACTGGCTATATGATAGAAAATAGTTCATCTCTTAGTTATGTTCTTTTTCTTTCATTTCGGAATTCAGATCAAAACCTTTAATATAAAAATCACAAATTTTAACTGTCGATATGCCTTCTAAAAAAACTGTTTAAGTTACTTTTCTCAATCAGAGTATGAGGGTGCAATTTATTTCATGGGTTAAGAGTGATTTAAGCTTGCATGAGCGCTATTCGTTATCAGATCTATACATAAATATAAAATTTTGGAGCTCGTTTACTTGTGGAAAATTTTCATTTTTTTATTTTTATTTTTTTTAAAATTACAAAAATATTAGCTACTTTTTAAAAATATATTTACATGAAATAAATTAAAAATAATAAATAATTTTGATAGTATTTTTCTATGAAAATTACAATAATGCCACTTTATTTTTTAATTTTCTAAATCTATATAGAAAATTGTTGATATAAATATATTATCTTCTTAGATTTCTAATTCTTAGTTCGCATATGGAAGAATGGAATTCAGATCTTGAACTTTACTTTGTATTGATCATATGTAGAGTTTCTTCTAAATCCACATAAATCCAAGATCAAGTCCCAAAATTCATGATCCCAAATGTTACCTTATATAATTTTTGAAAAATTGAAAACAAGTTTTGAAAAATTGAAAACAAGTTATTTTTTACGTACATATATTATTATAAAATTTTATTTTTTTCTCTTGTTATTTTTTTTTTTAGTAAAAGAGAGTGGCACCTCCATTTTTTTTTGCTAAAAGAGTGCAGCACCTCCATTTATTTATTAATTAACTCTCACTTTTGGCGGAGGAATACCGTGGTTACAAGTTAAAACCAACTAACCAAATTAGGACAAACAAAATTAAACATAACTAAGAAAAGAGATAAAAACATAAAAACAACCAAAGACAAAACAAAATACAGCAAACGAAACTCTAGAGATGAATTAACGACGAACGGAAACAAGACCCCACCTATCCATCCGAAAGATACCTTTCAGATAATGTGATAGAAGGTATTGTTCTTCGTAAATTATATTGTTTCCCATTTCTCATTCTTTAACAAGAAAATCAGCCGCGTTATTGCCTTCCCTATATTGATGCATCACCATGACATTCACTCCTTCCAACTCTGTCACGAACTCCTCCCAAAATTCCCAAAGGTACCACAAAGTACATCTATCTTTCCGAAACCAATCAACTATAATTCGCGAGTCACTTTCAATAATCACATTAACATAATGCAAACATTTACACAAACAAATTCCTTCCCTGATTGCTTTTAATTTCGCACTATTATTCGTACTATTATCAAAATAACTTGAAAAAACCGCTTTGACCATGCCACGACAATCCAGAATAATTCCTCCACCTCCCGAAGTATCCGGATTGCCCCTACAACTCCCATCACAATTAAGTTTTATCCACCCTATTGGAGGTTTAACCCATGAAATAATTTTTCCAGGCCTATCGCATACTCCTTGATGCTTAATTTGAAACTCATTCAAAATCTTAATGTCCGACTTCTTCAATTTTTGAAAAGAAATGGCGCTCTCAGCAATAAAACTAACCCAGAATCGAAGACTTCTCCACATATGATTTGCACTTTGATAAACTCCTTCCATTCTTGCTTTACATTTTCGATTCCAGAGGCACCACGTAATCAAACATGGAATCAGCCCGATTAAAATACCTTTAATAGATGATTTTTTTTGCATAATGGAACCAATTTACCATTTTATTTTTCCAAGGAAGAGATCGTTGGAAAGGAATCTCCAATGCCACACTAACCTGACGCCAAACCTCTGAAGCCACCTTTCCTAAAGAAAGAATATGATCAATGTTTAACTGGCTTCTCTGAACGCAACAATCACAAGCCGAAGCCATCGATATTTTTTTGGTCTGAATTCTATCATCTACAGCCAAACATCTAAACCAAGCTCTCCATAAACACATTGAGATTTTTCTAGGTAATAAAGAATGCCAAAACCAGTCATTTCATAAAAAAATTATCACTTCTGCTCCTCACTGCCTCCCAAGCCGTTTTTGTAGAAAAATTACCGTCCGGGGCAAGCTTCCACACAAAAATATCCTGCCCACTTTTACCCGCCGGCACCTGTTGTAAAATTTCCCTTGTTTTATCAGCACCAACCAATTCCCATACTAAATCAGAGTTCCAATTATTATTTAGCCAGCAATCCTTAATACACAGTTTCTTATTCAAAATATCCTCAGTGCTCACAGATAACGGGCTAGATGATAACCACCTGTCGAACCAAAAAGAAGAGTTCCCACCTCTCACCAAAATTTTAACATTATCCATAACTTCTGGAATGGTGGTCATAATTGATTTCCAAAACCGAGAGTCATTTGGTCTCTCCTTCCTTATTAATAAATGATCATTTCTGCAATATCTAGCTCTGAAAAAATTTGCCCATAGATTGTTAGAAGTGAGCAATCTAAAGGCAAATTTCATGAGAAGAGATTTCTGAACATCCTTAAGATCTCTCAGGCCTAGACCCCCTTTCCAAGGTAGGTTTACAAATTTTCCCCCAAGAGCGCCAATGAATCGTCCTTTTATCTTTCACCTCCCCCCATAAAAAAATTGAAAGAAGAGAGTTAATGCGAGAATATGTGACCTGCGAAATCTTAATAACAGACATCAAATGAATAGGCATGCTAGACAACACATGTCTTAATAAAATCAATCTTACACCTTGCGAGAGCAACTTAGATTTCCACCCGGCAATTTTCTTTCTAATCTTCTCCACAAGAGGCTCCAATGTCCTAGAAGACAATTTTCCAGACACCAAAGGCACGCCCAAATATGAAACAGGGAATTTACCTTCCATGAAACCCGTGATTCTCAATAAACCACACTTCCTAATGGGAGTGATGTATTTTGAGAGGAATGACGCTGACTTAATCTTATTGATTTTTTGACCCGACCACTTTTCATACCTTTCCAGAGCGTAAACTAAATTTCTCATAGACCTCTTCCCACCATTCGCAAAAATAAGAATATCATCCGCATATAACAAATGCGAAACCAATGGGGTCCCAATCGGATGATTAAATTTACCAATCCGATCAGTCTCATAGTTTTTCCTAAGCAACCTTGTGAAAACCTCCTCCATTATGATGAATAAATAAGGAGATAGTGGATCTCCTTACCGCAAGCCTCTCGTAGATTGAAAAAACCCCTTAAAGGTTCCGTTCATTAAAACAAAAAACCATGGAGACTCCACATAATTTTTTATGAGCTTGCAAAACCTCTTAGAGAAACCAAAAGCCTTAAGTACCTCCAGAAGAAAATTTCAATTCACTCTATCGTAAGCCTTAGCCGTATCTAGTTTTATCATCACATTGCTGCCAGCTATTTTTTTGTGCAAAGACTGAACCATTTCTTGAGCCAGTGTAATATTTTCAAAAATACTTCGCCCAGGGATAAAAACGCCTTGTTCATGCGAGACCAACTTATCAACAACCTCGGTTAGTTTAAAAACAAGAATCTTGGAAAAAATTTTATAAGCCACAGAGCATAAACTAATAGGCCGAAATTTATTAAAGCTAGAAGGATTATCCACCTTCGAAATTAAAACAATAAATGAAGAGGAAAAAAACTTGGAAAGAGTAGTGCCCTGAAAAAAATCCATTGCCGCATCTAAGAGATCTTTTTTTACAATGTCCTAGCAAGATTTATAAAATTTAGATCCAAATCCATCCGGTCCCGGACTGCTTTCTTTGGGAATAGAGAACCCCGCTCTTTTAACTTCTTCTTATATTGAATCAGCGCAGAGTAAATTATTATCAACATCTGAAATTTGCCTTTGAATTAACTCGGAGAGATTGCATGGTTCAACCACTGAAGATTCTGAAAGAAAATTCTGGAAAAAAACAGTTGTCTCATTATGAATTGCTTCTGCTCCCTCCAATATCCTCCCATTGTTCAGAACCATACGGTCTATACGACTCTTATTTCGCTTTTGATTGATAATTGAATGAAAGAATTAAGAGTTTTGATCCCCCTCAGTCAACCATTTTTTTTTCGCAATTTGTCCTAAGCGAGATGCTTCCCTATTCTCCCACACCTGAATCTCCACCTTAGTAGTCAAGTAATCAGCTTCGACGTCTCAGAAAAATCTGCTTGTAGTTGATTTTATAGATATTCCATCCTTTCCTCAAGAGCTTTTAAATTTTCTTCCACTCTCCCAAAGACATTTTTATTCCATGCACGTAATGCAACTTTAGTTCTCTTAAGGCGAAAAGCAAGTTTCAGAAGACCTGAGGCCGAGTCATTCCTGATCCAAACATCTTTAATGTACGACAAAAACATATCATGCGAGCTCCACATATTTAAGAACCGAAATAGGGTAGGGCCATACCGAGAGAAAGACGTATTTGTATACACCACCATAGGGCTATGATCTGATGATTTCGGACTCAGATATTTGAATTGAGTCGAACCATAGGTTGGAAAAACCATTATTAATAAGAACACAATCAAGCTTAGCCCAACTACGAGCCACCCTTTCATGGCCATTGCACCATAACATTCGTGAACCTGTATTTGATAAATCAAAGAGACCACAATGATGTAAGCAGTCATTAAACTCCATCATAGGTAACAGTGGTCTTGAATTTCCACCAATTCTTTCAGTATCCGTTCGAATCACATTAAAATCACCCATGACCAACCAAGGAAAATATGATTGGCACTCCTCCAGTCGCTGCCATAACTCTCTTCTTTCAACATAAGAACATTTGGCATATGTCCATCCTTAAAAAACCACCCAGAAATCTTCTGAGTCGTGATTGAAATCACCTCAAAGGCATCTATATCCTTCCAAAATAGCCACAATTTACCGCCCTGATTTTCATTAGATATAAAATGGTGGTAATTCAAAAAATTACCCAGCATTACCATCCGTTCCTCAGCCGTGAACGGTTCTGAAATAGCAAACAACCCAACATTAAACTTTTTAGTTAGCATCTTTAACCTGCCTCTAGACCTGTCCAACCCCCTAATATTCCATAAAAGAATTGTATTCATCATAAATTTAATTTATGCAGTCGGATGAGAACCCTCTGAGATTTCCTCACTGAATTTTTTACAAAAATCCATCCCTGCCCTGTAGCAGACTCATACATTTTTTCTTTGCCCTTTAAAACTGATATTTCACCTTCCTCCCTCTCAGACGAATAACCCCGAGCCAATTCCTCCTGTTGTAAACCTTGGTCCTGACCTTCAGTCAGTTTAGAACTATCCACGTGATCCACTTCCTCTTGAGATAAAGGTTCATCGTTTGAAACTCGAGAATCATCATCACATCTGACTTCTTCACACTCCCCTTCATTCCTCTCTATTGAATTTTCATTCCCATTATTTTCTAATGCTCTCTGCGGTATATCAGAGTTTTGCCTTGCATGATCCCCATTTTCTTGAACTACAGGAGTTTCCGCTATTTCAGAGCCCCTATCATTAATCTGCTTTGTCATATGCACATTACTAGGTCCTACTTCTTGCACCACCTTCTTTGCTCCTTTATCCACGTTAGAATTGGTTTCTATAATACCGTCATTAGTCTTAGGTTTCCATATATTTTTTTCTTTATATTTTTCCTCCTCCCTTTGCTTCTCTCCCACCCTGCAAACAATCTAGGTATGTCCTTACCTGCAACATTTAGAGTAGAAAAAACTCATCTTTTCATATTTGGCCTCTTGCCAAATACATTGTTTCGAAGATAAAACAAGAGGGAATCCCTTTACTGGCTCCATTGTTAGGTCAACTTCCACACAAATACGTGCCTCCGATGCTCTCGTATGATTAATTGTTGCATTATCAGTTCCAAGATAACGACCAAAACGAGTCGCTATTATTTGGAGAAAATCTGTTCGGTAAAAATGCATTGGTAACCCCGGTAAGAAAATCCATTGAAGAGCCAATGGGGATTCTTTTTTGGTATCAAAATCCTTCGTCCACTTGAACATCCGAAAAGAATTGCCTTCCATAATTCTACCTTCCCTTGCCCAACCATGCAGAAAGTCACGTTCGTTTTTCATATGAATTAACACGTGATAATCATCCATAACACTTATCGTTGGAATTTCTATCAAACCCCACGTTTTCACAATCAAAAGCCGAATTTTATCAATAGATGACCGATTTCTCAAAAATTTCATTACTAATGCAAAATGAAACTCTTCCTCAGCCTTAACCATCTCTGCTTCTGAGAAAATAAATCCCAATTCCCCATTGATATTAATGGGCAATCTCATGGGAATTTTGAAAAGCAGACATCTCCACTTTTTTACTCACAATTTGCACATATGACTGCGCCTCGGGCCTAGCCTGGACGACATTCCCCGCCGACGATGCGGCCATCGACGGGGGATGACACTGTATTGCAAAATATTGAGATTAAAGCCAAACTTTTCTAAATAGAAAATAGACTGACCTGCATTGTTTGGAGACTCCCTGAGCAGCGACGACTTTTAGTTCCCGTGATCAATCCTCGACGGCGACGGCTCGCAGTTTTTGGCATAAATCGTTGTTGTGTGTTACCCCTCGTGTGTCTCCTCAGGAAAACAACAAACCTTGAGTCTTGGCGTTCGCTTCGCAGGGAAAAGCGATGACGGCAATGGGGGAAATGCAGTGGCGGCGCTGGGAAGCGGCAGAGAGTTGTCTAGCGTGGAGGCTGCTGTGGCTGGGGCTGTGGCGGTGATGAAGGGTGCACTGGCAGCAAGGTAGTGGCTGGCCAAGAGTGGATGTCGGCGGCCGGAGCTGGAAACGTCAGAGAGGATAGGGGATTCTGAAGGAGCTGTAGCAGAGGATGCTTGCTGAGATTGTGACGATGGGTGAGAGTGAGTGACAGCGAGGGGTCTGTGAAGGGCTGTGTTGTAGCAGTCTGGAGGGTTCGGGTCCTGAACCTGGTTCGACAATCGGCACTTCAGCGAATTGCCTTCAAAGCTAGGGTTTCACCTTTCCCTTTCCTTCACTTGTTCGCCCTTTGCTCGAGGGGGTCACGGAGGAAACAAAAAGACGACGAGCCGTTCGGAGATTCGCCTTGGACGAGGCGGCATTCGGAGACGGAGGTTGCGAGCGGTCGCGAGTGAAAGCTAGGGCTCCCGGCTATTGCCAAACTTTCGTGTCTAAGAAGGTCTCCACAAAATGGCTTTGCTCGTTAGACAGCAGGTCGGAGGAAACCAAAAGACGATGAGCCGTTCGGAGATTCGCCTTTGACGAGGCGACATCTGGAGATGGAGGCTCGGAAGGACTAGCGAGGGAAAGCTAGGGCACAGTTGTTTCATTTTCTGGTCGAGACAAAGAGAGCCTTAACGTCAACAATTTGAATAATGCACCTCCATTTATTTATTAATATATCCTCACTTTTGGCGGAGGAATACCGTGGTTATAAGTTAAAACAAACCAACCAAACTATGACAACCAAACCTAAACATAACTAACAAAGGAGATAAAAACATAAAAACAACCAACATCAAAAACGAAATACAGCAAACGAAACTCTAGAGTTGAACTAACGACGAACAGCAATGCGACCCCACCAATCCATCTGAAGGATACCTTTCAGATAACGTGATAGAATGTGTTGTTCTTCGTACATTATATTATTTCCCATTTCTCCTTCTTTAGCAAGAAAATCAGCCGCACTATTGCCTTCCCTATATTGATGCATCACAATGACATTCACTCCTTCTAACTCTGCCACGAACTCCTCCCAAAATTCCCAAAGATACCACAAAGTACATCTACCTTTCCGAAGCCAATTAACTACAATTCATGAGTCACTTTCAATAATCACATTCACATAATACAAACGTTTGCACAAATGAATTCCTTCCCTGATAGCTTTTAATTCCACACTATTATTCGTACCATTGCCAAAATAACTTGAAAAAGCCGCTTTTACCATGTCATGGCAATCCCAAATAATTCCTCCACCTCCTGACGTACCCGGATTGCCCCTACAACTCCCATCACAATTAAGTTTTATCCACCCTACTGGAGGTTTAACCCACGAAATAATTTTTCTAGACTTGTCGCAAACTCCCTGATGCTTAATTTGAAACTCATTCAAAATCCTAATGTTTGACTTCTTAAATTTTTGAAAAGAATTGGTGCTCTCAGCAAAAAAACTAACCCAGAATCGAACACTTCTCGACATCTGATCTGCATTTTGATAAACTCCTTCCATTCTCGCTTTACATCTTCGATTCCAGAGGTATCGCGTAATCAAACATGGAATCAGCCCGATTAAAATACCTTTAATAGACAATTTTTGAGTATAGTGGAAATTTGCCATTTTGTTTTTCCAGGGAAGAGATCGTTGGAAAGGAATCCCCAACGCCAAACCTCTAAAGCCACCTCACCTAAAGAAAGGATATGATCAATGTTTTCCTGACTTTTCTGAATGCAGCAATCACAAGCCAAAGCCATCGATATTCCTTTGGCCTGAATTCTATCGTCTACAACTAAGCATCTAAACCAAACTCTCTATGAACACATTGAGACTCTTCTGGGTAATAAAAAATGTCAAAACCAGTCATTCCACAAAAAATTATTACCTCTGCTTCTCACTGCCTCCCAAGCTATTTTTGTAGAAAAATTACCGTCCGGGGCAGGCTTCTAGACAAAAATATCCTACCCACTTTTACCCGCCAGCACCTGGTGCAAAATTTCCTTTGTTTTATCAGCACCAACCAACTCCCGTACTAAATCAGAGTTCCAATTATTATTTAGCGAGCAATCCTTAATACACAGTTTCTTGTTCAAAATATCCTCAGTGCTCACAGATAACGGGCCTGATGACAGCCACCTGTCGAACAAAAAAGAAGAGTTCCCACCTCTCACCAAAATTTTAACATTATCCATAACTTCTGGAATGGTGGTCATAATTGATTTCCAAAACCGAGAGTCATTTGGTCTCTCCTTCCTTATTAATAAATGATCATTTCTGCAATATTTAGCTCTGAAAAAATCTGCCCACGGATTGTTAGAAGTGAGCAATCTGAAAGCAAATTTCATGAGAAGAGATTTCTGAACTTCCTTAAAATCTCTCAGGCCCAGACCCCCTTCCAAAGTAGGTTTACAAATTTTACCCCAAGAGCACCAATGAATCTTCCTTTTATTTTTCTCTTGTTATAGATTGTCAGCTAAGCTATATTGAAAATTTTAGTAGATTTATAAAGAATTAATTATATTTGTGTAAAATATGCTATACTTATTTTGTTTAAAATGATCCAATAAGTTGTAGATTGAAAATTCTCTAGTTGTAGAACACAGAGGCTAGTGCCCTAGTTGTAGCTTGATTGTTTAATATGTGATGGTACACTATAAATACAATGTTGGTTATCAATTCCAAATGCAACTTGTGTCCTTACTGAATCTAAATACTAAATTCTTTTTATTTAGTGTTTAATATTTGAACATATGTGTTATTTTTAATTTGAACATAAAATTACATAAATCAAAGTTACACAAATAATATTTTCTGGTCATATAATTAGTTAATAATAATAAGTAGAAAATACGATTTATGGTTATAAAGAAAGAAAATTTATTATTTTTGTTTTAAAAACTTGGATGTCGGGTTTTTTTTTTATGACTTTTATTTTTTATAAGGGATAAAACTAGAAAAAAGACCTTATAATTTCTCATATGCCAAATCAGACATGTTAAATAAATTTTCAAAAAATTATCAAAGCGGCCACTAAACATTTTACTGTCAAACTATTTTGTTTATTATTGAATTAATTCAAATAAAACCTCTGTTTAGGGGTCATTTAGATCCCTTAGCCCTTGAACTACTGCAATAGAATCTTCTACAGGATACACCGATCATTCTTTTGAAGAGATGTACTTTTTTAAACAGTGATGCCTATTTGCAAGGATGTCTTTACAGTTTTTCATGTCTACAAATAATTAAGATGTCTTAATGGTAGGATTAGCTATAAAAAAGTAAAAAATTCCCTTTTGCGCAAGTTGCTAATTTCTTTTTCTGGTGTTTTTGTTGTACCTTGAAGGTGATTTTTTATCATTTTTTTGTACAATAAATTCATCTCAATGGGGACAAATATCACCTAAAGTTATTCAGGCTTCAAAGCCAAACATTTTTCTTTGCATTCTCTATTATTTGAAGATGCATTCCCCTCCCAAAATACATTTTCTTTGCATTCTCTATAATTTGAAGATGCATTCCCCTCCCAAAATACATTCTCCAATCATCATAAATTTCAAAATATTAAAATGCACCTACTATAAACTATTCATTCCAATCTAAATCCTAATTAGCCTGCCAATGATTAAATGCACAATTAACATGTGATCTTAGTTACTTGTCTAGTAATCATAGAGTATGACTCAATCTTACATAGGCATATATCTTTTACATTAATCCTTAACTTAGGCATTAAAAAACCATATTCCATTTTATAATGTTTAGCAGAAGTCAGCTTTAGGTCTTGTTTGGCCATTTGTCTCTCTCCCTCTTAAATGAAAATCAAGAAAGCCAAAAAGTGAAAAACAAAAAACATTTTATAAGCAATGAGAAGATATTCAAGTTGATACTTACCGTGTAAAATTAATGAAGAGATTACATGAAAAGGCTAGTAAGCAGCCTAGTGTTTATGACTCAATCATTGAGCTAATAGTATAATAATGATGAGACAATTAATATAATAATATAACACTAACATATATACTATGTACAAAATCATTCCTAACCCTAAAAAACTGCAGCATTTCTGTAATGCTGTCCAACTTCCATTCTCATCTATCCACCTAAGTATTAAAAGCCTTCTTAATTGTTTAAACTCTTGTTTAATGAGTTGCTTCCAAAGTTCCACCCTAATTGTGTATTGGAGGTTTTTTCCTTGCAGGAGTATAGTCCATTCCAGCTATGTCTATGATGTCCGGATAGTGCCCGGGGGTGGCCTCCCGGTGCTCCGAAACCGGCGACGACTTAACAGAAAAACTCTCTTCTTTCCCACCATGTTCATTACTTGATTTGCCTTTAGATAGACGATGGTCAACTTTAGTGTCTCCATTCTTCGCATTCTGTACACAGAAGCATATGTATTACGTCCCATTTGAAAAAATTAAGCGATAAGTTTGATTACATTTCATTTACTTGGTTATATGTAAATAAATTAAGTACCAACCTTGGAAGTGTTGATTGTGGTAGAGGGAGTCTTGGCCTCGAGTTTTCTATTCTTTCCTGCATCAATAAACATATGATATAAATGATACCTAAGGCAATAATAGTTAGTTCATTAGCTTCTCTACACTTTTTTTTAGGTACGTGGGGGTGGGGGATGGGGAGATCACTGAATAGGCATTAATGCATATGAATTTGTTTGGCTCCACTGAACATTCAAAAACAAAGTGCTTCCAACAAATATAAATCATGCTATTTGAACTCTCAATGGTTACTCTTAGCAAACTTAGGGCTTTCTCGAGCTTAAGTCTCAGTTGTTTCAATTAAGATAAGATTTTCATATTGAGTTTGATTTTTATAAAATAAAATGAAAATTTAAACAAAAAATACAAAAAAATCAGTTGACAAATATGATTCTATCCTGCTCGATTTCATTTCATTCCTATGTTAGTACCAAATGTATTGTACTTTGTATTTTAATGAAGAATAGCATAACTTAATTTAGAGGTGCATCATATTATAAAGAAATAAGAAAAACTCCAACAAAATTATCTAATTTGTATAAAATTGTCCTGCAGATTACAAGAGCTAGGTCATGCAGTTGAATTTGATCTGAAACCTAGCTAGCTCTAGGTCTTCTTTTTTCTTTTTGGATAAGCTTGAAACCTATGTGAGAGTCCAAAGAACATTAATGGTCAAAATTACTGTGGGACAAATATTGATTCACAAGTAGGGATTTGTCAATGGTGCTTAGGGTCATGATGCCTAGGTCCATGGTAATCTTCCTGAATCCATGGTAGCCAGTGGGGCAATTTCTGGGGTACCCTAGAGACCCTTCCCTTCATGGTACCTGAACAGTGCTCCTCTTTGCAGGGAATGAACCCTTCAGCAGTATCAGTATTAATTGTTTTGGTCACAGCAGTAGTCTTCTCCTGCATTCAACAATCACTGACCACCATTAGAATTGGAAGAAATTATGAACACCCACTTCATCAAAGTTCAGGAAACTTTAAGCTGCATGTCTTCAAACACATTGACTGCATAAATTAAACAGTGAAAAATTTGATACCCACATGGATTTTCTGATGCCCAGCTGATACAAGCCCCTTCTCCAAACGAATCCCTTCACAAAAGTAACACAGAAAATCAAAACCCACGGAGAAATTAAGTATGCAACATTAATAGGACATGCCCTTAATGCTCGGGGCACAGATATGTACACATATGTCTTACCTTGAGCCCCAGAGAGGACAAGGGACAAAACCAGTAGAGAGACTAGTGAAGAAGGCCTCATTTGGAGAGAGAGAGAGAGAGAGAGAGAGAGAGAGAGAGATTGAGAATAAGAGATTCCAAAGATTTACAGGTTTGGGATTCTCAAGATGAGAACAAATAGAATGTGGGAATTGGGATTAATTAATGGATTTTCTTCTGGTTTCTCTTTCTTTGCTGAACTTAACAAGCAAATCAGAAGAGCTTGTGGAGAGTACTGAAGAGTGGTTTACTTTGTACACAGCATGGGATTGGGGAATGGCTGCTTGAATATATATACATGGTCCCAGAAGCCCCATTTGCCGTCCAGCAGCAAATTAAAATTGAATTTTCTTTTCTTCTTTCACTTTCTATTCTTTTCTTTTCTGTCTCTGCTGTTTGTTTGTCACAGAGCAAAATTTTGTCAAAATAAATGACTACTGATCCTTTGGAGACCCATCATTTAATAGTGGGGTGTGGGGGTCTTGCTTGGGGGCTGTGGAATTGGAATTGTTGAAAAGCCATTAGTGTGACAGCATTGTCTTTTCATGGGATGGTGTTCACCGTTCTTTGTTGGAGTTGGAAAGCTCAAGTGGAAAGGCTCAAGAAGCCAGAATAGAAAATTTTTTGGAAAGGAAATGACAGGAAGCATAAAAAAGTACACTTCCTTTTGTGCAATTCCATGGATGCCCCACCCTTTTAGGGTAGGGTGTCCCCTATGAAGGGACTGTGAATCAGGTTTTCAGATTTTTCTAGTGACTATGCCTTGTTCTTACCAATAAGGCCTTATGACCCTGCTGCATACACCTCCACAGGGCCTTTATGCTTTGTCCCATTTCCTTCCATCAAATTAGAAAAATGTGTTAATGGTTTGATGGGACAATGGGTGAGCCTCAGCCATACCATGCATTCATATTAGAATGTGAATGTTAAGTTTTTAATTTGGATTTAAGCAAGTTTGATGAAATATAATTATATAGCATTTTATTTACATTTTTTAAATTAAAATTTTAAGTTTAAATTTCGAACTCCCAAACATGATACTATATTAATAGTGAGTTCAACCTTCCTTTTTGGCCCTAATTTTCCTTTTGAAAAAGAAAAAAAGTTGAATTTAACGTATTTGATAATCTACTCTTTTAATTTTTAAAAGTCAATTTTTAATTTTTTTGGGAACTTTTAAAAGTTATAAATTTGAAATTTTAAAAATTAAAAGTTATTATTTTCTCCAATAATTATTTTATTTCATTTTTATCCTTAATTATTTTTTTTTCAAATAATACAAAAATATCAAAGCTTTAATTACATTTTTTCTAAAATTACATATCCATTTTAGTCATTTTAAATATTTTTAGTCAACTTACAGCTTTTTACGTAACACTAAAAGTTAACTTTTTTCTTTTTAGTACTAACTTCTTTTACACCTAGAGCCAAACATTTTTAAAATAATATTAATAAGTTCATTTTCATAATTTCCTTTTTAGAAGGCGTTAGATCCGGAGGAGTCCAAAGGTGTGCTTGATACACATGGGTAGGCATCAATTTGACCCAAAAGTTTAAGCCCATTAGGTCTTGGGCTACACCATATATATAAGCACCCATCAAACATTCACTTTTTCTAATGTGAGACAAACTTCACAAGTAGAATTCTCAACAATCTTCCCTTCACTTGTGAGTTCCAACTGCTCCCCTTTGAACGGAAGCTCCACCACATGTAAGTTCCAATTGCTCCCCCTTGAACGAAAGTCATCTCCCTTACGGCACAAATTCTCCAACAGTTTGCTCAAGTGGGTCGTCTTACATGTCTCGGATTGTATTCCAAATGGCGCCTCCAAACCAATCCTACCTCCCACGTCTTGATGTTATTTGGATCCATCTTGACATTTTAATTGTATTGATCTTATTCCAATTGTTTTACAGGTATTATCATTTCCCATAAAAATAATCCCACCATCTAATTCTTCAAAATTAGAAAACTATTTCCTATTGGGACACATGTGATAGGAACAACCAGAATCCAAAATCCACTCACCAAAATAATGTGACGAAGATGTTCTAACAAGAGAAAAATTTGACTCACTTCCATCATCATTGGCAATATTGACATTAAAATGTGTTTTGCCCTTATTCTTCTACTGTAATTTAGGGTAGTGTTTCTTCCAATGCCCTCTCTCACGACAAAAGGCGCATTCATCTTTATCAGGTCTTCGATGAGATTTACTCCTCTCATAAGATTTACTCTTCCTTCTAGGCTTACGACTCTGAGAACGTTCCCTTGTTGTTAGTGCTTCTACTGTTTCCTTATGGATCTCCTAATCTTTCTGCATTCAGTACTAATTAATGCAGTACAAACAACATCAAAAGTAACTTTATCTTTCCTATACAATAAAGTGGTGGTCAGTCAGGGAGAGAGTTCAGCAACAATATGGCTTTATCCTCATCTTTAACCTTTTTATCCAAATTTAACAAATTGGCCAAAATTTTATTGAAAGCATTTATATGGTCATTAATCGAAATACCTGGTTGATATTGGAAGTGAAACAATTTCTTTTTCAAATAGAGCTAATTTTTCAAACTCTTGATCATAAATGTATCTTCCAATGTCTTTTACAATTTCTTTGCAAATGTATCTCTCATAACACAATATTTCTGATTTTTAGCGAGACACAGACGAATCGTACCATATGCCTGACAATTGATCTTTTCTTAATCTTTGTCACACATATCCACTAGTTTATCATCCAAAGTAATATCTAATTCTTACTGATACATGATGTCTATTACCTCACATTGTCAAATACCAAAATTATTGGTACCATCAAATTTCTCCACCTAAAACCGAGCATTAGCTATTGTCTTTGATGTCAAAGCCGAAGGAGTTGGAGTTTGTGTGGACAAAGTTTCTTCTACTGCTGCACTAGTTTCTATAATCTTTTATATATTCAATAACAACCAATAAAGGAAAAGGCCTAGGATAAATAGTACGTACCAACTGTGTCTACTCTATTTTATCTTATGAAATTCCACTTTGACCAGGTCGACCTCCAAGGAGCGACTGAGTTGCAATAGTCTCTGAACACTCGCTTAGACAATGTCTTTTTTAGGCATCAAATTTGGAATCAAGGATCCTAATAGAGGAACACCTACGTATCGACACTATTTAACCTAACTCTGATACCAATTATTAGAACCGGAGGAGTCCAAAGGTGTGCTTGATACACATGGGTAAGCACCAACTTGACCCAAAAGCTTAAGTCCATTGGGTCTTGGGCTACACCATATATATAAGCACCTATCAAACACTCACTTTTTCAATGTGGTACAAACTCACAAGTGGAATTCTCGACAATCTCCTTCACACATCAGACTCTAAACTCCTTTAGAAAACAAAAGTGACAAAATAATGCATACCACTCAATGCAACCGTTTTGTGGGTCCCCACACATTTGTATGGATGTAGTCTAAAATACCTTTAGTCTGGTGGATTGCAGTGTCAAATTTCACTCTAGTTTGTTTTCCCAGAATGCAATGCTCACAAAATTCAAGTTTGCACACCTTTGCACCCTTTAACAAACCTCGCTTAGTTAATTATTGCAAAGATTTTTCTCCTGCATGTGCTAATCGCATATGTCATAACTTGATTGTATCTGAACCTGCATCTTTCTTAGAAACAACAATTGTTGAGCCAATAACTGTACTACCTTGTAAATAGTACAAGTTATTTTTCCTTATTCCTTTCAACACCACTAGTGCACCTGATTTAATCTTTAAGGTTCCATCTTTCAAAGTGATAGTGAACCCTTTAGATTCCAAGACACCCAATGAAATCAGATTTTTCTTTAGACTTGGAACATACCTAACATCAGTCAAGGTTTTAATAGTTTCACATTGGTATAAAAAGTTGTTTTAAATTTTTTGTATTATTTGTCACACATTGGTGAGAAGTGTTTTTTGAACTTGAGGTTGAAACTATATGAAGAGTTTAACTCTCTATTTGTAAAACACATCTCAAAGTTGTATTTTGTCAAAAAATAGTGGATTGATCGTCGATGCCCGAGGACATAGGTAATTTTGTATCGAATCTCGTTAAATTCTTATCTTGTTCTTTTTACGGTCTTTCATTATTAGTTTCTACATTTGCTTTAGTTCTTTATATTTTTAATAGCATTATTGGTGTTTGACACAAGTGGGGTGCCCAACACAACAGAAGGTTCTTTATAAGTTATGGTTGAACTAAAACTAAGTATACAAGTCTAGACCAATAAATCAAGTTAATAAATTATGATAAAACATATTTGATATCATTTTTCCTTTAATAAAACTCTTTATTTGATATCAAGCATTTCTGAGGACAAATGGATTATATTATCTCACGATGGATCGGCGAATTGTTGGGCCGAACTGAATTTGAACTGGCAGACATATTGCCAACGAATTTACAGTACTTCGTTTCTATCAAAATATCAAATATTTCGAAAAGTTTCATAACTTGTTTCAAGTGAAAATGAAAGAAACTATATAATCAACTTTCAAGGAAACATAGGAGAACAAATTTACCTTTTAATTTGTTAATTAATCAAATTAAGTTAGCCACAAGCAGACTTGCACGGTAAAAATTAAAATTTAATAAGCATTATTGAATGGAAAACGTAAATTCATAGTCATAATTAGTCAATTTTAAAACCCAAATGAATAATTAAATTAATGGCTTATCCAATACTAATCATATAGTTTTTTTTTTCTTCTTTTTGGGTTATGTCTTTTTGCTTCTCATACAATGAATGATTTTTTTTTTTGAAATCCAACCTTTCATGTCAATGACATAAGTCAACTTTTTCCTGTCAATTATTAAGGGCAAGATGGCAGAGGCAAAGTCATGGAATAAAGCAATGGCATGACTATATAGCTGTGCTGATGTAATATGTGAGAATTACAAGTCACACCATCTTTATTTGACATAAGATGAGATTAAGCCTCATTTTTATGTAGAAATTTTAATGTTTTTCGGTAGAAAGATAAAAGTAAAAATCTTTAAATAATAATAATATGTCATTCTATTATGGAACAGTGTCATGTAACGTAGGCTGGTGATGACACTATCCCGCATGGCAGGTGATTAGACACTACTGCACTCACTGATCACTTGTCACATAGGTTTATGTCATTATCAGCTTACGTATATCAGTATTTTATTTACATTTTGTGGTTATGTGGTGTGTAGATAATGATATTGAATTATAATAAGAAGTCATGTTGTAAGGAAATTAACCCTTGAAGGTGCAAATATTATTTGAGAAATTTTCACTATAAATCTTGAAAATTTGGTCTCCAGATTTGTAATTCAGACGACTTAATTATTGCCCGAGCTAGGTTTTAAGATTGTGCCACATTAACCAAACTATTTGTAGTACTATTAAATTACAAATAGAATGATCAAGTGAGCTCTTAGCATGACTAATATATATATTAGTATATATATATATATATATATATATATATATATATATATTTCTTTGATGACTCGAGAACTCCAAACCACGACCAGGCCACATTGGACCTCATGGTGCGGCACCAAACTCAAGGATGTTTAGCAGATTCCACCACCAACATCCCGATAAATTCTTGAGTTTGATCTTAAGGGCAGCGAACTCAAACCTTCGATCATGTAGTAAACAAGTATAATTATAATACTTGTTCTATATATATATAGTTCTTGATGGTTTGATGGGGTGTAAGCCTTTTTTTTTTTTAAATCCCAAAATTCATTGATTTCTTTTTGGTTTTTTTGTTTTGGATGACATGGAAACTCCTGCTATCGACAAGTCCTTCGGACTTTCTGGTGTGGCACCAAACCCACGGGGCGGCGGCCTTCTCCCCTAGTTCGTCACCCAGGTAAATCGGATGCGGTCACAATTTAATCACAACTAGATTAGACGTTCAACCAACTCGTTTCCTAGGACCTAGCTCAGGACACTTGCCTCAGGACATGGCAGACACGAATCAACTGAGAGTCTACACTGAGTGCGTTAACCGAGAATTGAACCCCTAATACTCCTACTTGAGTGTTTGTTACTTTCCACTGCACCATGCTTGTGGGGGGCATTGATTTCTTTTTGTTGTTTCAACTATTACTAGTTTTCTATGGGCTAAACCAACCCTAAAGGTTTTATTCTTTTAAAAGGTAATTTATTCTTGATTCAAAGTTAAAAAATTATCGTTCGAAAATTGTAAAATATATATAAAAAATTAATTTCTCCTTATATTACAAAGTCTTGTGATTTTAACTTAAAATTATTACTTAAAAATGCAAAATTATTCAAAGTCTCGTGATTTTTTCTTGATTATTTAAATTCACATAAATTTAACTTTAACATTCCAGTTTCAACTCCCCAAAGTCAGATAAATGTATTAATTTTTTTTATCCTTTTCTAGGGCTCTCTTGCAGATGATATTGTATTAATTGACGAAACTAGGGATGAAGTAGAAGTTGAGTTAGAATTATGGAGAGAAGCTTTGGAATCTAGAGGTTTTAAGATTAGTAGAAATAAAACAGAATATATGAAATGTAATTTTAGTAATGATAGGAGGAATATTGGAGACAAAGTTAAACTTGATGATGAAGAAATAAATAGCACTTGTAGATTTCGATACCTTGGATCTATTATGTAAGTTGAAGGAGAAATTAAAGATGATGTAATGCATAGAGTTAAAGCAGATTGGGTAAAATGGAGAAGTTCTTCAAGTGTTCTATGTGATCATAGAATACCCTTAAAATTGAAAGGGAAGTTTTATAGGACAGCTATAAGACCAGTTATGTTATATGGATCAGAATGTTGGGCGACGAAGAAACATAATATCCAAAAAGTAAAAGTTGCCGAGATAAGGATGCTTAGATGGATGAGTGGTATAACATTAAAAGATAAATTAAGAGATGAACATATTCGTGGTAAGTTAGGTGTAGCTCCTATAGAAGATAAGATAAGGGAAGGATGACTCAGATAGTATGGACACCTGCAACGTAGACCTTATAGTGCACCTGTGAGGAAGAGTGACTTAGTTACTGTGAGGGGCAGTAGAAGGGATAGGGGGTAGACCTAAAATAACTTGGAAGGAGATAGTGAGTAAGGATTTAATGTCTTTGAATCTATCAAAAGAAATGATCCATGATCGCATAAATTGACGAAAAATGATTCATATAATCGACCCCACTTAGTGAGACTAAGGCTTGATTTTGTTGTTGTTGTTTAGGGCTCTCTTCTCTCCTCCCAAACAGTGTGTTACAGAGAATAATCAATCCTAAAATATGCTTCAACCAAACGCAGCCCAAATAGAAATTTGTAATGACCATGGATTGGAAAAGTGCAAGAGCAGTTGAGGTGCTTTAAATGTAGAGAACGAGTTGGCGAGCCACGTCATCAAGTGAGGCAACGTGGGCCCCCGTCCACGTCCCGCGGGAAACAGGAGGAGTTAATGTGACCGTGACGGACGATGCCGGGACTCACCGGTATTGCTCGTCGTCATGCCTACACGTCGCCGTTAGCTGACATAGACGCTTTTGTCAATGTTCGGCCAAGGCTACGTGGACCCGGGCACTACCGTGAAGCGAACGAGTGACGTGGCAGGCTCGAGCCACGTCGCCAACTCCACTTCACGCGGGATGTCTATAGTTTGGTGAGCAAGAAAACATCCTGTTGACAACTGTGTTGGGAAGTGTGACGTGGCGATGACATTTGTAATTCATAGAAACGGAGACATGATTATCTTACATCAATCCCTCGTGTTCCAAAAATACATATATTTATAATAAATCACAATAATTTAAGAAAATTATTATAATATTTTAATCTAATAATTTTTATGCTGATGTGTAAATTTTGAATCTCACATCTACGACCTAATTAGATTTTACATTTTTTTTCTTTTGATGATATAAAATTCTAATTTAGATATAATACTAAACAAATATAATGAAAATATATTCGCTCGCCCAGTGAAACATTTCTTGTAATTTTTCACTAGATAAATCGTAAGTGGGAAATAAAACTTGATAGCATAAGGTCACCAAAGTCTAACTTCACACTTATCACCTAAGCAAACCTAACTTGACATTTTTTTTTTATGTTACTTAACGTTTACATGTCAATGTGCGATTGGAACACGATCACAACTAGACAGGCAGAGTTGATAGTTCAAAATCACATACCCAAAAATTTCTCATATAGGCCGACCATGTGGTAAGTAGAGAGAAGAGGCGGGATTTATCGATTGTAGATCTCTTCCAATATGTACATGCTATATAGACTAAATCAATTCTCTAAATTTCTAATTTAGATTTTACTTCTCTTGTCCTTTCATCAATCAAGACAATATCATCTACAAAAAATATATACCAATGGTCCTCATTTTGGATATTCTTAGTGAGTTCATCAATCACTAAGGAAAAAAGATACAGACTCAAAGTAAAACCTTGGTGTACGCTGAAAATTATTTTTCTGCGAGAATTTCAGATTTCACTTCACTTTCTCTCTCTCTAACTCGATTCCTCTGACTTCTCTCTACAA